>NC_081844.1:35499130-36136183 GCF_963259705.1 Myotis daubentonii
AAGAAAAAAAGAACCTCTGACTCTCCATTTAATTCCGTGGACCAACAGCTAGAGGTGAGGCCGCAGTACCGCTGAGAGACATCAGAGGGCAGCATCCATCCAGAGAAAAGAAACAACCTTTTCTAGACCAAAAAACCAGTAGCCGCCCCCACTTTCCACAACAGGAAGTTTGAGGTTTCTACCTCTGAAAATTAAGAAAAAGTCCTATTTCCAAAATTCCTGGGCTTCCAGTCTCCAGATGGAGCCTGAAATATTCGGCTAACAGACTGACGATGTTTTTATCAGCCTTCTTTTCTTTTTTGTTCATGTAAAAAATACTTTATTTGGTTTGTGAACTGACACCTTCCACAGCCTGCGGGATTTGCCGAGCTGGTGAACCTGCCCGCTTCTGGTTGGTTCCCGCGTCTGTTTGCTCTCTTCTCTGGCCTTTCTCCAAATTCCACTGAAATGTGCTTTATTTTATTCGTTGATCATATGCCCACATCTTAATTTTTAAAAGCAGAAGAGAAAGAAGGAAGAGAAACTGCCTTTGTCGAGTGCCTCCTAGGCACTAGCTTTCACAAATTGTATCTAATTTAATCCTCAGAACAATCTGAGATAAACATAATGGCCTTTTATTTCTGATGGGGAGACTGAGCAATAGATAGCTTAGAGTGCTGAGGCTACACAACTAGGAGCCAGCAGAAGGGGGTTGGGGAGGTTTGAGGGGTGCTGTACCCATGCTACCTGGGGTCAAAGGTCATAATCCTGCCATTATCCCAGGAGGTGTGGGATTTCTCAAAATAAAACACTCCATTAAGTTGCTTTTTACCTACATGTATTTTCCCCGCCTTTGTCAGTGACCCTTAATAGAAAAAAAGAAAAGAAGGAAAAAAAAAAACCTCTGATCCTGCAAGTCTCTACTTCAGTTTCTTTGTACAATTTCTTTCCTTGAGAAATCTCTTCACTGGCGTCTTAGCCTCTTACCTACAAAACAGAGGTCAATGCTTTCGTCTGACCTTGTTAAGCAGTCCAAGTCACTGTTAATCATTTAGTGGTTTGGGGAGACCTTTATACACATACTGCCCTCTGAGAGGGAGCAGAGAAATTACGCAATCGGTCTCAAAAGATTTTAGCCAGGTTTACACGAGTGACTGGCAGCATGAACGTGAAAAATACAAATCTAGACTAAACGTAGGCTGGGCAGCATCGCCAAGTGGGATTCACTGCCTCTCCTGTATTTCTCAGCACACTCTCTATATTATGGGCGTAGCTCTACAGATAACAGAGCCCTTCGACGGCTCAGAAGTGGATGAGAGCACCTACGGAGGTCAGCTGGGCAGCAGGGTGGAGGAGCCAGGTTAACCCTGGACCTTCGAGTGACTTTTCAGGCTCACCTGTTACTTTATACCTGGGATTAAGGGTCCCACCTTCCCTCCTAGCACACGTCTATCTGGAGACTTCTTCAAACCTCTCTTCCCTGATCGCTGCTTCTATTCAGTCCCCTATGGGTTTCTTTCTCGGGAGTAATCCAAGGTCCATACAAACCAGCCATGCCCTAATTTGCCATGTGATCTGGTACAGCCAAGAGAAATCAAGAAACATCCTTTAAAGCAGCGGTTCTCAACCTGTGGGTCGCAACCCCTTTGGGGGTCGAACGACCCTTTCACAGGGGCCGCCTAAATATATCCTGCGTATCAGATATTTACATTACGATTCATAACAGTAGCAACATTACAGTTATGAAGTAGCAACGAAAATAATTTTATGGTTGGGGGTCACCACAACATGAGCAACTGTATTAAAGGGTCGCGGCATCAGGAAGGTTGAGAACCACTGCTTTAAAGGATAACAATACCAATGTTTCGACACGTAGCCAAATCTCACTTTCTGATGTTACATTCCTGACGTACGGAATTCCTTGATTGGAACAAACTGGTGCTAAAAAGGACGTCCCGCTGGTGTACAGTCTTAAGGGGATCCTGGGGCCTCTGTGCTTCTCACCCCTTCCGTTGTCACAAATAGGAGGGGTGAGCTAACTAGAATACATATTTTGGTCAATGTCCAAAAGGGGTTAGCCCCTTTCCAGGCTCAGGAAACAGACTCTGATGTGCCAGTGGCCCTTAAATGAGGACATCTGCTCTCAGTTAAATCACTGGAACAGACAGGAGAGGAAAACAAGCCTTCCCTGTGGTTCTGAGTTGCAAATTGCTATTTGACATGTAACTGTTGCCGGACAACCACATGTCTCGGGCCTCTCCCCCACAATGGTTGTTCTCTCCTACCTAGGGACACTGCAGCAAGCCATGACATCGCCCAGTGGCACTTCTAGGACACAGGTCATAAGTCAAAATGATTCATTACATCACTAATAATTTGGGTTTTTCTTTTTTAGTTACGGAGAGTTAAGTTTGGAGTAAGACTCGTTGGCTAAATCCTGCAAGCTCTCGAATGAACCATTAATTTATGAATCAAGGTGAGGGACAGCAACCCGTTGCCAAGTTTCAGGTTCTATACTGAACCTCCGCTTTCTAATTCATGATCTCCACTGGGTAATCATTGCACAGAATGCCAGTTGGAGTATTTAGTTCTTTGGCTAATATTTTGCATCCGATCCTTAAACTTTTATCAGAGAGGTGCTCAGTTTTTCCTTTAAAATCTGTCAAGTTTTGCCCAGCCGGTGTAGCTCAGGGGTTGAGCTTCGACCTATGAAGTAACAGGTCATGATTCAACTCCCAGACAAGGCACATGCCCGGGTTGTGGGCTCCATCCTCAGTAGGCGGCGTGCAGTAGGCATTGATTCTCTCTCATCATTGATGTTTCTATCTCCCTCTGCCTGATTCCATTTATGAAACCAATAAATATATATTTTTAAAGAAAATTTGTAAAGTTTTAACTAAAAACTTTTTCCAGTGTGATGTTCTAAGTCAGCCGTGGGCAAACTACAGCCCGCGGGCCGGATCCGGCCCGTTTGAAATGAATAAAACTAAAAAAAAAAAAGACCGTACCCTTTTATGTAATGATGTTTACTTTGAATTTATATTCACACAAACACTCCATCCATGCTTTTGTTCCGGCCTTCCGGTCCAGTTTAAGAACCCATTGTGGCCCTTGAGTCAAAAAGTTTGCCCACCCCTGTAATCTAAGCTCATTCAAAGGTTAAAATGTAGCAATAAACATCTCTTCTTTTACAACACAACTCAATGGAGATCAGGATTCCCAAATATTTTCCAGCACCTCTTAGCCAGGGGCCATCTCTGAGAGATGCAAGTGCATGTGCAGCGTATTTACAACATATGCAGATATGTCTAAGGGCCTCTAAGAGTGCAGGTCACCGTCTGAACTTGGCAGAAGCAAGGTGTCATACCCCGGCATCACCACCCAAATGCCGCCTGGTGGTTCTCAAGTCTTTTTTTTCCCTGGACTGCCTTCTCCAGAAAAAGTGAAAAAATACTCACTTCACTGAGCATATACTGACCTTTTCTTCCCAGAGGACGCTCTGCCCAGCCTGGCTTTGGCTAGAAAACCCTCCAAGAGTAGCCAAGGGTATGAGCCAAAACTTTTATATCTCTCAAGTTATGTAACAGTCCCTGTTATACCATTTTTATTTTTTGAAATACATTTTTATTAGTTTCGGAGAGAAAGGGAGAGAGAGATAGAAACATCAATGATGGAAGACAACCATTGATCGGCTACCTCCTGCATGCCTCACACTGGGGATTGAACCCACAACCCGGGCATGTGCCCTGAACGGGAATCGAACTGTAACCTCCTGGTTCATAGGTCGATGCGCAACCACTGAGCCACACCATTTCTAAAATGTGTGGTGTGCATTTTAGAGTCAGGTACACAGCACTGAGCATGTTAGTGATTGATTCAATACCAACATTTCTAAATCAGCTATTCAGAGAACAACCATTTGGATTTTCAGAGCATTTAAATTCTTGTCTTTTTCTGAAGGCTTTTAAAAACTGGATTACACTGGTCAATGTGTAAGAGTTCAGACTACCCATAAAATTAAAGTGATAGGCTGTGTCAGGATGGACGGGGATCTCACAGGTTGCCCCCCTCCCATTCACGGGCTGGGATTCTAAGTGAGCACCCAGCCTTCCCGTTGCTGCGAGGAACAGATGGGACAGGATCATGGAAGGAAGAAATAAGGGGCCCGAAGAGCAGTGCTATTTTCCTGTTCCGGCAGATGGGCTATAGAAATAGGTCATCGATTGGTGACACCGAATTTTCTCCAGCAAATAATGAACGACCCCGATCAACAACTACTTTTGTGGGTTCGACCACCCAACAGTCTTCAATCAAGTGACAGAGGCCGCTCTGTTTGCACTGCCGGCAGGACGAGCGTGTGTTTCACAGCTCTGCCCAGGAACCAGCACACTTCCCCTTCCTTCACACCTCGCTCCCCATCGGCTTCCAAACCACCAGGGCCACGCGCGGCTCTCTGTTCCGCGCTCTGTCATGCATACACGCGTCTGCACTACATACGACTATTCTTAGCACAGGGCTCGGTGCATCGCTGGGGCTTAGGAAACTGTCTCTTCCTCACTGCAAGCCCGTTGAGGGCAGAGGCCACATCTTGCTCATCTCATCAGATGTATGATGTGAAGGAGCTGATATTCCAGAGAGCCCCAGATTCAAAAAAGAATGAGCTCTAAGAAGTCATCCTCGCTGCTTGCCCTAAAATGAAGACAGGTATCAAAAGCAAGGGGAGAGTTTTAGTGTTTCAACCCAGTACTGAGACGGGAGTGGTGCCTTAACAGCAAGTTGGGAATCCTAAATAAGGAAGCAGGCACAGGCAACACCAAGCTCACAGGCGTGTGTTGTGGGAGGCCGAGGGGTTTCCGGCACTGCTCTGTACATGCACCGGGGGAGGGGGAGTGCATATGCCCTGTGTACGTGTGGGTACGTGCGTGCATGGTGGTCAAACCTGATTTACACTGTGCTAAAACTATGTGAGCGTTCCAGAAGGGAGGGAGAGGGGCGGGGAAGGGGGCGGACGACTGCTGACTCGGCATTTTACCCAGAGGCTGCAGCAAGGAGGGAGCCAGGAGCTGAGTATCTCTGGGAACACAAGCCTCAAAGAATTAACAATTTTCTCGAGCAGTTTTCAGCATAAGCTTAGAAGAGACCCTCGCATTAACTCAAACCTCCCATGAGTAAATGCTTGAATGGCACTGGGGTTTACACCCATTATAATGCACACATTGGGGACCTTTCCTGTTTGCCCTGACCTCTCAGCAACTCAAGAAAATGTGGACGGACAGTATAATCTCCATGTTACAGCTCAGAAAACCGGTGTTTCTCGAGGAGGTCACCTGTTTGCTGAAGCTGGCAAGCACTGGCCCTGGCCGCTCTCCTGGCTGCTCCCTGGGCCTGTTCCCTCTTCCCCACAAGTGGAGGCCCAGCAGCAGGGCAGGGGCTCCGGACCGGGGTGCAGGGTCCAGGGCTCCGGAGGCACGGCCCTGACACCTTGGCATTGCCTTATCTGACCTTCACAACGCTGCAAGGAAGAAATGTTTCCTCGAGGTAGTGATAGGAAAGCAAAGCAAACGCTGGCAACAAAGAACTCTCCTAAAAATATAAAACGTGGAGAGGAGAATTTTAAAAGCCAAGCAATCTGCCGTGGCTGAGTGGTTGAGCGTCAACCTATCAACCAGGAGGTCACAATTCGATTCCCAGTCAGGGCACATGCCCGGGTTTCGGGCTCAATCCCAGTGTGGGGCGTGCAGGAGGCAGCCGATCCATGATTCTCTCACCACTGATGTTTCTATCTCTCTCTCCTTCTCCCTTCCTCTCTGAAATCAATAAAAATATATTTAAAATAATAATGATGATAATAATAAAAGCCTAATAATAATATATTTAAAATAATAATGATGATAATAATAAAAGCCTAATAATCCAGGAGCCCATTAGCCTAAGGCCCTGAGTGGCACACGTGCCAAAAAGGGAAGACTTTGTGGCCACGATGCCCAAGGGGCCAATCTTAAGACACAAGGAAAAGGCTTCCCATGTTCTCACTCCTTTGAGAAGGCAGAGAAATGCAGGCTTGGCTTCCTACACTCCTCTCATTTAAGTGGTTAAAATAGAGAAAGTATTTGGAACTCAACAGTCCTTTGCGTGAATAATGGCATTCCCCGATGGCACTGAATAAACAGACAGTGGGGCTTGTAAGGGGCGGATGGGGGTGGGGAGGGGTGAGAACCACCTGGTGACTTGCCTGGCTGGAGTCAACAGGTAATAACAAGACAGCGACACAGAGCGGCAGGTACTCCAGAAAGAGGTCACCTGGTCTGAGAGACAGGCCACGAGGGCGAGATCCAAAAGTAAAAATGAGAAACCACACTCGTGCAGAAAAGATCGGTCAACGAGAGACAGCTGGCCAGCAAACACAAGCAGGTAAGGGAAGGGCCCAGAGGTGCCCAGAGACCCCTCAGGAATCCCAGCCTCGCCCGGGAGCCTCGCCCGGGAGCCTCCGTCCCACATGTAAGTGGATAGTAAATAAGCTGTAATCTTGGAAATCATCAGGCACAAGATAAGAAGCATGTGTAGCTGGGATGACATTTGAAAACCTGAAAGAAGAGCTGGGAACCAGAATTTGTTCCAAGACCAGGATGGTGGGTGGGACAATGGGAGGAGATCTGCCTGGCCAGAAGGGAAGTCACCAGGCTTTTGCTGATCAACGTTTAACCCACCTTTCCCCTTTATTCCCACTCCCCGATTAACTGTACACGTTTTCCGTTACCATGGGGGTGTGGGGGGCCACTCCTCACTCCGTCACCATCTCCTGGAGTCAAGAGGTAATGAAAAGACAGAGACACAGAGCGGCAGGTACTCAAGGAAGACGGCACCTGGTCTGAGACGTCTCCTACAATCGGACCATTCTCCCCAGGACCAAAGGGAATGCCTCTCACCCCTCAGGTGCGCCGGGGCTGAGAGGAAAGAGAGGCTGGAAGGCACTAAAGTACTAAAACCGGCCCCTCAGAATGACCCCCAGCCTGTGCGGGAGAAGTGAAGCCCAGACCCCCTGAGGGAGCATCTCCAGGGAAGGAACAGAGCAGCCAGGCACCTCCCCCTGTGTGACCCCAACAGTCAGCCACCCTCCCAGAGCCTCCACGTCCCACCCCCACCTGGGAAAAATGAGAAGAGTGCCCAGCATTTGGAAGGAAAGCACGCTGTGTCCCTGCCCCGCCCGCCTGTCTTAGGTGGAGATCTGGGGAGCTAAGTCACACTACGGGCCACTCTGGCTGCTTGGTAGCCACTGTCAGGCTGGCGCCTGGGAATTGAGGTTGTAAAGGACATGTGACCAGAACCAGTAATACAACAACTGATTCTAAAGGAAACCAAGATGTTTACCATGGGTGAGCCACTCATTAATTAAAATCACAGCAAAACTGATTTGCAGCAAGATAAGGGAACTGAGAAACTCAACGCATTCCATTGAGGGGCCTGCTGGCCACGACGAACCAATCCCGGGGGTTCAGGGCTGAGTGTGTGCAACACCAAGCCCAGAGCCAGGACCTGCCGCCCATCTCCCACATGACCTAGCTCAGTGACGGCGAACCTATGACACGCATGTCAGAGGTGACACGCGAACTCATTTTTTGGGTTGATTTTTCTTTGTTAAATGGCATTTAAATATAGAAAATAAATATCAAAAATATAAGTCTTAGTTTTACTATGGTTGCAAATATCAAAAAATTTCTGTATCTGACACGGCACCAGAGTTAAGTTAGGGTTTTTCAAAATGCTGACACGCCGAGCTCAAAAGGTTCGCCATCACTGCCCTAGCTCCTCATTTCATCCCCAGCAGACACGTCCCAATCCTGTTCTTCTCTCCTGAGCCCAAATCTCAGCCTGGGTGCCCTGCCCAGGGTTGTCAAACCTCTCTGAGGCGGAGCCTGGCCAGCCTCTGTGACCGACCTCTCGTGCTGCTACAGACTCGGGTCCTGGTTCC
Source organism: Myotis daubentonii (assembly GCF_963259705.1). Taxonomy (NCBI): domain Eukaryota; kingdom Metazoa; phylum Chordata; class Mammalia; order Chiroptera; family Vespertilionidae; genus Myotis; species Myotis daubentonii. The sequence continues at coordinate 35,507,079 of NC_081844.1, forward strand.
GGGTGTGCTGTTCCAGGTGTGCTGGTTCCAGGTGTCCCGGATCCAGCCCCGGGCCACACCGGTACAGACCCACACAGGAAACAATTTTGCACCAACTCACCAGAAAGAGCACCAGGGAACACAAACACTGGCGTTTTAAAAAATCTGCTGATACTCAGCCCACATGGCAGGCTCTGCTGATGAACTGGAACGGAAGAGTTTAGAAGCCTAAGCCTCAGACCCTTAAAGAGCCTCAGGCCTCACTGAGCTCCCACCTGGGTCCTACCTCCAGCAGTTGCTGATAAAAGCACTTACTATCCTCCAGAGCGACATCCAGATGTTTGCGCTTTCGCATTAGACGAATGAATCAGAATCCGCTTCCTTCAGGAAAATGCAAACATCCAGCAATCGGACAGCGGGGCCTCACAGAAAGATGGTTTTCAGGATTCAGCTCGTCCAGTTAGATCCATGTGCATGTGAAAGTGTGAAGTGCCTGACGTACGCTAACCGAGTGGAAATGTGTTAGGAATTTTTTAAAAATCTGCTGGGTGACTGGGAGGAGCAGGGAGGCAGACACATTTCCCCCAGAAGAGACAAAATCAGCCAAAGTAGAGAGACTATAGACCCCATAAAGGAAGGTCTTTTACAGACACAGTGAAAAATGAGCCCCGTGGAGCGGGGAGGGGGCCTCGCCTAAGGCACAGCCCACGAAGGAGGTGCCCTTCTGTGGAGGCCACTTAGAGAACCTCCGCGCCCCAGTCATTGTGGGGACGAGGATGCGTTCAAAGATGGAACGGGGGTGGGGACACAGACTGACCGAGACGCTGCTCCTGTCTGAGCTCAAGATATCGGGGTGTCCACTCTCGGATGTTTCTCCTTAAGTGGCCAGGGTGGCAGCTCTGATCAGCGCGCTCACTGGTGAGGCTGTTCTAAGCCAAAGTGACAGAATAACGGTGGCTCCGTCACAGAGACCACGGCTCTCGCTCCTGCGGTCTGAGAGATGGGAGGGATGACACAGGCGCTCATAGGCCAAGACGCACAGGCCATGGCTGCCCAGCGCTGGTGAGTCCCTGCCTGCCACGAGGACGGTCGAGGAGGTGGCTCCGCATGACTCTCACCCACATCAGGCCGGCAGGCGGGCTGCACGCACACAGTTCAGGGCCAGCAGGAGACTGGAATCTTCTGAGGACAAAGGCAGTGGCATGTTCTCAAGCAACACAACCACATCTAACTGCTCATTAGAACGGCCACAGAGCGAGCGGACAAGGAGACGATGCAATCCCCAGCCTCCCAGAGACCTGGTTCCTTTGGGGATGTCCTAGCACCTGCCGCTTATCAAAGACGCACGTGCCAGTCACTGGCGAAGCATTTCAGACTTTTATCCTACGTCATCCCTCACAGTAGCATCATCATCTTCATTTTGCAGATGAGGAAACTGAGACCTAGGGGGGCTGAGTCATGTTCCCAGGGCCACACAGCTAGAAAGTGACAGAAGTGAGCTTAAATATGGCTGATTCCAAAAGATGATGCTCTTTCTTCTATATTCTACAGGAAAATTATGGATGCATCAACTAAGAAGCTAGACTGATGACCTCTTAAAGGCTCCTTGTTAGTAGAAACGTGAGTCACGCGGAGGTCAATGTGGCGGTGGTGGTTTGGGCACGGAAAGGAAATGAAACGGGCATCCAACAGCCAAGCACCAAGCGGGGGGCTCCCCCAGGAGCAGGGCTACGGTTATTCTTACCTCACACTTTCCCAAATATCTCAGGGCGGCCAAGGAGCCCTGACTTCCCAATCATGTGACCTTGGGCCAACTGCTTCACCTCCCTGTGCCTCAGTTTCCCCGCCTCTACAATGGGAAAGACAGCAGCTCCTGCTCCACCGGGTAACGTGAGGGTGTCGCCAGGCCGTGCGATTCCCTGTAACCGTGCCTTGGTTTGTAAGAGCCACCAAGCTCCTCTTCCTAGCGAGTCGACTCCTCGGAGAGAGGACCCCGGGGAAGAATGAAAAAGTGCCCCTCGGGTACTAGGCACCGTGCCGGGCACAGAGCGCGCGATAAATGTCAGCCAAAGACAAACCAAGAAAAAAGGCACCAAACTCTGCATAGTGATGAGCCAAACCTAAGGAATGACTACAGGGGAGACTCTGTGTAAGTGGAGGGGAAACCAGCCAGTAAAATTTAACACTGACAAGGGCAGTGCAATACATTTAAGGAAAAAAAAAAATCGAAATCACGAAGAGCTCTGTGGCAACGGTCAGAATCCAGGAAAGGGACCTCTACGCCACCGTAGATCAGACTGCCATCCTATCCATCCTATCTGGCCACAGGGGCCAAAACCAACAAACAGACAATCACTGTGTCCGGCACCACTGCAAAAGTACTGAAAACGAAAAGCAGCACACTGCCGCCCACCCCGGTAAAATCAGAGCACTCTCCACCCTGGGAGCACCGGACGCCTGCCCAAACCATAAAAGTAAGTTGTAAAAACAGAACAGTCACCGAAATGGGCTGTGGGAGGGGGAGGGCATGCCAGAGCCGCCAGAGAGATCCAGGCCAGCAGAGTCCTGTGAGAATCTAGCAAATGGGAGAGATAAGGTGGGGCGCTAACTCCGTCACCAAATCCTGAAATGACAGAGGAGGGAGCGCCTGCTCACACCCTCGGGAGACCAGAAGAGGAGACTCTCGCCTCCGTACCCCAGAAGCAGGCAATATAAACGCATGCCTGGGTTTGGGCAATTGCTTGAATGCAACGCTGGGGTTCCCCAGGGGTCAGATCCAGAACTATCGTCATTCGCAGCTGTGTGAGGGATCTGAAGACGGAATGCACGGGAAGTCACGAAGGCTGCACGAGGGTTCTGCCTCTCGCCGGCTCGGTGACCGGGGGCAGCAGCGCGTGCCCTTCAAGAGGGGCACAGCCAAGCCCTCCCTTGGCGTGTGTTTGGCCTGATACGAAGCATTTTTATGTTTTCCAGGAGTTCTCAGAGATCTAGAGATGATGCCAAGAAGTGTAAATCCAGAGACACACGCTATCCATCTGCCCATCAAATGAAACTGTTCAAGTATTCGACAGTGTTTTAGATTTTTTTTTTATTTCTAAGAACACTAAAATGCTCCCCAACACCTCGCCCTGGGCTTGAGCACTGAAGGGTAAGGCACCCCGAATTCTACAGCGGCACAGAGAGGGAACGCAGATGTGTTGAAGGTCTCCGGCTAGGGAGTGAACTGGGCTTAGAATTTACCACGCAGTCCACAACGGGCTGCCCGTCCACCCTGCAATCCCTCTGCACGCAACCACAACCAACATGCAGGCCAAAGTCCTCCGAGGGACCAGACAGAAGTAACTATGGGGCCCAACCCTTCTAGGCCACCAGTGCTAACTCCTGGGGGGGAGGGCACACACCTAGCACACGCTAAATCCTGCACTAGCCTTAGGAAACAATTGCTTCATTCTGAGCATGCTTCCAGTGTGGCCTGGCCTACATGAAGTCTAAGCGAGGCACTCACCTTGCCATGCGTCTGTCTTCATTAGGATTTAAAATTCAAGTGCCCTACGACACAGCAACTCCCCTTTCTCGGTGTCTACTCAAGAGAAACACTCACCTGTGTTCCCAAGAGGCAAGTGCAGCCAAGTTGACTGTAACATTTGTAACAGCAGAGGATTTAGACATAACCTTACATGTCCACCAGTTAGAGCAGCGGTTCTCAACCTGTGGGTTGCGACCCCTTTGACGACCCTTTCACGGGGTCGCCTAAGACCATCGGAAAACACATACATAATTACATATTGTTTTTGTGATTAATCACTATGCTTTAATTATGTTCAATTTGTAACAATGAAAATACATCCTGCATATCAGATATTTACATGACGATTCATAACAGAAGCAAAATGACAGTTATGAAGTAGCCACGAAAATAATTTTATGGTTGGGGGTCACCACATGAGGAGCTGTACTAAAGGGTCGCGGCGCCAGGAAGGTTGAGAACCGCTGAGTTGGAGGAAGGCTGAACAACAGTGTCGCCTTCTGGTTCCAAGAAAGGAGTTACCCAGAATCAAGAAGACCTACCTAAGGGTCCGAAGCAATCACCAAGAGGTGCCCCTGTGGGGCGGGGCGGGGCGGGGGGGACAGGACGCGCCGTGCAAAGCACGTCTCTTTTTTAAAGCTCCATGGGTATAACTGCAAGTATGTAAAGCATTTGAAAAATACCAGCAAACCTGAAACAGCGGCTGACCTCTGGGGAAGGGCTGGATGAGGAGTGGTTGTCAAGGAAGATTCCGTTTGCTCCGGAAGGTTTGCCTTGTTTTCCTGTGAAGAAGGTGTTTGTTCATTTACTCGCTGTGTAACAAAATGTCATTTAACTTTAAAAAAAGAAACTGACCCTGTCCAATACATTTCAGTAATATGTCTGGGGCACATGCTTCCCCAGGAGGCTGACAGCTCAGCAGTGCAAAGCATGCAGGCTTTGCAACACGGATCTTGTTTCAATATGACAAGCCCAACTCTGTAACTTATGTGCTAGTTCAAGGAAGAGGCAGGGAAAAGGGAGAAAGTGTGTTGGGGGCTTCTGGGTAATCCAAGGGGATGTCCTAGGAATCATTCCAATTCTCTGGCTGAGGATTCCAGCTCTCCAACACAACAAACACACACACACTCACACACACACACACACACACACACACACACACTCACACACACACGCCAATAATGGCAGCCCTCGCCCAATCACACTTGTTCCTCACATTAATCTGGATCCTGTGGACACTGAGAAAAATTTGAATACCCCATTAGACAGGCTCCAAAATATTCCTGACTCACCAGGACTACCGAACCATATAGGGTACTGATTTTTTGTTGTTTTTGTTGTTAATCCTCACCGGAACATACTTTTCCCCTTGATTTTTAGAAAGAGTGGAAGGAAGGGAGGAAGGGGGAGAAGGGGAGGGAGAGGGAGAGAGAAACAGCTATATGAGAGAGACATATCGATTGGTTGCCTCCCCCATGGACCCTGCCTAAGGCTGGGGATCGAACCCACAGCCGTTAGGTCCACAGGCCGATGCTCTAACCACTAAGCAAACCGGCCAGGGCATAGGATACTGATTTTTAAGCACACACACTCCCTCCATCTCTTCAAAGCACTCTGTATCAAGTCCCCAGAAAAACAAAATTTGAATCTTAAGAACCTAATTGGCAAAACTAACCTGAGGTGATAGAAATCAGAGCTGTGGTCCTTCTGATGGGGTGTGTGTGGGGGGAGGGGGGGTAATCTAGAAATAGTCACAAGGAACATTTCTGGAGTGATGAAAATGTTCTGTCTCGAAATGCATTTGTCAAAACTGATTAACCAGCACACTTAAGATCTGAGCATTCCACTGTATGCAAATTATACCCCAATTTAAAAAAAAAAAAATAGAGCTACTGAAACGCTGTTTCTCTGCCAGCTGCAGCAGAACTTTGAGCTGCCCTATCAGACTTCTGAAATCCCTGTTATGCTATGTAAAGAGCACAGAGCACCATGGCGACAGTGGCCATAAAAATAGATAACAAGATTAAAATGGATAGAGGACACATGAATTTAAGAACGGCGCACCAGGAGCAATTCATTTTCAGCAGCAGAAGAAAAATAGAAAGAGGAGAGGGAGCTTCTCATCCCCCCTGCACTTTGAAAAACAGCCGCCCGAGTGTGGTTGTTTTTCCGAAAAGTGTTTTCATGACTTCCCAATACTCAAAGGACAAAACGGGCTGAGAACTGTTATTATTCCTCATTGTATTTTGCTTTAAAAAATATTTTTAAAGCACAGGGTAGTGTACGATTTTCCCATATCCACTCTATGTGGCCCAGGGATCCAATTCATAGCAATTCCACAAGCAGAGCTGATGTGCCATACACTGTGTGGGGCCCCAATGATACTGAGATAAAGGAAAACTGGGCCCTTTGTCACCAAGGCACAGGTTTCCAACTTAAGTTCTAAATGACCAAGTCCTGCCTGTATTTTTATATGCCTCTAAACCTGTCACTCCCTAAGCTGTGCACCCCAAAACTACTTTACTCCATGTGAACAGAGAGCACTTTCTTGCCAAATACTGATTTTTTTTCAAATGCTAAAGTGTGAGCCTGGATCACGTGGAGACAGAAATCATCTTGTGATGCTCTCCGAAGCTGAGATAAGCCTCTATTCTCTCTGCAGAGCTCTCTAAGAAATATTTGCTATGTGATTTTGCCCTGGCAGTGCCCGCACCAGCAAAAAAGGTAATCCAAAAATACAAGGAAGGAAATCTAAACATGTTAAATAATCAGGGTGGGTTCTAAATCAACCATAAATTTCAGTAAACTTTAGGCAATATTAAACTAATCAAATGTTCTACATGTAAGCTATAAATAATAAAAATGAAAAATTTTTAGCTTAAACCACAAATTTATTGTCTGATATAAAGTATATACATGCACATACACACACACACACACACACACACTGGGAAATCCCACACAAAAAGTTCCTTTAAATGTATCCATCTCTTTTCCTCTTTGTCACTAAACCTACAGAGCAATCCTAAGGCTCGGTCTCTTCCCAGGTATCAGGATGGCATTTACAGGGCTATGCCTGGTGATATAAATCTGTGGTGTTGGACATTGAAAGGAGATGGTCAAGGGCACTCCCAGGTCCCCAAAAGCCAAGCAGAGCACCCATCATTCAATTGAAGGGCCCCACCTTGGTTCATTCATTTTCCTGCCAGAACTGGCCGATACACACAATATTAGTCTTTAATGTATCCATCTATTTTATTTATTATTATTTTCCATTTCTACCCAAGCCCCAACCTTTTCGCTTTCCTAAAGACCAAATTCCATTTTCAGCAGCCCTGTGCCCACAAACTGAGTCCTGCCCCGTCTTGGAATAGTTCTCGAAAGTGACTGTAGAAGGGTCTCTCGAGAATGCTGGGACCCATTTATAAACATTTTTAAAAGAACTGACATGATGCTATTGACTCAGATACTATGCAACTACAGCTAGAGCCCCTCATCCATATTCCCATTCAGCTGTGACAAATCACCTAATGACCTGACCCTAAAGATTGGAAAGGATTTTGGAGGTCGGCCTAATTCGTGTCCTTCTCTTCTACAGTATTTTTACTCAATATCATTCAACCCAACTTGGATTCCTCCAATAATGAGAAGTTCACTCTTCTATGGGCAAACATTTCCATTGCTGGGCAGCTCTGTCAGCTGGAAAACGCTGTTTCACATTGAACTGAAACCTGCCCTCCTATGCCGGGGTCAAACCCCAGCAGGTCCAGGGGTCCCCAAAGGTGTGGACGGAGTCGGCGAAGAAGGAAGGGCACGGAGACAGCGTTCAGTTGATCAGCAACCTAGCCAGGATCTCTAGCCCGGATCTCCAGAGAGGTTCTGCTTCGGATTTCCAGCGAGGTTCTGTAGCCATGTTCCCTCGCTAGGTTCTCCAGCCAGGTTCTGTCCAGGCTCTCCAGTCAGGTTCAGTGTCCAGGTTCCAGTCAGGTTCTCCTGCCAATCTCTGTAGTCAGGTTCAGTCCAGGATCCCTTGCCATGTTCTCCCGCTATGCTCTGTCTCTAGGCTCCGAGGCCAGTCCCTCTCCAGGATCCTCCGGCATGCTCTCGCCAGCGAAGTTCTTCTGTCTCTAGAGAACGTTCTGTGTAGGTTCTGTGCCTAGGCTCTGTCTCTCTTGGTCCTGTCTTCCAAGCCTTGTGTCCTTAGTTCTGTGTTCTGAGTTCTGAGTGTTTCTGTCTTGTTACAACTGTATTTATACCAGTTGATTCAATCCTATCAATCTCTATTACAAAGGTTAGGGCGTTTCTTATCTCCATTCCAGGGAGAAAAGATTATGTAGTTTAAGCATGATTGTTCGTAGTTAAAGGGATTAATTACCCGCCTGGCACTTAGTTGAGGGGTTTTATTCCCTCCCTAACTTCAGGGGAAAATCCCTACCTGGGGATTCAACCTTTCTCGGAGAGGTGACCTTGGTTAAAACACAGCGCCAAGAAGGTGAGCAAACATATTAAGAACCGTATGCCATATATGCCAGGTCCCTTGAAACAGCAAGGATGGACCGGCTCCCGGCACTCCTAGTCGTTGGAGTTCAAAGGAACCTTAAAGCTCATCAACTTCAGTGTCATCATTCTACAGATGAGGAATCTGAAGCTATAGAGGATCAAACCATTGTTCTATCCATCGGTCAAATTCCAACAGCAGGAGCAGACATGAGCAAGTCTACCCTTTCCTATGCTTGATGACCATGGAAATACTTGAAAGCTCGATCACATGCCCACCCCATGAGTACACTCCAGTCATTCCTGATTCTACACCAGCCCGGTCGCCTTCCTGTGGATAGTCTTGCTGGTTCGTGTTTCTTTTAAATCATGGCCCCCAGGGGGTCCAAATGTCACATGACCAGCAGAGGTTATTAAAACTAGATCCCTTGATTGGATGGATGGATGAATTCCTGATCCAGTTGAGAACTGGATTCAACTTGTAAACGCCTCCTCCCACTGAGGGCTCACATTAATCTCACAAACATAAAACTATCTCAAAACTTTTTCCCCTCATGATCTGCCCCTTCTCAGCATGTGTGGAGTGCTACCAGGGTTACACCGTGCCTGTCTGTTCACCTGTGGGTCTGCCCCTTTCAATTTGATTATCAATTTCAGGTCAAGAACTGTCTTATTTTGTGACTCCAGTGCCTCATCCGGTGTGTGACACAAAGCAGGTAGGGACAGCCCAGCAGCCGTGGCTCAGTGGTTGAGAATTAACTTATGAACCAGGAGGTCACTGTTTGATTCTCAGTCAAGGTACATGCCTGGAATGCGAGCTTGATCCCCAGTGTGGGGCGTGCAGGAGGCAGCCGATCAGTGATTCTCTCTCATCACTGATGTTTCTCTCTCTCTCTCCTACTCCCTTCCTCTCTGAAGTCATTTAAAAAATATATTTAAAAACAAAAAAACAAAGCAGGTAGGTACTCAAGGTATGTCACTGAATGAACCATCTACTTTTCCCCATCCTGTCCTTGAACAACAAAATGTTTTTAAAATAGCAGTGTTCAAGAGAAAGAAAAGACAAACCAGACTAGGAGAAAATATGTGCAAAAGATACAGCTGGTGAAGGACTATTAGCCATAATATACAAAGAACTCTTAAAACGATAATAAGAAAACAAACAACTTGATTAAAAAATTGGCCAAAGACCTTAACAGACACCTCACCAAAGAAGACCTACAGATGGCAAAAAAAAAAAAAAAAGTACATGAAAAGATGTCATCACATGTCATTAGGGAAATGCAAATTAAAAGAAGATACCACTAAACACCTGTTAGGATGACCAAAATCCAGAACACTGACACCACCAAATGCTGGTGAGGATGTGAAGCACCAGAAACTCTCATTCACTGTTGGTAGGAACACAAAATGGTACAGCCTCTTCGGAAGACAGTTTGGCAGTTTCTTATAAAACTAGACATACTCTTACCATATAATCCAGCAACAGCACTTGCTGGTATTTACTCAAAAATTTGGAAACTTATGTCCACGCAAAAACCTGCACCCAGATGTTCATAGTAGCTTTATTCATAATTGCAAAAACTTGGAAGTAACCAAGATGTCCTTTAGTAGGTAAATTTAGGATAAACTGCAGTACATACAGGCAACGGAATATTATTCAGCACTAAAAAAGCCATGAGAAGCAACGAAGGAAGCTTAAATGCGTATTACTAAGTGAAAGAAGCCAAACTGAAAAGGCTGCATACTCTGTAATCCCAACTATGTAACACTGTGGAAAAGCAAAACTGTCCAGACAGTAAAAAAGGTCAGTGGTTGCTAGGGGTTTGGGGTGATGTTGGCATGAACAGGCAGAGCACAGAGGTTTTTAGGGCAGTGAAAGCACTCCATCTATATATATTAAAGCCTAAGCAACCGAACGACCGGTTGACTGGTCGCTATGACGCACACTGACCACCAGGGGACAGACGCTCAACGCACAGGATCAGGCTCCCTCCTGTCTGGATGGGGCCTGCAGGGATCAGGCTCCCTCCTGTCTGGATAGGCCTGCAGGGATCGGGCCTGCGGGGATTGGGCCAAAAACAGCTATCTGACATCCCCCGAGGGGTCCCAGATTATGAGAGGGTGCAGGCCAGGCCAAGGAACCCCACCGGTACACAAATCTGTGCACCGGGCCTCTAGTGGGATACTAAAATGGTGGATACATTTTATTTCATACTAGAGGCCTGGTGCACAAATTCGTGCATGGGTGGGATCCCTCGGCCTGGCCGGCGATTGAGGCCTATCAGGGGGCCAGCAGGCCAGAGGGAGGGACCGCAGGAGGTTGGCTGGCCAGCCTCCCCCCCATCAAGGCCCCGGGGAGGCGCCGTAGGAGGTTGGCTGTGGGAGCACACTAACCACCAGGGGGCAGCTCCTGCATTGAGCGCCTGCCCCCTGGTGGTCAATGCACGTCATTGTGACTGGTTGACTGGTCATTCTGGTCGTAATGGTTGCTTAGGCTTTTACATATATAGATATTTGTCCAAACTCAGAATATATAACACCAAGAGTGAACCCTAATGTAAACTATGGAGGTAAAGTGATAGTGATGTGTCAATGTTGGTTCATCGATTGTAACAAATGTCACTCTGGTGGGGGATGTTGGTAATGTGGGAAGCTGTCTCTACATGCGTGGGTGCAGGGGGTTTTATGGAAAATCTTCCTTTTAATTTTGCTGTGAATCTAAAATTGCTCTAAAAAATAAAGTGTATTTATTTATTTATTTATTTAATATATTTTATTGATTTTTTACAGAGAGGAAGGGAGAGGGATAGAGAGTTAGAAACATCGATGAGAGAGAAACATCGATCAGCTGCTTCCTGCACACTCCCTACTGGGGATGTGCCCACAACCAAGGTACATGCCCTTGACCAGAATCGAACCTGGGACCCTTGAGTCCGCAGGCCGACGCTCCATCCACTGAGCCAAACCAGTTAGGGCAAAGTGTATTTAAATAAAACTAGGGGCCCGGTGCACGAAATTCGTGCACTGGGTGTGTGTGGGGGGGGGCGGGGAGTGTCCCTCAGCCCAGCCTGCCCCCTCTCACATACTGGGAGCCCTCAGGCGTTGACCCCCATCACCCTCCAATCGCAGGATCGGCCCCTTGCCCAGGCCTGACGCCTCTGACAGAGGGCAGGGGACCCTCATTTCCCCCCATCACTGGTTCTGCCCCCAGCCCAGGCCTGATGCCTCCGCCAGAGGTGTCAGGCTTGGACAGGGGACCCCCATCTCCCCCCGATCACTGGCTCTGGCCCCCGCCCAGGCCTGAGGCCTCTGGCCCAGGAATCATGCCTGGGCAGGGGACCCCCATCTCCCTCTGATCGCTTGCTCCACCCCCCACCCAAGCCTGACGCCTCTGACCCAGGCTTCAGGCCTGGGCAAGGGGACCATCATATCCCCCCAATCCCCGGCTCAGGCCCCGCCCAGGCCTGATGCCTCGGCCAGAGGAGTTGACCCTCATCACCCTCCGATGACCAATCACCGGATCGGCCCCTTGACCAGGCCTGAGGCCCCCGGCAGAGGTGTCAGGCCTGGGCAGGGGACCCCCAGCTCCCCGCGGTTGCAGGCTCCGCCCCTGCCCAGGCCTAACGCCTCTGGCCTAGGCGTCTGGCCCGGGCAGCGGGGACCCGCAGCTGCAGCGGCCCCGCGATCGTGGGCTCCGCTTTAGGCCCAGGCAAGGGACCCCTAGCTCCCGGGACTGCCAGCTTCAATCGTGCCCAGCTCTCATCGCTGGCTCCACCCCTACTTCCTGCTATCACTGGCCAGGGCGGCACAGGCGCCTGATTCTCCAATCATGGCTGGGGGGCAGGGCAAAGGCGGCCCCAGGTCCGCCTTTGCCCTGCCCCCCAGCTCTTAGCTCCCCCCTGGGTTTCTGATCACTGTCAGTGGCAGGGGGCTTCTTCCTGCTTTCCCTTTTGCCTCCCTGCATTGTGCCTACATATGCAAATTAACCGCCATCTTGTTGGCAGTTAACTGCCAATCATAGTTGGCAGTTAATTTGCATATAGCCCTGATTAGCCAATGAAAAGGGTATCGTCGTACGCCAATTACCATTTTTCTCTTTTATTAGTAGGGATATATATGGTACTGTTTCTTCCACTGTGATACACATACATTATAAAAACACAAATAATAAATTTTAAATGTCAAGAAAGAGTGTCGCCGAAACCGGTTTGGCTCAGTGGATAGAGCGTCGGCCTGCGGACTGAAGGGTCCCAGGTTCGATTCCGGTCAGGGGCATGTACCTGGGTTGCGGGCACATCCCCAGTGGGAGATGTGCAGGAGGCAGCTGATGGATGTTTCTCTCTCATCGATGTTTCTAGCTCTCTATCTCTCTCCCTTCCTCTCTGTAAAAAATCAATAAAATATATTTTAAGAAAAAAAAAAAAAAAAAAAAGAAAGAGTGTCACTCAACTTGATCCTTCAAGAAGCAACCAGTATTCTTTCAGTATTAAAATTAGTAATTTCCTCCCAGTCATTTTCTATATACTTTTGTTTCTTTAATATTTGAAATCATAGTGCAGATGCACTTTAAGTTTTAACAGAAACTTGTCCATGTTACTTTAAAATTATTCCTAACCATTATTTTTAATGCCCATAATATCCTATTATATCCCATATAATAAAAAAGTAATATGCAAATCGACCGAATGGTGAAATGACCAGTCACTATGATGTGCACTGACCACCAGGGGGAAGATACTCAACGCAGGAGCTGCCCCCTGGTGGTCAGTATGCTCCCATAGCGGGAGAGCCGCTCAGCCAGAAGCCCTGAAGCCAGGCTCGCGGCTGGCAAGTGCAGCGGTGGTGGCAGGAGCCTCTCCCACCTCCACGGCAGCACTAAGGATGTCCGACTGATGGCTTAGCCCCATCCCCTGAGGGCTGAAGGGACCCCCACCCCACCCTCCCACCCCCCCGCCGAGTGCACAAATCTTGTGCACCGGCCGAGTCTCTAGTTGTATTATAAAGACACATTCACTTATAGATTGCTTCCAACCCACTCATACCATTGGCTATTTAGGTTATTTCCAATTTTTCACAATAGTTTATTTAAAAAAAACTCTGAATAATCTCTGTGCATAAAACAGCATCTACATTTTGGATATGGTCTCAGGTATATCTCCAGGATTATCTGACCAGAACGTATGAACATCTCGACACATTACCATTCAAATTTTAAAAACTAAATCAGACTTTTCATGTATCTCTTACTGAATTTCTTTTTTAAATTTGGGCCTCATTCTGGGTGATTTTGAACGTGGACTTACTACTAAATAAGCAATCCCTCCCACCTCTGTGTCTTCATCCACGCATTGGAAAAATGGGGAGCAGCTCAAGACCAATAATAGAATCCTATGGCACTTGCTTTCAGACCCCCTTCCAGGCTGACTCGGTGCCACTATTTAACTGTTTTTGCCTATTAATAACACGATCAAAATAAATTAATAACACCATCCAGCTCACATTCTACCATCATATTTTAAGAAACTGTTAAATATTTTCCTACAAAGCCAAAGTATACCAAAGCTGCTACATCATTTCTCTGATCTAGTAACCGAACCATCATACAAAACAGGCAATGGGTTTCATTTCATCCCATTCGGCGGACTCCTGATTATCCTAGCATCCTCAGGCCACACATTTTTAAGCAAAAAGCACTTCCGTTTCAACTTTTTTTTAAGGTTACAAAAGCAGTATTTTAAAATAATCAGATTGTGCAACCTGTAAAAAACAAACAACAACAAAAGGTGGCTTTTGCTCAGTTCCCCTTACCTGTATCTCACCTGGGGCGGCATAACAAGTGGCTATGGACTCCCAGGGTAAACCAAACTGCCTCAGGACCACAGAGACCTGAACTTACTTCAGCTGGTCCTAAAAGCAGCCTAGTTTTCCAGAAATTGTTTGCATTAACACCATATTCATTATGAACCTCTGGATCCTGGAGGCCTACCCCCTGGGGATGTCCTAGGACAGCGGTTCTCAACCTGTGGGTCCCAACCCCTTTGGGGGTTGAACGACCCTTTCACAGGGGTCGCCTAAGACCATCGGAAAACACATATATAACTACATATTGTTTTTGGGATTAATCACTATGCTTTATGTTCAATTTGTAACAATGAAAATACATCCTGCATATCAGATATTTACATGACGATTCATAACAGTAGCAACATTACAGTTATGAAGTAGCAACGAACATAATTTTATGGTTGGGGGTCACCATAACATGAGGACCTGTATTAAAGGGTCGCAGCATTCGGAAGGTTGAGAACCACTGTCCTAGGAGAGAGGATGTACCAAAAGAAATGGCACAGCTCCTCTCCTTGCTGTTCCTTTATTATTGACTCAGAGAACCAAAGCTCCTGAGAGTCTAATGTCATACGGCATTTGGCAGTCATGACTCACATCTCACCAAGTTATTACCTCGACTTCTTCTTAGAGGATACGTGCCAGGAGCCTCGATCTAACCATGGCCGCCAGTAGTGGAAAAGGGGGATGCTTGGGAGATGTTGGGGTCACTAGAAATGTGCCTCACCATAGAGAATAGGTCACAAAGCCCTCCAATAAGTACCATTCCAACCAATTAAAAAAAGGTTGCCAAGTCCCAGCCAATAGCAACTCAGAAAGTGCTGTGGACTTGCCTAAAATAAATCATTTACACACAAACATCTGAGGTTCCGTAAGGTCAGACTCCTACCTGAATCGTCTTGAAGACCCAGGTCACAAACCCAAACACCTGCAGGACTAAGCAGGGAATGTAAAGAGAATGGACTGAGGCAACAGGGAGCAGAGGGGCGATGACAACTGGAGACCACAGACCCGTCTCCCACACCCAGGGAGCAGCTGCCTCTTCAGCTCTGGAAGCCTGCCTGATGGGATTCTTTAAGACAATCCCAAATCCAGAGGTTTTCTGGATCGCTCCCAAGTTTATAAAAACCTCTGGGTAGTCCAAATTACAACGCGTCTGAAGACTGAACATATTCTTCGGGCCACCTACTTATAATCCCTACACTATGTTTTAATCCTAACCCCCCCTCGCCAACCTGATTCTGCCTACGCTCCGCTCATCACTCTCGCACACACCGTGTACACCCCCAACTCCAAGTCTTTGCCCATGCTACACCTCCCACCTGTGCAGCCCATGAGACCCCCTGAAAAGGTTCACCCCAGACTTCCTTCCCTATTCCAAACAGTTTTTCCAAGCCACTCCAGCACAGGCTGCTCACCCCTTCCTCTGAACTCTCTGGGTAATTATTTTTCATTTTGGCATTTAATCATTTTGCCCTGATCCCTAATCATAGGTCTATCTTAACACTCCAACTAGCCTGTCAACTTTGTCTCTTCCTCCTGCTTCCTTCCACCCACAGCACTAATAAGGATAGCTCTGCACATGAGCCACTTAACAAATACTTACAGGAGGTGAAAATTCTCTGTAACTGTGTTTTTCAAACTGTGGGGCAGGAGCCATTACAGAGCAGTTCAATCAATTTAGTGGGAGACAACAAGCATTTTTAAATGAGAAATAATGGAATAGAAAATAAAAGTAGCAGAGGAGACTGTACCAAGCCAAGGAAAGTAGTACTTTATGAACCTGAATTAGATTTTAACATATATGACTGAGTGGACTAGGGCATGAGAGAGCAGAAAACACTGCTCTATAAAGAGTGAATTAGCACAACTACTGCTCCATGCAATTTTTTTTACCATCATATATTCCCTATAAAGAAAAACAAAAAATAGCCCTAGCCGGTTTGGCTCAGTGAATAGAGCAACAGCCTGTGGACCGAAGGGTCCCAGGTTCGATTCCAGTCAAGGGCACATGCCTGGGTTGCAGGCTCGATCCCCTGTGTGGGGCATGCAGGAAGCGGCCAATCAATGATTCTCTCTCATCATCGATGTTTCTCTCTCTCCCTCTCCCTCCCTCTCTGAGATCAATATATTATTTTTTAAAAAAGAAAAAAAAATCTGATGGACACCTCTCCCTATGCAAGTCACTTCCCCTGCTAGATCACCGATCCTACACGTCGCAAAGAAACAGAGAGGCTAAGGAAATGCAATTACATTCTCCACTCGTTCTGCAACTTTTTGCAATCATCCTCCAAATTCACCAGCCCTCAGATGTTGCAAGTTGAGGCTTGGGGAATTTGTTCAGCAAATCACCCGGAGTCACCCTTGCAACAAGAAAGCAGAATTCAGAGCTCGGGAAAGACCTCTAGCAGGCAGGTCGCTGGATTCCTGGGAACTGGTAATGGTTCAGGTTGGGATTGGCCTGGCTCTGGGAAAGGCAGTATCCCTAAGCCCAAAATTTCCTCCTCGCTCCTTTAGATCACCTAGCTGCTTCCCACCTCCACCCATGAAAGGGACACCAGGACTAGCCGGAGTTTCTCAGTGGAGGACAAGTTCAGCTCGTTTCAAAACCCAGCAATTTATGTCTTTAGCAAATTCCATTCTACTCCCCTTCAATCACCCTCATGGTCAGAAGAATAAACAGCCCCTTCTTCCTTGGACCCCCAACGTCCCAGAGTTGTTTTGGCAACTGCAGGGTCAGGACCAGGAGATGTCACTTGCATGGCAATACAGAACAGGGTCTTCCAATTTGGACCCTCACTAGCATCCTCTACTCCCTCCCTGTGACCAAGAAGACAACCCATTTATCTCTGGGGTGTCTTCCTTCTCCCAGCCTTGGCAGCCTTTTCCACACCATACACCCTGGTTTCCCCCCAATCTCAGAGTCACAGTCACTTGCAGGACACCTATATTTGGATGTCTTGGCAAACACAAAACTTCTCTGCAGCCTGAGTTCAATTACCTCTCTCCAAAACACACATTTCCAACTTCTCGATTTCTCGAGTTACCCACTATCGCGACTCCAAGGCCTTGGCATGTCATGGATTTCCACAAGGTATTCATTTCCACTCATCTCTTTCCTTCATCCCGCCCCCGTCGAACAGATTGCTTCAATGTTACTGTTTCTAAAACGCATCCTCTTTTCCGTTTCCAGTTATCCCAGTCCAAACCCTGGGCACTCCACAACAGTGACTGCCTAACGGATGCAGCTCCTAATATTACTAAAACCTTTCCAGCTACCCTTTCATTATGTCACTCCCTGGCTCAAAAACTTGAATATCTCCACAGTACACAGGGTAAAGGGTAATTCCCCAGTCTGGCTTTCTAGCACTTTTACAATCTCAACCATTGTTCCTCTCCCTCTTCATCTCCTGCTGTTCAGGAAATGTTCCCTGGCCGGGCCAAGGCGGTCTCCTTGTCTCCTCTCAGAAAAGCCATGTTCGTTCGCACCTCAGGGCCCATCTCGAGGGTCTCATCTTCCAGGAACAGAGACCTGGCGATTCCCACCCATAGCTCGCGTCTCTGAACTCCAACAGCACCTATTCTATACATTGCATTTTTAAAGTAATTGTGCACTCTCTTGAGGTTTACTTTACCTGCTCCGGCCTTCCCGTCTCCTTCATGGGATTATAAACCCTAGCAGGCACAGTCTCATGTGTCATGTGTATCCTCCCTCACTGAGACCCCTGTTTGAACCTCTTCTCTGCTGGCCGTCCCTTCGCAACCCCTTGCACCTGTTACTTCTTCCCCTCCTGCCTCTGGGCCTTTGCCAGTGAGTCATCTCCAGTGCATAATTCATTTCAGAGCCGAGTACTGTAAATCCACCCCCCAACTCTAACCTTTCCTCTGATATGCCCCCTGCCCCCAGCATTTACAGAGTTTTGGCAGCCATAACACATTAACTTGAACGCGAACTCAGAAATCACGTCCACCTGGTCAACAGGCTTTCGAGGGCCTTAGATGTGTGTGCCTCCTATCGTCTCCCAGAGAGCCTGGCATGGCGCTGAGAGCAGCAGCTCCTCAAAAGTACCTGTAGAGTTGAACTTAATTGCTATGTTTCCTTGCGTTTCAAGTTCCCTGGGACCCAAACCTCTGTTGACACAACACCTTAGGAGGGTGTCAAAAAGGCCTTCAGTATCTGTTGATCACCCGCTTGCAGGCACACTAGACCAGATACACTTTTCTGGAGAGAGGAGTGTAAAGAACTTAGTGGTGGCCTATAGGCAACCCTCGCGCCTGGCAGCCTGGCATCATGCCTGCCGGTGGAAGTGCTCCAAAGACACCAGGAATTGGCCGGGGCTGCCAGAAACCACAGAGGCCGGCAGCAGCACCCTCTCACCGCCCGGCAGGTGGGCTTCTCTAGGTTTCTGAGCCAATCCTAAAGTGAAGGCGCGGCGCCCTGAACTCCAAGGCAGGGAAGAAAACGCTGCCTTTTGCACATGACCAACTCCCCACCCAGGCCCCCAGCGGGCACCCCACATGCCCACAGTGCCAGCTCCTAGGAGGGTCAGGGGCCACCAGCGAGAAGAGGCAGAGTTAAACGGCACGGAAGGAAGTGGGGGTGGACAGAAGAGGACAGAAAGGGTGGGGGCCCGCTCCCGAGGTAGAGGGTGTGTCGCGCCGCGCGTCCCGGAGCCCAGCACTCGCTCGCTCGGTAGAGTGGGCAGGAACGCGCGGGGCGCCGGAGGGCTGGGCTGGCGGCCCAGCCGGAAAGGGTCAGGGAGGGGGCAGGTCCATCTCCGTCGGAGAAGCGACTCTGGACAACCGTTCAAAGTTGGGGAGGGGGTGCCTTGGCGAGCGCCGGCCGCGAGCGAAATAAACAAGGCGGCACACGGGAGAGCGGGCGGCCACCCCCACCCAGCCAGCGCGGGCACTGCCGCAGCGTCCCCGCGCCCCGACCCGCCACTGCCCCAGCGCTCCGGCCTCCGGGCCCTCGGGCCCCGACCCGGCCCCCGAGGGTGTGCGGAGCGTGGGAAGTTCTCAGGCCGCCCCCGTCTCCGGGCTGCAGTGCTGCGAGGTCCCCGCGCAGCTCACCTCGCCTCGCCACCAGCACTAGCGCGGGCCGGGCAGCTCCGGCGTGGACAGCTCGGCTCGGCTCCGGGCTGCAGCTGCCGTCGCCCCTGCACACCCACCGGCGCGGCCCACGACCCGGCTCCGCTCCGGCCGCCCTCTCGCCCGCCCAGGCTCCGTTCGCGCCCACCTGGCCGGCCTGCCCTCCCTCTCCGGGACACTGCGCTCACGTACGCGGCCGCGGCGACAACCCGGCCCGGATTCCCGCCCGGGAAGGGAGCGGAAGAGCGCGCCCGCCAGCGAGTAAATGAGCGAGACCAGGGGACACACCCCCCCCCCCGCACCGCCCTCCCCACCCCACCCCACCCCCTACCCCCCACCCCTTTTTCCCCGCCCCCAGCCCCAGGCTCCGCGCGCGCACGCGGCCCGCGCGCCTCTCGCTGGCTCCGCGCGCCCGCGCCCTCCCCACACACCCACCGCGCGCCTGGGCGCACACCCCCTTGCAGACCGTGGGCGCTCAATAAGTTACCCCGCGGCTCCTCGCGCACGTACGCCATTGAACCTGACCGAGTTGTGACCCCCCCACCCCCCCCAACCCCCACCACAAAATCGGAACTGGCGGCTACAGCCCTGAACCAAACTGGGTGCTTATTTTTTTTTTTTTTCACTGAACCGCCCATCTAGCCAAAGTTTCTTGCTGTTGTTTTTCCAGGCCTGGTTCTGGGACGGGCTTCTCCGAGAGGAGCCGCGCTGCCCCGGGCGGGAGAAGAAGCCAGAACGCCCCAGGCGCCACCGACGGGAGTTGGGCGGGGGAGATAGGCACCCAGGCTGCGCAGCCCGGACCCGCCGGGAACCCGAGCGGGAGCGGGAGCGTTGGAATCAACCTTTCCATTTTTCTTTTGATTTGATGTTTCCTTCTCCATTTCATGACATTTTACACGATTTTACGCGTTTGTAGTTGTAAAATGAGGCGTTATTTACTTTTTCTGGAAGGGGAGAAAGTTAACTATTAGCTTTCAGCCCTTATGTAAACAAGACCGGTTGCTTTTGGCACCGTTACGCTCTGGCTTTTGTATAAGTTGTAACCAGGAGAATTAAGCTGTTCCATTGTGTTGCTCTGTTTTTCAGAGATAAGACCAGAGGCACCACGAAATGAAGGGTCCCAGTGTCTATATGTGTGGGCCTGTATATTCATGTTTAAATAAGTGTAACGAATAGAAGAGGAATAATTTCCCTTCACCAAAAAGTTTTTAAATATTTGGGGGGCACACTTGTTGAATGCACAGTTAGCCTTCAGTGTGAGGCATGCTGTCTTTCTTGCAGAGAGGCAGTGGGGAGGGTGCTGGGAAGGAGTGAAGGCTTTGCCAGCAGACAAGCCTGGCGTGCAATCCTGATTTAACTGCTGAGCAAGCTTTATGGTCTTCAGCGGGTTCTTTTATCTCGCTGAACCTCAACTTCATCTGTTAGATAAAACTTTTTAAAAACATGGGCATAATTCCTAGCTTGGAACAAAGAAGCAATAAGTATTATTTCCTTCCCCCTATTTCCCACCATTGGTTAAAAAATATCTAAATAGAATCAAAATTCCTATAGGACATTGGTTCTCAACTGGGGGCAATGTCTAGAAACTCTTTTTTTTTTTCACTATTTTGAAAATATTTTAACTTGTACTAGTATATATCCAATTTGCCTTTTATATCCAATTTTTTTTTCAATTACGGTTGACATTCAATATTATTTTAATTAGTTTCAGGTGTACGGCATAGTGATTAGACAACTGTATAATTTACGAAGCGACCCTGCCCATAATTCTAGTACTGACTTAGCACCATGCATAGTTATTACAATATTGACTATATTCCCTATTCTGAACTTTACATCCCCTTGACTATTTTGTAACTACAAATTTGCACTTCTTAATCCCTTCATTTTTTTTTCACTCAGCCCCCCCAAACCCTCTCCCATCTGGCAACCTTCTGTATCTAAGTCTGTTTCTGTTTTGTTGGTGTGTTTACTTTGTTCTTTAGTTTCCACATATAAGTCAAATCATTTTGGTGTTTATCTTTCTCTGTCTGACTCATTTCACTCAGCGTAATACCCTCTAGGCTAGCACAAATGGCAAGGTGGCATTATTTTCATGGCCAAGTTACATCCCATTGTATATATGTACCACATCTTCTTTATCCAATTGCCTATTGATGGGCACTTGGGTTGTTTCCATATCCTGGCTATTGTAAATAATGCTGCAATGAACATAGCAGTGCATATATCTTTTCGAATTCCTTGTTTGGATTTCTTCGGATATGTATCCAGAAGTGGAATTGCTGGGTCATACGGTAGTTCTATTTTTAATTTTTTTTTGAGGAAACTGTCTGATAGTTATAAAAGGGGGGTGCTACTAGCATCTATATGTAGGGGCTCACAATGCTCCTTAATACCCTACAACGCACAGGACAGCCACACACACACACACACACACACACACACACACACACAACAAAAGATTACCTAAAATATCAATAGTGCCATTGTTGAGAAATCCAGTTATAGGATAATTCTGCTATGGAATAATTAACCAAATACTGGTTCTACCTCTTAACTCTCACCCTCAAGGAAATATTCTTGTTTTGCATTGAAAAGAATATTAAAAAAAAAAAAGAAGGCATTTTGAGGATCATGGTAATTATGTTAATACACAAACCCTTCCCTTTTTTGTTGTTGTTGTTAATCCTCACCTGAGGATATTTTTTCCATTGACTTTTTTTTTTTTTTAAGAGAGAGTAGAAGGAAGGGAGAGAGAGAGAAACATCAATGTGAGAAAGACACCCATTGGTTGCCTCCCACACGCACCCTGACCAGGTCTGGGAATCCAGCCTGCAACCGAGGTACATGCCCTTGACTGGAATTGAACCCTGGACCCCTCAGTCTGTGAGCTGACATTCTATCCACTGAGCCAAACCGGCTAGGGCCACAAATCCTTCCCTTAACATGAAAATGCAGACTGGAATTGTACATTTCATCATTAAAGGAACATTTTCCATAATTAGCAACAATGTATGCTCCCTTTTCCTTAAGGTATCTTATATATTATGTATCCCTACAGTTCATAAACAGCTAAATGTGCTTGTTTCCCTTTTGCCTCAAACTGTGTGTTTACTCACTTCTGTATATTCGCTGCTAAGTCCCTCGCCTATCCTGAGGTTTATAATATAGTCTCTGCCCCCAAGGAACGTACAACCTAGTAGGAAATGGATTAATGCACATGCAACAATTAAGGAACAATACAAGACAGCATGTAATTAAGCTTAATTGCAGCGCCCAGGCTAACGTGGCTCAGAGGAGAGGGCAATGCGTTCCACCAGCAGCAGTCCACGACTGCCTGTGTGGCTGAGGTGTTCAGTGAATGTCTGCGGGATAAAATGAAACAGTGACAGTTTTTTTCCACGAGCTAGGGCTCGAGCTAGCCTGTAAACTTCATTACAGGATTTGAACTGCTAGATTTTGTAAATGGATGTTGGTGCCTGGCTGGCTGTGAGTTTATTTCTCTTAAAAGGTCCAGTTCAAACTTTTAACCAAACCTATATATTTCCAACAAATGACTGAATCTTAATAAAAGTGAAACAATCATTCACTCGACAAATCTGTGCGTGCCTTCTGTGTGCAAAACCCAAAAGAATATCTGGATTGGAACAGAACCCATAGCTTGTTCTGTCTGAGACGCAGGCCGTCAAAAGGCCTGTGTTCTCTCACAGCGTATACTGCACGCATCTGCCTTTTTGCTGCAGGTATGTACTTGCACAGGATGCATTCCAGAGTTCTGCACATTAACACAGACTCAGGTCAAACTTCCCACCACAAACTTCCATTCCCAAATACACACCCAGCGCTTAGCACCTTCACACAGAATCCAGGCCCTGTCCTAACCACACACTGCACCGCACACACGTTGCACAAAGCAAGAGGTGCTTAGAAAGACTATAAGGTGTTTATTTCCGATCTTGGCTCCCGATAACTAGAGGTTACTCTTCTTGGAAGCTGTCCCATCTGGAACTGTGCTTTCCCTTGCTTCCTCCCACACCCTGGCCCCCTATTAAAATATAGGCATCCTGTGTCTCTTTTCCATCAAAGTAATTAGCTTCTTGGAGAGCATCTCCTATCCGCTTGAGGGTAAGCAAAGCAAACCCAGGCCCTGTGTTGTATTATATGGACACATTTATAGGGGCATATGAGTGTCAGACTGCCACCATCTCCAATCCTCTGACAGCAACTGCTTCCAGCTTTGCCTCCCTCCAATCCACTCTTTACACTAGCGGCTAGTGACTAGCCCCTCTCCTTTGCTTACAACTCAAAGGCTTCCTGGAGCTTTTATAACCAAGTCCCAGCATTGCTCATTACGACCCTTCATGGTGTGGCTCCTGATCACTCCTCCAGTCACTACTTGCCCCTCTGTCTCTACCCCGTTCACTCTGCACTCCAGACATGCCAACCGGAACTTTTGTCCTTTGCCTGCACAGACTTTTCCTTTGTTTGATGCATGCTCGCTCTCTCCCTAGAACATTCTCCACCCCTCTCTCTCACTTTTTTTTCCTGTTAATCTTCACCCGAAGATATTTTTCCATTGATTTTTTTTTTTTTTAAGAGAGTGGGAAAGACAGAGAAAAACATCAATGTGAGAGAAACACATCTATTGGTTGCCTCCTGCATGCGCCCGACCAGGGCTGGGGAGGAGCCTGCAACCAAGGTACGTGTTGCCCCTGACCAGAATCAAACCTGGGACCCTTTGGTCTGCAGGCTGAGGCTCTATCCACTGAACCAAACCGGCTTGGGCTCTCTCACCTCTTTGCCTGGCTACCGTACTCATTCTTCAGGCGTCAGCTAAGATGGCCCTCTCTCTGCCCCTGGATTAGGTGCTTCTCCTTTGTGTCCAATAGCACCCTACACTTACCTCCGTTGCATTGTACTGAAATCGCCATTCCCCTACAAGACTAAAGAGTCTATGAAGACGAGGAGCATGTCTTGTTCTCCATTGAATTCCCAACATTTGGCACAGTGCCTGGCATGGAGTTGGTAAACATTGGTTAATAATAAATTGTAAGTTGATAGACTAGAGCTATTCTATCCATGGTCCAGGCAATTTAATCTCCAGTTCATAGCATGTCTTGTATGCTCAGTGGGTTCTAGGGCTGGCGAAGACTTTTTAAAGTCTTTTTTTAAAAATATATTTTATTGATTTTTCACAGAGAGGAAGGGAGAGGGATAGTTAGAAACATCGATGAGAGAGAAACATCGATCAGCTGCCTCCTGCACACCTCCCACGGGGGATGTGCCCGCAACCAAGGTACATGCCCTTGGCCGGAATCGAACCCGGGACCCTTCAGTTCGCAGGCTGACGCTCTATCCACTGAGCCAAACCGGTTAGGGCTGGTGAAGACTTTTTAAGCATTTATTTAGAATGGGATGAGCAGAGCCCTCGGCTTCTATCAGAGCCTCATTTTATACCTAACCTGGCTTCCTGAACTCCAGATTCTTGTCAACAATTACCTACTTGACATCTCCACTTGAGCGTCTAATCAGATCTCAAATGTGCCAAGTCCAGGGTTTGATTTCCCTCCAAACTCTGCTGCTCCCCATCACAATAAATGCCAACTCCATTTTTTCTAGTTGCTTGAAAAGCAAACACACAGACTGACAAACAAAAACGTGGAGTCATCCTCCACTCCTTTTTCTCATACTCTACACCCAATACACCAGAAAGTGCTGTTGGCTCTACCTATGAAATATATCCAGAATCCAGTTACGCCCCTCCTTTTCCAGCACTACTTCCCCACCTGGACCACCATCTCCCTGACCTGGACTTCCGCAATGGGTTCCTAATCGGTTCGCCTGCTTTGTCTGGTGCCTTCCTATACTCTATGAACACCATGGCAGCCAGAGTGATCCTCTTAAAGCCTAAGTCACATCAGATCACTGTTCTGCTCAAAGCCTTCCATCACCTCCCACTTCCCTCCGGACAAGGCCCTACACAGTCTTGCCCCCAGTCAACTCTCCGGCCCCACTGCCCACCACTCTTCCCTGGCTCCCCCAGCACTAGCCACACCACCCCCCTTGCTGGTTCTCAGGTCAACTTCCAACTCAGCCTTTCCAAGCTCATCCTTTGGACTGGAATGATCTTCCTTCAGATATGATTGGCTCCATTGCTTGATTCAGGCCCCTGCTCAAAGGCATTCTTATAAGAAAGAAATTCTCTCGCTAACCTACCTAAAACACACCACCCGTGGCCTTACTTTATTTTTCTTCATAGCACTTATTACCACTGACAGCCTGTCTCCATCCACTTGGCTATACTTTCAAGGATAGCAGAGTCTATATTTTTTTATTTTTTATTTTTTTTTCTTTAAGATGCAAGATAAAGTCCTTACTGAAGAAAAAGGTTATAAAGTTCTCTATCAAAGTCCCACTAAGTCCTCACAACCCCCTCCCCGCCCCTCCCTTACCTAGAGCTACTCTGCTGATATATAAGATACAATCTTGACTTGCCGCTTACTGGCAAACTGTAGGCACTCCTTCCAAATAGCTTTATTTTCTACACATTAAAAACCCAACATGCTATATCATCCATATACTTAATTATGCATTCTAAGTAGAATTTCATTATTGCTCTAAAAAAAAAAAATCAATGTATCTGCACAGTGGCCACTTTCCCCCAGACTTATTTCAAGATTTAATCTCTCTGGTGTTTTCTTAATAAAAAGCCTTAGAGTCATTTATTATGAGTGATTGACCTATTAATCCTTATATACAACACAGAGATTGCATTGTTTTTGAGCACTAAAAATACTTAATATGAAACTTTACTTCCAACTTTTGTACTTCTCTAAATTGAAGGGTCAAAATACTTAGATTTTGTTAATTAGAAAAAAAATCTATCTTCCCAAGCTGAGGCTTTTCAGAACAGGTTTAGCCAGGAAAAGAAATTTTATGCCTGTTATAAACCCTTGAAAATAAGGGCTTACTCTAGGAACACTGAAAGACCCTTAATCACAGAGGTGCTAGCTGGTGCCACTGTAATTCACACCCAACTATTCCTTCACAGCTTATACTGAAGAGTGGATTCATGCTCATTTTTTTCCTTTAAAAAATACTCTTTGGAAACCATTATTACTCCTGTAGACACATACTCTAGTAATATCTCTTCCTGTAAAAATAAAAGTATACTCATGATTATCACTATTTCTTTGCTAAAGTCAACTACCAATATACATTTATTAATCTGACCATTTTACCAGCTAACACATGACCGTACAGCATTATACTGTCCAGGGTCAATTCTCAGTATATAGAAGTAAGAGCAAGTCTTATATGAATAGTCTTGTAGGCAATAATGTAGTTAATGATCATTAACAAATGACAACTAAAATAACTAGAATTTATTTCCAAAACTAAGGTGAAGGTAAAACTTCCAAAACTACAGGCAGGTGCATGACCACATAAAACTTACTTCTGACATGTACATTATGAACCTACTCAGTGATTGCCCATCAAGACTTAAAATTAGTCCAAGGGAGTAACAAGGGGGAAATATAGCCATTTCCTGTTTGCTTCTTTCAAATTCATCAGATAATACTCTTGTGTGCCCAGAGGGCATTATCCTTAAGGCATTATCCACAACAACAGCCTTTCTAGAACATGAAACTTCCTCAAACATCTGTAGACTGCCTCAACCAGATTTAAACTACCTGTGAAATATAAACCATTAGTCATGTATTCTAAATGCATATATTCAAAACTACCATTTTAAAATAAATTGGAAAGGGAAACCTAAAAAAAAACCTATACATTCTGCTATCACACTATCATATGAAATTATAAGTGTGTCAGGGTATGTGTGTGTGTGTGTGTGTGTGTGTGTGTATATATATATATATATATATATATATATATATATATATATATATATGGAGAGAGCAGATAATCAAGATTTAAATAAAAATGTAAAAAATCAGGAAATGTAGATTTTACCAAAGAAACTATAATAACCATCTCAGCTACAACTATAAACAGACTCACTACTATGGTCATTTGCCTCGGTTCCAGAAAAAAAACAAAAACCCAATCAACCAAAACAAAACAAACCCACAATACAAACCCATCAAAACCTATACTAGAGTATGTGGCAATAATTAATATATTTTTATGGAAATTGTCTCATGCCTTATAAGCTCCTAAAATAAAATCAAAGTCACTATGTGACTAATGATATAGCACTAGGAGGAAAAAACAAAACAAAACAAAACCCACTGAAAGTAAAACAGTCTTCAGCCTTGGTTTCAGCTATCTCGACAAATCATCATTAAGTACTTAATATCAGACACAGCATATTTGGTTTATCAGAACAGTAAGTCATGTTTTTCCACTGGCCAAAAGCAGCTGAAGAAATAATTGCTTAAACAAACTAAATGTGGTGACATGAAGCATCTGACTTCCAGGTCTATTTAGTTAAAATAATTGGTGAACATCTAACTGGGCAAAAGGAATGGCATCCATTATCAAAAGAGGCTCACTTCCCCCAGCCCCCAAACAAACAGTAGTTATAATAGCAAAAGAAACAAGAAGTTTTGTGGGGTTTTTTTTTGATTCTTTAGGGCCAACTATGAAAGAGGTCAGCAATAAAGTTACAGCAGAATGGACAAGGAAGAGCAAAACAGTGGATGAAAGAATCCTGCTGGACGTTTGTTCATCTTTTTCTGTATTAGCCAGGAGATCGCAACTGGCTTATTTGGAAATTTCTGGTATGTGTGTCTTATCTCCTTAGATCCTTCACAGATTTAGAATTCAGTCTACCTGAGGGCTCTATAACCATGTAAGGAAGCTTTCTTTATCTAGCTTGGTGGCAGCCAAAACGGACTCCATGTCATTAAGGATGTCAGAACTCAGAGCTTCCTGAAGACTTGGCATCAATTCCTCTCCTTCTATGTTCATTCCATCTCCCTCCAGTGTTCCAAGGTCCACATTTGTCCCAGGAATGGCTTCAAGGTAGTCTGGAAAACGATTCTGCTGGGAGGGCAGTGTGCTTTGGTTGACAGTATCACCTGTATCCATTTCATCAACACTGTTCAAGAAGTCATCTGGGGTTCGAGGGACACTGTAGCTGCTCATGCTCAGTCCACTGTCTGTACTCTCATCTCGAGAGTGATAGGTGCCACTGTTCAGAAAGGGATCTGAGCTATTGGTCGTCATTGTTCTCAATTCCTGAGACATCCCAGGAGAAGACACTGGGTTCTGAGTCCCACCATCCGGCTCCAGTGTTGGTAACTGGCTCCGGAGAGCTAATTCCTGCCGAAGCAGTTCTTGCTGCTTCAGTCGCAGTCTCTCTTTCTCCATCTGCAGTTGCTGCAGCTGCATCTGTTGCTGCTGGTTGGAGTTGCCGCCACCCAGGACTCCTCCTTGAGCGCTCTGGGGAGCCAGCGGTGGTGGCTGTTTCACTGGAGCACTTTGGCTAATTCTCTGGTTCATGGCAAAACGAGGGTCAAGCCTTGGGTCTAGCCAAGAGGTGGTCTTGTTCTTATGGTTTATATAGTAAATTTCTCCATCCTGAGTCATGGCTTGTTCCCATCCATCAGGAAGAGTACCTGAGGCCGAGTCCATCATATTCTGCTGCACTGGTGGACTGGTGGGGGCTGTAACATTGATCTGGGTGAGCATAGCCTTCCTGGGATCCTGCCATGTTGTTGTCTGATCGATGTGATTTAAGAAGTATCTCTGACCAGAAGATGTCTTGGCCATCTCCCAGCCTGCTGGCAGAGGTACATCGTCAGGTATTTCAAAAGAAGACTGTCGAAGGTGCTGAGCTGTGGGGGTAGCTGCTGGGCCGGAGACCACTCCTGTGGGGGGTCGGTGTCCCAGGGGACACAGCTCCCAGCTGCAGTGAAGCTGGAGAGGAATGAGCTCGAACGTGCTGTGGAGTCAGGGCTCCTGCAGTGCCTGCATCAGTACTGGCCTGTCGGGAGTGGGACTTGGGCTCCGGCGGCTTGAAGAAGGAGTCCGGCAGCTTCCGGAGCCTCATGGGCACCGTCTGGGGCACGTTGGCCGTCTTGGGGTTCATGACGGCATTGAAAAGCGCCTCCAGGTCGGTCTCCGAGTCCCCGCGGACGTGCACGATCTGGTGTCCGGCCGGGGGGGGGGGGGGGGGCCTGTGGCGCCGCCTGGGACCCCGGGGGTGCCGGCTGCCCGGCCGGACGACGGGCCCTGCCCCCGCGGGGGCTGCGCGGGCGGCTGCCCCGGGCCCTGCGGGGCCGACGGAGGCGGCGGCTGCTGCCCGGGATCCATGGTTTCTGCCTCCCCGACGCGCGCCCCGCACCCCGGCTCCACTGGTCTGGCCTATGTTTTTTTAATATATATTTTTTATTGATTTCAGAGAGGAAGGGAGAGGGGGAGAGAGATAGAAACATCAATGATGAGAGAGAATCATTGATCGGCTGCCTCCTGCACACACCCTCCTGGGGATCGAGTCCACAACCCAGGCATGTGCCTCGACCAGAATCGAACCCAGGCCCCTTCAATCCGCAGGCCAACGCTCTATCTATTGAGCCAAACCGGCCAGGGTGAGTCTATATTTTTTACTGCTGTCTATATATTTTTTTATAGCTTCTAGAACAGAAGTAGGCATTCTAGCATATAGTAGGCATTCAAAAAATAATCATGAATCAAGGGTCTAGTTAGACTACCAAAAAATTACCCCTGAACTAGGTATCTATCTATCCACTGCTTTTGTCCCAACTAATCCCTCCAGAATTTAGCTGTCCTACAGTGGGACATCAAGACACCAGCTGACTAATTGTTTGCTGCTCTGCTTCTCATTCCCTTAGATGAGGGATTTGTGTAACCTCCATGATACACAGTTCTAAACGCAGCTTCTACGCCACAACCCCCAAACAGGCAGCGATTTTCCAATGAAAAGGATAGTGCTGCTAATTTTGCATGTGTAGCAGACTTTTTCTTTTGATTGAGAGAAAAAAAAATGTATTCTAGTGGGCAAACATAGATCCAGCACCAATGTTACGTACTTTCAGCCAGAAGGTACCAGCCTCAGCAATTCTCAGAGTGAGTAATTTGCAGATATGCCTGGGGCAAATGGCATCTCTTTCTGATCTACTCAAGCTGTAGGGCTTTCCTGGAGAAGGTAGACTTTGCATTTCCTGGATGAAAAAGAATTGATAGGTTGCAAGTAGGTTGTTCAAAGCTCAAGGGTATCCCTGGAGTAGCTTGCTTAGATCTGCACAGCCACACTTGCAAGCAAACAAGCCCCCACATGCGTGAAGAGATCCAGAGATAGGCCCTGGTGCGTAAACACCCAGATCCGTACCTACTTCCTCCTAGCTTGAAGCTCTGAGTATGAACGAGAGTAGTACATAGCCAAAGGAGGAAAACATGAGCTGGCTTTGGGAACATAGACCATAAAGCCCTGTGACTCTGGGAATGAAAGAATGTGTAAGCCCAGGCAGGCTCTCTGTGCACATCTGGTTTTTCCTTTTATGCATCTGTGATTTCTATGACACAGGAAATCCACTCTGGAACAACCCTGTCTGCTTTCTAGTGAGTGCATAAAAAATGGGGATTAAAAGTATGTTTATCTCACTGTGCAAGGCAGGAAGATAAAATCCAGAACAGTACCATTTGACGATGGACCAACTCCAGCTTCACCCTCCATGGTGCCCCAGGGGAGGTGCTAGTAACTGAGACCAGAGGAATGGAGGCCAAGGGGAATTTTTCTGCACGGACTTAAGACTATCTAGACATGACTCTCACTCTGCAGCAGACCAGGCACAGAAAATACCACGTGGGAAAAATTATCCGTTCCGCTCAGCTCAACAAATGCTATGGGAGTAGCTCCCAGTCTTGCTGGGAGCCCTTCTGCGTTAGGTTTCCACATTATGGTCACTGTAAACATAGTCTTCTCTTAAGAAGTCCTTAAAATGGGTTGAAGCAGCCAGCTTTTCCTGCCCACAAGGGAGATGACACAGAACTGTTTAAGAGAACAGCATGATTAAATAAGATGGAACAGGACAGGACACTTTAGACAATGAAAGTAAAGAGAGAGCCGGGTTACCCAGCCCCGTCCTCCCTCCCTCCCCAGAATGGGTGTGGGGAGCCTGAAGTCATTTCACCTACTAGAGACAAATGTTACTAGAAAACAGATTGAGAGCTATCAAGAGAGAAAGAGGAGCCTGGCCGGCCAGCGTGGCTCAGTGGTTGAGCATTGACCTATGAACCAGGAGGTCATGGTTCAATCTCCAGTGTGGGGGCGTGCAGGAAGCAGCTGATCAATGATTCTCTCTCATCACTGATGTTTCTATGTCTCTCTCCCTCTTCCTTCCTCTCTAAAATAAATAAAAATATTTTTTTAAAGAGAGAGAGGGGAGTGATCAAGCAAAGGTAAAAACAACCATTAAGAAGCAAAAATTGGCAGAAAAGTGTACCTTGTGAATGCCCACCCGTACCACCCCCTATTTTAGTTTCTTGGGTTCCAATCAACACATAATTATTACTTCTCTGCCCTGTGTTTTGTGTCACTTGATTTTGCCCTTACAGCTTCTATTCTTACTTTCCTTCCCATCCCAGTGGCACCCCTGAAGCCCTCAGAGAAGGGGCTGCTGGCCTTTTCTGCAGTGAACTTACCAGTTTCATTTTTGTCCAGCGGTTCAACTTCATCCCCTACACATTCCTTTTAGTTCGCTAGGCCACATAAGCATTCTGTCATTCTTCCTCATTCTTCTGCAGGACTAAACTTGTACCCAAGGCAGCTGTGCCTGCCACAATCCAGACGACCCAGATCCTTAAAAATGACCCAGACCCTGGTTAACCCCTATATGGGAGCTCCTAACAGAGGGAACGGTCATGGGAGAATACTGCAGTTCTTGACAAATGAAACAAAGGACACAGGTTGACCTGCACCCACTACACATACCGTGGAATGGCAACGCCGTAAAGCACCGGCAACTACTAACAACTTCCATAGGGCCACACCAGGGATGTGCCCACTAACCATTGCCCAGCATTGGGGTTGATCAGCTGAATGGCTTTTGACAAACAAAATGAAAAGATTTTTCTTTAAGCCCAAGTGCCCATCAGCAGATGAGTGGATAAGAAAGCTGTGGTACATTTCCACAATGGAATACTATGTGGCGGTAAAAAAGAACAAACTCTTCCCATTTGCAACAGCTTGGATGGATCTGGAGAGTATTATGCTAAGTGAAATAAGCCAGTTAGAGAAAGGTAAGTATCACAGGATCTCATTCATACGT
Source organism: Myotis daubentonii (assembly GCF_963259705.1). Classification (NCBI taxonomy): domain Eukaryota; kingdom Metazoa; phylum Chordata; class Mammalia; order Chiroptera; family Vespertilionidae; genus Myotis; species Myotis daubentonii. The sequence continues at coordinate 35,539,278 of NC_081844.1, forward strand.
GGAATCCAATGAACAAAATAGATCCAGAGACATAGAATGGTGGAAGAGACATGAATTTCCAAAGGGAAGGTGGGGGTGGGGAGTGGAGGGGAGAGACTAACCAGGGAACTTCCATGCATATATGCACAGCCCATGGACACAAACAATAGTGTGGCGAAGGCTTGGGGGGGGGGGGGGCGGGGCGGGGAGGAGGGGTTCAATGGGAAAAAACAAAGGGGACATCTATAATACTTTCAACAATAAAGATAAATTTTTTAAAAAATAAAGTCCAGCCCTAGCCAGTTTGGCTCAGTGGATAGAGTGTTGGCCTGCGGACTGAAGGGTTTCAGGTTTGATTCCAGGTCAAGGGTTGTGGTCTCGATCCCCAGTAGGGGGCGTGCAGGAGGCAGCTGATCAATGATTCTCTCTCATCATTGATGTTTCTATTTCTCTTCCTTGCCCTTCCTCTCTGAAATCAATAAAAAAAATATATTTTTAAAAAATGAAGTTCATAAGCCCATAAACCAATCAAACAAAACCCCAAATACAAAAGCCTAATTCTAAAAGCATTTTAAATGCTGCCAATCATTTTATGACAATTCCTGGCTCTTCTGAATTGAATAGCAGGTACTGCTCCCTACTTGTGCCAGACAGCAGCCCACTTTCTTACATCCATCATAGGCTGGCCTCCATCACTACCCAGTGGGATGACCAACTTCACACTGAATACCAGTTTATGAGACACTAAAGGTGCAAGGAGATTGACATATACCAGCGATTGTCAACCAGTGTGCTGCTGGAATTTTTTAAACATGCACTACCTGACTGTTTAGTCAGGGGCATTGACCTCTTTTCCCTTAGAATAGCGGTTCTCAACCTGTGGGTCGCGACCCCTTTGGTGGTTGAACGACCCTTTCACAGGGGTCGCCTAAGACCATCCTGCATATCAGACATGTACATTACGATTCATAACAGTAGCAACATTACAGTTATGAAGTAGCAACGAAAATAATTTTATGGTTGGGTCACAACATGAGGAACTGTATTTAAAGGGCCAGAAGGTTGAGAACCACTGCCTTAGATTGTCAAATTTAAAAAAATGACAACAACCAGCACAACAATAGCTATCCAGTGTAAATGAATCAAAATTACACCTTTTTTTTTTTTTTTTTTTTTTGGTCAGATCGGCAAAGATATATTTTTGGTGTGCCTCCGAACTTTAGTAATTAGTTTACATGTGCCATGAGATGAAAAAGGCTGAAAATCATTGACATATACTATGGAATTCCCTCCAGTGGTTCTCAACCTTCTGGCCCTTTAAATACAGTTCTTCATGTTGTGACCCAACCATACAATTATTTTCGTTGCTACTTCATAACTGTAATGTTGCTACTGTTATGAATGGTAATGTAGATATCTGATATGCAGGATGGTCTTAGGCGACCCCTGTGAAAGGGTCGTTCAACCACCAAAGGGGTCGCGACCCATAGGTTGAGAACCGCTGGTATAGACAGTAAGGTCTGAAATGTAGGTTCCCCTTCAAATTTGATCTTTGCAAGTTTAACTTATTTACTGACAAAAAGTTTCTCCTCTTTTCGTAGACCTGCCTACATTAATTTAGATGAGAAGAATGAACCTTACTTGTTCCTGGTTTTCTGAAGAGAGCCAATCAAGCACTTGCCCATGAAACCCATCATCTTACCTTGAAAACATATCCAGTCACCATACTCTTCTCTTAACCTACAATTCATCCATCTTTAGGCCACATACTGCCTCAATAATCCTTATAATACACTGGAGTAGAAATCACGTGAATTAATCAAATCCTGTTCAATTACCCTTTTGCATTCTCCACCTGAGAGCACTCTGATTTTCCAATACTTGTTCTAAACATGGCTGATCTCACCATCTTCTCACTTATAAACTGCTGAATCACCAAAACCCAAACTTTCCCATCTGACAGTATAATTGATTGCCTATCAGATCACCCCCGAGAAGCTTTCGTTGATTCCTGAGGGTGGGCAGAAATGGCTGGCAACTCCCTGGGTTTTCAGTCAAGTTCGTGCCCAAATGTGGGCATGAGATCTGTATTTAGAACCAGATTTCTTTCTACTCCCAGACCATTCTAGGTTGCTATTCCTCTGATAGTTCTCTTCTTCCCTCCTAAGTCAAACTAATCACCCGAAAGAAAATCTTCACAATTCGTCAGCCAACACCCTGCCAGGTTTCTTTGACAGGAACACTAAGAGCCAAACTGGCTCTGTGTACTTTAGCATCCACTGGTCCCATGGCCAACATGCCCACCCACCATTTGATAAGCGGAAGTTATTGTTGTCACTATGATTTCTTCTGTGTATTGGGGAAAGGTGCTGAAGGTGAGATGCTACAGCACCTTCAGTTGGCTAGAGGGGTTACAAACTGCTGAAGGCAGGCCCGTGAAATCTGGGTGACACAGCCAGGAGAAAAACAAATTCAATTCACAAAAAGCCTTTAAGCCTGGCTGGTATGGCTCAGTGGCTGAACGTCAACCAAGGAACCAAGGGATGGGAGTTCGATTCTCAGTCAGGGCACATGCCCAGATTGTGGGCTCAATTCCCAGAATGGGGCGTGCAGGATGCAGCCAATCGATGATGTTTCTCTCTCATCCATGTTTCTATCTTTCTATCCCTCTCCCTTCCTCTCTTTCTAAAAATCAATTTTTATTTATTTTAAACTAGGGGCCTGGTGCACGAAATTCGTGCACTGGGTGTGTGTGTGGGGGGGGGGGGGGGAGTGTCCTTCAGCCCAGCCTGCCCCCTCTCACATACTGGGAGCCCTCAGGCGTTAACCCCCATCACCCTACAATGGCAGGATCGGCCCCTTGCCCAGGCCTGACGCCTCTGACAGAGGTGTCAGGCTTGGGCAGGGGACCCTCATTTCCCCCCATCACTGGTTCTGCCCCCAGCCCAGGCCTGATGCCTCTGGCCCAGGCATTAGGCCTGGGCAGGGGACCCCCAGACCTCTCCGATTGCTGGCTCTGCCCCTTGCCCAGGCCTGATGCCTCGGCCAGAAGCGTAGACCCCCATCACACGCCTCCGCCAGAGGTGTCAGGCTTGGACAGGGGACCCACATCTCCCCCCAATCACTGGCTCTGGCCCCCGCCCAGGCCTGATGCCTCGGCCAGAGGAGTTGACCCTCATCACCCTCCGATCACCAATCACCGAATGGGCCCCTTGACCAGGCCTGAGGCCTCCAGCAGAGGTGTCAGGCCTGGGCAGGGGACCCCCAGCTCCCCGCGGTTGCAGGCTCCGCCCCTGCCCCTGCAGGACACCTCTGGCCTAGGCGTCCGGCCCAGGCAGCGGGGACCCACAGCTGCAGCGGCCCCGCGATTGTGGGCTCCGCTTTAGGCCCAGGCAAGGGACCCCTAGCTCCTGGGACTGCCAGCTTCGACCGTGCCCAGCTCCCATCGCTGGCTCCACCCCTACTTCCTGCTATCACTGGCCAGGGCGGAAAAGGCACCTGATTCCCCGGGGCCGCCTTTGCCCTGCCCCCCAGCTCTTAGCTCCCCCCTGGGTTTCCGATCACTGTCAGTGGCAGGGGGCTTCTTTCTGCTTTCCCTTTCGCCTCCCTGCATTGTGCCTACATATGCAAATTAACCGCCATCTTGTTGGCAGTTAACTGCCAATCTTAGTTGGCAGTTAACTGCCAATTTTAGTTGGCAGTTAATTTGCATATAGCCCTGATTAGCCAATGAAAAGGGTATCATCGTACTCCAATTACCATTTTTCTCTTTTATTAGTGTAGATATATTTTTACTGATTTCAGAGAGGAAGAGAGAGGGAAACATCAATGAGAGAGAATCATTGATCTGTTGCCTCCTGCACACTTCACTCCTCCCTGCCCCCTCTCCCCCTGGGGGGATGGAGCCTGCAACCCAGGAATGTGCCCTGATCGGGAATTGAATCATGACTTCCTGGTTTATAGATCCATGCTCAACGAGTGAGCCATGCCAGCTGGGTCTAAAAATCAATTTTTTAAAAGAGCCTTTAAAATAATGTAAGTCTTTGATGCCATTCTCTTTAGAAGGAAGCCAAGGAGGAATTACATCTCACCCCACACACAATCAAGCTCCTCCAAATCCTCTTTTCATATTTCTGTCTCCCAAATCCTAATTCCCACCAACAGCTGTTTCTTTCCCTTTCTCCTCCTCTCTCTTCCACTGTCCTTAACCTTGCTTTCTTACTCCCCCTTTCCCCTCTCTCCTCTTTGCTCAGGTGGAAAAATATGGCCTGCTCTTGACTATGTCTCTTAACTTTGTCTAAGACCTGGCAGGCAGCCGACTGAGCCAGCCAAGATCCTCCTCCTGGAAGTCAGGGAGTGGCAAGGGATTGGCATTGTATACATTAAAAATTTTTTTCTTCTCATGACAACGGTACCAGACCAGTTCCAGTCTTTCTGGTGAGTTCCCGTGGAACACACACAGGGCCTCTACAATTTCATCCCTAGATTCTTAGGTAGCTGCTAGAGGATGTAAAGGATCATCCCTCCCTGTTTCTCCTTGGACCACTGACCTACCTAGCTGTCCATCACCAGAAGTGTTTAGGAGGAAGAGGAATGATCTGTCAGGGACTCCCTCTATCTCTAAAATTCTGTGACTCCTAATGCCTCTGCTCCTTGCAGTTCAACGTCCTGTCCTTCTAATTGTTTCTTTAAAACTGACCACTCCCCTTCTCAATCTTCAGCTTTAACCAACGGAAAGAATTCTCATACCATTTCACTAAAAACCTCATCTCAAAAACCTCAATCTCGCCAGGTCAGTGTGGCTCAGAGTGTCAACCTATGAACCAGGAGGTCACAGTTCAATGACTAATCAGGGTACATGCCTGGGGTTGGGGGCTTGATCCCCATTGCGGGGAGGGTGTGCAGGGGGCAGATGATCAATGATTCTCTCTCATCACTGATGTTTCTGTCTCTCTCTCCCTCTCTCTTCTTCTCTGAAATCAATAAAAATGTATTTTTTTTTAAAAAAAAATACCTCAATCTCATCCTCTCCATGATTCAGACCATCACAGTAACCCAGGGTGAAATGTTATCTATCCAACTTCTAATTTGGGTTTGGTGAATTGTGTCCTGTTTATCATACAATAGTATCGAGGAAAAATTATGTGTTCTTCTGTCTACTCAGATTCGTGGAACTCACACTTGGTATGACTCATGGGAACTAGAACACTTAAGAAGTGATAGTTGTGGCCAGCACCCAACTTCCATTATTTTCTGAAGGGTAAATAAATAGCATGGTGCCAAACTTATTAGTCAGACCTCTCTTTGGAGACAAGTGACAGGAACTCAATTCATGCTAGCTTAAGCAACAAAAATGGATGTGTTGGCTCACTTAACTGGGAAATCGAGGAGTTTGTACTGGCCATAGACACAGTCGGATCTCAGGTTTAAAGAAAGATATCAGAGTTTGTGCTCTACACCTCTCATTTCTGTTTGCCCCTTCGTATGCATCCCATTCTTTTCTACTTCAAAAGAGCTCCCCACAACCCCCCAAAAAGAGCTTTCTTCAATACTTGGGAAGACTTTGCTGACAGCTACCAACTATGACACCCCAGTTCAGTAACACCAGCAGAAAACACATTTTTCTCTCTCATATGCATCTATTAGTTCCAGAGAAAGATTTTAATTGGTTATTTTTCATCAAAATGTTCACCCTTTTGGACCACAGTTGCCAGAGGGATGGGATTCTATAATTTTGAATCGTTATTACATCACAGGGAATAGGACTGATGTCCCAAAGGAATGAATGGACAGAGACAATTACATATGTCTACTGCACAGCGGGAGGGAGGGAGAAGAGGACAGTTTGGGGTTCGAAGCACTTGTGTTCCTGTGCCCTTTGACTAGCCATGTGACTTCTGACAAGCCGCCTGTGTCTTCTGGAGCCTCAATTCTTCCCGAATAAAATGGTTACATGGTCATTACAAGTACGATATTAAATTATGTTACATTGCATCTTTTTAGATACCAGATGATTTTTCAGATCATGAAAAACTGCCTCAGCTGAGGAAGGCATTGCTACAGTGCCCACGTCCTCTATTTTTATGCCAATGCATTTATGAGACTCTCCACTTTAGGAAGAGCTTTGCCATCTACCATACAAGTTAGAAAAATGAAGCTCACAAAGCTGCAATGCCTCTTGACTAAAATTAACTTATTTGTGTAACTGCAGCCACACGCAGGCACACAAAATATATGACGATACTGCAACTGAATCATTTCCTGGATTAAGAAAAGTGGCAGAGCCCCACTGCAGGACAACACGCACACAGACACCCACCTCACAGGCAGGGATCCCTGTGAGCACGTATGCCCAGCCTCTCCTCTCCTCTGGGGAGCCCACTCTAGGGCTATCATCGGTTCTCAGCCTGTGGGTCGCGACCCCTTTGGCGGTCGAAGGACCCTTTCACAGGGGTCGCCTAAGACCATCCTGCATATCAGACATGTACATTACGATTCATAACAGTAGCAACATTACAGTTATGAAGTAGCAACGAAAATAATTTTATGGTTGGGTCACAACATGAGGAACTGTATTTAAAGGGCCAGAAGGTTGAGAACCACTTGGGCTAAGTCAAGGCCAAAAGGCTTGCGTTCATACACACCCTAACGCGTGTGCATGTGCATGTGTGTGTGTGTGTGTGTGTGTGCGCGCGCGCGTGCGCGCCCCCACAGGGTGGAAGCGGGTAGGAGGGAGCGCTAGAACAGGCTAGGAAATTAAAAACACACACACAAAACATCCCACAAAAACAACTATCCAGGGCGTCTTTAGCTGGCTCCTTCCAGAAACGCAGCGGCCTTGGCACCCCGCTGCAGTCCCCTCCTTCCCCCCTCCTCCGCCCCTCCCGTTGCAGCGGCCCGGGAATCCATTCCGCGTTTTCCCTCTCGCCCTCCCGCCCTCCGGGTTAAAGCTCCCCCGCCAGGAGTAAACAAGCAGCCCAAACAGGCAGCCTTAGGCCCGCCTCTCCTCCCCGTTTCCTGCGCCAGCCCCAGCAACAGGCCCCGCCCCTCGCGACAGGCCCCGCCCCGCGCCGCCCGGCCGCCCGCCGTCGCCCTCGAGGCATCCGCCTGCCCCGGCCTTGCGCGGGCCCGGTGCCCATTCCCCAGCCCGCCCCACCGAGCCTTCTCCCTCCGGACACCGCTCCCCACCGCCCGCGCGCCCCGAGCCCGCGCCCAGGGAGGGCTCGCGGAGCACACGTGACTCGTGTTGTGGGCTGGGCCTGGCGGCGGCGGCAGCGGTGGCGGGGAGGGCGGGCCCGACCTCGCCTCCCCACTCCCCGGAGCTCACCCGGCCTGCCCGCCCTCCCTCCTCCTCCGGCCCGGCAGGGGCCCCGCTCTGGCCCGTCGCCCGGGCGCGTTGCACCCGGCCTCCCGATGACTTAGTCACCGTGGCTGCGCCTCCCCACGCAGCCTCCGCGCGCCGCGGGCTCGCCCCCAACTCCTCCAAGTCCCACTGGGCTGAGACTCCTTCCTCAAGTTTCCTGCCCCGCTGCACGGAACCGCACGGCCCCCCGCCCCCGCTGCATAAACACACCCCTTCCTGCCCCCGCCCCCGGGCGTCCTGCGCACACAGACCCATATTGTCCGGCCCTCCCACCTCTGCCTGACCTCTCCGCTGCCGGAATGCTGGCGGTCCCCGGGGACCTCCGCGGCCCAGCTCCCCTAACCTGCTCCTTTAGAGGTGGGGAGACTTGGGGTTCAGAAAGGTGGAAAGATCTCCTCGCTCAGAGCCAAGAGCGGAGCGCGGACCTCCTGTGGCCGGGCCCTTCTCTCTGTGCACCGGCGCCTGCCTTTGGGGCCAGAGGCGCCACCCCGACCTCCGGTCTCGCTCGTCCTGTGCGCGCCGCCGTGCACATCCCCCTCTCCCCCGGGGAACGGGTACCTGCCCGGTACCTGCCGTCCGTCTCAAGGTCATAGCTGGCAGAAACGCTTTCCAGTTTCCAAACAGAAAAGAGGCCGCTCCAGCTAGAGGTTGGGAGCGGGGGCTGTGGAGCCAGACTGAATGCCAGGCCTATCTGCACTCGCTGGCTGTCTTGGGCGAGCCTTTCGATTGCTCCCTGCCTCCAGTCCCTTATCTGTAAATGGAGGGTCGTGATAGTCACCATCTCTTGGAGATGCTGGGAGGACTAAATGCGTGAACACGGGTGGGGTTCAGGGCAGCGCTTGACATGTTAATGAAGCCCTCCACGCAGTCGCTCTGGGCCGGCCACTGCGTGTGCTGCCCCTCCTCCCTGAGGCCTCCCACGATGTATTCAGCCAGATTCATCTACCAGGCCGGGCCGGGCTTTGGAGGACGGCGTTCAGGTGCCCGCAGATAGTGAAAGGAAGGGCAGAGGGCAGGGCAGTCATGTTGACTGGGTCGTCCCCAAGTTGAGAGCAGTCGGGCCCCCAAGTTGAGAGCAGTAGGGCGGAAGTCTCAGCCCAGGGGAAGAGGATGTATGGTGTAGTGAGGACGGAGGCTGGGAGGTTCTGAGTTTTGCCCTTGTAAGATGTGGGTGGTGGGGTGCTGGGAAAGGAGGAAGGGTGGGACTCAGAGGATGAAGTCGGCCACGGGGCCGAACGGTGGAGTGGGGTGACAGGGGCATCCACCAGACAGCGTGCCAGAGAGATACTCCACCAGCTCCTCACCTCTCACCTCCTGCCCCCATTCAATAGATCCCACAAGTGATTATGTATAGCTATCTAGTTTTCCCTTGGCAAGTTCCTTGAGAGTAAGCCCTGCGTTTTTGTTTACCTTTACGCGCCCATTAGCATCTAGCTCAGTGCTTTGGGAATAAGAGATCAGCAAATGTTTTTTTTAATGTTCTTTAAAAGAAATGATATATGCATGTCACTGAGCTGGGCCTTGGAAAGAAGGTCCTAATTTTAAGGAAAGGAATCTTAGAGTTTCCATATCCAAGCCCCTCTCTTCTAAGTTAAAGGAAACTATTTGCCTGGGTAGTACAGCGAGTTAGAAACAGAAGCCAAGTCTCTGCCTACGGTCTGATGTTATTTCCATGACACCGCACTGAACTTACAATGCAATTGAAAGGAAAAGCAAACTCCCTAAAAGCCATAAAACAAAATGAGGCGGTGTGTGGTAAGACCTGGATGCATGGTACAAGTGGGACTAGTGGTAGGAATTGAGAGCAGGGGAACCCCCCAGGGCTGGGATCACTGAGAAAATGCTCTCTGCCCAGAGAGGGGCTTGCACTGGTCCTGAAAGATGGGTAGGACTCAGGGACTGTGGAAATGGAGAAAGAATTCCTGGCAGGGGACGCGGCTTTCTGCTAAAGCCTTGGCGAACATTAAAAGGTCAGTGGGGAAACCAGTCGGGCCAGAAGAGAGGTAGGGCTGGATCATCGTGGGGGGAAATGTTAGAAGGTTAATTTGAGGTCAGATTGGGGGGAAATTTAAATACCAGGGTAAGGAGTTTTCAACTTAGTCTGTGGATAACGGGAAACCCCTGAAAACAGACACTGAGCTAGGCACTGAACCAAGACAAGATCCCAGGCAAATATCTGCCAACTTGGCCTGATTTGCATTTTTTTTTTTTAGACAGTTGCTTGCCATAGATGCGCATTTCATTAACGTACCCCCACAGGAAGGAAACCTCTACCAGTGTTCGTCTATATCTGCGTGGGACTCAGTGCCCATGATATCTGTGTGGGAGCAGAGGAAGGAGAGGGAGGCCTGTGCCTGCTGTAGACCCGGCATTTGCACCTGTGATCTCTCTTTTAATCTCACTGCCATGTGGAGTGTGGACACTGTTGTTCCAGTAACACCCAGAGATGGTCAGTAACTTTCACGGATCAGGGAGCTAGGCAGAGGTGGCGCCAGAATTCAAACTCAGCTTTGCTGCCAAAGCACTAACCTCCAGTCACCTGTCACAACTCTAATGAGAAGATACAGGCATTGTGTTCCCACTCTCAGATTCCTTCTTAGGGAGGGACCCATGACCCAGCGAGGCTCACATTTCTAGAAGTGCTTTCACACCCCTGGTTTTCTATTCTTGTCCTTAGGAAAGGAGATTCCCATTTTGTGTCTTTAGAGGCAGACAAAGCTGTGTCTGAATTCCATTTCCACCTCTTACTAGCTGGTGGCCCCTGCGGGCGGATTTCCCTGAAGCGAATGAACCTTAAGCTTCACAACCCCTCACCTGTATGGGCTCCTGGCAAGCCCTCAGCCCAGTTTTGAATCTCTAATTGTGTATTATTGTTCTTAAAGAGGGCTCCAACAATTGCAGAAGCTTCAGGCTCCCATAAAACCTGGATCTGCCCAGGCTGGATAATCTCCATCAAGTTACTTTCTAAGACTAGTTCAGGGGTGGGCAACCTTTTTGTGAGTGCGTGCCAAAACCAGCAAAATCTCTGATTCAAAATTCTGCTTGCCAACCCTAATTTTTTGAGAACATGTTACGCCTACTTGATATATCTTAAGGTGTACGTATGTGAAGAACCTTGGAGAAATAATAAAATTCATTCGAGCGACAAAAACACAGCATATGATGATGAAAAATACATTTATTTTTTAATGTATACATGTACACTGATAGTCCGACAGAAAACTTTATGACTCTGTTTGATATTATCAGTGGGACTTTTGCTGCTGCATCACTGATGACAGATTTTACATCAGGTTTATATTTTGTGACCTTCAGAGACATGCACAAGCTACCACTTTCATCCGTCAGGCTACTCCTATTATGAGACTTAACAAAATTCATCACTGAGAACAAAGATTTACAAGCATATGTGGATGAAACCAAAACACTGGTCGGATCTAGGAAGGCAGGGAGAGTTAAGGCAGAGGCATAGAAATTGCTCTTCCCCTCTCTCGTCAATCCATGTCTATGGTCTTTAAGATAACTTGTTATGTAAAATTATTTATCTAAGATGCACCTACACTGAATTTATCTGAAAAATAAAAAAGTCGATATTAAGAAAAAAATTGTAAATGGAAGATTATAAGAGAGGGTTTCGCGTGCCAGCAAAAGTTACTGGGGTGCCATGTTTGGCATGTGTGCCAGGGGTTGCCCACCCCTGGACTAGCTTCCTCATCTAAATAAAATCATTCTAAGATTAGCCCAATAGTACAGTTGTGGGTTCTATCCCCAGTCAGGGCATACACAAGAATCACCCAATGAATGAATAAATAAGTGGGACAACAAATTGATGTTTTTCTCTCTCTTCTTTCCTCCTCTCTAACATCAATGATTTTATTTGAAACTAGAGGCCCAGTACACGAAATTCATGCGGGGGGGCGGGGGTGAGGGGGAGTCCCTCAGCCCAGCCTGCACCCTCTCACAATCCAGGACCCCTTGGGGTATGTCCGACTGCAGGATTAGTCGGACATCACTCTCGAAACCTGGGACTGCTGGCTCCTAACCGCTCGCCTGACTGCCTGCCTGCCTCATCACCCCTAACCACTCTGACTGCCTGCCTCATCACCCCTAACCATTCACCTGCCTGCCTGATCACCCCTAACTGCCCATGCTTCGGCCCCCACTAAGGCAGCTTCATCAGGAAGGACATCTGAAATGATGTCTGGAAGGTTGTTCAGCTGTCTGGTCTAATTAGTATATTATCCTTTTATTATTATAGATTTTTTAAAATTAAAAATAAAATCATTCTAGACTGATTTTCAAAAGAAGTCATTCTGGTCTACCAGCAGCCTCCAGTTGAACAAATGGTACTAAAGATGCTGAATTAACTTGAAGAACCTGATCTGCTCTAACCTTATGCTCAAGGCAAAGTTTCACAGAAACCCTAGACCCAAAGAAATACCTAAAGAGTCCATTTATCCAGTAGTCAGATCCAAACAATTTAATTAGTATTTATGTCCTAACAATTTAGTGGTTGCTTGCAAAAATAATATACGCCTAAATTGAAAAAGACTGATATTTTTTATTCTTAAATGACTACAATCACTTTCTCATGCAATTTGTGCACGTGTGGGGCACCGCACAACTTCTCAACCCTCGGAATCAGATTGCACACTCACTCATTTCCTTTTCCCCAACCAATTTCTTTTTAACACAGCATCCACCAAGAAGCCAACTCCATGAAGATAGGAAGGATGTCATCAAAAGGAACGTGATGCAATCTAATGCTGCAACTGTGGGTTTCCTTTCATGAATAGCTCAGGCAGTGTGCACAGATGTCAAGTATCACTGTGTTTCCTTCAAAATTCAAAAATCTCCCGAGGTGCCCCTGGGCATTTTCTGTGGCACCTGGGGTGCCTCAGCACACAATTTGGGAACCAGGGGACTAAGGAACCTGTCAGACACTATTCAGGAAGCAGCCAGAGGGCAGCAGAGTTCTCTCCAGAAAAGGGGAACCACTTGTACCCTCATTCACAGTTTTATTACTCCGCTCTCCATGGGAAATCTTCCTGGTACCTCTCCATTCTCGGTCGTGGCTATTTACGTAACATTAATAAGAAAGAATGCTGGGTGATGGGGAGGGCTCCAGTTCTACACCTGCTACCGGAGAGGTTATACACCTTGCCTATAGTCTCCTCTTCCCAAAGTCTTCTTCCAGCTTTAAATATATATGAATCTACCCTCAGGTTTTCTCCTAACAAGCCCATGTTTTTAATGCACTTGATTTTAAATTGGCCTCATAAGAATGGGAAGAAAAATAATGTTTTTTCTATTCTACACATTCTGCATGCCAGGAAGCTGGGGAATGTGCCATCTTTAAATCAAACAAAAATCCATTTCACATTAGGCAAATTTATGAAAAGAGGAAAGAAAGAATAACAACAAAAAACTCTATACAAGGGGGCTTGTGGAGTGATGGAAATGTTTTTTCTTGATTTGAATGCAAGTCACTGGGTGTGTTCAGTTTGGGAAAATTCATCAAACGGTACACTTTTGATATCTGTATCTCTCTGTATGCATTAATACTTTTTTAAAAGGGAGGGAAGCAAATTGCAGAATCAAAACAATATATAACTTACATAAAGATATAAAGCAAACAATCTATATATATAAAAGGCTAATATGCAAAGCGTCCCTGCGGGAGTTTGACCAGGAGACTGGGAGTTCTATAGCTTGCTATGATGTGCGCTGACCACCAGGGGGTGGTGTAGAACCAAGGAAGGCCCCGGCCAGCAGCCACAAGGCCCCAATCGGCCCTACTCGCTGGCCAGGCCTAGGGACCCTACCCATGCACGAATTTTGTGCACCAGGCCTCTAGTCCTATATAATAAAAGGCTAATATGCAAATCAACTGAACAGCAGGACGACCGGTCACTATGACGCACACTGACCACCAGGGGGGGAGACACTCAACACAGGAGCTACCCCCTGGTGGTCAGTGCATTCCACAGGGGAGTGCTGCTCAGCCAGAAGCGGGGCTCACAGCTGGCTCCGTGGCAGCACTAAGGATGTCTGCGGCAGAGCTAAGGGGAGTGGCCCTAAGCCGGCAGTTGGACACCCCCAAGGGCTCCCAGACTGCAAGAGGGCCCAGGCCAGGCTGAGGGACCCCCCAGATGGGTGATGCAAGAAAAGCATGTGAATATACTATAATCCCCCCTTATCCGCGGTTTCACTTTCTGTGGTTTCAGTTACCCACAGCCGACCACGTCTGTAAATATTAAATGGAAAGTTTCAGAAATAAATAATTCATAAGTTTTAAACTGCGCACTGCTCTGAGTAGTGTGATGAAATCTCGCACCGTCCCGCTCCATCCACCTGGGACATGAATCATCCCTTTGTGTTATCTGCCCTGTATATGCTATCCACCCAATAGTGACTTAGTAGCTGTCCTGGTTATCAGATTGACTGTGACGTACCCCAGTGCTTGTGTGTAAGTAACCTTTATTTTATTTAATAATGGCCCCAAAGCCATTCACAGCTGTTTTATTATTAGTTATTATTGTTAAACCCCTCCTGTGCCTAATTTGTAAGTTAAACTTTATGTATGTATGGGGGGAGGGGACGGTATATGTAATGTTTGGTGCCATCCATGGTTTTGGCATCCACGGGGGGTCTTGGAACATATCCACCCCACCCCACCCCCCAGGTAAGGGGGGAATACTGACTTCAACCTTAAGGGCAAAACAGAAGGCTCCAGGTGCAGTAGCGAGAGTGAGGTGAATTTATGGGCCTAGGGAAGCAGGCCACCTTAATGGATAGAATATGGTAAAATCACGTGATAGCAAACTTGCAGCCAAACAAGTAAGCAAATGAAAAGTGGCTGCTGTTGCCGTATGTTTTGATCCCATCAGTGCTGCGCTATGATTGCACTGACACAGTACACAGGGGTTTAAAATATAAGAAAAAGATCAGATCTACTCTCGCCACAGTTGCAAAGGAGGAAGAGAGAAAGAAAGCAACACGTGCTGCTAGTTTCAGAATATCAAGGAATCAGACCACTCTCAGCTTCAGCTTCCTCATCTGTAAAGTGACGGTGGTTATGACCTAACACTCAGAGCATGCAAGCTAGTGCTCAACACAGTGCCTGCTATTATTTATTCTTAGAGTGCAGCGCCCAAGCTCCCAGAAAGTCCCTCAGAATCCCCTCAGCCACTCAGATCTGGGGAGTAAATTCTCCCAGGACTGCGGCTGACAGAGGCACTGGGTTTTCCAGGGGATGCTTCCCCCCAACACACACTTGGCATTTTGCATTGTCCTTTATTATAGCACTTGCCCATGTGATTTCAATTGTTTTGTGGGGTGGGGCTGAGAGTGAGGTTATTTGTATGCAGAATGTTGCTTCTTTTCTAATTTATTTATTTATTTTAAATATATTTTTATTGATTTCAGAGAGGAAGGGAGAGGGAGAGAGAGAAACATCAATGATGACAGAGAATCATTGATCAGCTGCCTCCTGCACGCCCCCTACTGAGAATCGAGCCCGCAACCCCAGCATGTGCCCTGACTGGGAATCAAACCGTGACCTCTTGGTTCATAGGTCGATGCTCAATCACTGAGCCACGCTCAGCTGGTCTCTCTCTAATTTATTTTATTCTCTAAGATCCCAGTTATAAGGGATCTTAGATTGAAATATATTGGACATATAACATCTTATAAATTTAAGGTGTACAACATGTTGATTTGATACATTTATATAGTATATTACAATAGGATTGCCGCTGTAGCATTAACCAGCACCTCTTTCACTACATATAATTATCACTTTGTTTTTAACGTGGGAATAATTAAGATCTAGTCTCTTAACAAGTTTGATGTCTATAATATACTATTGTTGTCTATAATCACTATACTAAGCATTAGAATTCCAGGACTTATTTGTCTACTAGCTGCAAGTCTGTACCCTTAAACAACATCTCTCCTATTCCCTCACCCCCACCCCCCCCAAATCCCTGTTAACCACTATTCTGTTCTGCTATCATGAGTCTGGCTTTTCTTAGGTTCCACATATGAGTGATACCACACAGTACTATCTTTCTCTGACTTATCTCACTCACCATAATGTTCTCAAGGTCCATCCATGTTTTCACCGATGGCAGGTTTTCCTTCTTTCTCATGGTTGGATCATATTCCATCATGTATGTGTGCATCACATCTTCTTTATCCATTCGTCTGTTGATGAGCACTTAGATTGTTACTGCTGGGGATTCTTTTAAAAAATAGATTTTAGAAAGAGAGAGAGAAAGGAAGAAACATCAATTTGTAGTTCCACTTAGTTATGCATTCATTGGTTGATTCTTGTGTGTACCCTGACCAAGGATCGCACTGCAACCTCGGAGTATTGGGACAACGCTCTCACCAGCTGAGCAGTCTGGTCAGGGCCTGCAGGGGATTCGTAACCGAAATAATTATTTAACACCTAAGCTTTGATGTCTGACTGACCTGGCCCCATGGGAGCCATTGCATCTGTACAGGCTGAGGCTCCAAAGGGAACATACTGATCAGCGTCACCTGGTGGCTGGGGAGGACAAGGTCCTAGAAGAGAGACTTCTGGCTGAATCCTCTTCCATTTTTAAGTTACTTGGGTGGTACTGGTTTTGTTGTGGTTGGCTGGTTGTGAACGATTTTTGTATTGGTTTTTAGAGAGGAAGGGAGAGGAAGAGAAACATCGATACGAGGGCATAATATCGGTCAGCTGCCTCCTGCATGCCCCCACCAGGGATCAAGCTGCAAACCTGGAAGGCAGAGCAGAGGTCTGGTGTCCAGAAGGAGAGAAGGGGTTACCTATTCAAGGCCCGGTGTCAATCTCTGATCAACATTCTGGCCATTTATCCAGCGCGACTGAAAACATATAAATCAGTTCAGAGCTTCTGAAGAACAATTTGTAATAGGAACAGTTAAGAACTTTAACAATATTGGTATCCTTTGGACCTTTAAATATGAAAATGGTTACACGTTGGCCCAGCTATACAATGTTAGTATAGAACCACTGCAAATAGGTTTGATGTGTTCAAAGAAACGGGAAATGTTTGTAAGACATTAAGCATAAAAAGCAAGATACTGAATAATGTGCACAGAATTTTCCTGTGTAAAGAAAAATATACATAGCAACAGAAATATTGCAATATGCAGAAGTGTTTGCTTGTGGGTAGTGGAATGGGGTGCCTTTTTGTCTAAATATTTACACTTTTCTGCATTTGCCACAGTTTATGCAGTAAGCACCTATTACTTTGATTCTACGGTGGCAGACGAAGGTTGAAACCGACCCCCAACGTCCTCAGTCTCCTTCTCAAAGCTTCAAATCCGGGTTAATTTCCTCCAGGCGCCGCTCTTAAAAGTTTTGAAGGCTGCACAGGGCCTTCAGGCACGTAGCCCAGCACGAGGTTGCTGGAAGGAAGATGTGAGAGGCCTAGGCGAGCAGAGGAGGGCGGCGTCCGGCTCGGACTGGTTTCTGCGCCCTCCTCCCTCCCCACCCCCCACCTCCGCACCCCCGCACCCCCGCCAAGTGCAGAGGAGGCAGTTCTGCGGCGCCCGCCCTCCCAGCAGCTGTGCCGGGGACGCCCCCTTGCAGCGCTCGGCCGCTTCACGGAAAGGCCCCGTTGGGGCTCGCGGCCTCCTCCTGGCGCGCTGCCCGCCCCGCCCGGTCCGGCCCTGCCCTGCCCTGGAGCGGGAGGCCACGCGCCACGGCCGGCCGGCGTCCCTGGCCCTGTCCACTCCACCGGCCCCGCGCCTACGGCCTGGATGCCGCCGGCGGAGTCGCGGGAGCGGAGGAAAGGCAGCGAGGCTCCTCCCCGTCTCCGGGCGCTGGGAGCCCGGAGGGCGGCGCGGACGTGCGCGGGCCCACGGAGGCCTCCCTGCGCCACCCCTGGCGCGGCCTGCGGGCGGGGATCGCGGGGGGCCCTCTCCTGGGGCCGCCTGCCCTGCAGAGGGGACGGATCCGAGGCCAGGGGGACCCGATCCTGCCCTGCGGCCGAGACGCACGGCCTCCCCCGCGGCTCGTTCGGCCCCTTTGTCCCGCAGTCGTGCTGGGCCGGAGGCTCGGAACCACGCTGCCCAGCTGTGCGCGCGCTTTGGCCCCGGTGTGGGCCGCCGTGGGCGGGGGGGGGGGGGGGGGGGGTGGCCGGCTTCTCCCCGTACGCGCCCTGGAGCCCGGTCCTGCGGCTCTCCGGGGCCCCTTTCGATCTGAAGGCACGCTCAGTTCCAGGCACCGGACCAGGTTTTACGTTGGCGCGTGCACATCCTCAGCCTGTCCCCCCACCTTTGCCTCGGCTGGGGCTGGCGTGCTGCCTCTGCCTTCCTCCAGGCCAAGGCTAAATGTGACTCACCGGGGGCCTTGAACTCGTGAATCCCTCCTGTAAATCTCCACCGGTTTCGGTAATCTCCTCCCACCACCCTCTGCCGTTTGCCAACACACATACCCACAGCGAAGTCACACTTTAACTCTGCTTTGCCGCTGGGACAAGATACGGGCCTCTCACGTTCACCAACACATATTCCCGAAGGAAAGACTGGCCTAGGGTTGCTCCCTCACCCGGGACCCGCTACGGAATGGGCAGGGTGCAGTGCAGAATGAAAATGCAGGACCTCTTGCTCAGATAGTAAGAATCTGACAGCACGAGGCCAAGCCTGGGACTCTTCTAAGCTCAGGACCCTGTGTGCCTACCTAGGTGGTACACCCAGGAAACCCACCTTGCCAGCCCCCTTCTCTATCCTCAAACCTGGGGCCTAACTCCTGCGCCCCCCCCCCCCCCCGTGTTTGTTGAATGCCTAAAAGAACAAACAAACAATCTCTTCAAGTGGCTAGTTGTTAGAACCAGGGATCTTTCCTTGGTCAGCCGTCTCCTTTTAAGGTGTTTGCGCATGGACATGGCTGACTCTTTTCCTTTGATTTCTGTAACATTGCACCATCGGATTTCCCTCACTCTCTGATGCACTGAAGTCCTCCGGCTTCCCTTTCTCTTTCTGCTCCGCATGTGTGTGTCTTCCCAAGGGTCCCCGCTTTCTCATGTCCCTTCTCATTTTCTTGGAGAAATTGTCCTCCCCACTTCAGTCACCCCCTTTGTGCACATCACACCCCAGCCTTTACCCCCAGCCCAGATTTTCCTCCCAAACCCTGGCTTTGCTTTTCTAACTCTTAGGCGTCCTGGCAACTCAAAGGTGCCAAGTCAAGCGTGGAATGTCTGCCTGCTTGTCCTTTCCCTCTTTCCTGCCTTCCTGCCCCTCTTCCTTCCTTCATTGTGGGAGTTAAGCAAAAAGCAAACCAAACCTGGCACCCTTCTGCCCTAGCCAGTTTGGCTCAGTGGATGAAGTGTCAGGCTGCGGACCAAAGCGTCCCGGGTTTGATTCCTGTCAAGGGCACGTACTTCTGTTGCAGGCTCCTCCCGGGCCTGGGCCCTGATTGGTGCTCGTGCAGCAGGCAATCAATCGATGTGTTGCTCTCACCTCTATCTTTCTCTCTCTCTTACACTTTCTTCACAAATAAAAAAAAATAAAAATTGAAAAGGAGCCAAAACCGGTTTGGCTCAGTGGATAGAGCGTCAGCCTGCGGACTGAGGGGTCCCAGGTTCGATTCCGGTCGGGGGCATGTACCTGGGTTGCGGGCACATCCCTGGTGGGAGATGTGCAGGAGGCAGCTGATCGATGTTTCTCTCTCATCGATGTTTCTAACTCTCTATCTCTCTCCCTTCCTCTCTGTGAAAAATCAATAAAATATATTTTTAAAAAAAAATTGAAAAGGAAAAGGGTGAAGTTAAAAACAAACAAACAAAAAGCAACCTGGGGCCCTTCTAAGCATGGGACTCAGTACAGTACACCTACACGGGCGACATTGTCGTGAAGCCAGTCTCGCCAACACCCTTTCCATATACTCTCCAAATATTTTAGTCATGAGAGAGGGGAGGGGAGTAACTCTACCGTGGGGAAAGCTGGCAGATACCATTTTAATCAAATCGTGGAAGTTAACACCAAAGTAATGAGATAAATTGACACAAGATAATGACATAAATTGACAGGTGTGCCATCGGATGGATGACACGATGAGAACATGGTCACTTCTGTGATAGTCCAGTTAAAAGATGCATAATCTGGGTCTAATTATGAAAAAACATTGGACAAACCCAAGTTGAGGGACAGTTTACAAAATAGCCTATAGTGGTAGTAATAATAATAATTTTTAAAAAGTCAAGGCCATGTGAGGAAAGGGAAATCGAGGAATGTCTCTGGATCGAAGAAGATTTGAAAGTTGTGAGGACTGGGTGTGTTGTGAGATCTCCTGTGGAGCCTTCGGCTCTAAAGGATGTGACTGAGATAACAGGCGTCGGTTGAATGAGTCTCTGGGCAAAGGGAATAGTACGAAGGTATTCTGTGCTGTTCTTTCGGTATAACTTTTCTATCAGTTTGACATTACTTCAAAATTTACCATGATCAACCCCCCATTCAAATGAGCTTCTCCTCTAGGTTTGTGTTAGTCACAGCAGCATCCTCACAATTACCCAAGTTCAAAACCATTAGGATCATCTTTGGCTCCTCTCTCTTCCCTTCCACCCCTGCCTCCCCACTACCAGATCACTCACACAGTCCTATCAGTGCTTAGTTTTTTTTTAAAATATATTTTATTGATTTTTTTACAGAGAGAAAGGGAGAGAGATAGAGAGTCAGAAACATCGATGAGAGAGAAACATCGATCAGCCGCCCCCTGCACATCTCCCACTGGGGATGTGCCCGCAACCCAGGCACATGCCCCCGACCGGAATCGAACCCGGGACCTCTCAGTCCGCAGGCCGACGCTCCATCCACCGAGCCAAACCGGTTTCGGCAGTGCTTAGTTTTTAAAATATCTCCCACATAGCCACCTTCCAAATTAAACTTCCACCGTGGTGGTGTGTTTCTTATGACTTTCTCCCTCACGTAATCGCTTTAAGGAGTGTCTGTGAAAAGGATTTGTATAGCACAAAATACTGTGTAAACGTAAGGTCCTGTTACTCCATTTGAAGTCTGGATGACTGCTGTTGGTCGCTTTCATCTACTAATTGGCCTCCCTGTCTTCTGGTTGCCGCCTTCCACAACCCATCCTGTATACAGTTACCAGAGTCATCTGCTGAAGAGCTCACAGTTATCCTTCTGGGCCCTGCTTCCCACGGTCCGAAGCAGGGCTCAATCCATAGTGCCTGGGAAGTCTGATGTTCAATGAGCTGAACCAAGGTGGTCTGTCCTCCTATCAAATAACCATGGCCTTTTCCCCAGTCGGAGAGAGAAGAAAAGCTAACGGATAGAATTTCCTCAACGTGTAAGGTTCCCCCCACCCCAAACTTGTTTTTCCCCGGTGGTAAGGCTCCAGACTTCCACCTGCTAGCATCAGCAGATGACCAACTGCACGAACAAGCAGCAAGTAAACAATGACGGAGATTCGGTAAAAGCCAGGTCGCATTCACCTCAGCAGCGTGGTTTTCTCACGGGGCGGGTGCTGCTAGTTGTGATGTGTATCATGCATGTCAGTTGCATCGTCTATTTTCTTTCTTAAAAAAATGAAGTCTCTTTTGGTCGGTGGAGTGAAATATATCAGGGTTTCAACATGAGCAAGTGAGAGAAAACACTGCACTCCCGAGTAAATACTTTGGCCTCTTATTCAGGGTTTTTCCAACCTTATCTCTTCTACTCCCCTTCATGAATCCTTGACTTCAAAGTTGTCTAATCTCTGTTCACATTTTTTTTTCTTTGCATAAACCATTCTATCTCTCTGGAACTTTGTCCTGGCTTATGCCTGTCCATACAAAGCCCACCCAGCCTTAAAGGGCCAAATCCCCTCCCTGGGACGTGCTGAACACTCCTAAAGCCATGGCCTCTCCCCGTCCAGTGGCGAGTGCATGGGAAAGAAAGAGCAGGTTGTTCAACAGCAGTGTTCTTCAGACATCAAAGGGCACGAGAAACACCTGGAATCTTCTGTGCAGAACTCTTTCCTTATTTATTTAGTTTTGGTGAGAACATTTCAGTTCTACTCTCTTTGCGAATCTCAATTAAACCATACAGTGTTTAACGAAAGTCGCGATGTTATGCATTAGATCCGCAGACCTTTTCCATTTTACAGCCGGGAGTTTGTACCCTTTTTCCGACTTCTCCCCATTTCCCCCAACCCCAGCCCTTGGCAACCACTTTTCAACTCTCTGTTTCTATGAGTTTGACTAAAACAAAACAAAACAAAAAAAGATTCCACACATATAAGGGATACCATGCAATATTTGTCTTTCTTTGCCTTATATCACTTAGCATAAAGCCCTCAAGGGAGAGCCATGTGGTTGCAAATGTAAGGATTTCCTTCATTTGCATGGCTGAATGGTACTCCATGTATATAGAAACCACATCTTCTTTACCCTCCATCTGTTGAAACAAACACTTCATTTGTTTCTATATCTTGGCTATTGTAAATAATACTTCAATGAACATGGGCATGTATGTTACCTCTTCTATATCCTTCCTCATTTCTTTTGGACATACACTCACAAGTGGAATTGCTGGATCATGTGGTAGTTCTACTTTTAATTTTTTGAGGATACTCCATAGTGTTTTCCTTAGTGGCGGCACCAATTTACATTCCCACCAACAATGTGTAAGGGTTGGCTTTTCTCCAGATTCTCACCAACTCTTGTTCTCAATTGTCTTTTTGATGGTAGCCATTCTAGCAGGTGTCAGGTAAAATCTCTTTGTGGTTGCCCGGCCGGCATGGCTTGGTGGTTGAGCGTTGACCTATGAACCAGGAGGTTACTGTTCGATTCCTGGTCAGGGCATATGCCCGGGTTGCATGCTTGATCCCCAATGTAGGACGTGCAGGAGGCAGCCGATCAATGATTCTCTCTCATCATTGATGTCTCTCTCTCTGAAATATACATATGATATGTACATATATATCTTCTGATATAAAAAACACTAATATGCTAATTAGACTGAACAGCAGAATGACCCTCTGGATGACCTTCCGGATGATGCTGGGCTGCGAGGGCCTGCAAGGGCCGGCCGGGGCATGAATTTCGTGCATCGGGCCTCTAGTACATATTATATAGATAACATATGTATTATGTAGGAATTGACCCTGCATTTTCACGTTGTACCGTGTGTCAGAAACCCTTTCCTTTTTGAGGCTGAATACCATTCCATTACACATATTACTGCATTTTGTTTACTCATCCCTGTGTCAATGGATGTTTGGGTTGCTTCCAACTTCTGGCTACTTTGAATAATGCTGCACAGATATCTCTGAGTCCTTGCTTTCAACCATTTTAGGTATGTACTCAGAAGTGGAATTGCCGGAGTATGGTAATTCTATGTTTAATTTTTTGAGAAATGGTAGTTTTCTATAGCAGCTGCCATCTCACATTCCCACCAGCAATACACAAACGTTCCAATTCTCCACACCCTTGCCCACACTTGCTACTTTGTGTTTTCAATCATAGTCATCCTAGTGGATGTAAAGGGGTTGGCTACTTTTAAAAATACGTTTCTTCCTTAGACTGAGTTAGTCAAAAACTGACTATACAAATATTTGTTTTATTGATTCAAATGGAACCAAAGACCCGAGCTGAATAAATATTTCCCTAAGGGCACAGGTATAAATATTCAGAATTCCCCAAAGCCTCTCCCTAATAGTAGTGAAAAATGTTTTCACCGACACCAGTCATGCCTGAATTTTTAAGCGAGACCTAAAATGGGCAGAAAAGGGTCAGCTCTCCAAGCTCAGATTAGAAGGAAAGGAGCGCCCTCTTGTGTCCGTCCTCTGCCAGTGTCAGTGAATAAAGAAGCCAGCCAATGACAACAGTCAAACTTCAGTCATGCGCCTACGGCATAAAAGAAAATGTGAAAATATGAAGAGAGTGAAAGTGGTACCCGTTGAAGAATTCCAAATCTAGAAGGAGTGGTGGAATAAGAAATAATCATTGTAAAAGACACTAGGTAAAATGGGTAGATTATGCCCTTGCCCGTGTGGTTCAGTGCTTAGAGTTGGCCAGTGCACCGAAGGGTCGCAGGTTTGATTCCCTGTCATGGGCAGGTACCAATCCCTGACCCTGGTCAGGGCCTGTGTGGGAGGCAGCTAATCCATGTGTCTCTCTCACATCAGTGTCGCTCTCTCCCCCTCCTCTCCCTCCCGCCCACTCTCTCTAAAAATCAATGAAAAAAATATCCTCCAGTGAGGTTAACAATGAATGAATGGATGGGTGGATGGGTGGATGGGTGGATGGATGGGTGGATGGTTGGATAGGTAGATTACTATGTGAATACAGAGGATTAAGACTTCACAGGAGATATGTCAAAATTTACATTAAATTGTAAACCTGGCTGGTTAAAAAGAAGCTCGAGTTGGCACTGGGCAGCCTCCATGTGGGCACCACACAGGTCTAGTTGTCAGGGCTCCATTGCCCCTTCTAAGGTTTCAACCAGCTCACATGTGCACCCTCTCTCTTTCGGAGGGAGGCCCTGGGAACTCACCCTGCGTTCCTTTCTTCCTTGGATATCGTTCCCACAGCTGCCTATCTCCAGAGTTTCCTTTCCCAGCACTCCCTCCTCCCCTAAACTGGCTGTTGACTGGGACACTGTCTGTCTCCTCAGCGTCCCCCGGCCTTGGTGCTCACAAAGGTCTCTGGCTCTAGGGTTTCTGCAGGTAGAATCAGTGTGGGGGCCAGTGACAAAGGAGTAAGAAGCTCTCTTGCAACCCTTGCTCCTGGAAACAGCCTTCAGCTGGCCTCTAAGAGCCCTGCAGGGGCCGAGTCCTGCCCTGGGTCTGCATCCTTCTCAAATACTGAAGCAAGACTGAATCCAGGCAGGGCAATGGATGCGACGAAATAGCCGGTCAGGTGGAAACGAATGCTCCGTAGGGAAGCAGCATGGTGGAAAGAGCAGTTCTTTAGCGTCAGGCACGTCGAGCTCTGCTGCTTCGTAGCCGTGGCCACCTATGGAACAGGACGTCACCCCCCATTCTGCAGCTATGAAATGGGGACAATGCCCACCTGCCCACCTCCTAAGATTCTTGGGAAGGTCCAATAAGAGAGTCCATAAATTGTCTAGGGAGTATCTAGTATAATAAATGCCCACTTTCCTCCCCTTCTTGCCCCAAGCCTCCCGTCTTGCCTGAAGTTTCTCTAAGTCTCGTGGCTATGTCTGAGACTTCGGGTCAGGGGCACAGTCACTCTGATTTTTGGGTCAACACGAGCTTCATGGGGAGCACGGTAGCTGCTTGTCTGCATTCTCATGTAGAGTGGTGTGGGGAAGAGATTTGGGGCTTCACAAGACTTTTTTCTAGTGGCTCAAACCAATAATAACCTGGGAGTCAACCTTGACTTCCCCTTGTCTCTCACCTCCCACCTCTCTGTTTCTAAGTTCTGTTACTTCTCCTTAAGATATCCTAAACCCTCTAGTTCGCTCCATCCCCCTCCATGATTTTACTTAAAGTCACCATCATCTCTTCCCTAAAAACCTGCAATGGCTTCCTAGCTGTCTCTTCTTAATTATCCAGCTGATAGAGATCTTTCTAAATTCAATTCTCAGTGACTCACTTCCCTATGTAAGATCCTACTGATTGCCCAACTATCTCCAAGATAAAGTCTTCACCTCTTAGCCTGGCTTGGCTCCTGGGGTTCCTGCCTACTTTCCCAGTTTTCTGTGGCACCAACCCTGCTGCAAGCCCAACTCCTTTATGCTCCAGATGCCAGTACTTAACTAAGGCATCTCCTGGATGTGGGCTTGGAATGCTAAACCAGGGTAGTCCTGGGAAACCATTGTCACCCTAGATGGTCACCCTAGTTTTGCCTTGGGTCTTTGCAAATCTTATTCTTCTCCCCAGAATGCCTCCCCTTGTCTCTCCACCTCCTATTCCCTACTCCATACCACTCGGTGTTGGTGTCTGCTTGGACATCGCTTGTGCACCTCCCCGTGAAGTGGCTGGTTGATTTGTCCCTCCGGGAGCTGTCACTGTATCTCCTGGCTGCTCTCTCTCCCTCATACTCATAAACTCATTAAAGGCAGGAACAGTTTTTTCTCCTACCTATACCCCCAGAGCCTAGCAGAGAGTCTGACACACAGTAGATGTTCAATAAAGTTTTCTTGAATTAATATCAATATAAATTTATCTTTGTTGTCTAATTCACATCACCATAGGGATGTCATGGACTGAATATTTATGTGTCTACACTCCCCTCCCCCGCCACAATTCATAGGTTGAAGTCTTTAATTTTTATGTTGCAGTCTTAACCCCTAGAGTGGCTCTATTTGGAGACGGAGCCTCTAAGGAAGTAATCAAGGTTAAATGAGGTCATAAGGTTGGCGCCCTGAACCCCACTCTGATAGGATTCATGTTCTTATAAGAAGACACACCAAAACCTGTAACTCCCCCGAGTGGATGCCCCTCTGCTGGAATTGGACAAGCCTCTGTGGTCAGCAGGGGATGACGAGTGACACGGTGAGACTTCCAAGGCCAGGACAAAACAGGTGGTTCAGATTCCCGCTGGTTGTCTCTTGAGCTGCTCACCCTTAGAACCTCGCCCCTGCTGTGAGAATTCCCGCCCAGAGAGGGAGAAGCAGAGGCCTGGCCTCAGCCCTGGCTGAGCCCCCGTGGACCGTTAGCACCAACTCTCCAGGCCTGTCCCTGCCCCGTCTTGGAGTGGATCTTCCAGCCTCGGTGGGGAGGAGACAGGATGCTGTGTGGGTTGGAGACAGGCTCTCCCCGAGAGCCCTCCCAAGCTGCAGATTCACCAGCAGAACAGACTGTTGTCATAGCAACAAAGTTTGGGAGTCACTTCACAGAAATAGATAATCCAAATACAGCTTAAGACAGGAGGTAGCCACGTATACTGGGCAGGTCTGTCTTTCTCTTGATATGTCCTTGTTCCAGAAGAACCCATCTATTCCAGACTGGCCTGTTCAAACATTTGCCCACAGCATGACTGGCTCCTGCAATAACCACAGCAGGTTATTGACTTTTTAAAAAATATCTTTTTATTGATTTCAGAGAGGAAGGGAGAGGGAGAGACATGTAGAAACATCAATGGTGAGAGAGAACCGTTGATCAGCTGCTCCTGCATGCCCCCTACTGGGATCGAGCTCGCAACCTGGGCATGTGCCCTGACCTGGAATGGAATCATGACCTCCTGGTTCAGAAGTTGACATTCAACCATTGAACAACACCAGCCAGGCAACCATAGCGGTTTAGTGTGCAGAATCCTGGAGCTACAGCTCTCCCCCACTTACACAGCTGCCCCTGGTCTCTAGGAGCCAACAATGAGGGCTCAGGATCCAGGAAGAGGAAACCCTAAATCACAGCACCTGCTTTGCCCAACGGACGATCCCAAGGTCTCACCTGGGTGTGTTTGCTTTCTTCTCTACCCCCGGGGTGCGTGTGAACTCCCCTCTGGTGGTACAAACGAATCAATCATGAATTAGTCATGTTATGTCCTCCACTGATCATCTGGGCATCCAAACCACCATTCTCTACCATCATGTCAGGCCACTGTTTGTTTTTTGTTTGTTTGTTTGTTTTTATTTCAGGCCACCTTTTAAAACCATATTATAGTATACGAGAGGCCCGGTGCACGGATTCATGCACTGGTGGGGTCCCTCGGCCTGGCCTGTGGCTCTCCAACATCCCCTGAGGGGTCTCGAATTGCAAGAGGGCGCAAGCCAGGCCAAGGGACTCCACTGGTGCACGATTGGGGCCAGGGAGGGACCTTGGAAGGGCTCTAGGGTGTGTCTGGCCTGTCTCGACCAGTCCCGACCTGCTGGACCCCAGCAGCAAGCTAACCTTCAGTCAGAGCATCTGCCCCCTGGTGGTCAGTGCATGTCATAGCAACTGGTCGAATAGAACAAACTGTCAGACACTTAGCATATTAGCTTTCATTAGATAGGAGTAGAGGCCTTATGTATGAAATTCGTGCGAGGGGCTCGGACCCAGCCACTGCCGCAGCCGCTATGCCTTGGCCCCTGCCCACCATGACTTCGTCTGGAAGGACATCAGGTCTAATTAGCATTTTAGGCTTTCATTATTATAGATCAGTGGTTCTCAACCTTCTGGCCCTTTAAATACAGTTCCTCATGTTGTGACCCAACCATAAAATTATTTTCGTTGCTACTTCATAACTGTCATGTTGCTACTGTTATGAATCGTAATGTAAATATCTGATATGCAGGATGGTCTTAGGTGACCCCTGTGAAAGGGTCGTTCGACTGCCAAAGGGGTCGCGACCCACAGGTTGAGAACCGCTGTTATAGATGAACATTAGTGTTCAATATTACGTGGTTGGCAATCATTTAATTGTCTATCATTCTGCTTTACTTGGGTAACTAAGTATCCTAGAATGGTCACTTCTGGGACCTTAAAATGGTTACATGACCTAAATGGTTTAGTTGAAAATGTGTGACTACTATTTTTGCAGCTAAATAACATTTTATGTTTTCCAATAACTCTTTAATGCCCATCCATTGAATATTTGGAAATGTACATGTCACCCCACTGTGCTGGGTATTCTTCACTGTCCCACTCATATCCTTCCCTCCCCAACCACTCCTGGCCACACTCCTCAGCTCCACTACCTGCCTCAGAAGCTGACATTTAAGAGCTGTGCCCCCGGGCGTCTTTGCTGTTGACTTTCAGGTGAGATTGACCAAAGGGAAGTGCTGTTGGAGTGTCAAAGGTGGGGAGAGAGGGGGGTTGAGTGTTCTCTGCCCCCGTAGGCTGTGTTCCCCACCACACAGCACACACCCTATTGGGCGGCCTCTCCCCTGACTACAGTTCTCACTGGGTTCTAGGAACAATGTGTCCTTTCCCATCTGCCTCTTCAGGCCAAAGGACGATAAAGGTTTCTGCAGTTGCTACTTCTGGGTGCTTCCCTATCTCACCTTGATTCTTTTAATCCTGCCCAGCGAGTGAATTGTGTCCCCTCACCCCCCAAAGTTCCCATGCTGAAGCCCTAACCTCTAGGATTTTAGCATGTGACTGTCTTTGGAGATAGTGTCTTCAAAGAGGTAAGTAAGGCTCACTGTCGTCATGTGGGTGGGCCCCCATCCAATCTGACTTGTGTCCTTATAATAAGGGGGGAATGGGATACAGAGAGGACACATGTGAGGACACAGTGGGGAGGCAGCCATCTGCAAGCCACAGAGGGAGGCCTCAGAAGAAATCAACCCTGATGACACTGTGACCTTGGACTTTCCAGCCTCCAGACTGTGAGCAGATGAATGTCTATTGTTTATAAGCCACTCACCTATGGTATTTTTGTTATAGAAGCCTGAGCAGACTAAGACAGAGATACTTTGTGTGGGAAGCTACGCATGTCTTCACTATCAGAGAAGTGTAAACAAGGAGCCCGAATGCTGGTGAACCTTGAGCCCTGGCAAGGGCCAGAGCTATGCACCGATTGTTTAGTCGAGACAATGGTAGCTCAAGCAATTTCCTGACCAAATAGTCTCAGAGTAAATCTTTACTAACATTTACTGACCTTTAAGATAGTCTGTCTGTTACTGGAATTGCCTGCCTGACTAAGGGCTATATGTGTGTCCAAAATTGAATAAAAGATTGGCAAGGCCTGGGCACCAGGGGAAGTCCTTCCCCGTGCATTGGGTTTCCCGCCTGGCCCCCAATATTTCCAAATTATTATTTCTTGTCTCATCTCTGTCATTTGCGTGTGGCCCTTCTCTAGATCCCGAACACTGAACCACACGGGACGTGGCTCGCACAACTTTGTTATGGAAGGCCTAGCAAATTAAGACACCCTGCTAAATAGGATGTAGTGTATGAACATCAAACTGCTCGAGCAGCCTCGGAGGTGTGCTGAGTGCGTCCTTCCGGGACCCCGCCTCATACACCTGATATCACCAATGGTACTATCACATGACCCTTTATTAACCCCTATCATCACATTCCCATCTATGCTTGTGAATATGTCAACATTTACGCCATGAATACCTTTTGCTGAAATACTGTAGAACTCACCTTCACATTAAAGGACCTACCGCCGACAGTTTCTTTCTTTCTTTCTTTCTTTTTAATTCTTTATTAGTTAAGGTATTACAAATGTGTCCTTATTCTTTCTTTCTTTCTAAAGACTTTTTATTGATTTTTAGAGAGGAAGGAAGAGCGCGCGAGAGAAACATCAATGTGGAGAACCGGATATTGATGGGCTGCCTCCTGCACACCTCCTGCCAGGGATGCAGCCCGCAACCCGGGCATGTGTCCTGACCTGGAATCGAACTGGCAACCTTTCCATGCACAGGACGATGCCCAACCAACTGAGCCACACCAGCCAGGGCCACCAACAACTTCTACAGAGGAGCCAAGTACTATCCAATGCTCCAAGTGTGGAGCACCTTGTCATTTCTATAAAAATCTGTTCACATTTTTTTAAATCCTCACCCAAGGATATGTTTTATTGATTCCTAGAGAGAGGGAGGGAGTAAGGGAGGGAGAGAGAGAGAGAGAGAAAGATCTATCAGTCCTGTATGGGGATCGATCCAACCTGCAACCCTTTGGTGTGCTGGGTGATGTTCCAACCAACCGAGCCACACTGGCCAGAGCTCTTTTCACATTTTTAAATCAGCTTCAGCTCTGAAGCCTGGATGGGCAATGACCGAAGGCCAGAGTGTCTCTGAAGATGCTGCATGAGAACTTTGGTGGCTGCCTCGGTGGCTGGGAGCCCCGCCGACCGACGAGGAGGCCAGGCGAGCTGAGCTGGGACTTGCAGAGGGGAGCTGGGTTCTGCACTCAGGGACACCTAGGGAGGAGAAAGATATCATTAGAGTGAGAGTCATTGAAACATCAAAGGAAGCTGTATAATTAAGCGTATTTTAATGATGTAAAACCATTGTGTAAAATCATAGGACTGGGTGGGATTTATTGAGACTTCCCCATTTCACCACCCCTTATCCCCATGCAATCTCCACCGTGAGCTGCTAATAATAACTTCTTTCGTCTCCAGAGTGCTTTCACAGCCATAATTTCATCTGAACCTCAGGGAATTCTGCGAGGTGGGCAGGGAGGTCTGAGCACCTCCCTTTCACAAATACACGAAACCGAAGAACAGGCAGGTGCAGGGCCAGCCCACGTTCACAGAGTGAGAAGGTGTTAGGGCTGGAGACTTGGGATTCTTAGGCCGGGTGAGTACCAAGCGCCCATAGTTTATACTCCCTACTAATCTGGGCATGCTCACATTCTCTCTGAAAAGGCAAATGTCACAGGCTGACCTTCCAAACAAAACTCACGGCGAGGAAGGCTTTCTCCTCTGCGTCTGGCCGTAGCAGGAAATGGAAGAGGAAAGAATGGAGAGAAAGCATACGCGTTGAGCTTGCAGGAAACTTGTACGTTTACCCTTGCTTTGGCTCCTACCGTGTGCACAGACATCAGGAGTCTGAGCGGACACACAGATGCCGCAGCCTTCCCCGAGCACAACCCCCCTCCTATTCCGTGTTCAGCTGGCAAGTCTCAGCAGCAGGTCATTCGTTAAGTCCCCCTAATGCTCTGTTAGAAATGTGTGCAACACACAGGGTTTCTGCTCCTCTGGGGGAACTCAGAAATTGCTTCAGCCGATGACTGCTGTCCCCGTCCTCCTAGTCCACAAAGGTGCATCACACCGACGGGTTCGACCTCACCGGCTCTCTTTGCTCCTCTAAATACAACCCGTCCTCCGAGGCCCACTTTCTGTAAGGAGCCTGACCCTCAGGGGTTTCTGCCTCGGCTGGATTCCTATCGAGGCCTCTGGCTTAGCACGGAACATACCTATGCTCTTGGCATTTGGCATTTGTTTCTGAACGTCATTGTTTGTCTTCTGATGAAAACGCAGGCTCCCTGAGAGCAACGCTGGAATCTTCCACCTCCCTGAACCCTCGGCTGCCTGCCTACAGCTGAGAGAGCCACCTATGTTTACTGATCTTTCTGGCAAAGAGCAGGCAAAACTGGGGTTAAACACAGCGAGTCGTTAGAATCGAGGAGGAAAGGGGAGAAGGAATGGCAGGTATAAGCTTCCCTGGTGTGCAGTGTTGAGATCAGCACGGGGTAAGCATGTTCGGTGTTGCTCTGAGATCAGCACCAGGGAAGACAACACATAGAAGTGTTCCTTTGTGCTATTTTAGTAACAATGAAAGTAAAATCATACCTGCTGAGAAGGAAAAAGAAAAAACTAGCTCTCTGGGATTCAAGAATGGGCTAGTCACACCTCACCTGTAACAGTTTCAAATTTAATCCTATTACTGCGCAAAACTTATTTACCCCTGCATTTGAGGAACCCCTTCCCCCTAAGCCCCCAGGGAAGTCCACAGGCCCAGGCAGGCTCCTCGAGCTCTCCTTTTTCTCTGTGGCAGGTCCCAGGGACGCCCCCCCACCACCTCCTTTTCTCTCTTAGTAATGGTCATCGCCTTTCCAGATTGTGGGCTTTCTCCTCCCTTCAAGCTGGGCTCAGGAAAGATAATCTCCGTACGTCCACACTCCCCCGCTGTCCGTGAAAGCAAGTTCCTAGACCCTCTTCTCTTCATTGTAAGACTTTAACGTTCATTGTTATAAGAGAAAAGACAAGATTTAAGGGGAAAACACGAGGCCGTTGTATACACAGGTACACACCTGACAGTCCTGGATCTTGGTCTAGAGCAGTGGTTCTCAACCTTCTGGCCCTTTAAATACAGTTCCTCATGTTGTGGCCCAACCATAAAATTATTTTCGTTGCCACTTCATCACTGTAATGTTGCTACTGTTATGAATCGTAATGTAAATTGATATGCAGGATGGTCTTAGGCGACTCCCATGAAAGGGTCGTTCAACTGCCAAAGGGGTCGCGACCCACAGGTTGAGAACCGCTGGTCTAGAGCATCTGACAATCTAGAAATAACTGGAAACTTTTTTTTTTTTCTTTTTTCACCAATGTTGGGGACCAGCCCCTGGTTCCTGGCACAGAGCTGCTAAAACAGTGTAAATCCAAAAGTGATACAAATCAGTGCTTAAAGAACTTGCTTAACCTTCCAATGGTTGTAGTACAGTCTATTTATAGATGAGCCATACTGATACATATTTGAGCTGTTCCCAGTCTTGCACGTACAAACAATGCTGATATAAACAATCCTCACATATGCACAGGTCTATCTGTGGTGGCCTGTGATCGGACGGGCTGTTGGTGGCGACAGTAATCCTAGTACTGGGGCATCATCACAAAGCCCATTCCTCTCTCCAGCCAGTTTCTATGTCCTTAAATAGAAGGACATTGGAGAAGAGAAATGTGAGGCCATGCTTTACACATCAAGAATTCTCTGCCCAGCTGGCGTGGCTCAGTGGTTGAGCCTCGACCCATGAAACAGGAGGTCACGGTTCAATTCCCGGTCAAGGGCACATGCCCTGGCTGTGGGCTCAGTCCCCAGTGTGGGGCATACAGGAGGCAGCCAATCAATAATTCTCTCTCATCATTAATGTTTCTCTTTCCCTCTCTGAAATCAATAAAGACATATTAAAAACAAACAAACAAGAATTCTCCAGGGTTCTGTTCTTGGCCCACATCCTGGGCCATCAGTGCCTAACTCTTCAATTGCTATCTCACCCCGCTCTCCCTCCCCAGCTCCTGGCTCACACGCTCAGCTCTCTTCTGACTCTGCTACCTCACACCTAGCATGTCCTATTGTGTTGTAGTCTCAGTAGTGGTGGCAGGAACATTAATGCGATTGCTCAATGCAGGTACCTAGGAGTCATCCCTTACTTGACTGGAAGCTTCCCCTCACGCTCCACCACCCCCTGCCTGTAAGCACCTGGAGGGCAGAGACCGTATCGTGTTAGGGTTGTACCCCTCGTGCCTAGTCCAGGGCCTGTAAACTACTTGTTGGATCAATGAGTAAACACATGAATGATTCCTCCTTCTTTTCCCCAGAGCAATGGCTGGAACCACTGGGCGGGTGGACT
The DNA here is from genome assembly GCF_963259705.1 of Myotis daubentonii. NCBI lineage: Eukaryota > Metazoa > Chordata > Mammalia > Chiroptera > Vespertilionidae > Myotis > Myotis daubentonii. The sequence continues at coordinate 35,572,556 of NC_081844.1, forward strand.
TTGAAGCAGGGATGGAACACTCCTGCCCTCAGGCAGGATTTTATTGGGCAGAAAGAAGTCATGAGAGTGGTGAGACCCTCCTGAGGCCGACTGACCCGGGAAAGAGGAGACTAAGGCTAAGGCTCTCAATAGGGCACATGCCAGCTTCTCTACCTGTATCTGTCACTCCCTGATTGGACCTTCTGTTGTTGTTTTCCATTCATGTTATTGGCAGAAATTTGCAAATGATCATTGATACAAACACCACCCTTGGATAGACCCATGGATAACTTAAGAGCACAGATGAGGAAATGGAGCATGTGGACGTGAATACGGGACCGATGATGACAGCCCTGCAATGTCCCCCTCGGGAAGAATAATTGCAAATACATGACTGCTGGGCCTGGTGCAGAGAGTCACAGACTTGTGATTTCATTTAATCTCCCCAAGCCTGTGAGATGGTAAAGGGAGGTAAAGAAGGTGACAATCTTCACTTTATGGGAGACCCCATCCACATCCCCTTTTAAAAAAATCTACCCTGCCGAACTGGTTTGGCTCAGTGGATAGAGCGTTGGCCTGCAGACTGAAGGGTCCCAGGTTCGATTCTGGTCAAGGGCATGTACCTTGGTTGAGGGCACATCCCAGTGGGGGGTGTGCAGGAGGCAGCTGATCGATCTCTCTCATTGATGTTTCTAGCTCTCTGTCCCTCTCCCTTCTTCTCTGTGAAAAATCAATAAAATATTTAAAAAAAAAATCTACCCTGAACACTTTATTATGAGAGTCATGTGGTGAAACTGTATATAAACCTCTGGCCGGTGTGGCTCAGTTGGTTGCACGCTGTCCCATTCACCAAAAGTCACTGGTTCGATTCCTGGTCAGGGCACATGCTCAGGTTGTGGGTTCAATCCCCCGATCGATGTTTCTCTGTCTCTCTCTCTTTCCCTGCCCCTTTCTCTCTCTAAGAGAAAATAAAAAAAGATAAAAACATTTTAAAAAAGAGAAGGATATTATTTTAAAAACTGTACATAAATATGAATTGCTGTGTTTGCAAATCATAAAACCAGAAGTTGTTTTTGGTTTGTTTTAATCATAGAAACACAGCTTCGATGCAATCTGCAAACTGCCTAAGCTTAGGCCTGGGGCTGAGTAAAAGTCAGGGCCAATGGTGGGGATACAGGCTCAGAGCACAGATGAGATGGCTGGGGAGGGTCCCCCTCGATGGGCTTCCCTCTGAGAGGGGAGTCTACAAGGGGTGGTGGCTCCTCCTGGCTTCAGCTTCATCCCCAGGAGGGAGCTGCTTCATGGACTTCCCATCGGGGATTCTGTGAGGGGGACCCCTGCCATCCTCCCGCCTGTCTGGGAGCCCAGAGGCCGCTCAGACCCACCTGCCACCCTTCTAGGGGCCCCTGCGTAGGTCAGCGCCTCTGCAGAGGGTGCTCCCCTTTCCCTCCTAGCCCACGCTGCTTCTGTGAGAAACAGAGGAAAGGCGTCAGGGAGAATCATCGACGCGGCTTTAAGGAAGACTCAGACCTCTGCTGTTAACCTTGGGGTAAAACTGTCAGCTGTGGAGGAAGGCTAAGCAACTCCAGGCAGGGTTTGGAAATTTAAATCCAAGACGATGTGAGGGCACCATTAAGTAAGTGAAATAAGGGAGGGGTGTGTTGCAAAATGTTCATAGGCCATAAGCTCAAACGGCTGTCTGCTAGTAATGGTTATGAACTCAGATTTCAAAACATCCCTGTCTCAGAAAATTAGTTTCCACTGTAGTTTGTGGTGAAATACTATGTTACTAAATATTCTACACACACACACACACACACACACACACACACACCCCTACATATGTATATGCACGTTTTAAACCCCCGTAGTAACAGCGATTAAAATGTCATAAATAATATGTATATAACAAATAATTTTACATAGCTCACAAACACGTTTCTTCTGGTAGATCCTGAAGAAAAGCCAATTTGTGTCAAATATTTGGTGTTTAGCTCTTAAATAAAAACAAGCAGCCATTTGGCCCCAGTCTAAATATCCAGTGAGAGAGAAGCAGGTAGAATCACCCCTGTTGGAAACGCCAGGGTCATTTATTAACTTAACGTGACAGAACAAGAGGCAACAAGACCGGACAAGCAAATGGTGCTCTTGCAGACACAGGAGAAACGCAGACTCTAAGTGGGGTTCTTCCTAAGGGTTCTTCCCAAGATTCTTAGCAAGTAGGCCTTTCTCCCCTGAGGTATCAGACACTAAGAACCAGCGCTGTAGTTAGTAAGCAGCGGGTGCACATGACACAGAATCCACACACTCACCGGACACCCCAGGTCAGGTGTCAATGCAGGAGCCTGTGTGTTTACCGGCACACGATGGTACAGACGCCAGGCAGGGAAAGAAAATATCTGGCTAAAATCTCATATTGCTGTAGGTGCAACCATATTTTACAGAGTGGAAACTAAGAGAGAAAGGGAGAAGATAAAGAAAACTGGAGAAGTAAAGGCAAAAGCAAGAAAGAGCTTATTCCACAGGCTGGAGCCTCCTTCCGGCTGCCTGGCGGGCCCCTCTGGGCAGCTGCTCACTGTCAGCTAGCTCTCATCTTTCCTCCCGTCTCCCACTGCCCACTACTGGCCACTATTTACTGGTAAACGCCTGCTGTGAACGAGGCGCCGTGCTCAATGCTTTACATCCCCCTCCCAATCCTGTTAGTGCTGTTACTAATTCCGTTTCACACGTGAGAAAACAGAATCTCCGAGAGGTCAATAACTAGGCCAGGATGGAGCTGCTCACAGACCTACTAAAGTTGTGGTATCAGGCAACGAACTTAGGCTGTTTAAGTCCCAAACCTGTGTTTTTTGTTTGTTTGTTTTTTTAATCCTCACCCGAGGATATTTTTCCATTGATTTTTAGAGAGAGTGGAAGAGAGAGGGAAAGACGGAGAGAAATATCGATGTGAGAGAAACATTGATTGCCTGCCTCCTGCACGCCCCCCGACCAGGGCCTGGGCCTGCAACCGAGGTATGTGCCCTTGACCGGAATCAAACCCGGGATCCTTTGGTCCATAGGCCGACGGTCTATCCCTTGAGCCAAACTGGCTAGGGCACCAAACCTGTGTTCTTGGTCAGCAAAGTGAAAAATAAGATAGTATATGGCGGGGGGTGGAGGGGACACACAAACATGTATTGTACTTAATATATTCCCATTTAACAGATGAAGAAACGGAGGCTCAGAGAGGTTAAGTAACTTATCCAAAGTCATGCCATTTAGTAAAGGAACCCAGGTCCCTCTGACTGCAAAGCCCATATTCTTTCTTATTCTTCCTTCCCAATGGAACTCTTGAGAATTGGACTGACTGAGCTGAATAATTAAAAATCTCTCCTATAGATATTTTTAGTTCTGCACATCCAAAGCAAAAAAAAAAAATGATAAAACAAACACCTGGGGAGGCCACCAGAAATGAAAGGCGACTAAAGAGTGCCTGCAAGAAAACCGCTGCATAACTTTGTTTTGTGAATTCTTCTGTTTCAGTTCATTATATTTTCCAAGGTTCAAAGAAAAAGGTGGGAGACAGAAACCTGTTTATATTGCTTTATAAGCAGGAGCCGCGGAATAATGGAACCGTTTGGTTATCCTGTGTAAAGCAGCCGCAGTCATAGCTGTGTCCCTCAGGTCTCAGGAGAGAGGGGAGTGGATGTGGAAGGAAGCTCTAGGGCCCATAGATCAGACGTTAGCCTGGAATGGACCTGAAAGGTGCTGGAATCCAACTCTCATTTTATAGGAGAAAGGAAAACTCAGAGAGGATGAGCGGCCGCTGAGTTAAAGGTGGAGCCGGGGCTAGAAACCTGGGTTTTCTGATTCATAAACCATCATGCTATCCACGACAGGAACCAAATCACTTCGGAGTAGAATCTTTTTCCCTCCTCTTTTGAGCCGGGGGGGCAGGTGGGGGGGGGGGTGGTGAGAAAGCTTAAAGAAACATTTTATTCTATTTTTAAAATATATTTTTATTGATTTCAGAGAGGAAAAGAGAAGGAGAGAGAGAGAGAGATAGAAACATCAATGATGAGAGAGAATCATGGATCGACTGCCTCCTGCACGCCCCCAACTGGAGATCAAGCCTGCAACCCGGGTGTGTGCCCTGACCAGGAATCGAGCCGTGACCTCCTGGTTCATAGCTCAACACTCAACCACTGAGCCACGTCAGCTGGGCCAGAAGCATTTTAAGTAATCAGAATCAAGTGATCCTGGAAAGAGGTGAAGGAGGTAACGGCAGAGGCTGGACTTGGCAAAGCACAGGAAAAGATAAGGTCTTATCTCAGGCAATTAGAGTAAGCAGGCCATGCCAGGCTTTGGTTACTTGTATTACAATGCGTGCCCTGAAACAGCAAGCTTTTTGAAATTCGTGCCCAAATCAGAACCTAGAAGTGAGGACGTCTAACCTCCAAGCAAAAGTTCAGTGAGAGACAAAAGGTGTTTGTTTTTATACTTAACTTGGTAGGAAAAAGACAAAAAGGACGGAACCAAGCCGTCAGCTGGGGTCCTCTGAGTCCCATTTCAGGGCCGGGGAAGTCCGAAGCCCACCCCCACCCCGGGTTTTTGTGAATTGTCTCCAAGGGACTTTTGTTTTCTTGGCCTCCTAGACTTCGGAGATCTTGCTTCCATGTGCAAATTGAGTAGAATTTACTCTAGAGACGGAAGGCAGGGTTTACTTCCCAGCAATAGCAAATAAATGTGATCGGATGGTGGTATCACTGTCTAACACCTTCCCGGTCCCTCTCCCTTACCTCATCTCAGCTTCTGGACCCAAGCGGGCTTTTCTCTCCTCTTTCCTCCCCTGTCCCCCTGCTCCCCCTCCCCTGCCCTCAACGGAGTAGAAACCACAAACTCCCCCAAATCTCTAGCAGAGCAGGTGTCCCCTCCTCTGGAGGGGGTGCCCCATAGCATCCAAGCCCTCAAGGTGTCATCTCCCTCTACAAGCTCATCAACAGTTCTCCCCCAGGAGACAGCTCCCTCCTCACCCTTCCCAAAAAGGAATTGTGGGGCCAGCTCTTAGGATTTAAAAAAAAATTTTTTTTCCACACCTTTACATGAGATGGGGAAATCTCTGGAGGTTAATTAAAATGGTACCTGGCTCTACTGTGATGTCTATATTTTTAAATTGTTTTGTTCTGTATGGAATTTTATCATAACTAATATTTGGGCACTTGTTGATATGTGTAGAATTTTCTAAAAATATGTTGTTATTTATTTCAGAGAGAGGAAGGGAGAGGGAGAGGTAAAAACATCAATGATGACAGAGAATCATTGATTGGCTGCCTCTTGCACACCCCCTACTGGGGGTTGAGCTGCAACTCGGACATGTGCCCTGTCCAGGAATGGAACCATGACCTTCTGGTTCATAGGTTGATGCTCAACCACTGAGCCACAGCCGTCCGATGATATGTAGAGAATTTTAATAAACAATGTTCAAAATTATAAAGCATTAGTGAGAAGGTCTAGGCTTTGTTACCATCTTCCATCAACGATTCACAGCAAAAGGTGGTTAAATGGAGCAGCTGCAATGAGGCAGCACTAGCGCTGGAAGCTGGAGAGGAAATCAGGTACACTTTTAAGGGGGAGGGGGGCTCTGAAAACTCAAATCTATGAAATAATAGACAACATCATAAGCTCACAGCAATGCATGTGGTCTCAAAACTGTTCCCCTAAGACTGTTTCTCTTGTTAGAGGGAACTCTCATATTTAAAGGCTCTAAGTCCTGACAGGGTAAAGTGAGGATGGTCCCAGTGGCGTAAAAGCCACAGCCCTGGAAAGATGGCCTAAGGATATTCTTTGTACTTCTACACTCCTGTGCTTTTTCTCTCTTCCAACCCTTCCATTCACAAAGCTTTAACTTCTCCAAGTATCATATGCCCGTTTCTACTTATGGGGGTGACATCTTCCTAGGAAATAAACCTGTCTATATAATACAAGAACTTTCTATCAAGTGAATATGTAATTTTTTCCATTGCAATCGCACCTCGGCTGAGTCTACCAAACTCAACAGCTGCAGGGGTCAGAGTTTTAGTTACTCCTTACTCTCCCTGGGTTCCCTCCTTGAGTTTCCTCAATACCCATTTCCTCCTCTCTCAGCCCCACACCGGCGTTCCTTCATTTTCTCAAGCATCTTGCATCATTAGGAGGTTGCTTATTTCTAGGAGGTCTGTGACCTGCAGTGAGGGCAAACTGCTACCTCATGGAGAGGGGGCCTTGGCCACACTCACTCTGTGGCCCGAATAGCCAGTTATCATGGGCATCATCACCCAGTCGAAGACCACCACATACTTTTGGGAGGTTTGATTATGCCTGTGCTTCTTAGCAAAACTACGAAGCATAAATACTGATTGTAATTAGTATAGTTACATAAACAATACAAGTAGATCAATACAGTCACGAACTTTATTTATTAAGTAGAGGCCTGGTGCATGAGATTCATGCACTCAGGGGGGTCCCTTAGCCCGGCCTGCACCCTCTTGAAGTTTGGGAGTCCTCGGGTGATGTCCAACAGTCAGACATCATTAGCACTACCGCAGCTGCTGCTATGCTCACCACCGCCACCGCTGCTGTGCTCACCAGCCGTAAGCCCGGCTTCTGGCTGAGTGGTACTTCACCTATGGGAGCACACTGACCACCAAGGGACAGCTCCTGCATTGTCTGCCCCCTGGTGGTCAGTGCATGTCATAGCGACCAGTTGTTCCGCCATTCGGTCGATTTACATATTTGCCTTTTATTATATAGGACCAGAGGCCCGGTGCATGAAATTCATGCATGGAGGGGGGGATCCCCTCAGCCCAGCCTGCACCCTCTCCAATCCGGGACCCCACGGGGCATGTCCGACTGCTGGTTTAGGGGCAGTCGGGCCTAAACTGGCAGTCAGACATCCCTCTCACAATCCGGGACCACTGTCTCCTAACTGCTCACCTACCTGCCTGCCTGATCGCCCCTAACTGTCCCCCCTGCTGGCCTAGTCACCCCAACTGCCCTCCATGCCAGCCTAGTTGCCCCCAACTGCCCCCCCCTGCCAGCCTGGTCACCCCCAACTGCCCTCCCTGCTGGTCTGGTCGCCTCCAACTACCCCCCCCCCCCCCCAGCTGGCCTGATGGCCCCTTGCAGCCTGCTGCTGGGTCATTTGGTCGTCCCTCACTAAACCCCCTGCCGGCCTGGCCACCCCATGCAGCCTGCTGCTCAGTCGTTTGGTTGCCCCTCATTAACTCCCATGCAGGCCTAGTCACCCCACACAGCCTGTTCGGTCATTCATTCGTTTGTGATGGTTGCTTAGGCTTTTATATATATAGATAGCATAATTGTTCTTTATCATTGTTTAATTTGTCCTGGTTTCCCTTTGGGCTTTAATTAGCAGTACAACTTTTAAAGTTTATAATTTATAACAAATATTTCAACTTAAGCAAGCCCTGCTAGTATGTGACAGATGGTTAATGTCAAAAACCCATGGAGAAGGCTTCTGTCTAGCCCTTGGTTTTTGTTGTTGTTCTTTTGCTTCTTAAGCCAGAGAAATGTTTGACTGTGCTGATAATTTGTAAGCATACATCACCATCAACTTTTATAGTCCTTCAATTCCCTCATCTCCCCCAGATTTCTCTTCTACTCCTGGCTTAGGAGGGGCCGGGAAACCAGACAGAAACATGCCTGAATGGCCTGTGTGATAAGCCTCATAAAGTTATTTTTTTCGATTAATGGTTTTCACTGACAATTTTACTGCTCTGCTTTAAGCATCCCCATTCCCTTGGGCATTTGCACATCTGCCTGTGATAAGCCTCATCCAACCCAACAAAATTGATCCCTCAGAATACAAATAGCCCTATTTTAGAAAGCTCATCTCTCTCTCTCTCTTTTTTGAATATAATAACACTTGAAAATAAATTTAAACAGAAAGTAATAGGGCTTTAAAGCAGAGCTATCAAAGTGATTTACTCATGAGTATCTACCTTTTCTCCTCCCAACTGACATCCATTTTATATTCATTTTCCTTCAGTGTGTATCCTCAGCTGCTTTTTTTCTAAATCTTTACTAATAATGTGAACTTTTGATTCCACCCTTATTCCCTTCTACCTTGCACCAAAGACTCATGTGCTCAAAGGGATCCACTGGGGCCATAGAGCGAGTTTGGACAACTCTGCTATGAAATGATAATGTTCACTCGACACAATTACTGACTTTATTAGGTTGTCAAATAGCTATTTTTTTCATTAGGGAGAGAAAAGTTCTGAATTCACTTTTTCTGCAGTTACTTGAAATGCACTGTTATGATCATACTCCACTGGTAGCAGGAAAGTGTAGAGAAATTTCTATAGCACCCCCACCAAAGGACTCCAAGCAGAAGGAAAACCGAAATGATAAGAATGTTCCCTTTATATTGTATAGTTCTCAAAGCAGATTCATACACATCAGTTCATCTAGTCTTTTTGTTTTGTTTTAAACAGAGGAGAAAACAAGAGCTCAGAGAGATTAAATAAAGGGCATCTTTAAGGTTACACAGCTTGTCAGTCCCTTCCAGAGACCAGGATTTAAATCACCACTCGATTCTAATTTAAAAAGAACAAATTCAGTTTCACAAACGGGATTAGAGACCCAGCACTTTTCATTAACATTATGGTGGGGATTTTTTTTTAGTTTGTTTTGTTAATCCTCTCTGAGGATATTTTTCCATTGATTTTTTCTTTAGAGAGAGTGAAACATCAATGTGAGAGACACATCAATTGGTTGCCTCCTGCACATACCGAGACTAGGGCTATGGAACCTGAAACCAAGGTACGGGCCCGTGACTGAAATTGAACCCGGGACCCTTCAGGCTGCGGGCTGATGCTCTATCCACTGAGCCAAACTGGCTATGGCTTTGGTGGGGAATATTTGGAAAGCAATACTCACCAGTGACTGTGCTTTTCTTAGCTTAGATCTGTCCCGCGATTTATTTTTCTTATCATGTGACTGTCGGCTGGAATCTGGGGTCGTTTCATGTCTTTTCTTTCTTCTGTAAGTTGGAGAGCATTGGAGAAATGATAAATACTCATTTCAAAACTTTGCCCATTTGATTTTGTTGTTACTATGACTTAAAAGATTATCTTCACTCAACTGGAAGCAAGCCAAATGTCCATCAATAGAGAGCTGGTTAAATAAACTCTACACCCACACAATGAAGTGTTATAAGCTGTAAAAACGAAGGCAGAATATTTCTGGATACAACTGTGGAGTGATCTCCAGGATATAGTGTCACATGAGAAAAGGAAAAGTGGGTGAAGTGGTACATATTATATGCTATTATTTACTTCCAAAAACGTGTGTGTATGTATTTATGTTTTCTCAAATGGAAGGATTACAGCATAGCATTTTGAAAAACGGTTACCCATAAGTAGGATTCCCATGTGACCCTATCAGACACAAGGGACAGTATGGAAGGGGAGAAGCAGAAGCTAGACTTCTCCACGTATACTTTGTTTTGTTTTTTTTTTTTACTTTGGAACTATCTCAATTTTTCTCAAAACTTTTAAATAAAATGAAGGATGGAAATCCCTAAAATCAAAAACAAAATAAATGATCTTGTCTGTTGAGTTGGTGTCATTAGCACACACAGAATAATTTCTTTATGGGACTTTAACACAGTAATTTGTCTGAATATTCTTTTTTAGAAAAATACATTTTTATTGATTTCAAAGAGAGGAGGGGAGAAGGAGAGAGAGATAGAAACATCAATGATGAGAGAGAATCATTGATCAGCTGCCTCCTGCATGCCCCACACTGGGGATCAAGCCTGCAACCCATGTGCCTTGACGGGAATCAAACCATGACCTCCTGGTTCATGGGTTGATGCTCAACCACTGAGCCACGCTGGCTGGGCTGTTTGAATATTCTTAATAGAATATATCCTAAGGACAAAACATCAAAACATGTATGAATGAAAATGTATGACATTTGGACTTGTCTCAAAAATAACCTGGGGAAAGGGCAGAGTGGTGAGGAATAAATGAAACGAGATTGGTCACAAGTTAAAACCTGTTACTGCTAGGTGATGGTTATAAGGGGTTCTAGTCTCTCTACTTTTGTATATACTTGAACTTCCATTATAAAGTTTTATTTAAAAAGATCAGTTTTGCTGAATATTTCTTGCTGCTTAAAGTTCAAAAATTTCCCCTAGCTTTGAGTCGGCCTGTGGATTGAAGGGTCCTAGGTTCTATTCCAGTCAAGGGCACATGCTGGGTTGAGGGCTCGATCCCCAGTGGGGGGTGTACAGGAGGCAGCCGATCAATGATTCTCTGTCATCATTGATGTTTCTATCTCTCTTTCCCTCTCCCTTTCTCTCTGAAAAAATTTCCCCCAGCTTTTAATTAAGAAATTTCAAACATAAAGAATAGTTGAAAGAATAGTATGATGATTATCCATATATTCTTTAACTAAAGTCAACAATTGATAATATTTTGCTTTATCCCTTTATATAGATACATATATGAACACACATACATACACACACCATATATACATATGTATATATTTGTCACAGTGTAAGAAAGTAAATTGCAGACACTTCCCCCTAAATACTTCAACACTCATCTCCTAAGATAAAGATATTTGCCTACCTAACCACACTAGTTATCACCATACCTCAGAAAATGAATAGTAATCCCTTAAAATCATTTAATACCCAGTCTATATCAAATTTTCCCAAGAATGCCTATTAAAGTCTTTATTTTTTGAACCAGAATTCCATCTAGATTCAAAATGAATTTGGTTCTTCTTTCTCTTATATTATAGAATATTCTTCCCACCTCTTCCCCTCCCCCCCCCCCCCCCCCGCCTCCCCACCATGACACTGACACACTCTTTAAAGAGTCCAAGCATCTGGTCTATGTTGGTGAATGGGTCCTATGACTTAGGTATCACTATTATTGCCATTTTACAGATGTGGGAACAGAGGCACAGAGAGGTTAAGGGAGTCCCCCAGGTCACACAGAAGTATGGGAGCCTGGATTTGCACCCAAGCAGTATGGTTCAAGAGACTGTACATCACCACTATCCTGTGCTGCCTTGGTGTTAATCTGTCGAAATACATTCTAAAAATATGGCAGATGTATGAAAACATTCAAATACTTCAAAATTTGTTTTCTTAATTTTTGTTTATCTTTTGTATGTGCATGTGTGCGTTAACAAGTGAACAGATACATGTGTATACATAGATACAGATCTGTATTTTCTTACTTTCTTTTCTTTCTATATAGGGGTGGAATATTATAGATACTCTTTTGCAATTTGCTTTTTTGATTTAAAAATGTACTCCTTATCTGTTCATAGAGATCTTCCCCATTCATTTTACAGCTGCCTTGTGCTCTACTGTGTGAATGAACCATACATGATTTATCCAACAAACACTCTCTCCTATGCATGGCCATTTAAGTTATTTCCAATATTTTAAAATTACAAACGTTGCAGTAAATATCCTTTTGCAGATGTACTTTTAGTGTTTTCAACGTTGACTCCTAGAAGTAGGATTGCTGGATCAAAATGTAAATACATATGTATTCTTGCTGGATATTGTCAAGTTTCCTTCCATGGAGTCTGTGCCAATTTATATTTCCACCAGCTATGAGTAAATTCTATCAGCGTTTGCTCACAGCCTCACCAACAGAACATATTACCGAACTTTAAAGTTTGCCAGATAGTCGAAAAATGATGTATTTTGTAACTCTGTGTAAAAAATGACCCTGGAAGGATAAACTAGAAACTAATGAGATTTAGTGGAAATGGGGTAGAAAAGATAACAGCGGGGAGCAGAGTGGAAGAGATGGGGGTGGCTCTTCTCTGAGTATACCTTTTCTTGCATACACTTCTTGTATACTTTTATATAGTTTTAACTTTAGAACCATGTGACCTACCCACAGTGAAGGAGGTATTAACATACCCACATAACTTTTGAACATAGTATTATGACTATACTAGAGTTCCGGTGGACGAATTCGTGGACATTGAAAGGAAATTAATTAGAAGAAATATTTTAATATCACTATTTGCCCTTTCTCTATAATAGCAGTGTCAACCAAATTCACGATTGACAATGACAGATTGAAACACACGTGTGCGACTGGCACCAGCGAGTGCTTTACATATATAGATAAACTTGCTTAATTAGGCCTGCTCTCTGATTTAGCTAAACTTTTTCCAGCCCAGTGAAGCACCCCAACTTCTCTTTCAGGTAATTGTTAGCAACACAGCAGTAAATATCAACATGAAGCAGATTATTATTGTAGATCACGCAGGGAGAACAAAGGGTGAAATATTTAACTGCAGCAGTGTTTGACTATATTCTGCACAGTAAGAAAAACCTGAAGTCATTTTCAAGGTCCACCATTTCTTACTTCTTTTCAGTCGGGTCAACTTTCTAAGCTTTCTAAATCTCTGTTTTCCAGCTAATGAAAATAAAATAGGATCCTACTGAGTCTCCTATCTACCCACTCCAGGACTTCTGTGAGGATCAAATGAGATGAGGCATGGGAAAACACTTCACAGACATTTGGTTAAAGTGTAAAATGTTTCCACCTGGCTATAAAGCAAGTCGTGTTCCTGGGCTGAAGAAACTCCAAGGAGGCTAGTCTCTAGGGAGAGGAAGCTGGGCGTTACTATGTGACGTCATTACCCGGTGCCCACAGCCACCATTTCTGAGCTGAGCTGGGCTGTGGGCTTCATTTTGCTCCATGGGGTCTTGGCAGCATTGGCTGTGATTTGGTGGGCTGTTGCTCCGGGGTGGTGGCGGGGCCTGTGTCCCACTTGGGGGAAGCCGAGTGTTGCTTTGTCGGCACCAGGTCCGTGGTGCTGTTTCTTTGTAAATGGCCAGTGCAAGTCACGGCAGCTCCTGCATTGAGTGTCTGCCCCCTGTGGTCAGTGCACATCATAGCGACCAGTTGGACGGTCGGAGGGTCACTTAGCATATTAGCCTTTTATATATATAGACATGCTCAGACTAAAGGCAAAGAGAACCATAAGCAAATATTGAATTCTAGTTTGTAAGTCTGTGGTGTGTTTTTTTGTTAATCCTCACTAGAGGATATTTTTTCTATTGATTTTCAGAGAGAGTGAGTCAACCAACCACACATTGAAAACACTATTTTGCATTCCCAGCCACAGATGGAAAACACTGGTTTCAATCATGGTGGGTTGAATCTATGGATACAAAGGGCCAACTCTAGTTAAGTTTTTGGGGAATCAAACTTTACATGTGGATTTGAACCACATGGGGGTTGGCGCCCCTTAAGCTGGCATTGTTCAAGGGTGAACTGTACAATGTATAATATATGTGACATATAACCTATATTTAGTGAACAATAAATAAATATGATAGCCAGATTTCTTACTGTCAGAGAAGGGAGGTGCAAATATGGAAAAAAGAAAAAGAGTAGGATGAACCCTATGGTGCTAGATTAAAATAGAAGTATTAAAATACTAAAAGAAGTTGTGATGTTAAATCATTACAGCTATAAAATACAAGCAAATCCTAGCAAACAGGGCAAATTTACCAATAACAGTTTGTTTACTTTTCTATTACTTTTTACTTCTAAGTATGGAAAAGCTTCTTTACTTCTATATTCACTTAAGTTCTATTTTCCTCTTTTCACATGGAAGTGCCAGCCAATTGTTTCTAAAAGCAGACAAGGGAAGAAGGAGATGGAGCTTCTCACCCTTGCCAGATCTGCTCGAAGGGGTCACAATTGTCCAGGTAATTGAAGCGAATGATATCAGTTGGATGCTTGTCAGAGGATCGCCAGGGTGGGAGTTCTTTCTCCCCCGAGTGGTTCTTCTTTCTTAAAGAGGAAGAAGATCGGAAAGCCGATGACAGAGACTGCTTTTCCTCTGGAGAACTGCCTGTCACTGGTTGAACATCAGCAACCACAAACCCATCTTTCGGAGGTGTCTAGAAGAAGAAAATGAATGACTATTTCTGTTTTTAACACACTGTAATTATAACAACAATTAAAAAAAAAAAGAATATCATCACCATCACCACAATAGTGATGACAATGGTGACAATGATTACAGCAGCCGTCAACCCAGGAGTCCTTGCTATGTGCCAGGCACTGTCTTGGGAAGTTTTCATACATTATTTTATTTAACCTTCATAATAACTCTAAAAGGTAATTGTTACTTCTCCCATTTAAAGAAGAGGAAACTGAAGGTAGGATTAACCAATTAATTGGCCTGCGACTACAGAAGTTTTAAGACACAGGGTCAGAATTTGAATCCAGGACTGTCTTGCTTCAAGACCATACCTTCTCTACCTGGTACTGCCACCTCCTCTAACACGTCATTGTATAGGGTTTCCACAACTGCAATTAATTTATCCATGAAAATGTATACATTCAGAAAAGTACTCCAGTCCTAATTACCTATAACCCATACAGACAATTTCAAGTTATATAGGGGTAGTCTATAGATTTTTATCAATTATCAAAACCTCATCCGCTCCCCCCAAATACTTTTGCTTTAATTTCCTAAATTGAAAGTCTGTTTTTGTGTGTGTGAAATTCCTAAGGTTTTCATGTGGTTGTAGCCTAAGGGAAATGGTATGTTGAGAAGCCATTAAAGGCTTAATTTCTGTTCTTTAAGAGATTAGGGGAGCTTTGCTTGGTGAATTGGTTTGTTTGAATTGCTTGTGAAAATTAAGAAATTCCCCAGTGCCTCCAAGCAGAATCAGTTAGTTTCTTATCCTTGTTTCAACTGCTCTTTGTATATATTTCTATTACAGGAGAGCACTTAGTACTCATTAATTTGTCTATGTCCTAGGCCACTAGACTAGGCTCCTTGTAAGCATGGTTGGGATCATTGCACTCAAGTACCCAGCACATAACAGTTTAAAAATATATATATTTATTCATTTAATGAATGACTATAAACTGGTAGATTAAGAAAACATTTTATATTTATATCTCTCATAGCTCATAATTGGTTTAGTACTCAAAAGTCTGTGCAGGTCTCATTTTGAATGGGAATTCATTTCATTTCTCTGAGCTAATACTGCATGAAATTTATCTGCTTTTGCTGGAGGAGGTCTAGTTTAATAGTACTGGGAATAAATAATAAGTGATAATAAAAATCAGTTTCAGGGGGAAAAGGCCAGGCATAAATGATAGTAATCACATATAAATAAACATCATTAACTCTGAAAAATATAAAATGCTTGACACTTTAACGTAATAGGTAATAATGAAAACTGTGATGACTCTTCTGTATTAAGTAAACAAAACTTTTGTTCACCTAGGCTTCTTGAGAATTTTTTAAATGAGTTTTTGCTGATTTTATTGTTAAATACTTTTGCCTATACTGAAATGATCAGAAATCTTTTTTATTCTGTAAATTACATTGATTGATTTTTTTTAATGCTTTATAAATTTGCATGCCATCCTTACACAGGGGGCATACAAGTCTTCTCTGTATCATTCCAATATATGTGCTGCCAAAATGAGCATGACTGATTTTTTTAATATTATGCCAACCTTACTCTCCTTGGGTACATCCCATTTGGTCATCATGTATTATAAATTTCTGGATTTAATTTGCTCATATTTTAAAAGGATTTTTATACCTGTGTTCATGAGGGATATTGGTCTGTGGTCTTGTTTTGTTTTCTTGTAAAATCTTTATCTGGTTTTGGTATAAAGGTAATGAGTTCAGAAGTGTTCCCTCTTCCTCTATTTTCTGAAAGCATGTATGTAGAATTGGTATCTCTTCCTTAAATGTGTGATAGAATTCACCAATAAAGCTATTTGGGTCTGAAGTTTTGTGGAAAGTTTTAAAAGAATTCAGTTTTTAAATTGATAAAGATTTGCTCATGTTTTCTATTTCTTATTGAGACTGTTTTGGCAATTTGTGGTTTTCAAGGATTGTCCATTTCATCTAGGTTGTTGAATTTAAGGACATGGAATTGTTCATAATATTCTCCCATTGTCCTTCTAATGTCTGCAGGATCTGTAGTGATGCCTCCCTCTTTCATCCCCGCTACTTGTAATGTATGTGTTCTCTCTTTTTTCCGTTTAGCAGGCTAGCCAGAAATTTATCAATTTTATTTATGTTTTCAAACAAGCAGCTTAGGTTTCATTGATAGAAAATAGATTTTCTCTATTGTTTATCTGTTTTCAATGACATTGATTTCAGCTCTTTATTATTTCTTCCTTCCATCTACTTTGGGTTTGACTTATTCTTCTTTTTCTAGATGAAGTATTATTGAAATTATGTTTCTTGGAGCAGATATTGTAGCTTTACACACAGTTATAAAGATCATTCTAGCCCAGTTGTCGCATTTTAAGGTTGGGGAAACTATTCTTAACCACTACCATCTGCTTTTAAAATGTTTTCATGCCAGGGACAAAGTATTAGAGGGAAGGGAGATGGTGTTGGTGACTGAGGGAAGGTAAGTTATGCTCTACTCTAGCGACTGCCTGCATGCACCATCACTGGAACAGCTCAGAGGGGATTACACAAATTATTCAGGTGTGGTGCTGACAGTTGACCTTAAAACCATAGTCAGATGACTTTATTAACATTAGTCAGACGCTTTATAAACCTAGTCTTTCTGACTAAGAAATAGAATTATTAGTTGATTTTATTAACCTGTCTTTCTAATTTAGGTTTATTTCTTTAACAGAAAAAACTCAAGTTTAATATAGCAAAGTACTCCCTACAGACATTTAGTGCTAGGCAAAGAGGTGGACATTTTCTTGCGTCAGAACTAGTCATTATTTTAAATAGAGTTATACAGAAATATTCTGTAGAAAAAAAGCATTGAAGTTAGTTTTATATATAATGCTCAAAACCTCCTTTCTCCCTAACTGGTTTGGCTCAGTGGATAGAGCGTTGGCCTGCAGACTGAAGGGTCCCAGGTTCGATTCCGGTCAAGGGCATGTGCCTTGGTTGCGGGCACATCCCCAGTAGGGGGTGTGCACAAGGCAGCTTATCAATGTTTCTCTCTCACTGATGTTTCTGATTCTCTATCCCTCTCCCTTCCCCTCTGTAAAAAATCAATAAAATATATATATTTTTAAAAAAACCTCCTTTCATGCTACAAATTGGCTAGTCACTTTTCTCTCCTCTGCCCCAGAACAGCCCAAGCTTCAGCTACTGAGTGCCATTCTCTGCCTACAACGAGAATGAGAGTTGAGAAAATCTCTAGGAGAAAAGATATCATAGCTATGGTAATTTTGAAAATAACTTTTCCATCACTGCAGTTTAAAACATTTTTTTAAAAGAAATCCTCATGGAGCACACCGATTACTGAAATTAGAAAGACTAGTTTTATCATTGCAATTGTGATAATATTAATTATGCATAGTTTATTACTATATTAAATGTAAATGTAGCTTACTTTCATAAAACTAACCTAAATGAGCAATTTAGAAGTTGACTATTCATATTTCAAAAGGACTCTTCAATTTTAAAAGGATTCACTGCAGCTTTTTCATAGAATATGATACCCCTGTGGTTTTGAAAATCATTTAAAAATTTAATTTATGCACAATTTTTCAGGAACTCATACAAAATGATGCACAATTCTGCGTGTCAGACCATGCCATAAATAAAAGGCTCGTAAAATGTCCTATAATTAACAGCGACTATAAGAATACAAACATTGGTTATAAAGCATAGAAAACCACTAGAAAAAAATTGTGTTATTTTACTTTCTATGATTATATGGAAATGCTTTACACTGGTATTTTCCAGCTTAAAAAGAACTTTAATATGCTCATTATGCCCTTCCGCAATTATGGATTTATTGGAAAACTTTTCCTTATAAATGTTACAAAAATATACTTCGGCTCACCACGAAGAATCATAGAATATTTGAATTGGTAAAATGGAATTTGCTGATCCATACATAACAAATACTGCACATTACCCACAGAATCCCAGTGTCAGAATTGTTGCGGGGTCGGGGGTGAGGGGGGTGGGGGGAGGGAGGAGGCCGGGAGGTTGGTGAGGCAGGGATATGGAAATCCAAGACCTGGACAGAGTGCGGAGCTTCACAGTCCTAACTTCCTGAGTGGAACGGTGGTTTGGGCGTCAGATGAGGGCTCTCAGTAGTCACAGGTATCTTGGCATGGGCTGTCGAGTTCTCAGAAGAGAATTTTGAAGTCATGGTATTCTTCCTTTGAACCAACTCCCTCCTCCAAGTTCAAGTGTGATCATTTAGTCTTAGTTCTAGACTTCCTAAATAACTGATGTTTGTAAGTTTGTTGCTTTTTTTTTCTTGCCCCAAAATTTACCTTAGGTCTGGTAACATGAAACTTCTTCACCATTTGAATGTAGTGCTTCTTCCATATGCCCTGCTCAAAGGGAGTTGGAGAGAAATTGATGTACCAGTTAAACCGCAAACATTTGAGCATCCAGAGCTGATCCAGCTCGGTTAAGTTCTTCCAGTGCCAGCTCACCTGGGAAAAACAACAATTGAAGAAAAAACAGGACCTACTCAGTTTACATGGTCACTTTCTATAGGTTTTAAACTGTCACCTTGGACCCTAGATAACATTTTTTATCCTTTCCCCCAATTCACAGCTTAAATAGTTACCTCCTACCTCAAGTGCTTCCTACCCAAACAGAACTATTTTCTTTAAATTCTAATTCCAACTTAGAATCTGAGTCAACATATACT
Organism: Myotis daubentonii; assembly: GCF_963259705.1. NCBI lineage: Eukaryota > Metazoa > Chordata > Mammalia > Chiroptera > Vespertilionidae > Myotis > Myotis daubentonii. The sequence continues at coordinate 35,591,205 of NC_081844.1, forward strand.
TATCGAGCACCTATTCACTATCTTCATAGCAACCTATGGAAGTAAATAAAATTAGTACTCTCATATTGCAAATGAAGAAACTGAGGCTCAGTTAGACTTTGGAATTTCATCAGGATTCATGTGAAAGTTACATGAGAGTTATAGAAACTCAGGTCTGCACATGGTATACATCTGTTTTCCCTTCACTCTTACGATTTAGCTAAATATAAATTTTATAAACAGAACACAAATACCGATACTACATGGTGTGTCCCACATGAGACTAGACATCTGTGTCTTAGCTGTAAGAACTGCAAAGATGACTATGAACATTCAAATCCAAATTTCATGCTTGGAAAACTATCCTTTTTTTAAAAAAATATATTTTATTGAGTTTTTACAGAGAGGAAAGGAGAGAGATAGAGAGTTAGAAACATCGATGAGAGAGAAACATCGACCAGCTGCCTCCTGCACACTCCCCACTGGGGATGTGCCCGCAACCAAGGTACATGCCCTTGACCGGAATCGAACCTGGGACCCTTCAGTCAGCAGGCCGACGCTCTATCCACTGAGCCAAACCGGTTTCGGCACTATCCTCTTTTTTAAGAATAACTAATTAATAATTTTGAACACCAAATAAATAAATAAATAAATAAACAAACAGAACACTCTATAATGGGTCTTGCTATCCATACATCTACTTATCTATCACCTCTGCTTCCTCCCTCCTTCCATCCACCACTTACTGAGTTCCTACTATATTTAGCACTGTTTTATGGGCTGAACATGAGTCAGGCAGGAGAGAGGAGGCACAATTAGAAAAAATAAGAGTTCAGGGCTGGAAGAAGGAAAAAGGTTAGAGGATCTGGTAGAGCCCCTCAGGCAGAAAGAGAAATCATATCTACTTTGTCGAACCCAGAATGAAACACCCACCTTAATCCCTATATGGTTAATTAACTCAGAATTCAATGGAGAGATGAGGTTTTGGAGGGAGGGGATAGGGAGAAAAATTTCTGAATTGTCATTGTTTTCCTCCTTTTCCTTAGATCTTATTTAGTCCTGGATATTTAAGCTAGGCTTTCCCCCCAGGGTAGATAAGGTATTTGTTTTTTAAGGTAGAGAAATGAGAATTGAAGGGTAGATAGGAGCTTTCAAAACTATACAAGACCACCCCCGCCCCATATACCTTTTTAAACAGCTCAAAGCTCATTTTAGTGCAATGAATTTATTGTTTCCTTTAAACCTAGATGAAGAATAATGATCTGTGTCTTCCTCACAGTCAGTACTGGGAATAAATGTAATGCTGAAATCTTGCTAGATCGACATATGGTGCCCATAGATTAGAAGAATAGCTATTTCAAATAATGTTTCCTTAGAATGATAACATTCTCATGTAGAAAACTTGGCAACTTCTGAGAAGTTTAAAGAAAAACAACGTACAAAACCCCATCAATTAAAGATGGACATTATTAACAACCTGGTAGAGCTCTTTTCCTTTCAGTCTTTTTTTTTTTTTTTTAGGCATGTAAGAAACAAAATTGGGAAACTCTATATACAATTTAAAATTATGCTTTCTTCATTTTACATATCATAAATATCTCTGGTCTTCCAAATCATGTTTTCTAATAGCTGCATAATAATTTGTCATATGGCTATATAATACTATCATATTGCTGGACATTTAGAATGATATGCTTTTTTAAAAACTGTTTCATTTTTAGAATAATAAGTGTACATTGATACTAAATTCAAAGGTACAAAGAGGCACACAGTAAAAAGGAAGTCTCTCTCTCATCCCTGTTTTCTAGCCCCTCATTTTCCTCCCTGGATGTAACCACTGTGACCAGCTTCTTGTGGGTCATTTCAGAAGTATTCTAGGTCTATATTAACAAACATGTATGTATTCTTTTATCTTTCCAAAATGGTAGGACAATTCTGCACCTTTGCATTTTTCACTGATGATATATTTTGGAGATTGTTGCAATTTATTTAACTAGTCTAATGGTGGACATTTCCATTATTTCTAAACTTTTGCTATTGCAAACAATGCTGCAATATTCTTCCACAGACATAATTTTGCATAGGTTGAAGTATACCCATCAGATAAATTCCAAGAAGTAGAACTGCTGGGTCAAAAGGAATCATTATTAAAAATTATAATTGGCCGAAACCGGTTTGGCTCGGTGGATAGAGCGTCGGCCTGCGGACTGAAAGGTCCCAGGTTCGATTTCGGTCAAGGGCATGTACCTGGGTTGCGGGCACATCCCCGGTGGGGGATGTGCAGGAGGCGGCTGATCGATGTTTCTCTCTCATCGATGTTTCTGACTCTCTATCTCTCTCCTTTCCTCTCTGTAAAAAATCAATAAAAATATGTTTTAAAAAAAATTATAATTGATCCCAAATTGTTCTCCATGGTGGTTGTACCAATTTATCTATCACCAATATACAAAACTGCTTTGGTTTCTTCACACCCTCACCAATATAGAATATTATTTTAAAAACTTATCAATCTGTATCGTGAAAAATAGCATGACATAGTGAGACTAAGCAGCTTACATATTTTAGAAACACCTTTCTTTCTGTGAACTACTTGTTCATTCATTCCCTTTGCTCATTTTTCTGCTGGGTTGTTGGTCTATTTTTCTTTCTTTTTTAAAATATAATTTTATTTAAAAATATATAATTTTATTGATTTTAGAGAAGAAGGGAGAGGGAGAGAGAGAGAGATAAACATCAATGATGAGAGATAATCATCAAACAGCTGCCTCCTGCATGCCCCCTACTGGGGATCAAGCCCGCAACCCTGGTATATGCCCTGACCAGGAATGGAACCATGACCTCCTGGTCCATAGCTCGACTCTCAACCACTGAGCCACACCAGCCAGGTGGTCTTTTATTCTTAATATAGATTAATAGAAGTTCTTAAAAATATAAGAAAATTAGCCCTTCATTGGCAATATGTATTTTCCCTATTTACTGTTTGGATTTATTTATAATGTTCTTTTTATACAGAAAACTTTAATATTTATAGTCACAATTTAAAATCTAGCTTTCTTTAGTCTTGATCATAAAATACATATAGTAAATACTATATATAATGAGTAAAGCAAGGCTTTAAATTACATGTTTTCTTTTATGGTTTCTGGGTATTATAGTCACAAAGACCTCCTTCCCTGTGTTTTATTTGGGTACCTTCATAGTTTCCTTTGATTTCACATCAATCTTTTATCCTACTAGAAATTTTTTTCAGATAGCTACCCAACTTCCCCAGCTCCTTCATTAAGTAATTCATCTTTCTTACTGAATTCATTTTCTTAAATTTTAAAAATGGAAGTTAACATTTTGCATATGTGTGAATGCATGCTAACAGATAATGTCTGGTGTTACTAGCCTCTATGAGAAGACTTAACAAAATCACTACCCGTTTTGTAATCTTAAGTAATTTAGCTACATTTAATACACCATGGAATTACTTGTAAGAAAATAATGGTCAGCTCCTTTTCCAAATCCGTGAGCACATTTGCTCACTCTGAACTCTTTTAGTCTCATATTCTTTTGTATATTTCATTAGCGCCTTATTTTGAGCCTTTCTCTTTATGAATGGTCTGAGCTGTACAATTTAGGATTTTATTGTAGCTGTGCAATGTAAGATGGTCCTGCTGATGAAGCATTTCTTCTTTGGGTGTTTGCCTCACCACCTAGCAATTTTTGTGTGTGTGTGGACATTAATGATATCTTATACTTTTTTTTCCATTTTGAGCACCAAATAGAGAGTGAGACATAGTGTCTGAGAGAGGGGGAGATCCCAAACTACACAGACTAAACATACTGACCACGCCATTTATTGGTTTTGTGCATAGTAAGTCCTCACTTAATGTCACCGATAGATTCTGCAACTTTAAGTGAAATGACATGTAACGAAACCAGTTTTCCGTAGGCTGATATAAACAAGAGTTAAGTTCCTACAGATTCTCATCAACACTGTAACAAAACTAAGTTAAACAAAACGATGTTAGTTGAGAACCTGCTATACTAGGATGTGCTTTTTCCCCTCTCAAGTTCCAGAGTTCCCAGGCTGTCCTTACAAAATGCCCCACGCGGCTTCTTTCCTTTACCTGTGCACAACGACAAAGGCTTCGGGGGTCCAGGAAGGAAAAGATGTGTAAGGACAACACCCTTGGAAGCTTGGTAGTGAAATCCAGAGCTTCTGCTGGAATTTTTTCCTGAAGCTTTCGACAGCAGAACTTTTGCTGTGACAGGGAGCAGCGTTCTAACAGGCCGGTCAGGATTCTTCTCCTTTGAGAGTCTGTCCATTTGTCAAACTGGAGAAGAAAAAAAAAAAAAAGACAAAAGAAAATAAAAACTTCCCTGTTTAATCTGATCCAAGGGATTCATTATGAAGAAGCAATAAAAAATGGCATAGAAAGTGAGTGTAGTAATTTATTCCTAATGAATGGCATGCATTTGTTTTCCTAATTAGTAAATTCCACATTTTGCCACCTACATGCCCTTTCTCACACTTATATGTGTGAAGCTGTGCAAGATCTGAGTGTGTACAGAGTATACTTGACCTCAGGACTTGCACTTAATTAGGACAGTAAATTGGGAGCTGGCCATATTCATCAACTGAGAAAACATATTTATAACATACAACATGAAGAGAAGGTGCCTGGGCCGCCCCTCTCCTCCCTAAGAGCTGTGTATTAGCTCGTAAGAGCCAAACTCAAAGACCAGAAACAAACCTTTGCATTCGCGGTTGGAAATAAGGTATCACATGCAAATATCCCTGAGAAGGGGAGTCTATTGGGTCAAAGTCCCACTAATGTGTAAATAATTGATGTGATTGGAGAGGAAACAGCAATAGGAGGACCTGGATAAAAAGAATTCCAGAGACAAGAAGTCGATGCCAAAGTAATCTGGGGCACACCAAACTTTGGTTACTTCACAGTTCCCCCAGAGATAACCCTAAATCAGTCCCAAGATCAGTGGCTGATCTAAGATAAGAATGTGAGGTTTGGCTAACCCGCCCCCCGCCCCCCCCCCCCCCAAAAAAAAGGCCCTATGGGAACACCTACCTGCTGAATGAGCCACTTGGCCGGAGTTTAAATCTTTACTTCTTTTGTCCATTAGAGAAAATAGGGAAATTTGGGGCTACTTGTATTTTGTATGCTATTTCATTTCACATATAGATACCTATTACAGCTATTATAAAGTAATCAGAATCTTATAATGAACTTTAGTTATATACTGACTACCTAACAAGGCATACTAGTATAAGGCAAAAATGTATCTGGTACAAGCCTTATAATCAACTTTATTATAGTCGTACAATGTATTTTTGTTGTTGTTCATCCTCATCTGAGGATATTTTTCCATTGGTTTTTATTTAGAGAGAGTGGGAGGGAGGGGGAGGGAGAGAGAGAGATGTGAGAGAGACACATTGGTTGCCCCCCACATGCACCCAGACTAGGGACTGAACCTGCAACCCAGGTACGTGCCCTGGACCAGGAATTGAACCTCCGATCCTTTGGTGCATGGGCCGACGCTCTAACCACTGAGATCACCGGCCAGGGCAACAATGTTATTTTTTAAAAATATATATATTTTATTGATTTTTTTATAGAGAGGAAGGGAGAGGGATAGAGTTAGAAACATCGATGAGAGAGAAACATCGATCAGCTGCCTCCTGCACGCTTCCCACTGGGGATGTGCCCGCAACCAAGGTACATGCCCTTGACTGGAATCGAACCCGGGACCCTTCAGTCCGCAGGCCGATGCTCTATCCACTGAGCCAAACTGGTTAGGGCAACAATGTATTTTTTAAAAATTAGTAGGGATACTTCTATTCACTATCATAGATCTATTCGATGACTCACAAATCTCACTTGGAAGACTATAATTCAAGAGGGAAAAAAACCCTAAAATGAATAAAAACACCAAAGACTTTAACTTATAAATAAGTGAGTAAAATGTGTTCATGTGTAAGTGTTTCCTGATTTGTGCTATCCCTGTTTCTGCACAATCCATATCTCCAACTTCTTTCCTTCTGGTTTGGATTATTGGAATGAATAGAGAGGAGCCAGAAAAGAATGTCGAGGGTCAGGGTAAGAACCAGGCCCAGGAGGATGCATTGATCTATAAAGTGAAAAGCCAAGGGGAGGTAGGAGGAGACAGAAGAGCTTTGGAGTTCTGGCTTGCAGGGAGTTTGCGGGTTTAGACCAGCCGTGGGCAAACTACGGCCCGCAGGCCGGATCTGGCACGTTTGAAATGAATAAAACTAAAAAAAAAAAAAAAAAAAAAAAAGACCGTACCCTTTTATGTAATGACTAGGGGCACGGTGCACGAAATTCATGCACTGGGTGTGTGTGGGGAGGGGAGTGTCCCTCAGCCCAGCCTGCCCCCTCTCACATACTGGGAGCCCTCAGGCGTTGACCCCCATCACCCTCCAATCGCCTGATCGGCCCCTTGCCCAGGCCTGATGCCTCGGCCAGAGGCGTACACCCCCATCACCCTCCGATCGCCTGATCGGCCTCTTGCCCAGGCCTGACGCCTCCGCCAGAGGTGTCAGGCTTGGACGGGGACCCCCATCTTCCCCTGATCACTGGCTCTGGCCCCCGCCCAGGCCTGAGGCCTCTGGCCCAGGAATCATGCCTGGGCAGGGGACCCCCATCTCCCTCTGATCACTTGCTCCACCCCCCGCCCAAGCCTGACGCCTCTGACCCAGGCTTCAGGCCTGGGCAAGGGGACCATCATATCCCCCCAATCCCCAGCTCCGCCCCCCGCCCAGGCCTGATGCCTCGGCCAGAGGAGTTGACCCTCATCACCCTCCGATCACCAATCACCGGATCGGCCCCTTGACCAGGCCTAAAGCCTCCGGCAGAGGTGTCAGGCCTGGGCAGGGGACCCCCAGCTCCCCGCGGTTGCAGGCTCCGGCCCTGCCCAGGCCTAATGCCTCTGGCTGAGGCGTCCGGCCCGGGCAGCGGGGACCCGCAGCTGCAGCGGCCCCGCGATCGTGGGCTCCGCTTTAGGCCCAGGCAAGGGACCCCTAGCTCCTGGGACTGCCAGCTTCGACCGTGCCCAGCTCCCATCACTGGCTCCACCCCTACTTCCTGCTATCACTGGCCAGGGCGGAAAAGGCGCCTGATTCTCCAATCATGGCTGGGGGGCAGGGCAAAGGCGGCCCCAGGGCCGCCTTTGCCCTGCCCCCCAGCTCTTAGCTCCCCCCGGGTTTCCGATCACTGTCAGTGGCAGGGGGCTTCTTCCTGCTTTCCCTTTCACCTCCCCGCATTGTGCCTACATATGCAAATTAACCGCCATCTTGTTGGCAGTTAACTGCCAATCTTAGTTGGCAGTTAACTGCCAATCTTAGTTGGCAGTTAACTGCCAATCATAGTTGGCAGTTAACTGCCAATCATAGTTGGCAGTTAACTGCCAATCATAGTTGGCAGTTAATTTGCATATAGCCCTGATTAGCCAATGAAAAGGGTATCGTCGTACGCCAATTACCATTTTTCTCTTTTATTAGATAGGATGTTTACTTTGAATTTATATCAGTTCACACAAACACTCCATCCATGCTTTTGTTCCGGCCCTCCGGTCCAGTTTAAGAACCCATTGTGGCCCTCCAGTCAAAAAGTTTGCCCACCCCTGGTTTAGACTGTCATTGCCTTGATAGCAGTTTTAGAGTGTAAGAGAACTGAGGAATAAAAGCAGGAGATCTGGAGTTTTGAACTGGATCCTCTGTGATTTTATCTTTGAGAAACAAAATGAAAATTGGAATTTATTTTTAAAATTACTTTCAGGCAATGCGATGTGACTCTGTAGAAACTGAGCTTCATGAGGACACAGGATGAATATGGTTACAAAACTATTTTCATGAGATATTATCATCACTGCAAGAAATCAGAAATAACCCAAAATGCCTAACAGTGGGGGATCAGCTAAGCAACCTGTAAATGGATAAAAGAAAGACTGGCATTATTTTGATGGTAGGTTTGGGAATGAGACCACTGGGAGTCTCATCTAAAATATTCTGTTATTTCTAATATTCACTAGAAATAAATTACTAAGCCCCAGTTCCACCACTAACAACCTCTCTGAGCCTCAATTTCCTCATTTATACATTAAGAATAATTATATCTACATTGTAGAGTTGTTGTGAGGAGTAAATAGAATAATCTATAACAATAAAAGCATAATATGCTAATTAGACTGGACAGCCAAATGACCTTCCAGATGTCATTCTGGATGTCCTTCCGGATGAGGCCATGGTGGCAGAAGCTGAGGCAGAGGTAGTTAGGGGTGATCAGGCAGGCAGGCAGGCCAGCGGTTAGGAGCCAGCGGTCCTGGATTGTGATCGGACATCCCCCCGAGGGGCCCTGCATTGTGAGAGGGTGTAGGCTGGGCTGAGGGACACTCCCTCCACCGCCCCCCCCCCCACCGCATGAATTTCATGTATCGGGCCACTCGTATACATATAAAATTCCTAATAGAGTGCCTGACTCATTGCATGGCAGATATCATAATAAACTATCATAGTGAAGTTAAAAATAATAAGTATGTGGGTTAATCAATGTAAAAAGAAAATATATATAAACAATTAAATGAAAAAGCATAAAATTACCATGTTTGTACATTGATAAGGATGGGAAATATATTGAGAATGGCTGAGATTTTCCCATGTACTTTCATTGATGCCCACCAAAAAAATGGGCCCAAATTGGAGTGATTTAAAATGAATATAAAAAGAACATTAGGATTAGAAATGATGACGAACTCTACAAGAGAAAGCATTAAAACATTTTTCTTTAGAGGCTAAGAAGGCAATTACTTTGGTTTCTCATTTCCCTGATGACAATGGTCAAAGGCAATTTAAATTTGGCTGTGATAGGTGTTCTTTGCCTCAAGGAATCTTCCTTTCTAATTGTGTTTGTTTAGGCTAATAGAAAACGAATTTGCATTCCTTGAACTCCTACCAATTGAAAGTGATGACTCAGAAGAATGCTTAACAGTTGGGGAAAATCCCTTTGGCATTTAAAAGGCGCTAGGAATAATCCAAAAAGTAAATAACCCGCTGTAGAGTTAACTGTACAGGAATTAGAAAATCTCCCACATCTCTTGCGTCATCTCTCTAGTAAAAATACCCATAACATTGCAGCCATCGATCCAATGTGTGAGATTGGGGAGTAGCTGGGACCATTTATGGTACTTCACTTCACAGTTCATTTTTTTACATTATATTATGTTGTTATGTTAAATTATGCTTATAATTATATTTTATAATTATTTTAATGCCTTTTAAAATATATTTTTATTGATTTCAGAGGGAAAGGGAGAGGGAGAGAGACATAGAAACATTAATGATGAGAGAGAACCTGATTGGCTGCCTCCTGCACGCCCGCAACTGGGGATCGAGCCTGAAACCTGGGCATGTGCCCTTGACTGGAATGGAACCCGGGACCCTTCAGTCCACAGGCTGATTGATGTTCTATCCACTGAACCAAACCAGTTAGGGCTTAATACCTTTTTTTAGGGGCTTTCTTGACTCAAAAGAATTGTGAAAAATCCTATTTTCAGAGTAGTTGGGAGTATTACGAGTATACTTGCTGCAGTGTCAGGAAGTGAGGACAATTGCTAGAGATGACGGTCCATTTATCTGACACAATGGCAAGGCAAAGTTCACGGGGAGTGAGGGATAAGATAAAAAGGGAGGCTTGTTATTTTTTGTTTATTGGTTATGTTAATCTGAGTTTCTGAGTACTACTGTCAAAAACTCAAGTTCACAATTGTATGAATATATTCTTGTTTTAAAAGTTTCAACTAGGTATGAATATAATCAAACATGAAAATCCTATTTAACCTCCCTGTCATTTCTCACTCACTCCATTCCCCAGAAATAACTACTGTTCATAGTTTGATGTTTGTGCACTTCTATGCAGTTACCTACACATAGACCCATCAATAAGGACACAGTTAGATGAAGTAGAATATACCCATTCTGTGGAATACTACATAGAAGTTTAAAAAACAAACAAAGGATAGCCACAGTATCCTGATCTGTAATGAGCTCCAGAGCATATTGCCTTGTCATTCGTTCATGGTAGGATGGATAGGCAATGATCTATTTGCTCATTTTACTGCCAATACCATTTGGGTTATTTCTGATACAAAAACAGAACAAAACACAAACCCTGCAATATCCTAGAACATGCCTTTTCAGGCCCCATGTGACCATTTCTCTAGTACAGTGAAATGGAAGTGGAATGACAGGTTCAAAGGATATTTGCTTTTAAAAATTGAATAGAATGTGTCAAACCGTCTTTTAAACGTCTTTACCATTTTTATATTCCTTCCCACTGTGTTTTAGCATATCCTCCTATTCACCAGTGAACCTTACTTTGGATGTTAATCTGTCTCTTTAATTGCTGCTGGCACACAGACAAAGGGAGGAATTGGGACTCTCATTGTCTAATTTGTATTTCTCCAAGTTTCGTGGAATAGAGCATCTTTTATGTTTATTGGCCATTTGTATATTTTTGTATATTTCTCATTGTTCCATTGACTTATTATTATATATGAGTATTTGTGCTTTTCTTATTGATTGTAGGAACTCATTATATCTCCCAGATAGTAATCTTTATGTAGCATGCAATTTGCAAAATATTTTCCCGTTTCTCTCTTGAATTTTAACTGTGATTGCTTGTTTCCAGCAAGTTAAAAGTAATGCCATCTACTGTTTTCAAATTCTTCAAAATATTACTATTATTTCTAACAACATAGGAGCTGAGAAAAAGGTGAGATGCTTTCTTTTCAACTAAAATACTTCTGCTGTTATTTTCTGTTGATTGAGAGGCAACTGTCTTTTCTAACGGATTAAAAGATGAGCTTTTTTTTTTTTTATAAGCGATTAAGTAGTAGCATGGAACGGTAAAAGTAGAAGAGCTTTTAAGTTCTCTTAATTATTTTGTTTGTTACTGCACAGAACATCAGATAGGACCATGTGCAAATGTGTGAACAAAAATGACATTCTACAGCCAAATAGAAAATACTCTTGGATTGTCTATCATTAAATAGGATTCATATTACATCTTAGCTCACAATGTCCAGATTGTTTTTAAAAATGACTTTTAAAAACTAGTTTGAGCTTTAAAACCAATACTCAATCATTTCCATGAAAATCCCAACTAATGCTAAGTAAAAAGAAAAATTCCTATCTTTATTTCACCTTTCTTTTTTTGGAAAATATATTTCTTATGTTATCAATCTCTTATGTTGTTTATGAAACACACAAACAAAAAAATCTACATGATATTGTAAATTTAAAGAATAAGTTTGTTTTTGGACAAAAGAGAAAAAGCAGTGAGTATCATTTATTCATTTGGTAGTATCAAGGAATGTATAACAAAGAGCATGATAGAACCATGTTTGCTCGCTATGGATAAGTCTATTGGAGAAGATAGATAATTAGTGATATTTGCAAATGTATATTTCTATTAGTTATGGTAAAAAAAAAAAAAGAATACATAAGATCTTTTAAAATGTTTGAAGACCTTATCCAGGGTGATATTAAAAATATTTAGTAATAATCAGCAATACCATCAACCAATCAAAACAGACAGAAGCTGGTCAGCTACATCAAATACTGGCTGAACTTTAGCCCTGGTTATATTAATTTAGTGATTTCCACTAATAGTAAGTGGAATGATAGCTGGTGTAAAAATAGTCATTCTACATAAGTCTCTTTTTAAGTTGTTGGTCACAGATGCAAAGCTATTTAAAAACATACATATATAGAATGAGAAAAACTCAGCTAGATTTTAAATTTTTGGTGTTTTTTAAAAAATCTTCACTCAAGTTGGGGGGGAAGAGAGAGAGAGAGAGAGAGAGGAGTTAGGGATCAAACCTGCAACCCAGGTATGTGCCCTGACTGGGAATTGAACTGGTAACCTTTCAATGCACAGGACAACACTCAACAAACTGAGCCACTCCAGCTGGGCATACATTTTTGGTATTTTTCATTTCTTAATTTTTAGTAGATTTATTTTGTAAAGTTTTATTATTTTGAATTGATAATACGTTCACATGATTAAAAATATCAAAAAGTATGAAAAGCTATTCAGAAAAAAGAGTCTCTTCCACCCTGCCACAGACTCACAGTTGCCCCTTTTCTCATGAATCCTTCCAGAGACATTATATATATTTTTTTCTGCTTTGGTTAATAAATATCTTTAGGCTGAAGCTTGTAGACCAACACAGAAAAGAACTGGTGACCAACTAAGGTAACAAAAATAGTAAGAAATAAACTTTTATGCTAGTTTTAGTGCAAAGGACTGAATGTTTGTGTCCCGCCAAACCCCAAATTCATATGTTGAAACCTACCCCCCAAGATGATGGTATTAGGAGATGGAGCCTTTGAGAAGTGATTAGGTCATGAGGGTGGGGCTCCCATGAATGGGATGAGTGTCCTTATAAAAGAGGCCCCAGAGAGATTCCTCACTCCTTGAGCCATGTCAAGTTACAGTGAAAAGGCAATAGTCTATGAACCAGAAAGTGGGATCTCACTAGACAGTGAATTTGCAAGGGCCTTCATCTTGGACTTCCTAACCTTTAGAACTCTGAAAGATAAATTTTTGTTCTCTAAAAGCCTATGTATTTTGTTATAGCAGTCTGAACAAATTATGATACTTAGGAAAATGAGTTTTAGTAACTCATAGGAAAGGACATACTATCACCTGTTATATTCTGGGTTAAAGATGTCCCTTAAGGAAGAAGGCTTTGTATGCTTTAAAAATGGAATATTTCAAGTTTATTACATATATCAAGAGTTAAAGAGCCTGGCCTGTGTGGCTCAGTGGAGTGTTGTCCCATGCACCAAGAAGGTCGATGGCTCAATTACCAAGTCCAGGCACATGCCAGGTTGTGAGCTTGATTCTCAATAAGCCCGGGATGTGAGGTAGGCAGCCGAGTGATATTTCTTTCTCATTGATGTTTCTATCTTTCCCTTCCTTACTCTCTAAAATCAATAAAAACATATTAAAAAATAAAAGATTGCCCTAACTGGTTTGGCTCAGTGGATAGAGCATTGGCCTGTGGACTGAAAGGTCTTAGGTTCTGTTCCGGTCAAGGACATGTACCTTGGTTGTGGGCACATCCCCAGTAGGAGGTGTGCAGGAGGCAGCTGATCAATGTTTCTCTCTCATTGATGTTTCTAACTCTCTATCGCTCTCCCTTTCTCTCTGTAAAAAAATCAATAAAATATATTTTTTTAAAATAAGAGATTAAGTATTTTTAAAAAAGGAATTAAATCCAAGTATAGGTTTTAAAAGGAATCCTAATTTATTTTTAAAATTGAGATATAATTCACATGCCATAAAATTCAGTGTTTTGAGTGTACAATTCAGTAGTTTTTAGTATATTCACAAGGTTGTATAGCCATTACTATCTAATTCCAGAACATTTTCATTACCCCAAAAAGAAATCTTATACCCATTACAGTCAATCCCTCTTCCCCTTGTCCTCCAGCCCCTGGAAACCATTAACCTAATTTCTGACAACATGGATTTGCCTTCTGGACTCTTCATAGAAGTGGAATCATATATTATGTGGCCTCTGTATCTGGTTTCTTTCACTTAGCATACTATTTTTCAAGGTTCATCCATGTTGTACCATATATCAGTACTTTATTGCATTTTCTTACCCTTGCTTTTTAAATTTTTGGTAAAATATACACGACATAAAATTTACTATTTAACCATTGTTAAGTGAAAAGTGGCATTAAGTACATTCACATTGTTAAGCAACCATGACCACTATGCTTCTGCAGAACTTTCTCATTGTCTCAAAATGAAAATCTGTTTACATTAAACAATAATTTCTCATCTTTTGGCAACCTCTCTTCTACTTTCTGTCTCTATGAATCTGACTACTCTAGGTACTTCATCTAAGTAGAATCCTACAACAACATTTGTCTTCTTGAGCCTGGCTTATTTCACTTACCACAGTGCATTCATATTTCATGTTGTAGCTTGTATAAAATTTCCTTCTTTTTCAAGGCTGAATGATATTCCACTGTATGGATATACTACCTTTTGCTTAGTCATTCATAAGTCGATGGATATTTGGAATCATATGGTTTTTTGCTACTATGAAGATTCGTGTACAATTTTTTGCATGATCATATGCTTTCAATTCTCCTGGGTGGTAGAGACTATTAGATGGAACTGCAGAGGGTTTGATGAGTAATAAACATTGCCCAGAGATGGATACTTTGATCATGACCGAGGGATGGACAAGGACCACTGGGATTTTGTGTCTCTTTTAAAGACAGAGTAAGGCCGAAACCGGTTTGGCTCAGTGGATAGAGCGTCGGCCTGCGGACTGAAAGGTCCCAGGTTCGATTCTGGTCAAGGGCATGTACCTGGGTTGCGGGCATATCCCCAGTGGGAGATGTGCAGGAGGCAGCTGATCGATGTTTCTCTCTCATCGATGTTTCTAACTCTCTATCTCTCTCCCTTCCTCTCTGTAAAAAATCAATAAAAAAAAAAAAAAAGACAGAGTAAGAAAATCTTCATTTGTATGAAGGATAGTTGTATCTTGCTAGATAAAAGCATAAAGTTGTTCCTGTAACAACTTGAATAAGGATGTATGTGGATGCTAAGTAGCCAAATGGTTGAACTGTGTTGGTTATTAAGCTATTGTCTCTCAGATCCAAACTCACCTTTCTGTATTCTACTTTGTGAGTAGAGAAGGCTGGGTCTCTATAAATCGTATTTCTCCTTTGATAGCTGACTCCCTGTTAAATGTTGCCAATGGGGAAGAGGGTACTAGAGGGAAACTAAGGTAGAAGAGCCTTACTCCTTTGTTTCCTTGCTGTTCCTGGCAGCAGCATCCTAACTCTTGACCCCGGCAGCAGAAGTTAATTCCAGGGTCTAATTTTTTCCACACTTCCAGAACCATCACACTTCCTCAGATGTATAGGAATCAGATGGTTGCTATCTACTCTGTTCCTCCGAAGTCTGGGTCCCCTGTAGGGCTGGTCCCAGCCCCACGGGGTCCTTCTTCTGAACTTCTGAGGTATCAGTAAAGCTGGAAAAAGCTATTTCCTGCAGTTCTATTTCCATGGCACCTCAGTGTTCCCTTTTTGTCTTTTCTGTTTTCCAGTATTTGTTTAACCAGTTCTATTTATTTAATGTAATTATGTCTGGGCCTTGGCTGGGTAGCTCAGTAGGTTAGAGTGTCATCTGATATGCCAAGATTGCCAGAACATATAAGAAGCAACCAATGAATGCATAAATAAATGGAACAGCAAATTGATGTTTCTCTCTCTCTTTCCCTTCCTCTTCCTCTCTAAAATCAATAAATAAAAAATTTAAAAACATTAATTATGTCCATTAAAATAACTGGTCTAATTTCTATTTTCCTGACAACCATAACTGATAAAGTACCAAAAAACTTCTCAGGCTATGAGCAATCATCACTGATTACCTTACATCTAAACTGAATTCTTTGGGCTCTATGATAACATAACATATTATACAAGTATATTTTATCTGTTTCAAATATAGAAGTAAGTATATTTTAAATGGTTACCCATTTTCCAAGTAGAGCTCTTCTTTCTTCAAATACCTACAATAAATTAAAAATAATGGAATGATTTCATAATTCATGGTTCAAAATACCCATTACAAGAAAGATAGCATTAAAGTATCTATAAATAAGTAGTCTTTTCATTGTGTCAACTGAATATAAAAAGATTTCATTCTTGAGAAGGTACTTTACTTGTTTTTAACTTGGGCAAGGTATCTTTTTTATCAGTTTCTGCACGTGGAATAATTCATCTTAAAGAAGTAATAATTTTACCTGGCCACATATGAGAGGCAACCTATCAATGTTTTTCTCATCATCTCAAAATGAAAATCTGTTTACATTAAACAATAATTTTCTCTCTTACTCTCTCTCCCTCCCTCTCTTTCTAAACTCAATAAACATATTCTTGGGTGAGAACTAAAAAAAAAAAAAAAAAAGTAATACTTTTTTTAAAGAGAAGAAATTAGAAAATAATGAGCCATGGCCAGTGTGGCTTAGTTGGTTGAGCACTGTCCCATGCACTGAGAGGTCACCGGTTTGATTCCCAGACAGGGCACATGCCCCAGTTGCAAGCTTAATCCCCAGTAGGGGGTGTGCAGGAAGCAGCTGATCAATGTTTCTCTCTCATTGAAGTTTCTCTCCTTCTCCCTCTCTCTATCTTAAAAAAAAAAATCAATACAAATATATATATATATATTTAAAAGAATGAAACTGTAAAGTGAAATCAACATCAGAATTTGAAAGATGAAAAAACTGTCAAAGAAAACACAGTAAAATGGAGCTCTTCCCCCCAAATATTTCAGTATCAATAGTTTGAGAACTTATGAAATTTATGAACAAGCAGCTCTATTTTTATGTCAGTGTACACACATATTAGTAGGTTTCCGTGTACTTATTATGCATCTCTGTGCTTACAACTCAGTGTTTAACTGTATATGTTTGTTGTTGTATAGTATTTAGGACAGAAATCATGTATTATTCATCTTTCCATCTCCAGTATAGAGTGTTATACACAGGATATCACAGGTACTCATGTTTAATGGATTAAATGAATGTGGCAATGAAAGTGACAATGAATATACTTATGGATATATTGGTACATGTGAATTATTTAGCTATTGATGTAGAGGTGTTTTTCTGAGCATCAGTGACTAGTATATGTGTATCTGAATGAGTGAAGAAGGGAACACTAATGTGAGAATGTCTGGCAGGAAACTATGGAGAGAGGAAACAAGAAAAAGTAATAAACAGATGTAAGTGTCTCTCTCACTCCCACACATGCACCCTGTTAGCTTTCAAAATTGGAATCATTTTGAAGGTTGCCAGATGGGAAGGGGTTTGGGAGGATGGATGAAAAAGGTAAAGGGATTAAGAGGTACAAATTGGTTGTTACATAATAGGCATTTGCATGTAAAATACACATAGGGAATATAGTCCATAATATTCTAATAACTATGTAGGGTGTAAGATTTATTTGGATGATCAGTTAGTAAGTTATATAATGTCTAATTAATGGGGTGTACACTTGAAACTAATATGTTACTGTATGTCAACTGTAATTGAAAAATAAAAAAATGATTTAAAATTAAAAAATTGGAATCAACGTTTTTCCCTTCTCCTTAGCACTACCTATATTGTCTGGTACTGCAAGAACTTTCCTACTAGAAGAGTAACTAAGGCCTATTCCCTTTTTGTAGAGGAGGACGAGGAGTTGGCTTTATGCTTCTAATGGATCACACTTTCCTTCCTTTTTTACTCTCAACTCTAGTTTCAAAGGGCATACAAAATGAGGACTGAAATAATTGGTTCAACCACAACCCCGAGGCCAGCGAAATGTCAGTTCTGCTCTTGGTTGGAGAATCTCATACATCACAGGTAGGCTTTCTTTGCACATTAAAGAAGAAAAAGGATGTCCTTTTCTCCTCCCCACTAATTCACTGGCACCTGAGCTACTAGGACCCTCAAATAAACTCAGAATTTCTAGGTGAAAACAGAAGCGTACCTATAGAATACAGAAGATTCAAAAATCTGGATTTAAATATTTCCTGAACTCTTCTCCTCCCTGTAACCAAATCCAATCAGTCATCTATCACCCAAACCAAATTGTTAGCACCACCACTTTTCTGATGCCCAGTGACCTAACTCCTCCCAGCTCATATCCCATGTACAGCGCATGCTCCACTTGGTCTCTACAGGGTTTGCTATGGCTCTCTAGTTGTTTCTGTTCATTTTATCTTTCCATGTAGATTACAACCACTCTCTCTACATACTCCACAGGTTCTGTGGCAGGCCCTCCAAAAACACTTGCTAATTGAACAATAACAGCAAAAAGCTTCGAAAGTCATAGAATTTTAGTGCTCAGAGAAATCCTAGAGATATTTTTGCCCAATTTCCTTGTTTTATAGCGGTCAACCAGCGGCCCAAAGGGGGTTACACTTACAGATTTTTAAAAATCACGGTTTCCACACTGTTCAGTTCAACTCTGTATTTGTTTCCTCCCTAGAACCTTGGTCTTCCCTGTCTTGACTTCCAGTTCAACATGCTTTGGGCTTTCAAAAGGAGGATGGGCTGACCATCATGGTGGCCAGTGACAATCAGGAGCATTGGAAACAAAGGGGCACTGACTTGAAGGTCCAGGAGAATCGGCGAGAAGTAGCAGAAAGGGAGTAGGGTGGGAGGTGGAGAGTGTTATTCAGGCTAAAACAATAGTTTTTAGAGGGCCAACCACCAATCCTAAGCAGGGTCCAAGGGATAATGGAGAAAATAAAATGAAATAAAAATCGCTAAGAGAGTCACTTAAAATAGAGTCAGAGGCTATTAAGGATTGAGGCTTATGAACAAGATTCTTGTGCCTCAGTTCTCAGAGCTGCGTTTATATGGCTAAAACTGTTGCTAAACTACCTCATGGCTGAGCTATAAGCATCCTGGAGCTGAAAACATCTTGGAACAACTGCTACTTGGACACATACACTAGTAGACTTTACTTACTTCCTTGTCGTTTCTGCTTTCCCCATTTACATATTGGAACTAACCAATCCCTGTGAACCTAGCCAGCAATCCTTTATTTGCATGAAAGAATTATATTTTGTGGATTTGTGTGTGTTTTTTTCTTCTTGTTCTTCTTCTTTTTTTTTTTTTTAAATAAACCCTGCCTTTGCCTGCTCTCTCCAGAGTGCAGTTTGGGTTGCTACCTGAATCTGTGCCTATCAGATTGCAATCTTTTTGCTCAAATAAATGCTTTTTGCTCAGCAATGTTTTTCATGCTAAAACAATGAGTCTTTAAAGGGCCAACGATCAAGCCTAAGCAGGGGTCAAGCAAATCCAGTTTTTTATCAAAAGGCATCTAGACCCAAGTAGAAACTGACGGGAGTGAATTGGGAGTGAAAACATTAAATGAGTTGAAATCTGGTTCTGACTCTACCCTTGACAAGAAATATAATTTGGGACAAATTAGTTAATTGTCAAGTCCTTAGTCAGAGTCTTATAGTCCCTGGTTGGAGCAAGTCTTCATTTAGAAGATTTGCAATCATGTTCTGCATCTTAAAAGAGCTGGAAAACAAAGTATCAATTCAAAATGGAAATATAAAAATGGATCTTTTTTCTTTGCAGAATATTTATAACACAATTTGCTTAGATCCTGCTGTTAAATCAAAATCCTTTGTTGTTATTTCAGTCTATTGATACTGCAGTTACATATTTCACTGTGTGACATCATTACAGTGCGGGAATAAGAAATGTAGGGGCTCCTCAATGATGATTGATGGTAACTAGGTGCTTTTCTCAGAACACCCTTCTTTAAAAAAATTATTGATTTCAGAAAAGAAGGGAAGGGAGAGAGAGATAGAAACCTCAATGATCAGAATCATTGATTGGCTGCCTCCTGCACATCCCCCACGGGGAGTCGAGCCTGCAACCTGGGCATGTGCCCTGACCAGGAATCGAACCGTGACCTCCTGGTTCATAGGCCAATGCTCAACTAATGAGCCACACTGGCTAGGCTCTCAGAACACCCTTTTAAAATGTACTGTACTACATCTGTGAACCATACTCAAAAGAAATGTTGGTTACTTTCAATTCAAATACTAGATGGCCAAGAAATGCATATACTTTCAAAACATTCCTCCTCTCAAAATTCACAGTGCATGAATTATTTTGAAATCTGTTACATTTGTCTATGTTGATAACGCTGTTTTCCTAGGCATCTCAATTTGAATTCAATCTTTCTGCTTAAAGCTTGCAATGAAGTTAAAATCCTGTGACTCTTATTTTAGTCTGGAATAGTTACATATTTCACATTTTACTACAGAATAGAAGAAAATTAAAACAAAAAACAGGGCCTCAAAATTACACACTGATCATTGGTGACAAGTGCCCTGTTTTATAAATGTAGAAAACCCCTTGAAATTATTGTATGGACACTTTCACATCACCAGCTGTGAAAATCACCCGAGGATATTTTTTTCCATTGATTTGTGGAGTTTTTTTAGAGAGACTGGAAGGGAGTGGGGGAGGAGAGGAGAAAAAGAGAGAGAGAGAGAAAGAGAGAAACATTGATGTGAGAGAGACACATCAACTGGTTGCCACCTGCACACACTCTGTTTGGGGCCAGGATCTAACCTGCAACCTAGGTAGTGCTCTTGACTGGGGATTGAACCCAAGATCCTTCGTTGCAAGGGCCAACGCTATAACCACTGACCCATGCCAGTTAGGGCTTGGCGTCTATTTTTAATTCCTTTCATGCAGTCAGAATGCTAGGCCTGAAAGGGATCTTCAAGGTCATCTGATCCAACCTAATCATTTCATAAAGGAGGACAGTAAAGACCAGAGAAGGTAAGGTGCTCCAGCATGGGGGAAATTATTGGAACAGCATTTCTTTTAGGTTCAGAGAGGCAAAGGGTCAAATCCAGGCTAAGGAAGGAGGGATACAGACACAAGAAGGTGAGAGTCAATGGAGGGAGCTTCCAGGGTGACCCCATGTCTTGTGCTTCAGGAACCATAGCAGGCACTGGAGACAGAGAGAAAAGATAGAACCTCAACTCCTGACATATTGGTCGGAAATAGTGATGAGAGCAAAGAAAAGCAAGCAGGAAGAGGCTTCCCAGAGAAAATGATATTTGATTGACTCTCCCAGAAGGCAATGAGGAGAGTATATATGCAAAGGTGTGGAGGTGTGAGAGAGATGGCTTACCTGGGGGCCCCACTCAGGTGGCCTGGATATAGGATGAGAGGAAGCTGTGGCAGGGGTTGGAACTGGGTGGCTGGCTGAGGCCAACTCATGAGGGGTCCTCAATGCTATGCATGGGGGTTTGGAATTTACTCTTCAGAGTGGGGCCTTTTATTAGTTTTATGTAACAGGATTAGATTAGTATTTTAGAAATATTATTCTGGGATCAAAATAGAAAATGGATTAATAGGGACAGAGGCAGTGAAACCCGTTAGGGGGTTATTACAATGCACCAGGCAAAGGGTGATGAGCGTGTGAACTGAGAATGTGGAGCTGGAGATATATGTAAATGAAGAAAGGAGCCTGGGTGATGAGCTCTAGGAGGAAGGCTCCTAGAACTTGAAAATGAATTGGATATGGAGGTGGAAGGGAGCTGGAAGACACGCCTCCCTGGGCCTCTCACACTCCTAAATGTCTTGGAATATCAAGAATGCAAGGCCCTGACCAACATTTCTCCAAGTTTTGTTTATAGGAAGGCAAACTTGAGTAATGCAGTACTCTCTCCCTTTGGGACCAAGAGCAGGCCTGTTTACAATAAAAGCAGTGGATTCTCTGGCCTCAGAGCTCCTCAGCTGTGACACAAACCCAAGGTGTGTGTAGTATTTACCTGGGCCCGCTGCATCGCTCCTGTCAGACAAGGCAGGCAAGGAGACCGTCACAAGCATGATGCTCATGCTTCACTGTGAGTGATAAAGTTCTTTGTCTCTGACCCCAGACTCTTGCGTCTTTTACTGTGAAACTGTAGTGTCTTCTATGCCATACGTAACAGGCTTCGTTATTAGCTTGTAAACTGGGGGAAACCAAATTCCAGACCAACAGAGAGAAGGAAGAGGTCTGGCTTAAGTGAGTTGGAGTGAAGTGGGACTTGGTGTTTCACTAGATCAGTGGTCGGCAAACTCATTAGTCAACAGAGCCAAATATCAACAGTACAACGATTGAAATTTCTTTTGAGAGCCAAATTTTTTAAACTTAAACTATATAGGTAGGTACATTGTTATTAACTTAATTAGGGTACTCCTAAGGCTTAGGAAGAGCCACACTCAAGGGGCCAAAGAGCCGCATGTGGCTCGCGAGCCGCAGTTTGCCGACCACAGCTAGGGGAAGGAACTAATGTGTAGGAGCAAGATAATGAGGACAGTTTTGCTGCTTTTACTGCCAACTAGTGTGGTCCTCATAATAGTACAGTTGCTCCTGGAACAATGAGGGGTTTAGGGACACTGACCCCCTACACCAGTGATGGCGAACCTTTTGAGCTCGCCGTGTCAGCATTTTGCAAAACCCTAACTTAACTCTGGTGCCGTGTCATATATAGAAATTTTTGATATTTGGAACCATAGTAAAACAAAGATTTTTGATATTTATTTTATATATTTAAATGCCATTTAACAAAGAAAAATCAACCAAAAAAATGAGTTTGCGTGTCACCTCTGCCTTGCGTGTCATAGGTTCGCCATCACTGCCCTACACAGTCTAAAATCCATGTATAAATGGACCTGCACAGTTCAAACATGTGTTGGTCAAGTCACCTGTACTGATTATAGGAGCTCACAGACCTGTTGGTAAATTCTGCCCCTACCTGAAGCAGGAACAGAAATCCCCAGAGATTGGTATGATACCCCAGCATGATATTCAGCTTCCCCCCCTTTGCAATCCTTTGTTTGGTGTATTCTAATAGTGCCTCCTCAGAATGCAAGTCATAAATAAGTTCTTATTTATTTATATTTTTATTGACTTAAAAAATTTTTTTTTATTAATTTCAGAGAGGAAGGGAGAGGGAGATAGAGATAGAAACATTAATGTTGAGAGAGAATCATTGAACAGCTGCCTCCTGCACGCCTCCTACTGAGATCGAGCCCAAAACCCAGGCATGCACCCTTGACCAGAATCGAACCTGGGACCCTTCAGTCTGCAGGCTGATGCTCTATCCACTGAGCCAAACCAGCTAGGGCAGTGGTTGGCAAACTCATTAGTCAACAGAGCCAAATATCAACAGTACGACGATTGAAATTTCTTTTGAGAGCCAAATTTGTAGGTACATTGTTATTAACTTAATTAGGGTACTCCTAAGGCTTAGGAAGAGCCACACTCAAGGGGCCAAAGAGCCGCATGTGGCTCGCGAGCCACAGTTTGCCGACCACGGGGCTAGGGTGATTTATTTTCTTTAGAGACAGAGAAAGAGGAAGTAGGAGAGAAAGAGGGGAAGGATAAACGGAGGGTGAGAGAGAGAGAGAGAGAGAGAGAGAGAGAGAGAGAGAGAGAGAGATTTGTTGTCCCACTTATTTATATATTCACTGGTTGATTTCTTGTATGTGCCCTGACCAGGGATCAAACCCACGATCTTGGCATATCAGGATGATGCTCCAACTGAGCTACCTGGCCAGGGCAATACTTTTTTCCCCCTTTGAGGCATGAATGCAACTAATAAAATAGCTCTGGTCACTTACCCGGTCGTTCAAAAGCTTATGGTTTAAGGGTGTCCAGGTACTCATCTTTGTCTGCATTTTGGGACCATCCGTGCTTTTTGGAGGTGCAAATGCCATCATGAAAAAACTGGGTATTCTTCTATAAGAAAAACTATACCTATCAGAAGAAATGAAACATATCTTCTCACACTACTAAAAATACCAATACCATACAATCTTTTAGTACGTTGAGAGAAGGGATTGAAGGGAAGAACACTTACTGGGAGCACTTTCTATGTACGCTCAATTGAAGTTCATAACAATCTAAAGCTCATTATACGCTCTGCCCAAAATTATACAGATGGAACTGGAAATCAGACTCAAGTCTATTTAACTCTATTTTCATTGGACCACAGAGGGAAATCAAGAATCACCCCTAGCTAAGAATATACCATATTGGCTTGGAACGAAGAGGTATTTTAATTTATAAAATCATAGTGCAATATGAAACACTCCACCCTTGTCCCGTGTGATTGTCTACCTCCCCTTTTAACTTTCTGACATCTAAATAACAAGGGTTCTACCTTGATACCATATTTAAGAAGTCGAGTGATGTAATATACAACACTAAGCATTTGGAGATGGACCGTTTTGAGTTTATTGAGGGAAATGTGCTGTTTTTCAATGCCCAGCATATATTTGCCTTCATTTGATGAAAGCACTATAATTTCCATGAGGAATTGCCTTTCCCTCATTGTTTAGAGTTTGCTGGGTTGGTTAATCAAAGTGGCCTCCCCTTCCCTGGTTACAAGACGGAGCTAGGCCAGTTGAGATTGACGCTGGCTTATCCTTACTTTACAGCCGAGGTGGGCATTCAAAGTAGCACTGGTACTCTGCTAGGCTGTTCCTGCTGCCTCATCCCTCAGAAGCCTCTGGCCTTGTCCATTTCGTGAGCCACATGACATCCTTGCAATAAACTTCCTCTTTTGCTTACATTAGCTAAAATCTGTTTCTATTATTTACAACCAAAAATGTTTACCTCATAT
The DNA here is from genome assembly GCF_963259705.1 of Myotis daubentonii. NCBI lineage: Eukaryota > Metazoa > Chordata > Mammalia > Chiroptera > Vespertilionidae > Myotis > Myotis daubentonii. Next base: position 35,615,441 of record NC_081844.1, read on the forward strand.
GGGTTTGATCCTGGTTCTACAACTTAGTAACTGTATAACTTTTTGCAAGTTATTTAATCTACCTGAGCTTCAGTTTCCTCATTTGTCAAATGAGACTGTATATATATATGTCTACACCAGGGGTGTGGGCCTTTTTTCTGCCAAGCGCCATTTGGATATTTATTTTATTTTTAAAAAATACATTTTAATTTATTTTTAAAAATACATTTTTATTTATTAGGGAGAGGGAGAGAGAGATAGAAACATCAATGATGAGAGAGAATCATTGATCAGCTGCCTCCTGCATGCTCCCTACCAGGCATGTTCCCTTGACTGGAATCGAACCTGGGACCCTTCAGTCTGTAGGCCAACGCTCTATCCACTGAGCCAAACCAGGTAGGGCTGGATATTTATAATATCATTTGTGGGCCATACAAAATGATTGACTTAAAAATTAGCCTGCTATATTTGGTCAAACATTTAATGAACTCACCCCTAATGCCTTGGCAGGGCCAGACCAAATGATTTCACGGGCCTTATATGGCCCTTGGACTGGGCATTCCCCACCCATGATCTATACTCAACTGCCTCTGTGAATATTACAGAATAAGGATCCAGCAGACTGCCTGACAGATAGGTGGCCTCAATAAGTAGTGACATCCTTGCAGTCTTTCTTAGAACTTCCTATCATTCACAATCGTTCATAGAGTGCCTAAATACCTGTCCTTTAGAGGGCCATGACAAAATATTTTAAGGTGGAAAACAGTTACAGCAGATTGATGCTAGTGTCAATGTATATCCTCCATGTTTCCGCCCTCCTTCCTCTCTGAAGGTGGGCTTCATGTTGAAAGGCATTGGTGATGACTAAAGGGATCAGGGCTTGTCTGTCTGATCTATGGGTTCCAAAAATTATTCTATAGCAGCAAATATTGGACAATTAAAAAACAACAATCATCCGTTTTAGGCTTATATGGAGTTCCCCCAAATGCTAGATCTGAAATTTTTGAGGCTTTCACTAGACATGTAATACTATCTCTCAGGTTTAAGTTGTAGGTGAAGATAAAGCCACTGTTTTCAAACCTCAGTGGCGTCATTAGACAATACCTTCCTGCAGTTACCTGCTGCCATCATACCACTGGGACAAAGGGGCTCAGATCAACCCTCACGTCCTTCTCAGCCCCCTAACAGCCAATTATCTAAGTCACACCTATTTGGCTAAGTTGCAAAAGGCATAAGAAATGACTTCATTGCAGTATTATTAATTGGCAGCTATAAAAGTACATGTGAGTAGGCAAATTACAGATACAAAGCATGGTCACCGAGTCTAGATCTGCCTAGTTAAAAACTACATATTTCTTTTTTGTCGTTGTTGCTATTTATCTACATTTGACCTTCCTTCTTATTAAACCAGGTGTCTTTAATTTTTCTTTGAGGGTCAAATAACTCTTTGAGAATGTGATGAAAGCGATGAATTTTTTCTCCCTAGAAAAATGCACATGAACATAAAATTTTGCTTACCCCAGGTTAAAAACTCCTGCTGTAAGCCAAGAAACTCTCTCTCTTCCCACTTTGTATAGGAAAAAAGCTAGGCAAAAATTTTGAATTAGGACAAAGGAGCTTTTCTAGGACCTCCCCAAGGCCCCCGCACTGATTGTTTTTTTCCCCTGGTTCCTCAAAGCTAGAAATTATTTGAACAAGGCTTTCTTCAAATCAGCCTGAGGGAAATTGGTATTCAGGAGGTGGGCCTGGCCAGGAGAAACAGCCCTCTTGGTAATACAGTCCTGCTGAAGCATGAAAATGGGGTGTCCTACCCTGTCTTTTGTCATCATTCTTTCACAATTTTCCTCCTCTCTTCATACCAGAAAATAGGCAGTGTGCATATCTGCATGCACACACATGTTCACGGTATAGACCACTCAGGGCTATTATAAAGACAGACGCTTTTAGATAACATACACAAAAATAATTGCCCCCACTCCATCAACAAGACAAAGCAAGTTTTTCCCCCTCCTTCCACATCTAAAGCTTGTTGGTGCTATTTTTGTGACCTCTTTCCTTCTTCATGGCTGTTCCTGAATGTTTACTTTTAATTTTTCTTTGAAATAAAAAGGAAGAAAGAGGACCTATGGCCTTAGCCCCCAACGTATGGTTCTATTTCCATGTTTAACAGCAAGGATGGATCCTCCTGTGAAGTTCCAGGGGCCACACATCTCTAATTCCATCTTCCAAGTCATTTTTCATACTGTCACCATTACTCAACTTTGCTTAGGACCTGTTAGGCCTGTATTAGAGGTATAAAGGTATGAGTTTCTACTTTAATGGAGCTTATAGTCCACTATTAGAGGGTTTCCTCTTTGACAAATAAAAATTATATATATTTGAAGTGTACAAGGTGATGTTTTGGTATATGTATACATTGTGAAATGAACACTCAAACTATTTAATTATTACCATGTTAATTTTCTCAGTATGAAGTAGGGGTGTGTGTGTGTGTGTGTGTGTGTGTGTGTGTGTGTGTGTGTGTTGTAAACACTTAAGATCTACTTTCTTAGTAAATTTCAAACATACATTATATTACCTATAGTCACCATGCTATATATTAGGTCTCCAGAACTTATTCATCTTATAACTGAAAGCTTGTACCCTTTGATCGATATTTCCCCTCTCCCCACCCCCCACCCCCCGCCCTGCCACACACACACACACACACACACACACACACACACACTCCATTCCACCTCTGGTGACCACCATTCTACTTAGGGAGGGTTTTTTTGTTTTGTTTATTTGTGTTGTTTTTTTAAAGACAAGTTATTTAATCATGTCCCTTTTCAGCTCAAAAACCTTCAGAGGCTTGCTAATGGATACAGAATATCCAGATTTCTTAGCATGCAAGTCTAGGTCCACTATAAATTTACCTCATTCTACCTTTTGAGCCTCATTCTCCTGTCTCTCCCTTCATACACTATCTGACCAGATGCACAAACTTCCAATCCCTCTGAGAACACTACGAAATTTTGATGTTTCTTTGCTTATGTGGTTCTCCAAGATTGTTCATTTGAATCTCAATCTCATAGTACATAATAAATGCTCAATAAATATTTGTTAAATCAGCTGAGTGAATGAATGCAACAGTGGAGGGCACAGTTTAAGGATTAAAACTAGTGAAAATATAGGGTGAAACTCAGAATATTATGAACTGAGCGCTGGGATTATACTCAGGATTATCAAGTTTTTATTTGGAGTTGACAGAGCAGAATAGAATTGAGTTTCTCTGCTAACACACAAGTCACTCATTGTGTACACGGCAGTATCATTAGAGAAGGGAACCTCAGATATTATCAGGAAAGTATCAGGCAATAGGGTATGGTTAGATTTAAATACTAATTCATCTTATAGTCAACTAATTAGAAAGCAAAAACCGTAATACAATAAAAAGAGCTGGTTCTTGATAGGCAAACAAATTATTATTTGTTGCTAATTTTTTCAGTATGAAGCATCTGGCATTTTAACTGCAGCTGAAACGGAGCAAAATGCAATCCCCAGGAGCACTGACAAGGCTTGTGAGAGGCCCAGGCGGACCTGCGAGTGGAGCTCTGCAAAGAGAGTCTCCATCTTTTTCATGCACTACCCACTGCCTCACCTCTTTTAGCTGGACTCCCTCGTCAAGCCTCAAGCGCTGGTGTTGCCATAGCTGCTTTTTTTCTTTGACTTTGCCCAGCCCCCACCCTCCAGCTTCCATTAGTCCAATCATCATCTATAAATCCTTTCGCTGGCATCCGGGGTCTCTTAGGCAACAATGTGTGGTCTCTTGATTGGCCAGGAGATCCAGGAGGGCTGGCTCCAAAATTAGGCACACGGATACAACGAAAAAGTGAGCGTGCCAAGAAGGTGGGAGGGGGTACCATCTCCCAATATAATGCACAGAAAGATAGATGCAGCCAATTCCGGAAACAAGCAGCATTGAAAGCTCTCATTCAAGACACATTTGTTTCCCAAATCAGGCCAACCTCCTGAACATGCCCAATTATATTGCTCTGGTCACTCCGAGGCTCCGAAATATAAACTCCGTTTTTCCGGGTTTTAAGAGTGGCCAACAGGTAAAAGAGGGTTGGAGGAAAAAGAATTCCCGACTGGCTCAATACAGAATGGCACCTACGACAGGAAGTGGAAGGACGTGGGAAAATTGCCTAACACACAAACTCACAAATGCTTCAACAGGAATGTTAATTGATCGGATTATTAAAGGAATTCAGGCTGCCTGACAGATACGTCCCGGAACCAGCAGATGGCATGCCTTAATAAGAATAATTCCAAACGTGGGAAATTTTACAATTCGGTCTAATTTAATTAAATGTTTTGAGCACCCACCATGTAATCAGGGGCAGAGTGTGAATGCAAGGATAAAAAAAGAATCTAATGAGGAAGACTGGAAAATACAACGGGTAAATAACGTGAGGCCCCCAGTGATAACTGCTGTGATAGAACTACCAGTATAAAGTGCTGGAGAATCACCCAAAATTAAAAATTCCTGGATGGAGCTCCTTAGTAAATGTAAAGGAATTCTTATGCACAGCAGCTAACAAAAACAAAACAAAAACATCTTCCCCCCCAAAGCAAAAAAGGCTTTCCTCACTAAAATAGATAAGAATATACTCTCCTCCAACGTAAACAACCGTAAACCCTACGTTTGCATTGTGTTTCACAGTTTTAAAATAGGCAGTATTTGTATATCTCTAATTTAAACAGAAACCAAAACACGAAGCTCATAAAGATGGATTTCCTTGAGTTAACTAAGGACCTGTAAGTGGCTAAACTGAAATTAGAACCTAGGTAGTCTGAATTCCAGACTAGTGGCTTTTTTCACATGACCAGGTTGTATGTATATGAATAAACAAAGCCTTAGGTGGTGGAGGGTGGCCTAGGGGAGGTATGTAAATGCAGCACTAAATTACCAGTTAACATTTATGGTTTCAAAACGAGTTCATCCAGAAAGAGACCAGATTTAACAACATACTGTGAGAGAGCTGTCTCTCTGTGAAGTGCCCGCTCATTAAAGCCTCTCTATTGGTGGTTACAACATGGAATGAAAGAGAGATGGGATAAAAGAGAGCATTGCACTTTATCCCTGTTGGATTTTAAGATTTTTATCCCTGAAAATAAGGTTCCTTCAGTCTATCCTCTTAACTAGTACCCTCTGAGCCTCCCCTTCTCCAGCATCTCATCAGTCTAACTGCTAATCCCCTCTCCCCTCCCCACAGCCTGAAGGACACCATTCACCCTGTCCTCATAGTAAGCATACCAGCTCAATGTCCACAAAACTTTAACATTACTCTTAAATGAAATATTTCAAACATAAAGCTTAGAGATTTGCATAAGAAAAACCCTTGTAGTCCCACCAAGATTTAAAAAAATATATTAACATTTTTGTTTCCTGTGTGTGATTAATAGTTGAAACCTTTTTTGTACACTCTCCAGATCTCATTCCCCTCCTGGCTTGCCCTAGAGGGCAACACTGAGAAATTGGTGTGTAACCTACTTATCCATTTTTTAATACTATATACATACATATATGTCCTCATAAACAATATGGCTAGGTGTAATATAAACAGGTAAAATAATTTACATAGCTTGTAATTTGCTTGTTTCACTGTTATATTTCTGAGATTTAGTCATGTTGATACTTTCAGTGATAATTTCTACATCTTTTCTACCTCCCCTTGTGAACTATGATATGTCCTACCCCTGACAGTTTTCAAAGGACACTGTGTAAATTGCATAGAAATTCATATAGCTGCACAGCTCCACAGGCTCTGCAAATACAAGGAATCTTGAAATATAGGGTGTCCCAAAAAATATATACACACACTTTGAATAATAATAAATGCAATGTTTTATTAGAATACATTTCATTTTCAAAATTTAGCTATCAGCTGTTAAAGTGTGTACACATTTTGGGGGCATACCCTGTATATAAAGCAGGCACACACAGTTTTTCACATATGATATTTGCCTCCTAATGACCCTCAGTAAAGGCAGTGTTGGCTCCACAAGACACATTGCCTTGCTTATAAGCAGCCTAAGGATCAACATTATATTTTTTAAATGGTACTGTACAAGAATGTGCTTATTAGGAAAATTGAAAATGTCATTTATATCTCATTTATTATGCTTTTCCCCAAAACTCACGTTTTTAGGTTTTTTTTGTTTGTTTCTTAATCCTCACCAGAGGATATTTTCCCATTGATTTTTAGAGGGAGTGTAAGGGAGGGGTGGGGGAGAGAGAGAGAGAAGCATCACAGGCGCTGCAGGGCCAGGATTGAGATTGAGCCTGCAACCAAGGTATGTGCCCTTGACCTGAATGGATCCCGGGACCTTCAGTCCGCAGGCCAACGCTCTGTCCAGAGTCAAACCGGTTAGAGCCCATAGCTCATCTTTTGATGTTAAACTATACTTATGGCTGTCTAAGCTTAGTAGTCAATATTTATTTAACATTTATTGAGCTGTGGTAAAATACACATAACATACAATTTACCATTTTAACCATTTTTAAGTGTGCATTTGGGTAGTGTTCGGGACATTCGCATTCCTGTGTTACCAAGAGAACAAAATGATGCCTCTGAAGTCAGGCTGAAAGGGACGAAAAGGAAGAGCAAGAACAGTGGGTACAACAGCTTTAGCCTTGAATGAACGGAGACCGTCGCGAAGACGCTGCGTGGCTTTGGGAGAGTCATTTAATCTTCCTGGGCGTTTTTCCTCGTCTGAAAAACGAGGTTGGGTTTAGATGATCTCTAAGGACATGTTTAGCCCTAAAACTGTTTATGTAGAAAAAGAGAAGGGAAGCATTTTCTAAGGAGCAAAAAGGTGGGGAGTGCGGTCAATACCCACAATCTGCACCTGTTCCCGAAGGTCTGGGCAGAGAGGCTCTGTACCGTGCCAGGTGCCCTGCCTGCTGCTGTCGGCGTGGAGCTCTGCACCAAGCCCGTTGCCGACCTCTCCCTGCGCGCAGTGCCAGCCGGAGCACTCGGGGACTTGCCTCTTGACCACCTCCAATGCCCGGCTCCCACGCTCTCACTTTCCTTCTCAGAGCAGGTTTTGGCGGTCTTGCCATACCAGCATCATAGGCTTGGGGTGATGAGAGTCCCCGCGCCGTCTCGGCCGGAGAGGGGAGGAGAGCTTTGCAAAGAGGGCTGAGCGCATTTAACACCGACGCTTGCAGGGCCGTGAACGACTCCGCGGGCCTAGCCCGGCGCGAGGAAACACCCAAGGCGCGGGGCGGAGAACTACCCAACGCGCGCAGTCGGCCCCGCGCGGCGGGGCTCAAAATGGGAGCGCTCGGCCGCGCGTGCGCAGCGCGCCTGCGCCGTGCGTGCGCGCGCGTGCGCGCGTTCCCCGGGCCGCGCGCCCCGACGCTCGGGGAAGCTCGCGGTCGCTCCGGGGCGCGCGCCGGCGGTCCTCGCTCGCTCGCTTTACCTGGCGGACCCGCGGCCGTACGCGGCCGGCGCTGCAGCCCTCGCCTCGGAGCCCGGGCCCCGCGGTGTGAGGTGAGCACGGAGGCGTGCGGTCTCCCGGCGGGGTTAGCGGGCCGAGGGCGCGGGGAGTGTAGGGAGCGAGGAGGTGCCGCCGCGGTTGCCCGCTCCTCTCTTACCCTTTTGCTGAGGAGCCACCAGCGGCCCCGCCACCTCCTCCTCCGGGATCGTGATTCTCGTCGCGGCCAAAACAAAAGCTTCCCGCGCCGGGCTGAGGCGGGGGGTCGGACAGGCTTCTGGAGGTCGGCGGCGGTTCTGGGGGGTACGGAGGAGCCGAGCAGGGGGCGGGGGGTGGGCAGGTGCCCGGGGAGATGATTCACCCTCGCTGTCCTCAGCCCGCGCTGGGCAACCTGTGAGAGTGCGGACCGCGGCGCCCTCTCCGCCGCCCCTGCCCGAGCCCCTCTCGGGAGACGGTGCGGGACGGAGCCCGCTGCCGGGGTCGGCGCCGCGGAGGCGTGTGGCGCTCTCCGCCCGCCCGCCCGCCGGGAGCGTGGGCGGAGGACGCGGCCGCAGCCGGGGGAGGACAATGCACCGAGGGCTTCGGCGCCCCGGGCCGCTGGGGCCGGCGGGAGACCCGCGGCAGAATGGCCCCCGGCCCGGACCCCGTTTTCGCATTCGGCCGACCTCTTGTTTCCCAGCCCTAAAAGTTGTCCCCTCCATCCCGTCAGGGAGCCCAAGTCGCTCTCCCTTCCCAGATGCGCGCGACCCCCCCCCCCCCCCCCAGCTGCACCCTTTTATGCCCTGTGTTTCCCATGGTATGAGTACTCCTGGGTAATTAGCAGACGGCCTCCGAAATAAAGGCGCTGTGACACTATTTAAAATCATCATTTTAACATCTGAGAGGCTTCGGTGTCGGGAGTCTTGGACGAGGTGCCTCCTCTGTGAGAGAAAGAGCCCCCCCCCCTTACCCCCCTAACAAAAGCACATGCCGTTCGTGTAGCCCTGGGGTGGACTGGGAGTGGACATGCATCCCCCTGCAGCGGGAGTCCAGCGTCTCGCCCGGCACAAATGGGAATTTGAATTTCGGTTCCCTGCTGAATTGGGGCAGATGCAGCAGCAGCAGCAGCAGAGCAGAATGGCAGTTCTATGAACGTCTGCCACAGGAAAGTATCCAAACAAAACCTCGTTTTGTAAAAGTTTGGGTAGACCTGCCATGCTCGTGTGTGGGAATTGAGCCCTTTTGCAAGGCCCGTGGAACCAGGAGCAAGGAAACAAAGACCTGCCTGACACGGGGGGTGCTCCCTCCCGCCGCAGCCTTCTTTTAGCCTTGAGTGGTGTGTGGCCGCCTGAAGAATAAACCCGTAGTTCTGCTCGGAAGAAGCACTTACTCCTCAAGATAATGCTTTCCGTCTGTACTTTTCAGCAAATCAATACTATCTCCCCCCCCTCCCCTCTAGAACAGCGGTTCTCAACCTGTGGGTCGCGACCATCGGAAAACACATAGAGCATATCAGATATTTACATTACGATTTATAACAGTAGCAAAATTACAGTTATGAAGTAGAAAGTAATTTTATAGTTGGGGGTCACCACAACATGAGGAACTGTATTAAAGGGTCGCGGCATTAGGAAGGTTGAGAACCACTGCTCTAGAAAAAAAAAATTGTTTTTACTTGACCTACCAAACCACAGCATAAAGGTGGAAAGATGCAGGGTTAGGAGAGGAGGAAAGGGGTATAAAAGCTTAACTGGGCGGGCTTGGAAGGCTAGAGCGGAGGATAAAATATAACGACTATAAAGTGCTTCTCTTTACCACGTTGCCTTTCATTTAGTGCAAGAACAGGTGCCTCCTGCACCCATGAAACACTTTGAAACTATATCTTGAAAACAAGCATTTCATAACGCCTCCCATCCTACCTTCTCTGTCCTCCTCCTGTTCTTTTCTCATTCACTACTAATATTCTCCACCTCCCCATCCCTCCTAAATCTGTAACACTGCCCCATTAATAGAAAAAGAAAGGACTGTAGATTCCTTTCCTCATCTTAGCTACTATATTCCCTTGAGCTTTATTTTGTGCTTTGAACGTTTAGGTGGATTTTTTTGGGTGGGGGGGGGCAGGGGGAGTTCCATGATTGAGATATTTGAAGTAGGGAGGGAATTTAATAGTAAAGTTCACATTCTTTTTTTTGTTTAGTACAGTGTGAAAGCTTTATCATTGGGGAAGGAGAGACGAGTTTTTAACTCACAATAAATTCTCTGTTTCCCTCTTGACAGGAAAAAAATTTCTCTAAGCAACTTAAATTTTGTATTAGTTTGTTAGTAAAGCCATACGATATTATATTCAGAACTTCTTGTGAGCATATTAGTTTGTTGATGTTAGAATGCTGTTGATTTTCTTTATGAGACAGGTGGCAGGAAACAGCTCCTATCACCTGTCAGGGGAGAGTGGTGTTGGCCTCAAGTTTGTTTGTTTTAATCCCTAAAACTGTAGAATTGTAGTTACTTAAAGCTGAAACTGCCCACAAAAAGAGTAATAACACAAATAAAAAGAATGGTTTGGAAAATACATACTGGAGAAATTATTCAATATAGATTTTTGAAAAGATATGCGGCAGGGTTTGAGGAAATGAAGACTTTTAATAGTGAGATTTCCATAGGGCCAGGAGTAAATGTTTGAAGAGTAAGAACTTTTCACTGGCCAGGGATGGAGTTTTACGGACTGTATGTCAAAATTACTTCCTCTGCTTTCCAATTCATTATGTTGAAAAGTATTGACAGTTTGGATGGATCCAAGGAGTGTGTTGCAAATGAAGTTTTAGATGAATATTATTTGGCAAGAGGGCTTTAAAGAACAAATACTGGTCCCTAAATCTTATATTACTGAAATAATTTTATAGTCAAAGCATATAAACCATATAACCTTGCTAAGGGGAAAGTCAGGGACTCGATATTAGAGAATTTTCTGATGAACAGATTTTACTCAACAGGGAAGCAAGCTGGGTCAGAATTTCAGCCTGATTTTTTTTTTTTTAGTCTAAAATCTGGCTTTTAACTTTCCACTTTGGTTTTCAGGTTGGTTTTAAAAGATATTCTGCTTTTCTTTAATCTTAAAATAATTTGTAATTTGTAAAATGGGCTGGATTTTAATTTTGAACCTAGATCTATTTGTCCCTCCCCACCCCCCCCTTTTTAAAGCTCTATCACTCAGCATGTTGGAAGATTAGTTTATTTGTTTTATCAGTAGATGACACAATGGACATTAAAAATTAGATAAAGTGAGAAAGATCAGAAAAGAGATATCCTAAGATTAATAGGGATGTAAGCTCTATGAGTTAAATATGAAGTTATATAAACTTTTAGCAACAAGGAGGCAAATTTTGAGAATGAATTTATTTTTTAAAGAATAGGACGTGGAAAACAAAAGGCAAAAGACCACATGGGTCACATGGGTTTTAGGAAAAGGACTGTAGCACTTAGAGCAGTGAGTATGCTCTAAGACAGGGGTGGGCAAACTTTTTGACTGGAGGGCCACAATGGGTTCTTAAACTGGACCGGAGGGCCGGAACAAAAGCATGGATGGAGTGTTTGTGTGAACTAATATAAAGTCAAAGTAAACATCATTACATAAAAGGGTACGGTCTTTTTTTTTTTTTTTTTTTTTTTAGTTTTATTCATTTCAAACTGCCAGCAGGCAGTAGTTTGCCCACGGCTGCTCTAAGAGTATATTTTGTCTCTTTAACAAGACAATGTCCTTGAGAGAAGAAACTCAGAGGTAGTCATTGTTAATTCTTGCAATGCATTCTTAGAAAACTCCTCTGAAAGAAGACAAAGAATATTCCTCCTGTTTCTACTGTAGAGCCCCTGTGTGTGAGGCCACCTTTTGATGGCCTTTCTGAATTGGAAATGCAAAATGTTGTCTACATTTAAGGGATGTCAAGAAAATTAAATCTAAACTGAGAATGATGAAAGGGATCACTTTCTGTACTGAGAGTGTAAATTGGAATCGAATTGCTGAACATAATCTTTTGTTTCAGGACCTTCTTGACAAGCCCTCAGGGCCCACTTTTGTCATTGTTTCTTCTGGGGATTCAGCCTGCTTTCCTCTTCACAGTTGCCACCTCGTGTTCTTTTGGTCCCCTTTGCAGCCAGCTTGGGAAGACAGCTTTCTAAGATTGTATCACCTTCCCCTTTATGGCTGTCCTTTAGGACAAATACTCAACTTATTTTAAGGGTTTTTACTTTTTATCATCGAAAGGAAACTAGTAATTGGGAATATCAGATTCCCAGTGTTATACATTCATAAAAATTAAAATGTAGGTTTAAATGTATCTAGTTGGTTTTGTTTTCTGATGGAAAAATAATCAAGTAACTTAATCAGAAATTAGTTTTTTAAATATCTTGTATTGCTCTATGGAAAAGTGAATGTGCTTGTTTCCCATAGGTATGGCATGAGTAAATTCTTGCCATATCACTCACTTTTTGCTGTTCTCTGGCCCCTGAAGCTGTTCACTCCAGTTATGTTAACCCAGCAGGTCCCTTTATTAAGCTGAAATTCTGCCGATTCCTTTCTTAGAAATATGTTTTTATTGATTTCAGGGAGAGGGAAAGAGAGAGAAAATGCAATGATGAGAGAGAATCATAGTTCGGCTGCTTCATGCATGCCCCCCAATTGGGGGATTGAGCCCTCAACTTGGACATGTGCCTTGACTGGGAGCGAACCATTACCTACTGGTTCATAGGTTGACACTCAACCACTGAGTCACACCACAAGGCCTGCAGATTCCTTTTAGTAAAAAATATCAAGAATGCCAAAATAACTGTTAACCTTTATTTAATGGGTTGCTGTATTTTTTTTTTTTAAACATATTTTATTGATTTTTTACAGAGGAAGGGAGAGAGACAGAGAGTTAGAAACATCGATGAGAGAGAAACATCGATCAGCCGCCTCCTGCACATCTCCCACTGGGGATGTGCCCGCAACCCAGGCACATGCCCTTGACCGGAATCGAACCTGGGACCCCTCAGTCCGCAGGCTGACGCTCTATCCACTGAGCCAAACCGGTTTCGGCGGGTTGCTGTATTTTGATAGTATCTCTTTGGGTCCAGAATCTTCTCAGTGACCTGCATGTATAGAACTTCAACTTAGGGCTTTTCTATGGATGACCCTACCTTTGGAAAAAATGACTTTTGCCACCCACACATATATGTCATTCTACAGAAATTCAGATTTCTTAGACCTGTGGGGGCAATCCATGAATCTGCTACACATTAAAATTAGAGAATCTCTGACTTGGAGGGGCATGTAAATTTTTTAAAAACATGTTTATATTGATTTTTTTAGAGACAGAGAAAGGGAGAGAGATAGAGAGATAGAAATATTGATGAGAGAGGATCATCGATCAGCTGCCTCCTACATACCCTTTACTGGAGATCGAGCCCGCAACCCAGGCATGTGCCCTGACTGGGAATCAACTCTTGGTTCATGGGTTGACGCTCAACCACTGAGCAACATTGGCCAGGCAATTTTTAAATATTTTTACTATTATTATTTTTTTGTCTCACTGCATTCAACTTTTTATTTATTTTAATAATCATAAACTACGATCTTGTTATATTAAGACTAGAGGCGCAGTGCACGAAAATTTGTGCACTTGGGCGGGGAGGGGCGTCCCTCAGCTCGGCCTGCGCCCTCTCGCAGTCTGGGAGCCCTCGGGGGATGTCTGACTGTGGCTTAGGCCCTCTCCCTGCAGGGAGCAGGCCTAAGCTACAGTTGGACATCCTTAGGGCTGCTGTGGAGGCAGGATAGGCTCCCACCACTGCCACTGTGCACCAGCCTTAAGCTTGGCTTGTGGCTGAACAGTGCTCCCCCTATGGGAGCACACTGACCACCAGAGGGCAGCTCCGGCACCGCCTGTCACTGTCCCCTCCCTCTGCCCGCTGGCACCTGCCTTGGCTGGCCTGGCACCACCTGCTCGCCATCCCACACCCCCGTCGTTCCCCTGTTCGGTCGATTTGCATATTAGGCTTTTATTATATAGGATTATTTTCCTAGCCCACCCTAACATAATAGATTTTACAAAAGTTTTGATATGTGGTAATGTGGATGTCGTAGGATATAAAGAAAGCTTATAAGATGGTGGGAAGCTTTGCTGCCAAATGAGGCAAAAGGAATAATTAATAAGAAATCAGGTAAAATAGAGTAGGAAAAAGTGTTAAGGGAATGTTTCATCTAGTTTTAAAGATCCAATGAGGTATTGCCCAGTTTCTTCCTCAAGTTTTTTTTTAAAGTACGTTTTCATTAATTTTTAGAGAGAGATAGAGAGAAGAACATCAATCATCTGCCTCCTGCATGCCCCCTACTGGGGATCAAGCCTGTAACCCAGGCATGTGCCTTGACTGGGAATCAAGCCAGGGATCTCTTCGTTCATGGGTCCGATGCTCAACCATTAAGCCACACTAGCCAGGCTTTTCCTCAAGTTTTATATGGTAGTCTTTGAGCCATAAATTTGAAACCATCACTTCTTGAAAAAATAGATTTATCCAGTGAAATATTTGAAATTCAGATTATTATATGCATATTTAACATGGAGCAATGTTCCTTTTAAATTTTTTTTAGTTGCAAGCAGATGAACATGCTACATAAGCAACAAACTACAAAGACTGATCTTATATGGATGTTTTAATGCTGTAACCAAATAAAGCTTTCAGCAGTTATTTGACACATATTTAATGATATGCATAATTATTACTGTGTTGCATGGTCATTAAGATTAAATATAAATGGCTGTTTAATATCAGTTTTCTATAGCCAGACCTCACATTTCTGGGGCCAGCTTGAAGGAGGAAAAAATATATATGGCAGGCCAAGAAGCTTTTACAAAGATTTCTGATTTAGAGATTTTGATATAGAGAGATTAGGCGTTTGGGGCAGGGAGTGCTCATAACTTTTGTGCTACTAACTCTAAAGAGGCCACACACTTTCCCTTTTTCTTCCACCACTCATCATCATATACTAGAGGGAGAAAGTGCAAAGATTCAGCCATTCCTTTACTTTTTCCAAGTACAGGTAGTTTTTTCTGCCTAGTAACTAAAGGTTGGGATGCAGAGGAGCCAAGAACTGATAGTGCACAAAGGACAGTTTCATGCCCTGCTTAAACCAAACCAGTTCTCGGTCTCAAGGTCTTAAGCTGTCATGAGCCCTAGTATTTAAGTTGTTTAATTAACTTTGGTCTCTGAGAATTTCTGAACCTGATCTTTTTATGTTTTCCCAAACTAGGCTTTCTACAACAAACACAGAAATGTCCCATGCATATGAAACAAAATGCAATGAAAGCAAATTTAAAATCGTCACTAAACCAAATGAAAGTATTATAACTTAGAATATGCTTTTTCCCTACCAAACCTGCCTTCCAATCCACCTACACCTTCTCATCCCCAAATGAAATAAGTATTTTTGCCAATAGAAAAGTAGAGGCAAGTCAAAGATTCTAAAACTTGGTGAAAATTAACTGGGAATTATTCCTATTCCTGCTTTGACTTTGTAAGGATAATATCTATTCTCTGCAGCTTGGCTGTGTGATAAAAGATTTCGTGATCAAATATTTCTGCATCTGTGTGTGGCATTAAATTTTTGTGCTATTTGAAAAGATATGCAATGTTGGGAAAATTTCCTGATACTACTTTTAGAGTCTTCTATTTGCCAATTCAATATTGGTTGAAAAGGTAGCCTATACTGTAATTCAGTTAACTGCCACATGTCCAAAACGGAAACCATCCCCACACGCCACAATATTTTGAATTTAATTTAAAAAATCAATTTGCAATGAATATTATAAAAATAAATATATTATAATTTGGGTGTTCTTGAATATTTTCAGCTGAAAATTCTCACGAGAAATGATTTTAAAGTTGCTCAGGGCTGCCACTTAGGGAAAACATTTTTTTTTTTATAGACGCGAGTGGAGTGTGGGGAAGGTCCACCTCTTGCATCTGTAGACACTTATGGTGTACAATGGGTTAAAAAAACACACACTAATCTTTGATGCTTCTTTATCATTTATAGAATACTTTTACATACCTTATCTCTTTTTTAAAAAATCTTTATTGTTGAAAGTGACCCCCCCCCCCCCCCCGCATTGGCCTCTTCTAGCCCTCCTCCCCTTGGCGCCCCCCCCCCCCCCCCAAGGCCTTCACCACCCTATTGTCTGTGTCCATGGGTTATCTATATAATCTTTATTAGAGAGGTGGTATTTTCAGGAAAAAAAATTCTGAGTTCAGAGAAGTTGTGCTATGTTTCCCATTCACACAACTACTAAGAAGCTTGAATCCATTATCTTTTCTTTTAGTCCTAACCCAAAGATTTTTTTTTATTGATTCTTAGGGAGGAAGGGAGAGAGAAACATCGATGTGAGAGAGAAACATAGATTGGTTGCCTCCCATACACACCCCGACTTGGAATTGAACCCGAAACCTAGGTATGTGAGAATCAAACCTGCAGCCTTTTGGTGTACAGGAGGATGCTTCTACCAACTGAGCCACCTGGCCAGGGCTGAATCCATATATTTTTGTTTTATTTATATTTCATATCTTTGTTTTTTTTGTTTGTGTTTTTTTTTTTATTGTTGTTGTTAATCCTTACCCATTTTTCCATTGATATTTTTCCATTGATCTTTCAGAGAGAGGGAAAGACAGAGACAGACATCAATGTGAGAGAAACACATCGATTGGTTGGCTCCTACGCATACCCCGATCAAGGCCCAGGGCCAAGGAGGAGCCTGCAACCAAAAGGTACGTGCCTTTGATAAGAAATGGAACCCGGGATCCTTTGGTCCTCAGGCTGACAGTCTATCCACTGAGCCAAATCGGCTAGGGCTATATTTCATCACTTTGGATACCTTCTGCCAAATCAGTTAATGTAAAAATACACTATTAATGATTAAGACACATACAATAAATTTTAAATTCAGTAGCTTAGATTATAAGTATGACAGCTATTTAAATAAAATTTAGGACAATAGCATGAAATTTGTTCAAAATGAGTCAGTTACAGCTTGTGGTAAATGAAAATTGCTATCAATATAAACAAATTAGACCATATGTTATATAAACAATTAAAAGGGAAGAAATTTTACCTTTAAATACTTTTTTCCAATTACAGTTGACATTTAATATTTTATATTTTAAGTATTATTTATGGATTGTTTTAGTGTATCTATAGCATAAATGAAAAGGTAGGAAAACTATATCTTTATGAAATACCTATGTATTTTATCTATTAGGTTAGTATGATATCTCTCATCAAATGTTGCTTACTTCTTTTTCTGATAATTGATTGTTATAGTATAAAAAATACAACTGTTTCTGTATAGTGATTTTCAATCCTACAACATTAAGCTTATCAAAGGCTTTTAGAGGAAATGACTAATTTCTCCCATTAAAAAAAAAATACTTTTCAGGTATTTCAGTCAAAGGAAGAAATAGCTCTTCTAAGATGGAATCTGTTGTTTGGGAATGTGGTTGATCAACTTGATATGTTGGCCAAATGTGCCCTATGTAATAAAATGAAAAGAAGAGACAAGATGACATCATTTTCCTGTATTGTGAAACCAAAAACAAATGCCTTTTGTGAGATCAAGCTAACAAACCTCTGACAGTGCAAAGAGTATTTAACTGTTTGAAGAACTTAATAGTAAAATATAGAAGAGTACTTCTTCAAGCTGAGACCTGCAGGTGTACAAAGATCTAAAATACATATCATAGGCCTGATCGTCCAAATCTCATTCAGATCCAAGAAGGATGGCTATGAGTTGGATTGTCTTCTATCTTTGGCCCTTGACTATGTTTGTGGGGCATATAGGTGGGCACAGTTTGTTTTCTTGTGAACCTATTACCTTGAGGATGTGCCAAGATTTGCCTTACAATACTACCTTCATGCCTAATCTTCTGAATCATTATGACCAACAGACAGCAGCTTTAGCAATGGAGGTAAGACTTAATCTATTCTTTGACATATCTTAGAAAATGATTCTTATTTTGCCCTGTTAACTTATCTAATGAATGTGTCTGATAAACAAAAGGGAAAGAATATGTTATTTTAAACTACATCTTGTACATTAAAAAGTTCTAGATTTAGGTTCTTCAAACTCTAATATTTGAAGAATTGATTTTTGGGGAATGTTACTTATTTTTTAGACATACTTTATAAAGAAATTTGAAACACTGAAACATGGAAGATGATAGCCATTTAGGAGTTTAAAATTGCCCAAGTTATGATTACATTTTTTCTGTTGTTTGGCTGATAATAAAACTTTAGATAAAGACAGAATATAATAATATCCATAATTCATTCACTAAATATTGATGGTAATGTGATTTTGCAAAAAGAGTTCTTTTGTTCAGTCTTTAGGCTAGTGGTTTACAGTATTTCAGTTTTTTTTAAATGCTTAAAATGATTTTTTGGCTTACCATGTTTACATCAGTTTTGTGTATTTTTTAATAACAATAACTCGGAAGCAACAAAAATTTTTTGCTACCTGAATTATCTGTTCTTGACCGCTCAAGATTTTATGAAAATTTACTCAAATTTTTCTAATGGTAATTTTTTAGGCACTTTTAATGATTTTACTTTATTTATTAATTTATTTTAATATTTTTTAAATTGATTTCAGAGAGGAAGGGAGAGGGGGAGAGAAAGAGAGAAACATCAATGATGAGAGAAAATCATTGATTGGCTGTCTCCTGCAAGCCCCCTACTGGGGATCAAGCTCACAACCAGGGCATGTGCCCTTGACTGGACTCGAACTGGGACCCTTCAGTCCACAGGCTGACACTCTATCCACTGAGCCAAATCAGCTAGGGCTGATTTTAGGGTGACAGGCAACAAAGAAACTATGACAAATTAATGGATGTAATTAATAATAGGTTTAAATAAGCATGTTTTTCTATACTGGTTTTAGAGTTGTGGACAAGGATATGTTTACCAGATAAGAACAAGGAGGCAGTAAATGGTGGCAATAAGGAGCATATGTTTTGGATTTGGACAGACCTGGCTTTGAATTCTAGCTCTATCACTTTCTAGCTATATTACTTTGAGCAGGTTATGTGAACTTTTCTTATCATAGATTCTTTGCTTGTAAAATGGAGTTAATAATCATGCAAGCTTTTGTAAAGTACAAAATGAAACCACATGTACTATAAAGTAGTTGGCACATAGTAAGTACTCAAAGTGATAGCTTTTACCATTTACTCATTTCCTCATATTAATGTGGCTATATAATACTTAAAATTTACAAAGAATGTTTTCTACTTTAGTCTTTAATCCATTGTTACAGTGCTGTCAGTAAATTGAAGCCTGCATGCTTTGGAATTCTTCATTTTATAATAAAATTCAAAGGTTCATTACTTCCAAATAGACTAACATAAATCTATATAGGAAAATTTGTGGAAAGATCACTATTCATAGATTTTAAAATGTGGAGAGCATCTTATATATTCGAAATATATGAAGATGTTATAGAGGTTGAACAAAACATTTTCTGCTCTTCCTCTGATTACATAAGGTCTAACTAGTAGTAAAGAGAGATTTGATATTGATTGATAGATTAGGATATATGAAAATGGACATTGGTTTTAATACAGTAATTTGTTTCCAGGCATGGTAATCACTGCTGTGCATTAAAGCCATCAGTTTTCTCACAAAAATAAGTTGAAGTAGAAGTACCCTTGTTTCTAGTATCATTACAGGTTAGTACAACTCCTTTGGAAAGCAAATAGAGTGGTAAGAAGCTGGTCATAAAGATTTTTGTACTGATTTGGGTTCACTTTTTGGCTGTACCATGTAACTTTAAGACTTTGGAGTTAAATCACTTACCATCCCTGAGTCTTGGTTTCTTCATTTGTGAAAAGACATTAATTAAAATATCTCGAAGGACTGTTAGGCTTAAATGAAAGATTTATAAAGTAGATAGCATAATTCATGGCACACAATAGGTGATCCAGAAATGTTGATGTTATTCCAAATTCCATTTCTAAAGAATCCTACAGAGAAAGTACTAGAAAGATGATGTATGTGTTCCAAGTGAACTTGTAGGCTCATGGAACATTCATAATGATGGCATGTTAAGCTGTTTCTACCTTCTTCACAAATAAGGCCATGTGGTCTAGATATTTTATTGGCAATGAAGTTGCCTTGGTTTGAGTTTCACGTATTCTAGGGAAAGCACCAAAGTGGGTAATACTTTCTAAGAGAAGGTTGATTTGAAGTACTTAATATTGGAGATAGTTGCCTGTAGTATGGTTGTCATATCAGGACAGTGCTACTATACTCATAGTCATCTGACGGTTTAAGAGGGTGAAGTTTCAGCAATAGTAAAAGGTACTCGGCAGTCAACACAACATACTTCCAGAAGGAAATAAGGATTCTTGGGTCCTTACAAGGCTGATGACACCCTTCATCCAAGAACTTTGGATATATGTCTGCCAGCTTTTACCAGGAGCAAGTAATGGGAGCAGGTAATCCCAGCACATTCTTGAGTGTTCACTGTGAGATTTGGATTCAAAGATGGGTTCCTAGGTGTCACATCTTTCAGCAGGCCCAGGCATCACACCTGCCTGGCTTATTTCTGTTCTGATGTTTGGTGAGTCAAAATAATTGCTTGCAATTGGATAGTAAATAATAGTGAACTAGGGATACACAGATGAGAGCAAGTACAGGATATGGGTTATCTCGAACTTGATTATTTACAATCAACAAGTTGGATATGCTTTCATAGTACATAGAGGATTTCAAGTCTATGCTTTCATTGAAATTGGGAAATGTTTAAATAATTGGATAAGTATCACTTTATTAGGTTGGAAAAGAAGATCCTTTGCTGGTATGTTTATTTCTCTACCCTACTTTCCAAACCATGCACATGTGTACACAAACACTCTAAATATTTACAACTTTTTAACGTGATGTCTTTCTTTTTCTCTTGAGTATCAGTGGCTTTTGATAGAAAAGAGTTTCTCAAACCATTTTGAGCTGTCCAAATTGCTAAGTAAATTTTTGGAAGCTGTACAGCATGGATAACAAATTGTCAGTAACTATATATACCAACCCACATATTACCAGGTATTTGTGTATTTGTGACTTTAATGATAATAAAAGAGATCTGAGCAGGCTTTTCTCGATTTTGAATAATTAAATTGAATAGGAAGGTCACTGTTCAGTGGAAAAAGCACTAGAATGGGGTGAGAAGACTTGTTTTTTGCTACTAATTAGTTTTGTGACTTCTTTGTGTTGTTTTCCTCTTGGAAATGAAGTTATCCCTGTCCATTTGACAAGGTTATTGTTAAGATCAAATGATATAGTGATATATTCGGTATATTAAAGATCTTTAAAAAGTTAAAGTGCAGAGCATTATTCTTTGTTGCCTGTCACCCTAATTTCTTTGGGAGGTTGATTGCATGTCTGTTCTTTTTTTCTTATTTTGAAATTAAACCTCTGTAGGAAAATCAGAGGAAAAACTCCTGGGATGGTTTGTGTTTGCTTCCATTTCTTGTTTTCTTTTGTCATTCTCATTAAGATTTTCTATAGCATAGGAAGTTGACAGAAGTATAGATCTAGTGAGAGCATAGAGCAAGGGTGGGCAACCTTTTTGTGAGTGTGTGCCAAAACCAGCAAAATCTCTAACTCAGAATTCTTCTGCATGCCAACCCTAATTTTTTGAGAACATGTTACTCCTACTTGATATCTCTTAAGGTGTACATATGTGAAGAACCTTGAAGAAATAATAAAATTCATTTGAGCGACAAAAACACAGTGTATGATGATAAAAAATACATTTATTTTTTAATGTATACATGTACACTATTAGTCTGACAGAAAACTTTATGACTCCGTTTGATATCATCAGTGGGACTTTTGCTGCTGCATCACTGATGACAGAGATTTTTACATCAGATTTATATTTCGTGACCTTCAGAGATAGGCACGAGCTACTACTTTCATCTGTCAGGCTGCTCCTATTACGAGACTTAAAATTCATCACTGAGAATAAAGATTCACAAGTGTATGTGGATGAAACCAAAACACTGGTCGGATCTAGGAAGGCAGGGAGAGTTAAGGCAGAGGCATAGAAATTGCTCTTCCCCTCTCTTGTCAATCCATGTCTATGGTCTTTAAGATAACTTGTTATGTAAAATTATTTATTTATCTAAGATGCACCTACACTGAATTTATCTGAAAAATAAAAAAGTTGATATTAAGAAAAAAATTGTAAATGGAAGATTATAAGAGACGGTTTCGCGTGCCAGCAAAAGATACTGGCGTGCCAGGGGTTGCCCACCCCTGACATGGAGCCTAAAAGCCTGCCTAAACATCCTTGGTATCCTTTATGGTTCAGTAAGAATAAAGCATGTTTGAACCAGTCTCCCAGTTATCCAAACTCAAATTTTAGCTTTATTTCCTATATTTTTTATTATGGAAAATTATATAGAAACTAGAGGCCCGGTGCACAAAAATTTGTGCACTGGGGGGGGAGGGGAGGTCCCTCAGCCCGGCCTGTGCTCTCTCACAGTCTGGGACCCCTCGGGAGATAACCACCTGCGGGCTTAGGCCTGCTCCCGGGTGGCAGAGGGCAGGCCCAATCCCTAGGTGCAGCCCCTGGTTGGGCTCAGAGCAGGGCCGATTGGGGAATTGGGGCCCCACCCCCTGTCATGCACAGAGCAGGGCGGATTGGAAGGTTGCGATGCCACCCTCAGTCACGCTCAGGGTAGGGCCAATTGGGGGGTGGGGCACCGTCCCCTGTCACACTCAAGGCAGGGTCGATGGGGAGGTTGCGGCGCCGCCCCCTGTCACACTCAAGGCAGGGTCGATGGGGAGGTTGCGGCGCTGCCCCCATCACACACAGAGCAGGGCCCATCAGGGGGTTGAGGCACCGCCCTCTATCACCCACAGAGCAGGGCCGATCAGGGGGTTGGGGTGCCGCCACTCTCACACTCAGGGCAGGGCCGATGGGGAGGTTATGGCTCTACCCCATCACACACAGAGCAGGGCCCGTGGGGGGGGGGGTTGGGGAGCTCCCCCCTATCAGGCACAGAGCAGGGCTGCTCAGGGGGTTGGGGCCCTGCCCCCTGTCACACACAGAGCTGCAGGGCGATCAGGGGGTTTGGGCGCTGCCCCCTGTCACGCTGATCCCGGTGCCGGGAGGCATATTACCCTTTTACTATATAGGGTAGAGGCCTGGTGCATGGGTGGGCCCGGCTGGTTTGCCCTGAAGGGTGTCCTGGATCAGGGTGGGGGTCCCCACTGGGGTGCCTGGCCAGTCTGGGTGAGGGGCTGAGGGCTGTTTTCAGGCTGGGAGTGACTGAAGTTCCCAACTGCTCCTTTTTTTCTTTTTTCTTTTTTAATTCTGGGCAAGCTTTAGCTTGAGGCTTGGCTCCAGCTCTTAGGCCTCCGCGGCTGAAAGTAGGTTTCTGGCCTTTGCTTACAATGTTGCGAATCTGCTGGCTGAAGTCCGGCGGTATTTGTTACAATGTTTCTTAAACTGCCCGCTCAGAAGCCTACAGCCGCAGGCGGGGAAAGTTGGTTTCCTCCAACGATCCTCCGTCACTGAGGCAAGCAAGCCTCATGTTAGTTTCAAGCTGCCTGGCTGCCGGTCGCCATCTTGGCTGACAGTTAATTTGCATATCTCGCTGATTAGCCAATGAAAAGGGTAGCGGTCGTACGCCAATTACCATGTTTCTCTTTTATTAGTGTAGATATAGATAGAATAGTATAATGAACGCCATATACCCATCATCCAATTTTAAAAATTATTAACTTGTAGCTAGTCTTGTTTCATTCATGACCTCACACCCAACTGGTTTACTTAGAAGAAAGTCACAAGCACCATAATTTCATCCATAAATATTCCCTTTATATCTATAGTAATAATAGTGGAATATGCAAATTGTCCAGAATGCTGTCACAGTAACAGTAACTACCAGTATGCTGCATGGGGCGACCAAAAGACTGAACAGTAGGCTGCGTGGGGCAATCAGGCCAGCAGGGGGGCAGTTCGGGGTGACCAGGCTGGCAGGGGGGGGGGCAGTTAGGGGCAATCAGGCCAGCAGGCACAGGCGGTTAGGGGTGATCAGGCTGGCGATGGCGGGAGGGGGGCGCGCAGTTAGGGCGATCAGGCAGGCAGACACGTGAGCAGTTAGGAGCCAGCAGTCCCAGATTGTGAGAGGGATGTACGAATCCTGGTTTAGGCCCAATCCCGGGATCCTAGATTGGAGTGGGTGCAGGCTGGGCTAAGGGGACCCCCCTCCCCGTGCATGAATTTTGTGCACCAGGCCTCTAGTCTACACTAATAAAAGAGAAACATGGTAATTGGCGTACGACCGCTACCCTTTTCATTGGCTAATCAGCGAGATATGCAAATTAACTGTCAGCCAAGATGGCGGCCGGCAGCCAGGCAGCTTGAAACTAACACGAGGCTTGCTTGCCTCAGTGACGGAGGAAACCAACGTTCCCCGCCTGCGGCTGCAGGCCTCTGAGCCTGCAGTTTCAAACATTGTAACAAATACCACCGGACTTCAGCCAGCAGATTTGCAACATTGTATGCAAAGGCCAGAAACCTACTTTCAGGAGCAGAGGCCTAAGAGCTGGAGCCAAGCCTCAAGCTAAAGCTGGCCCAGAATAAAATAAAAAAAAAGGAAAAAAGGAGCGTTTGGGAGTTCAGTCACCCCCAGCCTGAAAACAGCCCTCAGCCCCTCACCCAGGCTGGCCAGGCACCCCAGTGGGGACCCCCACCCTGATCCAGGGCACCCTTCAGGGCAAACGAGCTGGCACCCACCCATGCACCAGGCCTCTACCCTATATAGTAAAAGGGTACTATGCCTCCCAGCACCGGGATCAGCGTGACAGGGGGCAGCGCCCAAACCCCCTGATCGGCCCTGCTCTGTGTGTGACAGGGTGCGGCACCCCAACCGCCCCCCCCCCCCCCCGGGCCCTGCTCTGTATGTGATGGGGTAGAGCCATAACCTCCCCATCGGCCCTGCCCTGAGTGTGAGAGTGGCGGCACCCCAACCCCCTGATCGGCCCTGCTCTGTGGGTGATAGAGGGCAGTGCCCCAACCCCCCTATCGGACCTACTCTGTGAGTGACGGGGGGAGCTCCCCAACCCCCTGATGGGCCCTGCTCTGTGCATGTCAGGGTACGGAGCCCCAACCCCCGTGATGGGCCCTGCTCTGTGTGTGACAGGGGGCAGTGCCCCAACCCCCGGATTGGCCCTGCTCTGTGCGTGACAGGGGGTTGCGCCACAACCTCCCCATCAACCCTGCCTTGAGTGTGACAGGGGGCGGTGCCCCAACCCCCGGATTGGCCCTGCTCTGAGCCCGACCAGGGGCTGCACCTAGGGATTGGGCCTGCCCTCTGCCACCCGGGAGCAGGCCTAAGCCAGCAGGTCGTTATCTCCCGAGGGGTCCCAGACTGCTAGAGGGCACAGGCCGGGCTAAGGGACCCCCCTTTCCCCCCTGAGTGCACAAATTTTTGTGCACCGGGCCTCTAGTATATCTATAAAGTAAGGACTCTGAAAATATATCAACGCCATACCTTTATCACTTCCTCAGTATCATCAAATACCCAATTATGTTCAAATTACTCTGAGCACTTCACATATTTTTTATAGTTGACTTTTCAAATCAGGATTCATGCATTGCATTCAAGTAATGTCTTTTAAAGTCTCTTTTAATTTATAATTTCTCCTTTCCTTTTCCCTTTCCCTTTTTTCTTATAATATGTTTGTCCTGTAGAGTTTTCCATAGTCTTTAGTTTACTGATTTCATCCCTGTGGTATTTACCATGTTCCTCTGTCTCCTTTTTTGACTTTTTTTTTTTTTTTTTTTTTTTTGGTGGAATGGTGGGGGAGAACATTTCATAGGCACATAATATCTAGTTGTCATTCTGTAATTTTAGATCAATTTCCTAGATCAATAATTTTATTAGGGGTTTGCAAAATGATGATATTCTATCTTCATTTCGAAGCTGGAATTCTTATAAACAGAAACTTCCTATTACTACTAGATGTACAGTTTGTATGAGAAAGATAAGATAAATACCTGATCATACTCTTTTATTAGTTTTTAGGATAAGTTGATTCCCAAACAATCTCTAAAGGTGATTTTTTTTTAAAGCATCTTATGAATGCATGTATTTTTAACATATTTGATATGTTTCAATCTGTTACAGTTATTATTCTTATTGGGGCTCAACCTATGCCATCTTTGGTAGTGGGAGCCTCTTTAAGGTAGCTCCTGAGTGTTTTTTACAGTACTCTAGTGGTTTCTAATAGCTTTCTTGCCATAATTCAAATTCATTTCATAAAATTCTGCCTCAAATCTTTGTTAATAAATAAATTTTAAGTAAATTTAATGACTTAGTTGGTTTTATTAAAGAATTCATGAATAGGGCATCATCTTCTCTAGCAAGCAGATAAGGTCGGCAGGGGGGTTAGTGAGGGGTTATACAAGATGGAAGGCTTTTATAGTAAGGAGGGCAAAGCAAGGAAGTTATCAGCAAGGAAAAATGAAAGTTAATTGGAGGAAAGTAAGTGTTAATAGGTGATTATGGCTTCTCATTGCTTGAGTTTCAGTATTTTCATTGGATGGGCAAGAAGAAAACCTCCTGCTGGAATAGTAAAGTAGACGTACTTCCTGTGCAAGTACCCTTTTTCCGATTGGTTGGGATCTATAACTGAATTAATTGACTCTGTAATTGAGTCTTCCTGTTTGGACTAATTGGCAGCGATGAGTGATAATAGCTTGAGAGTTCCCTCTAATAGATCTTCCCAACCCCAATTTTAATTGAGGTTTCCTTTATTAATTTTCACACCATGAATCATCAGTTTATCTAGGGCAGCCGTGGGCAAACTACGGCCCGCGGGCCGGATCCGGCCCATTTGAAATGAATAAAACTAAAAAAAAAAAAGACCATACCGTTTTATGTAATGATGTTTACTTTGAATTTATATTAGTTCACACAAACACTCCATCCATGCTTTTGTTCCCGGCCCTCCGGTCCAGTTTAAGAACCCATTGTGGCCCTCGAGTCAAAAAGTTTGCCCACCCCTGATAGGGAGTACTGATTCCTTTTAGTTGGAAATGATATTTAGAGACCACTATCTGGGTGCTAACCCTATTGAATACTAGATTAATCATTTTTAGGCCTTTTCATGGACAGAGCCAGGAAATAATTTTTTTAAGGAAGTACATCATAAGTTTGTGCAGATACTTTGAATTCAAATAACATTGCAGAGTTTTTATTTAAATTTAATTTTGTTTTTTATACTGAAGTGTTATTATAGACATACATTGTAATATTTCAGAATAATTTCATTATTATTACAGTATGATTACTGAAAGCAGTTTTAATATTTTTGTGTGCTTCTTTTTGCTTACGGATATCTTTCACCAAGGATATACAGTCAAATACTGTGTTTTAAAGTTACTTAAATACTTCTCTTTGTTGTTAAACTCAATACACAGATTAATGTTTCATTTGATTTTGAGGAACAACCTAGCAATTTTTTTGGTTTAAATTTATTTTATAATGTTTTAAAACTTTAGAGCAAAGTACATTCTGAGAAGTCTAGTCTCTGACCTTTTCCTTTAAAAATGTTTATACTTCCTTTAAAAATGTAAATATAATATTTATTTAAAATGTTTTTATAATATTTATCTATATCTGTATATTCTTTCACCTTTCTTTGATATAATGTCATACTGTTTGTTTTTACTACTTTACTTTTTCACTTAATATGTACTAAATATTTCTTAGTAGTATTTACAGATATTACTCAAAAATATTTTATAATTGTGGCAAAATTTACATGGCATTAAACTTACCATTTCAACCATTTTTAAATGTATAGTTCAGTGGCATGAAGTACATTCACCTGTTAATGTAATCATCACAAATAACCTTCTCCTATACTTTTTCATTTTCCAAACTGAAACTCTGTACCCATTAAACAATAATCTTTCATTATTCTGTCCTCCAAGTCCCTGACAACCACCATTCTACTTTCTTTCTGAATTAGACTGCTGTAGGTACCTCATATAAGTGGTATCATACAATATTTGTATTTTTGTGACTGGCTTTTTTCACTTAGTATATAATGTCTTCAAGGGTCATCCATGTAGCATGTGTCAGAATTTTCTTTTTAAGGCTGAATAATACTCCATTGTATGTATATACCACACATTTAGTTTATTCATTCATCTGTCAGACACTTGGGTTGCTTGTACCTTTTGACTATTGTAAATAATGATGCCATGAACATGGTTGTACAAATATCAGTTCCAATTTCTGCTTTCAATTTTTGCGGGGGGGGAGGCCACAATACTGTTTTCCATAGCAACTGCTCCATTTTTTTTTTCTTTCTACAGCTGCTCCATTTTATATACCAGCAGTGCAAAGGGTTCCAATTTCTCCACATCCTCACCAACACTAGTTATGTATTTTTTTCCTGGATAATAGTTATCCTAATAGGTGTGAGGTTGTCTTCATTTTTTAAAATTCAGTTCTTACTGAAGGATTGTTTGCTGCTTTTTTGCTATTGAAAGCAGAGCCTGTCCTATTCATCTTTGTATACCCTGTACCTAACAGTACCTCACACATAGTAACTGCTAAATATATATTTTAATGAATTAATGAAATTTATAAACTGTGAATTTCATAAGAGGTGGTAGTATTCATGGTTATGGTTATGATGCTGTATCTAACCACTTAATCTCCAGGAGTGGTAGATAGTAGTAGTATCCTTGGTTAGGATGGTAGTAATGGTAATTCTAACACGAAGGATATCATTTAGCATTTAACCTGTGAACATTAGTTTTTTACTTTGCCCCCCTGCCCATTTTTGGGTCTTTACTTGATGCTTTCAACATACATATTTACACTTATAAGTGGTGTATGTAATTAAGCTAAGGAAAAAACAACCAAATTTTCACATCCCTAGACCTTTCATGTTCCTTCTGCCTTAATACTCTCTTCTCCGTCTTTCCCTGTCAAAATTCTAAGTTGTACTTAATAGATTAATAAGTAGAAAAAAAGTAAGGTTAGTTAACAAAACATTATGTATGGTATCATCCTGCTTTGGTTGAAAAAAAAAAAGTATGTTCATCTGGAAGGTTTTTCCCCAAGGCTAGCAGTGGTTGTTCCTGAATTAGTACAGTTTATTTGTGTTTTTTGTGTTCTTCATTTAATGTTCTTTTTTTCTGGTTTTCAGTAAGAAACACATTGTGCTTTTAAAATTAGTACAGAAACTTTATTGTTAAAAGCTCAAGGGTCCTTTTTGGTTTAGCACCCAGTTGCAGTGCCTAAGACTTAAGTATTTATTACAGATATTTTGATTTAATGACTGAAACTTAAGGAAGAATTTGGTAAATCCATAAAGGCATAAAGTGCTCAGGGGATTCAAAAGAGAAGACTCATCAGTTGCAGATGATATGTGAATTGGCCCTGAAAGACAGTTTTTTGTGTGTGTGTGTGTGTGTGTGTTTAGGGAATGGCATAATATACACCTATGTACCAGTAATTATTAACATTTTATGGACAGTCTTTTTTTTTTTTTTTAAATATATTTTTATTGATTTCAGAGAGGAAGGGAGAGGGAGAGAGAGATAGAAACATCAATGATGAAAGAGAATCATTGATCAGCTGCCTCTGCATGCCCCACACTGGGGATCGAGCCCACAACCCGGGCATGTGCCCTTGACTGGAATCGAACCTAGGACCCTTGAGTCCCCAGGTCAACGTTCTATCCACTAAGCCAAACCAGCTAGGGCTGGACAGTCTTTTTGGAAACCGAATTTCTTTGATTATATGCTTGAAATTCATGATTTATATCTTTAGAATACATGCATTATCCAGCAGATTTACTACTCTTACTGTCTTTTGTTTAGGTTAATAAGGTGGTTTTTCCCTAAGCAAACAACAATTTAGTGAGTTGGCTTAAGAAGCGTATTGTGTGACAGGGAAACCAGCCAGAATTAAGAAGCTTCTAAATTGAAAAATGTACACATGAGTAGTGGAGAATTAATTGCATTTAGTTACTTCTGACTTTAGGGGGAAAATAGCAGCTTTTAAAATTTCTAATTGATTTTCTTGTGCGACAAATCACTTTAAAGGAATACCTTTTAAAAACTTGTATTCAATTAACTTATTAATATTAAGTGTGGTGAAATTTGATTTTTAAAGTTTCACTTTTTGAGACCGACCGTACTTAATAATTGTTTATGATATTTGAAGTATTAAAGTTTACTTCCTAAAGGTCTGCTTTGGGGACACCCCTTTGACTTAAGAAGATAAATATATTCCTGTGATAATGGCGTATTTCTGCAAACCAACTCACTAAAAGACTATTGGAAAGCATTTAATGTGCTCAATGAGATATTTAAAAATATTAGGATTTGTAAAGGAAATCTGTTGGGCTTAAAGGTGTTTTAGAAACCTAGATTTTTTTATATACAAAGTAATTATTAAAGTTTTGGATTTTTTATCATTAGGACTTTTATTGTTACAAAAAAATTTTAAAGGTATATGTAATCACTTAAACTTATTCTAAACAATTGTTTTTTAATTTCTTTTTCTAATTTGGATCTGAAATAGAATTGAATACTATTTTTGAATTTTCAAGGCCATTCCACAATTGGCTTCACATTTCGTGAATTTAGTCATAATATTCCCAAACCCAGTAGGATACTATTTCTATGGTTACCAGACCTTTGTAGAGTGACTGAGATTGGAATTCTGATTCTCATGAGTCAAATTTTGGCCTTTGACTCTGTCCCTTTCTCACATCCCTTGCTAAGCTTCTGCTGTTGCTATGCTTGAAGGCTTGTCGGCTAGCAGGTTCCTATGGTAACAGGAATGGAAATTTGAAAGAAGAAAGAGATTGGGAGCACAGAGGCTTGGTTGATTTGAATTTGAACAAAGAATGGTAGGATCCACGTTGTGTACCTTTGTTGTAGAAATCAGAAATTTAATTTTAGAAAGTTACTTTTCAGTTTGTAAACTTCCTATACTTGGTCTTAATTTAGTGAACAGAAGTAGTACTGTTTTAAGGAAGTACTCAGTAAGAATCTTAAAATTTAATCAGATAAAGATCCTTTTTCTACTTCATAGTGCTTTAATAGTATAACTTATTTTACATACTTGTTCCCAACTCTACAGTATTCAGGCTACCTCATTAAATTTTTATTTTGTTGAGATTAAAAATTGTTAGGGTTAAAGTCAAGGCAATTTGCTTGTTTGAAAAATATTAATATTTTTATTTTTATATAACAGCTTTTTGGGGTATAGTTTGTATACAATAAACTGCACCCATTTACAGTGTTCAATTCAATGAGTTTTAAGAGATGTATATATATATACCCATGAAACCATCAAGATATAGAGCATTTCCATCACCTCAAAATTCTCCTTGTGTCCCTTTGTAGTCCACACCCTGTTGACTCCCTGTTCCAAACAACAACAGATCTGCTTTCTGTCACTATGGATTACTTTAATTTTCTAGAGTTTTATTTAAATGTAGTCATATAGTATCTACTTTTTTATGTCTGGTTTCTCTCACCCAGCATAATGATATTGAGATTTATCCATGTTTTGTTTTGCTTTTTAAGAGTCTCATGCTCTACTGACTGAGCTAGCCGGGCTGTTTTGCTTTTTAAAACATAATTTCCATTGACTTTCTTTCTCACTTGGCATTTGAGAACAGGGACTTTAACAGGTTTCTTCATGTCCATCAAATAGGCCTTCTTCAGTTCTATTAATTTGCAACGCTTCAGTAATCCCCTTGAAAGTTATTATTTACTGGGTTCTGTATGCTATTTTATGTATTATTTATGTATTATTAAAGCTATTTTACAGAGGAGAAAACTAAAGTTTAGAGAGATTATATAGAACAGATTGGTTAAGCTCAAGGGCTTTGGATTAGAATGCCATGGTTTGACTCTCAGCTCTTTGCCGCTGTGTGATCTTGGGCAAATTACTTAACTTTCTATGCCTCATTTTCTTCACATGTATTATAAAATGGGATTAATATTTATAGTACCTACCTTTTTTTTTTTAGTTAATCCTCACTTGAGGGTATTTTTTTCCATTGATTTTTAGAGTGAGTGGAAGTGAGGGAAGAAGGGAGTGGGAAGAGAGAGAGAGGGAGAGGAACATGGATGTGAAAGAGACACATCAGTTGGTTGCCTCCCACACATGCCCCAACTGGGGCCAGGAATCGAACCTGCTACCCAGGTATGTGCCTTGACTGGGAATCAAACCCTAGATCCTTCTGTGCATCGGTCGATGCTCTAAATCGCTGAGCCTCACCAGCCAGGGCCGTAGTACCTCCTTTATGAGATTGTTGAGAGGGTTAATGAGATAATGTGTGTAAGGCACTTAGAACACTGCCTGGCCTATACTGACTGTCAGTAAATGCTAGCTGAGATATGACACAAGGTACTTGTAGTTAATAAGTGATAGAAGAATAAACTTAATAGCTTTAGACTCAGTGCAAGCAATGCAAAGTGTCACTCAAATCAATTTTATAGTTCATGATGGAGCTCACAGATGGAGGTTAACAATATTGCATTTGTTAGTATTTTATGTATTACTTAGTACCAAGCAAGTTTGAGACTTGCTTAAAACATACATATGCATATACATATGATACACACACACACACACACACACACACACACACACACACACCAGCATGTGACCATAATATATTTTTTAACTTTGATTTTAAAATAATTATAGACTCACAGGACACTGCAAAATAGTATAGGAGATTCTGTGTACTCTACCTAGTTCCCCCGATCTTACTATCTTATATAACTACTAGAAGCCCAGCGTGTGAAATCACGCAGCCCCGCCCACCCGCACACACCTTGTTGCACTCACCCGGCGGCTGCCAGGCACCCGGGACCCGGGCTGCTTTGCTCCGGCTACTGCCAGGCACCCACCCGGGACCCGGACTGCTTGGCTCCAGCCACCACCGCCAGGCACCTAGAACCAGGGCTGCTTTGCTCCGGCCACTGCCGCCACCCACCCGGTTCTCTGTGGTTCCCCATCCAGTCGTTGGTCTTTATGGCCACAGGCCTTTTATAATATAGACTAGGGGCCTGGTGCACGAAATTCGTGCACTGGGTGTGTGTGTGTGGGGGGGTGTCCCCCAGCCCAGCCTGCCCCCTCTCACATACTGGGAACCCTCAGGCGTTGACCCCCATCACCCTCCAATCGCAGGATCGGCCCCTTGCCTCTGAGAGAGGGGTCAGGCCTAGGCAGGGGACCCTCATTTCCCCCCATCACTGGTTCTGCCCCCAGTGGGCCCGGGCAGCGGGGACCCACAGCTGCAGCGGCCCCGCGATCGTGGGCTCCGCTTTAGGCCCAGGCAAGGGGCCCCTAGCTCCTGGGACTGCCAGCTTCGACCGTGCCCAGCTCCCATCGCTGGCTCCACCCCTACTTCCTGCTATCACTGGCCAGGGCGGAAAAGGCACCTGATTCTCCGATCATGGCTGGGGGGCGGTGCAAAGGCGGCCCCAGGGCCGCCTTTGCACTGCCCCCCAGCTCTTAGCTCCCCCCTGGGTTTCCGATCACTGTCAGTGGCAGGGGGCTTCTTCCTGCTTTCCCTTTCGCCTCCCTGCATCGTGCCTACATATGCAAATTAACCGCCATCTTGTTGGCAGTTAACCGCCATCTTGTTGGCAGTTAACTGCCAATCTTAGTTGGCAGTTAACTGCCAATCTTAGTTGGCAGTTAATTTGCATATAGCCCTGATTAGCCAATGAAAAGGGTATCGTCGTACGCCAATTACCATTTTTCTCTTTTATTAGTGTTGATTTTACAGTATCAAAACCTAGAAATTAACATTGATACAATGAACAGACCTTATAGTTCACCAGTTTTTACATGTGTTCATTTTTATTTGTGTGTATATGCAAATGTACATGTGTGTAGTCTTTGCAATTTTATCACGTATAAATTGATGTAGCCACTGCTACAATTAAGAAACAGAACTGTTTTATCACCACCAAGGAATTCCCTCTCCTCTCCCTTCCTAATCCCAAGCAGCCACTCATTTGTTCTCTATCTCTGTAATTTTTGTCATTCCAAGAATGTTATATACAAGTAAATAGGGTTATACAATATGTAATTTTTTGAGATTAGCTTTTTTTCATTTAAGTTCCATCCAAGTTGTTACAGGTATCAATAGTCATTATTTTTAATTACTGAGTACTATTCCAATATAGAGATGCACCACATCTATTGAAGGACATTGGGTTGTTTCTAATTCTTTGCAATTACAAATAAAGCTGTTGAGAAAATTAATGAACAGTTTTTTGAGTAGACATAACTTTTCTACCAACATTTTGAACTTGAACTTCTAGCTTCCAGAAATGTGAAATAATGAACTTACGTTGTTTAAGCCACTCAGTTTGTGTGATACTTTGTTATGGAAGCCTCAGCAAACTAATAAAGTGTATGTCCATTCATTTATTCCTATCTTCCTTGACTTTCATCAGGGTTTTATACAAGTTCTATACTTGTTTTGTTGGATTTATATGTGTTTGAGTGTTTTTAGTGATTTTAAATGTATTGTTTAAGTTAGTTCCCAAATGCTAATTATATAGAAAAATACAATTTTAAAATATTTTTCTCATACCCTACAACCTTGCTGAACTCAATTGTTAGTTCTAGGTGTTCTTTTGTAGATTATTTGGGATGTTCTGTGTAGACAGTAATATCATCTGCAAGTAGAGACAGTTTTCTTTTTCCAGTCTCTACATCTGTTATTTCCTTTTCTTTAATTCTGCTGGTAGGACTTCCAGTACCATCCTATATAATAAAAGGCAAATATGCAAATTGATCAAATGGTAGAAAGACTGGTCACTATGACATGCACTAACCACCAGAGGGCAGACACTTAACACTGGACCTGCCCCCTGGTGGTCAATGCACTCCCACAGGGGGAGTGCCGCTCAGCCAGAAGCTGGTTTCACGGCTGGCAAGTGCAGCAGCAGTGGAGGGAGCTTCTCCCACCTCCGCTGCAGTGCTAAGGATGTCCGACTGCTGGCTGAGGCCTGCTCCCTGTGGGATCAGGCATAAGCCATCAGTTGGGCATCCCCCGAGGGCTCTCGGACTTCGAGAGGGTGCAGGCCAGGCTGAGGGGGACCTCCCCTCCCCCCCCCACCCCCCCAGTGCACGAATTTCATGCACCGGACCTCTAGTCTATATATACAAAAGCCTTAGTGACCCTTCAACCAGTACTATGATGCACACTGACCACCAGGGGGCAGACAGTCAATGCACAGGTATGGAAACATGGAACAGACTGATTAATCTGGCCTGCAGGAATTGAGCTGAAATCAGCAATCCAACATCCCCAAAGGGTTCTGGATTGCGAGAGGGTGCAGGCCAGGTCGAGGGACCCTACTGGTGCACAAATCCGTGCACCGGGCCTCTTGTATTGAAAGAGATCAGTGAGAGCAGGCATCTGTCTGTCCCTTGTTTCCAATCTTATGAGTAAGAATTCAGTGTGTCACTATTAAGTATGATGTTAACTATAACGTTTTTGTAGATGTACCTTATTGAGTTGAGTACGTTACCGTCTAATTCTAGTTTGCTGAAAACTTTTAAAATCATGAATGCTATTTCTGCATCATTTGGTATGATTATGTGATTTTTGTCAGCTTGTTAATTTGGTGGATTACATTGATTGACTTTGAATATTGAGTCAGCCTTGACTTTGTGGAACAAACCCTACTAGGATGGGGTATATAATGCTTTTAATATATTTTTGGATTTGATTTGTTACTATTTTAAGGATTTTTGCATGTATGTTCATGTGGGGTATTGGTTTGTAGTTTTCTTCTTTTGTACTATCTTTGTTTGGCTTTAATACTAATCCTGGCTTCATATAATTAGTTGAGATTAATTCTCTGCTATTTTCTGGAAGAGATTGTTTAGAATTGGTATTAATTCTTCTTTGAATGTTGGTTAGATTTTACCAATGAAATCATCTGGCCTGTGCACTTCTTTTTCAAGAGATTTTAATCTACAAATTCAATTTCTTTAATAGTTATAGGACTACTCAGATTATCAGTTTTATCTTAGGTGAGTTTTGATAGTTTGTGGCTTTTGAGGAACTGGCCCACTTCATTTAAATTATCTAGATTAGGTATATATAGTTATTTATATTATTTCCTTATCTTCTTAATGTCTGCAGAGACTCCAATGACATCCTTTCTTTCATTCTTGATATTGGTAATTTGTATTTCTCATTTTTCTTTGTCAGTCTTGCTAAAGCTTATAAATTTTATTGATATTTTCAAAGTGATTTTTTTCTATTTTTCTGTTTTTAGTTTCATTTATTTATTTTCTTTATTTTCTTCCTATTTGCTTGCTTTTCATTTATTTTGTTCCTTTTCGCTATTATAAATAATCCTGCTCTGCTATGAGCATTCATATATAAATTTTTTTATTTTTTTATCTTTAATTTCTTTATTAGTTAAGGTATTACAAATGTGTCCTCATCCCCCCATTAACCTCCAACCTCCCCCCACACACACACTCATGCCATATATAAATTTTTGCTTAGACACCATTTTTAATTCTTTTGGGTATGTACACAGGAGTGGAATTATCGAATCATTTGGCAGTTCTATGTTTAACCTCTTGAAGAATCACCACACTCTTTTCCATAGTGGGTGCCTCATTTTACATTTTCATAAACAATGTATAAGGGTTTCAGTTTCTCCACAGCCTTTCAACACTTTTATTTTTAAATTATAGCTATCCTACTGGGTGTGCTATGGTGTTTTGAGTTAAATTTCCTTAATGACTGATGATATTGAGCATCTTTTTATGTGTTTATTAGTCATTGTATAACTTCTTTACAGAAATGTCTGTTCATGTTTTTGGCCCATTTAAAAAATTGGGTTGTCTTTTTTGGGTTGAGTTATAGGAATTCTTTATGTATTCTGGATACTAGACCCTTATCAGATAGCTGATTTACAAATATTTTCTTCCATTCTGAGGTTTGTCTGTTCACACTCCTGATAGTGCCCTTTAATATACAAAAGGTTTTCATTTTGAATTTGATTTTGATGAAGTCCAATTTATCTAATTTTTCTTTTGTGCTTTTGGTATCCTATCTAAGAAACCATTGCTAAATCCAGGGTCATGAAACTTCTAAAAGTTTCATAGATTTTGCTCTTATAGTTAGGCCTTTGATGCATTTAGAATTAATTTTTATATATGGTATATATGGTGTAAAGCACAAGGATCCAACTTTATTCTTTTGCATGTGAATTTTGTCTATAGCCTCACAAGACCGCCAAAGTTATGATGGTTTCTCATTTTTCTAGCATTAGCCTAGGCCAGTGGTCGGCAAACTGCAGCCCCTTGAGTGTGGCTCTTCCACAAAATACCACGTGCGTGCGCACACATACAATGCGATTGAAACTTCGTGGCCACACTCAAGGGGCCAAAGAGCCACATGTGGCTCTCGAGCCGCAGTTTGCCGACCACTGCCTAGGCAAATTTGATTCTCAGCTTATTTTCATATATTTTATTAATTATTTTACAGAGAGGAAAGGAGAAGGATAGAAAGTCAGAAACATCGATGAGAGAGAAACATTGACCAGCTGCCTCCTGCACACCTCCTACTGGGGATGTGCCCGCAACCAGGGTACATGCCCTTGACCAGAATCGAACCTGGAACCTTTCAGTCCGCCGGCCAATGCTCTATCCACTGAGCCAAACCAGTTAGGGCAATTCTCAGCTTCTTGCCTTATGCCCAGATTCAACAAATGCCTCCTTGGAAATGTGGTTGTGCTAATCAGGCCACCTCACTATGCTTCCCTGCTCTCTTGATTCTTGGTCTCTCTAGTTCTTTTCCTTCAGTAGTTCTCTAATAGCTTT
This sequence comes from Myotis daubentonii, assembly GCF_963259705.1. NCBI lineage: Eukaryota > Metazoa > Chordata > Mammalia > Chiroptera > Vespertilionidae > Myotis > Myotis daubentonii. Next base: position 35,652,836 of record NC_081844.1, read on the forward strand.
TTTTTTTTTAGTCCTCACCTGAAAATATTTTTCCATTGATTTTTAGAGAAAGTGGAAAAGAGAGGGAAAGAGAAATTCGATGTAGGAGAAACACATTGATTGGTTGCCTCCTGTACACACCCCAACCAGGGCCTGGGCCAGAGTGGAGCCTGCAACCAAGATATGTTCCCTTGGCTGGAATCAAACCTGGGATGCTTAGGTCTGCAGGCTGACGCTCTATCCACTGAGCCAAACCTGCTAGGGCCCAATAGCTTTAAAAATATTTTTTTAAACTTTTTTTTTCTGGATTTTCAAGCTGGTTTTTTTTTTCTTTTTTTAAGTTTGCTCTGAAAGAAGTAGAGATTCTTTTTATATTTTTATTGATTTCAGAGAGGAAAGGAGAGGGAGAGAGAGATGGAAACATCAGTGATGAGAGAGAATCATTGATTGGTTGCCTCCTGTACACCCCACACTGGGGATCAAGCCTGCAATCCAGGCATGTGCCCTGACTAGGAATCGAACCATGACCTCCTGATTCATAGCTCGATGCTCAACCACTGAGCCACGCCAGCCCGGCTAAATCTGTTCTTGATGGATGCATTGGTTTAACACAAACTACTACTTCATACCTGGAAGTGATAGTAACATATAGTTTATTGCCACAAATAGTTTATTGTTATACTGGTATATTGGTTCTCACATCCATTATCCAGTTAACTTCTTTTTAAATTGAATCTTTATTGTTGAGAGTATTATATATATCCCCTTTCCTCCCCCCATTGACCCCTTTTAGCCTGCCCCTGCTTCCCCCCCACCCCCCCACACACACCCCAGGCCTTTACCATCCTATTGTCTGTGTCCATGGATTATGCATATATGCATACAAATTCTTTGGTTGATCTCTTCCCACCCACCCACCTACCCTCCCCCGCCTTCTCTCTGAGATTCTGCACTTTGTTCTATGCTTCTATGTCTCTGGATCTGTTTTGTCCATCAGTTTATTTTGTTCATTAGATTCCACATATAAGTGAGATCATGTGATACTTATCTTTCTCTGACTGGCTTACTTCATTTAGCATAATATTCTCCAGGTCCCTCCATGCTGTTTCAAAGGGTAAAAGATCCTTCTTTTTTACTGCTGCATAGTATTCTGTGGTATAAATGTATCACAGCCTTTTAATCCACTCATCTACTTGGGCTATTTCCAGATCTTAGCTATTGTAAATTGTGCTGCTAAGAACATAGGGGTGCATACATTCTTTCTGATTGGTGTTTCAGATTTCTTAGGATATAGTCCTAGATGTGGGATCACTGAGTCAAATGTAAGTTCCATATTTCATTTTTTGAGGAAACTCCGTACTGTTTTCCATAATGGCTGCACCAGTCTGCATTCTCATCAGCAATGTACTAGTCTTCATATCCTCACCAGCACTAGTTATTTGTTGACTTGTTTATGATAGCCATTCTGACAAGTGTGAAGTGATACCTCATTGTTGTTTTTATTTGCATCTCTCTGATGATCAGTGACTTTGAGCATTTTTTCATATGTCTCTTGGTCATCTGTATGTCCACTTTGGATGTCTATTTAGTTCCTTTGCCCATTTTTTAATTGGATCATTTGTCTTCCTTTTGTTCAATTGTATGAGTTCCTTATATATTTTGGATTTTAACCCTTTATCAGATGTATCATTGGTAAAAATGTTCTCCCATACAGTGGGCTCCCTTTTCATTTTGTTGATGGTTTCTTTTGCTGTGCAGAAGCTTTTTATTTTGGTGTAGTCCAATTTGCTTATTTTTTCCTTAGTTTCCTTTGCCCTAGGACAGTGGTCGGCAAACTGCGGCGCGCGAGCCACATGCGGCGTGTGAGCCACATGCGGCTCGCGAGCCTCATGCGGCTCTTTGGCCTCTTGAGTGTAGCCACGAAGTTTCAATCGCACTGTATGTGCGCGCCCGCACGTGGTATTTTGTGGAAGAGCCACACTCAAGAGGCCGCAGTTTGCCAACCACTGCCCTAGGAGATGTATCTGTAAACATATTGCCATGAGAGATATCTGAGATTTTGCTGCCTATGGTTTCTTTTGGGATTTTTATAGTTTCACGACTTACATTTAAGTCCTTTATCCATTTTGAGTTTGCTAGTATTCTTGTGTAAGGTGTAAATTGGTGATCTAGTTTCATTTTTTTGCATGTATCTGTCCAATTTTCCCATCATCATTTATTGAAGAGACTGTATTGACTCCAATGTATGTTCTTACCTTCTTTGTCAAATATTAATTGAGCATAATGGCTTGGGTTGATTTTTGGGTCTCTGTTCTGCTCCATTGATCTATATGTCTGTTCTTGTGCCAGTACCAGGCTGTTACAGTGGCTTTGTAGTATAACTTGATATCTGGTATTGTGATTCCTCCAACTTTGTTGTTCTTTTTCAAGATTGCTGGGCAATTCGGGGTCTTTTTTGGGTCTCGAGTATTTGTTCTAGATCTGTGAAATATGCCGTTGGTAGTTTAATAGGGATTGCATTGAATCTATAGATTGTTTTTGGTAGTAAATGATGTTAATTTTACCAATCCATGAGAGCGGTATTTTCTTCCACATGTTAATATTTTCCTCTAGCTCTTTTTTCAGTGTCCTGTAGTTTGCCGAGTATAGACTTTTACCTCCTTGGTTAAATTTATTCCTAAGTGTTTTAATTTTTTTTTCAATGGTAAATGGGGTTGTTTATTTAGGCTCCCTTTCTGAGAATTTATTATTGATGTATAAAAAAGCCATCGATTTTTGGGTGTTAATTTTGTATTCTGCTATATTGCCTAATCCATTTATTAAATCTATTTTTTTGGTAGAGTCTTTAGGATTTTCTATGAACAATATCTGCGAATAATGAGAGTTTTACTTCCTCCTTTCCAATTTGAATGCCTTTTATTTTTTCTTCTTGTCTGATCATTGTGGCTAGGACTTCCAGTACTATGTTGAATAAGAGTAGTGAAAGCCAACATCCCTGTCTTGATCCTGTTCTACAGTTAACTTCTTTGAAATCAGTTTCTTTCTTTTTTTTTTTAAATATATTTTATTGATTTTTTACAGAGAGGAAGGGAGAGAGAGAGTTAGAAACATCGATGAGAGAGAAACATCGATCAGCTGCCTCCTGCACATCTCCTACTGGGGATATGCCCGCAACCCAGGTACATGCCCTTAACCGGAACCGAACCCGGGACCCTTCAGTCCTCAGGCCGATGCTCTATCCACTGAGCCAAACCGGTTTCGGCTGAAATCAGTTTCTTTAAGTGACTCTTGCTTTTCTGATTGTATTGTGTATAGGAGATCTCTTGTTAATATTTATCAGTGTAGAAGTAAATTGATTCTTACTCAATAGGCCTGGTAGTGAGAATATTTGTTATCAATTCAAAATCAACAATTACTCTAAAACTATTATGTAAACAAGTGAAAAAATATTTGCTTGTCAAAAGCCCAGATGTGTCCTAGCTAGTTAGGCTCAGTGGCTAGAGTGGCGGCCTGTGAACTGCAGGGTCCTGATCCCCAGTGTGGAGCGTGCAGAAGGTAGCCGATCAGTGATTGTCTCTCATCATTGATGTTTCTATCTCTCTCTCCCTCTCCCTTCCTCTCTGAAATCAATAAAAAATATATATATTAAAAAAATAAAAAGCCCAGATGTACACTTCCTGGGATATTTGATCTATTCCTGTGGTTATAATGATGATTTAATATGGTTTTATGTTTGGAGCCACTATTTCTTCCTTTTTGCTTTCTTAATATCAGCTTATAGTTAGCTCTGTTTACATCAAGTGATTTCAGAGTTTAAAGAACTCTCTTTTGTTTTACCTTTAATTTTTAATGTAAAAAGAACAAGAAAGTATGAGAAAAGGTGAGAGCTCTCTTCCTTACTTCTCTCCCTCAAAATAACTAGTTTAACTACTTCTCTTCCTCCCCTCCCCTTCCTTTTTACTTTTTGTCCTCTCTCCTGTTGATACATGTTAATTGAAGAAAATATAGAAATTGCAATACATAAAAGGAAGAATATTAAAATTTCTTGTAATCTCATCCCAAGAAGTAATCTTTTGAGCATTTATCATACATTTTTTTTTCTTTATAAAATGGAGCATATTGTTATTATTGGTTCTCAGGCTTGTCTCTACATTAATATCACCAGTAACAATTAAAATATACATATGGATTCTGGGATATATCTCAGACTTAACCAAATCAGAATCTCTAGGGGTGGGGCTAAGATGGTTTGTTAAAAACAAAACAAAACAAACAAACAAAAAACCCTCCTTAAAAAAATTTAATAACTTTCAGAATTTTTTAGACAAAAAATTGAATATTGCAATATGGTATATAGAAAACTTTAATTTATATAGAAATCTTTCTCTAATCTTTCAATTTTAACTTTTTCCTAGCCGTTCCACCCTATGGTGAATCTGGATTGTTCTCGGGATTTCCGGCCATTTCTTTGTGCACTCTATGCTCCTATTTGTATGGAATATGGACGTGTCACACTTCCCTGCCGTAGATTGTGTCAGCGGGCTTACAGCGAATGTTCAAAACTCATGGAGATGTTTGGTGTTCCTTGGCCTGAAGATATGGAATGCAGTAGGTGCGAAAATCATATTTTTATGGATCATGACTTATGTTGCAATATATTTAAAAATTACTTGTCTTCTTGTTCATCAGTTTTTAAAAACTTTTTAAAGTACATTTATATTAGTCTTAATTTAAAAAAATATACATGTATATTTTTTTTATTTCAGAGAAGAAGGGAGAGGGAGAGAGATAGAAACATCAGTCATGAGAGCGAATCATTGATTGGCTGCCTCCTGCATGCCCCACACTGGGGATCGAGCCCACAACCTGGGCATGTGTCCTGACTGGGAATCAAACCATGACCTCCTGGTTTATAGGTCAATCACTGAGCCACACCAGCTGGGCTGATTTTTTTCTTTTTAAGGAAAAAAAAAATTTAGATGAAATTGAAAATTCCTTCCTTGGTACCTGCCTTGATTTCATTACCTTCTTTCCTCCCCAGAGATGAAGTAATCATGTTAAATTTGTTGTTAATCATTCCTGTGTTTGTTTTTATACTCTTACTACATATATACATATCCATAAGCAACATTAAATTTTTTTACATGTACCTATGTTTATATCTTTAGGTCTGGTTCATTCCCTTTAATTGCTATATAATGGCCAATTGTACTAATATCCTATAGTTATTTAGCCATCTCCTAAGGATGGTCATTTGGATTATTTCCAGGTTTTTGATATTATGAACAATGCTACAGTGAACATTGTCTCCTTCATGTTTAAAATTAAATTTGTTTATCATCTGACAATAGTCCTTGGAGGTAGGTAAAAAGCAGGTGGTGTTATTCTCATTTGAGAGATGGAAAATTTAAAAAATAAAACATTAATTTCTTGTAGTCAATTCACTGACATTTTGCTTTCTTATCCACTCTCTCCTCAAAACCTGATTGTGTTTATAGTACCTCTTCAGAAGTTTGTAAATTTTTTGACTGGGCCAGAATCCTGTCTTGTTTTTTGTATCTAACTCTCATATTTAGTGGTCTTTTTATGTTAAAAGTGTATATACATGTATAGAAATCTCATTATGATCTTTATGTCTTTATTTTGATAAGATTAAATCTATTTTATGTCCTCACTATTGCTTGGGATTGCCTAACTCTGAAAGCTTAAATCCTGGCAAGCTGGTCTTTCATAACAACTCTTCATTCTTCCACATCTCTCATATTTTTGTTTCTACTGTACCCATCTTCGCTTCATGGACACCCCTAGACTTTTGTGTTTTTTTACTCTCCCAATAGACACCTTCCTGATCTTAATTATTTCCTTACGTAGCTTAAGCTTTGTGGTCCATCACTTGAAATAACACTTTTGCTAGCATTTTTAATTTATTTCTTCTACTATATTTGCTCAGATCCCCAAACTGATTGATTCAACCAATGTTTTATAAATTACCTGTGCTATTATTTAATGATTCAAACCATAGCAATTCTGTTTGCTATTTGTCTTTGGTCAGTAGGGAAATTTGTGCTCATCCCCCTAAGCACCTAAGCTAAATCTATATAATTCATTTCAAACTCATTTCACTTTTATTCTCTATTTAACCTTTATTCCCCTTAACCTCAACCTGTCCTCTCCTAAAAACCAGTTAGGCCATCATATGTGAACCGTTGTAGACTGTTACATCTCGAACCAATCCTTTCAATTTTCTTTATTGGATCCTTTACTGCTTTCTGACTATTAAACACTGGTGCTTCTCAGAGTTCTGTTCCTATTCTCTTTGATTCTACATGCTTCCCCCAGATAATATCATCTTACTGGTTTAAACTTTTATTCATATTCTCATGACTACTAAATCTAAATCTGTAGCTTTGATTATCTTCCTACCAAATTCTATATCTGCATATCCAAAGCCATTGGAAATGCTGGCTTGAATTTGTCTCAGATAACTCAGTTTCAACATGTTCAAAATTTACTTTATTCCTAGATCATTTTTTTATTGCCTGGAAGTCATCTTCCAACTTTATTGACCTTAACTTCCACGTTTAATCAGTTATAAATCCCATGTAACTAATTTCATAGCTGTCACATTCTCACTGCCTTACATGGTTTTAGTTCTGGCTCAACAGGTATCTCTGTCCCCATTTTTGCCCAGCTCTATCTATCTTCCACACTGCTCTTAGTGATCTTTCTAATTTCTTGGGGTAGGGTTATATGAATATATTTATTCAATAATCATTAATTTAACAAATATTAAGTGGATGTGCTCTGTGTGTGGGCACTATTCTATGTTGAAGATGAACAGTAAACAAAACATCTCTGTTTTTATTGAGCTAAAATTCTAGTGGTGGGAGATAAATAGATAATGTCAGATGGTAACAAATGCTGTTAAGAGTAGAGATCAGAGACATAGAAGTATGGAACAGACTGATGAATCTCAGAGGGAAGACACGGTGGTTGGGTGGGTGAGAACAGATTAATCAAAGAACTTATATGCATTATATGCATAACCCATGGATATAGACAATAATGTGGTGGTGAAGGCCTGGGGGTGGGGCACAGGTTGAAGGGGGTAAACGGGTGCGGGGGGAAATGGGACATCTGTAATACTTTCAACAGTAAAGATAAATTTAAAAAAAGAATAGAGTTAGGTGATAGTGATACAATACAGGGGAAGCCTTTTTGATAAGGAGGCATTGGAACAGGGACCTAAGTAAAGTGGGAGAACAAATACAGATATCTAGGAAAGAATAGTCTAGGCAGAAGAAACAGGGGAGCAAGTTCAGAGGTTCTGAAGCGGAAGAATGCTTGGCATATTCAGAGAACAAAGAGATCAAAGGGGCTGGAGCTAAGTGAGGGAGGGAGAATGGAAAGGTTAAATAAGATCAGAAAAGTACCGGGGGGTGGGGGGGGTGGGGGGGGTGGGGGTGGGGGTGGTGGTAGTTTCGTAGCTCTAATATGAATTTGAATTTGACTCAGAGTGAGAAGGGAAGTTGTTAGAGGATTTTGAACAGAAGAAATAGGATCATGAGCACAGGAGTGGCTGCTGTATGGAAGTGGAGATCAATTGGAAGTTCAGGGAAGAGGCACTGATGTCAAACTGGCGGGCAGCAGTGGAGAAAAAGAGAAGTGGTCAGATTCTGGAATATCACAAAGTAGAATGACAGGATTTGCTGGTAGATTCTGAAGTGTAAATGAGAGAGAAGATGACCCCAAAGTTTTTGGCCTAGGCAGCTAGAATGAAATTATCATTTATGGAGATGGAGAAATCTAAGGAGTGGAAATCAAGAGTTTGGTTTTGAGTGAAGGGCGTGTATGTGTTGAATTGGAAGTTAGATATGTACAAATACATCCATAAAAATACATAGTATTACTTTGTATGGTTTTAAATTTTATCAGTTTTATACACACACACACACACACACACACACACACACATTTCTGCAATATGCTTGCTTCTCCAATCTCATCCCTGTCACAAGTCATGCACACCTCATGCTCCAGTAGTACTAAACACACAGTATGCTTTTGCTTACATTTCTTTCTAAAATACTGTTTGGCATACTTCCAATACTGGCAAATACTGATTGAAAATTTTATGTTAAGAGACTTATCCTGTGGAGTCTTTTATAACCTCTTCTCCTGAAATAATTAATCCTTCTCTACATCATTTTATACTTTATATAGATTTTGATTGCTTCATGTATCACATTGCTGTCTTTTTTGTTGTCTTTACCAGTATGTATCTCCTTTTAGACTGAAGGATAGAGATCCTGTTCTTTTGTCTGTTTATGTTAAACCCCTGGCATACTTCAGGATTCCAATAAATGCCTGAATGCAGTAAGTTTCTGTCTTTTGGCTTTGTAATTCCAAGCCCTGTGAAGAAAATGGTTTGTATCAAAAAATAAAAGATTATCCACTACAGCATAAGGTTATACATGCATTTGGCAAACAATATAAATGATAGTTCCTTGGAAACTATTTGATGCATATAAACTAGTAAACAGTTAGTGAGAGTCTGAGGACTTAGCAACTGCTATTGGCAAGAAAATTGAAGATACAGGAAGTTCATGAGGATGGTACTATTAGTCATGTAAGTATGTCTGCCCTATTTTCTCTGTCCTGAGGCTATGGCACTTTCTCAAGTCTGTGAGTCTGGAAAATTGTTAAAATGCAGATTTCTTGGGCCCTAACAAGAGTATATTGTAATATGATTTGTGGTGATGGGGACCAAGAATTTACATTTTAAAAGGATCTTAAGTTTTCTCATGCACTTTAAAGTTTGAGAATAACTGAAGTAGAGAATGCAATGGATTGGAGAGAAATTAGGGATGGTAGGAAGGAAATAGTTGACATTAGAGACCTTAGAAGGCCTTTAATTAAACAATATGATAAGCAGAGAATGACTCTAAAATGGGGGGAAAACGCTAAAAACTTTAGCTTTCTAATTCCAACCCCTGTGAAGAAAATGGTTTGTATCAAAAAATAAAGTATTAATCCACTACAGCATAAGGTTATGCAGGCATTTGGCAAACAATAAAAGTGATAGTTCCTTGGAAACTATTTGATGCATATAAACTAGTATATTAGCCACTTATAAGGATTTTTAATGTTAATCTAACTCAAATACCTTGGAACATGCATTTAGGGAATATTTTTAACTTATGTTTAAGTAAGTTCTTATGTGAATATAGGGTAAGTTGAAGACTATACTGTAGTTAGACCAAACTAACTTCTAGCGTCTATTTTGTTGGAACTATATACTTAAATGTATTTATTTTACCTGTTTTATATATATTTTATATTTTGCAATGCTCTAAACTGTTCTAAATAAATAGTTTATATATACACCTTAAAAATTTTTTTTATTGATTTCAGAGAAGAAGGGAGAGGGAGAGAGAGAGAGAAACATCAATGATGAGAGAGAGTCATGGATCAGCTGCCCCCTGTATGCCCCACACTGGGGATCAAGCCTGCACCCTGGGCATGTGCTCTAACCAGGAATCAACCAGTAACACTCAACCACTGAGCCATGCTGGCTGGGCATACACCTTTTTTGGATGGCTATGCTTGACTATTTTAAAAAAGAGTACTGTTTTCGTCGTCGTTTTAATCCTCACCCAAGAATTCTAGAGAGACTGGGAGGGAGAAGGGCGAGAGAGAGAGAGAGAGAGAAAAACATTGACACAAGAGAGACACATCGATTGGCTGCCTCCTGGTCGAGCCCCTACTGGGGCTAAGGAACTTTCAACCAAGGTATATGCCCTTGACTGGGAATTGAACCCATGAAACCGGCAAGAGTACTGTTTTTAAAGCCAAGACAAAATTAAGTATGAAACATTATCATTTTTGGTCAACTATGGAAAATCTAGTTCTGTGAACCAAAGAGAAAATATTACCGTTTACTTTATTTCTACTTATTGTAATGTGCTCTAAGTACGTAAAGATAAATATTAAGGTCACAGGTGGTAATTTTGGAAATCCAAATTGTTAAGTAGCAGTGATTTCCCAATAAGTAACATGGTTCTCATCTTGTATTTTATAGGTTCCCAGATTGTGATGAGCCATACCCTCGACTTGTGGATCTGAATTTAGCTGGAGATCCTACTGAAGGAGCCCCAGTGGCAGTGCAGAGGGACTATGGTTTTTGGTGTCCCCGGGAGTTGAAAATTGATCCTGATCTTGGTTATTCGTTTTTGCACGTGCGTGATTGTTCACCTCCTTGTCCAAATATGTACTTTAGGAGAGAAGAACTATCATTTGCTCGATATTTCATAGGATTGATCTCAATCATTTGCCTCTCTGCCACGTTGTTTACTTTTTTAACTTTTTTGATTGATGTCACAAGATTTCGTTATCCTGAAAGACCTATTATATTTTATGCAGTCTGCTACATGATGGTATCATTAATTTTCTTCATTGGGTTTTTGCTTGAGGACCGAGTAGCCTGCAATGCATCTAGCCCTGCACAGTATAAGGCTTCCACAGTGACACAAGGATCTCATAATAAAGCTTGTACCATGCTTTTTATGGTACTTTATTTTTTTACTATGGCTGGCAGCGTTTGGTGGGTAATTCTTACCATCACATGGTTCTTGGCAGCCGTGCCAAAGTGGGGTAGTGAAGCTATTGAGAAGAAAGCATTGCTGTTTCACGCCAGTGCATGGGGCATCCCTGGAACTCTAACTATCATCCTTTTAGCGATGAATAAAATTGAAGGTGACAATATCAGTGGCGTGTGTTTTGTTGGCCTCTACGATGTTGATGCATTGAGATACTTTGTTCTTGCACCCCTCTGCCTATATGTGGTAGTTGGGGTTTCACTCCTTTTAGCTGGCATTATATCCCTAAACAGAGTTCGAATTGAGATTCCATTAGAAAAGGAGAACCAAGATAAATTGGTGAAGTTTATGATCCGGATTGGTGTTTTCAGCATTCTTTATCTGGTACCACTCTTGGTTGTAATTGGATGCTATTTTTATGAGCAAGCTTACCGTGGCATCTGGGAAACAACATGGATACAAGAACGCTGCAGAGAATATCACATTCCATGTCCATATCAGGTAAGGGAAACCTTGTTCTAAATTTTGTGTAATAGTGAAAAGGCATATTACTATGAAGAGCTAATCTTAGCCGGGGTTTTAAAAAAATTCATGAACCTTCAATTTGTATATAAAGTTTTAAAGCGAACGATAATGAACAAATATATTGTAATAATGTCATGCATATGTTTCTATAAACATCTTCCTTTTAAAATAAGACTTTTACCACTTTAAGGTATGGGCTTTTAAGCAATTTACATCTGTTATTACAAAATAGTTGCTTGTTGATTCTTTAAAACTCCACAGGTTTGAGGGGAAGAAGCACTTTACCAACTCTGGTAAAAAGGTACTGTCTTTTTATAGAAATTTTACTGATGTTCAAAATAGGAATTAATTGTTTTAACAGTTTTGCAAAAATAATAGAATGCAGTTGTACAAACCAGTTCACCTCTTAATTGGTCTCAGTTTTCTCTTTTGCATACTGAATATTTTGTGATTTACTTTTTAGTTTAAAGCAGTAGTTCTCAACCTTCCTAATGCCGCGACCCTTTAATACAGTTCCTCATGTTGTGGTGATCCCCAACCATAAAATTATTTTCGTTGCTACTTCATAACTGTAATTTTGTTACTATTATGAATCATAATGTAAATATCTGATATGCAGGATGTATTTTCATTGTTACAAATTGAACATAATTAATGCACAGTGATTAATCACAAAAATAATATGTAATTATATATGTGTTTTCCGATGGTCTTAGGCGACCCCTGTGAAAGGGTCGTTTGACCCCCAAAGGGGTCGCGACCCACAGGTTGAGAACCGCTGGTTTAAAGAGATTAGGTAATCATAATAGAATCTTAGAATTTTAGATCTTGAAAAAACTTTAGAGATCATTTTCAGGTTCCCTCTATAAAGTTCTTAAGCATCTGTCTCCTTTGAGGCTTAGCAATGTATAGTAGCTTGCTCACACTCACCTGGGATTTAGGTCCTAGGAGAGAAGTGGAACAAGGAAAGTAATTCAGAGGAGTTGATGCTAAGTATTTATCTCTCTCATCTTAAAACCTTCTCTGGAACTATGCCACTAGCTATTACCCTCTCTTCTTCCTTTTAAGACGAGTTTTCTTGAAAGAGTTGTCTCCTGTTCATCATGTTCCAGGTTTCCTATTCTCGGAAGTACACCAGCCACCTTTTCATCTATCCCAACCCTTATGTTTCTCTAATACCTTTTAAATGTCTTTCTTAAAGTACTTATGTATTTTACTTGTCTATTTCTCCTACTAGATGGTGAATTCTTTGAAAGCAAGAAATTCTTTTGCTTTCATATTTTTAATGCATATTCTGTAGGTTAGTAGATAGATAATACCATTGAGAATGTGGGTGTATAGATTGAGAAGAAGAGACATAAGAAATGGTAATAGTCCTAGCCAGTTTGGCTCAGTGGATAGAGTGTGGGCCCTTGTACTGAAGAGTCCCAGGTTTGAGTCTGGTCAAGGGTATGTACCTTGGTTTTAGGCTTGATCCTCTGTCTCAGTCAGGACACGTGCAGGAGGCAACCAGTCAACATGTCTCTCTCACATCGATGTTTCTATCTCTCCCACTCCCTTCCACTCTCTAAAAGTCAATGGAAAAATATCCTTGGGTGAGGATTAACAACAACAACAACAAAAAAGGTAACGGTGGTACTGGGAATAAGGAATGTGTGATTAGCACATAGTCAAAGCTCATAAATATTTGATGAATAAAAATGCCAATTCCCCTTTTATTTTGTATAAATAGTCCTATGCAAAATTATATTTTTATTGTATAAATATTAGCTACTGGCTTTTAAAAAATAAACTCAAAATAAAGAGATCAGAAAGAATGAATAATTGAAATTGTATTATATTTCTTAGCAGAATTACTTATTAAAAACTCTTAATATGAATTTTCAGTCCTGAACATAATCTAATTTTGCCCCTAATGAGAGAAAAAGGTGATCGAATTACATCATATGCTTCCCCTATAAGTTATCTAAGATTCCAAATATATATTATCTTAGGGTAATTAAAAAAACAAAGTTTAACTATGAAAAAAAGCTCTAAAAAATACTAAATCTTGCCCTGGTTGGTATGGCTTAGTGGATAGAGTGCCGATCTGCAGACTGAAGGGTCCCAGGTTCAATTCCAGTCAAAGGCACATGCTCAGGTTGAAGGCTCGATCCCCAGTGGGGGGTCGTACAGGAGGCACCCAATCAATGATTCTCTCTCATCTATGTTTCTCTCTTTCTCTCCCTTCCTCTCTGAAATCAATAAAAATGTATTTTTTTTAAAAAACCAAACCTCAATCATGTAAATTAGAGTAGTTGGGATGTTGCTATTTTTAAGACATTCCTAGGATTCTTTTAGCATCTTTAGAACCAGTTTAAGCTATACAGATATATGTGTGTGTATGTGTGAGCACATACATTCCTTTGTAGTCATAGATTAAAAATATTTTTTCAACTTACAGAAATGTTGGATTTCCAACATACTGAAAGGAATAGAGAATGATATAATAACAATAACATAGTTATTAAGCTGTAAACTCTGGAGCAGGAATCCATCTCCTAGGGTTGTTTTTAATATACATGCAGACACTTAGAAAAGTACCTACTATATAAGTGCTCAAATGTTAGCTTTCTTAATCATTTTCTTCATTTATTGTTGCTGCTCTTGCTATTTACATATGTGCATATATGTAAGTAATAGGTTTTTTAAATCATCCAGTACTAAGCTTTAGTAAACCATATTTGCTTTAGACTTTTTAGAGAAATCATATTAGATTTGACTGAAACTTCCTATGTACCTTTCCCCAGTCCTGTTTCTCTTATTCCCTGCCCAGAGTTAACCATCATCCTGAATTTGGAGTGTCATTCCCATGAAAGTCTATACAATTACCAATGTGAATGTAGCTATGAAAAACTTTTGTTTTATACTATACTAGGGGTTGGGGGTGTCCCTCAGCTCGGCCTGCGCCCTCTTGCAGTCTGGGAATCCTCAGGGGATGTCCCACTGACTGTCTGCCCCCTGGTGATCAGTGCATGTCATAGCGACTTGGTTGACTGGTCGACTGTCTGCCCTTTGTGGTCAGTGCATGTCCTAGTGAGTGGTTGAGTGACCTTAGCATATCATTAGCATATTACACTTTGATTGGTTGAACAGCTGACCAGATGACCAGACACTTAGCGTATGAGGCTTTTGTTATATAGGATAGTATGTAAATATTATACTATATATCTGTTTTTGATATGTATTTATGTTAATACTATAGTTCATTTTTCTTAAATGTTTCCTTTTAAAGAAGTTTATGTTAATATTTTAAATATATAGAGGTATAGAAAATAACAAACACCCCTGTACTCATAATGTTGAAATTTAACATTATATTTTATCTATGTGGCTGGCTGGCTGGCTATTATTAAAGACTAGAGGCCTATTGCACGAAGAGATTCGTGCAATAGGCCTTCCCTTCTCCTGGCTGCCAACACAGGTTTTCCTCCGGCACCCGGGACCCAGGCCTTCGCTCCGGCTGGAGCCGCCTTCAGTCTTCCGTCTTCGCTGCTCCGGCCGGAGCCGCCTTCAGTCTTCCATCTTAGCTGCTCCGGCTCACCTTCAGTCTTCCCTCCGCCGCTTGGAGGCTACGTGTGCAAATTAACCGCCATCTTTGTTGGCTGTTAATTTGCATATCACGCTCATTAGCCAATGGGAGGCATAGTGAAGGTATGGTCAATTACCATGTTTGTCTATTATTAGATAGGATAGAGTTGATGAACCTCTCTGTTCCCTTTCATATTCCCATTCCCCTTCTCCCTTCCCAGAGGTAACCCTTCTCATAAATGTGATATTTATCATTCTTTCTAATATATATATATATATTTTAGAGAGCCCGGTGCACAAAAATTTGTGCACTGGCTGGGGGGGGGGGGTGTCCCTCAGCCCCACTTGTGCCCTCTCACAGTCTGGGACCCCTCGGGAGATAACGACCTACTGGCTTAGGCCTGCTCCCGGGTTGCAGAGGGCAGGCCCAATCCCTAGGTGCCTCTTCCGGAGCCCCTGGTCGGGCTCAGAGCTGGGCCAATTGGGGAGTTGCGGCACCACCCCCTGTCACGCACAGAGCGGGGCCCATCAGGGGGGTTGGGGCTCCGTACCCTTTCACACACAGAACAGGGCCGATCAGGGGGTTGGGGAGCTCCCCCCTGTCACGCACAGAGCAGGGCCAATCAGGGGGTTGGGGAGCTCCCCCATATCACGCACAGAGTAGGGCCGATAGGGGAGTTGGGGCACCACCCCCTGTCACACACAGAGCAGGGCCGATCAGGGGGTTGTGGCACTCCCCCCTGTCATACTCAGGGCAGGGCCGATGGGGAGGTTGCGGCTCCACCCCATCACACACAGAGCAGGGCCCATGGGGGGGTTGGGGCGCCGCACCCTGTCACACACGGAGCAGGGCTGATCAGGGGGTTGGGGAGCTCCCCCCTATCAGGCACAGAGCAGGGCCGATCAGGGGGTTGGGGCGCCTTCCCCTGTCACGAGCAGAGCAGGGCGGATAGGGAGGTTGTGGCCCGCCCCCTGTCACACACAGAGCTGCAGGGCGATCAGGGGGTTTGGGCCCTGCCCCCTGTCACGCTGCTCCAGGGGCCAGAGAGCCTCGCGGCTCCGCTGATCCCAGTGCTGGGAGGCTTCGCTGCTCTGCTGATCCCGGTGCTGGGAGGCTCCGCTGATCCCAGTGCTGGGAGGCCTCGCTGTTCCGCTGATCCCGGTGCCAGGAGGCCTCGCGGCTCTGCTGATCCCAGTGCCAGGAGGCCTCGCGGCTCTGCTCATCCCGGGGCGTGAGGCCTCGCGGCTCCGCTGATCTCGGGTTCGGGAGGCCTCGCGGCTCTGCTGATCCCGGTGCTGGGAGGCATATTACCCTTTTACTATATAGGATAGAGGCCTGGTGCACAGATGGGGGCTGGCTGGTTTGCCCTGAAGGGTGTCCTGGATCAGGGAGGGGGTCCCACTGGCCAGCCTGGATGAGGGGATGATGGCTGTTTGCAGCTGGTCACACCCTCTTCAGGGTGGGGGTCCCCACTGGGGTGCCTGGCCAGCCTGGATGAGGGGATGATGGCTGTTTGCAGCTGGTCACACCCCGTTCAGGGTGGGGGTCCCCACTGGGGTGCCTGGCCAACCTGGATGAGGGACGTTGGCTGTTTGCAGCTGGTCACACCCCGTTCAGGGTGGGGGTCCCCACTGGGGTGCCTGGCCAGTCTGGGTGAGGGCTGAGGGCCGTTTTCAGGCTGGCGGGTGACTGAAGCTCCCAACCTCTCCTTTTTTTCTTCTTTTTTTTTCTTCTGGGATTTATTTACCTTCTATGGCTGTCACTGGAACTGAGAGCCGTCTTTAGCTCTGAGGCTCGGCTCCAGCTCTGAGACCTCGGCTGCTGAAAGCAGGAATCTGGGCTTTGTTTAACTTCTATAATTGAAACACTGTTGCAATGCCAGCTCGGCCGGCTGGCTGAAAGCATGGGTTTTGTTTAGCTTCTATAATTGCAACATAGTTGCTTAGAGTGCAAGCTCAGAGGCCGGCAGCGGCAGGCGGGGAACCTTGGCTTCCTCCATCACTGGAGCAAGCAAGCCTCCTGTTCGCTTCAGCTGCCTGGCTGTTGGCCGCCATCTTGGTTGGCAGTTAATTTGCATATCGCCCTGATTAGCCAATGGGAAGCGTGTCGGAGGTACGGTTAATTACCATGTTTGTCTATTATTAGATAGGATATATATGTATATATATACACACACACATACACATGTGTGTGTATAGATAGATAGATAGATAGATAGATAGATAGATATTTGTTAAGCCTCACTCAAAGATATTTTTTTTCATTGACTTTTAGAGAGTGTGGAAGAGAGGGGGGGAGCAGAGAGAAACATCGATGTGAGAGATTGGTTGCCTCCTGCATGTTCCCTGAATGGGAGCAGGGATCGAGCCTGCAACCAGGGTACATGCCCTTGACCGGAATCGAATCCAGGACCCTTCAGTGCTTAGACTAGTGCTCTAACCACTGAGAAAAAAAAACTAGGACTCTTCCTAATATTTTTATGTTGTGGCTGAATATGTATCTATAAAACTTGCTGTTTTGCAAGTTTTAAAAATTCATAGGAATGAGGTAAATCTGTAGGTTGCTTTTTCACTCAACTTTGTTTTTAAGAATACAAATGTTGATATGTGTACCACTAATTTGTTCATTTTTAACTCTAGTAGTCTAATGTAGAAATATAGTGCAGTTTATTCACTCATTCTGAAACTATATTCTGGGCATATAGTTTCCAGTTTTTTTGTTATTACAATCCATTTTGCTATGAATGTTCTTGTAATACCTATCTTCCTTGTACATGAATAAGAATTTCCATGGGATATACACCAAAATGTGAAATTGTTGCATTATAAGACATCTTCAACTCAAGTAGTTGTTTTAATTTTACACTCAGTGCAGTATGAGTTTGATGAGGTTGAGTGTGTTTTTGTATGTTTATTGGGTTCCTGTTCTGTGATTTGCCTATTTGTAACCTTTGTCCATTGCTCTGTTAGGTATTTGCCTTTTGTTGTTATAGTTTAAATATTCTTGATATTCTTTGCCATTTACTTTTATTGCAGATATCCCGCTCTGTAGCTTTTCTTTTAACTTGTGTTTTCTTTGCCTTTTGTGTTTAAAAAAATTATTTCCTAGTTCTAAAGTCATAAATATGGTCTGCTATATTTTTTCTAGCAGTTTTAAAATTTGAATTATTTTTGTTTTGTTTTGTTAATCTTCACCTAAGGATAATTTTCCATGGATTTTTAGAGAGAGTACAAGGGAGGGGGAGAGACAGAGAGAAATAAACATCTATGTGAGAGATTGGTTGCCTCCTATACATGCCCTGAATAGGACCAGGGATTGAGCCTGCAACCAAGGTACATGCCCTTGATCAGAATCGAACCCACCACCCTTCAATCCACAGACTAACGCTCTATCCACCGAGCCAAACCAGCTAGGGCTAAAATTTGAATTTTTGATTCATATCTCTAATCCCTTGAAATGTGTTTTTGTTTGTGTTGTGATTAACATGATTTTATTTTTCCATATGAATAAGCAATATGCTTTCTGCACCATTTATCAGATAGCCCTTCTGAATTGTAATGCAACCTCTGTTATATAAAAGTTTCATTTTTAGGCTCTTTTGTTTCATTGGTCTTTATAACCTTGTGTCAGTTCCACATTACCCCTACCTTCTTGTTTTTCAAAATTATTGTAGCCATCTTGGCACTTTTCTATATGATTTTTACCAGCAATTTATTCATAAACAACACTGTTGGGATTGAACTTGTTTTTTATTTTAAATGAATCTGGGGGAAATTGCCATTTTTGTATACTGAGTTTTCATATATTTTTGTTTATTTATATGTTCATTCATTTCTGGGTACCTTAAGTTTTTGTTGCAATTGTGAATAAGATATTTTCTCTGTTACATTTTAAATTGGTTATTGTTGGTGTACAAGAATGCCATTGATTGATTTTTGTGTATTGATCTTATATTGAGCATCTCTGTGAATTATTTTATTAGTTCTAATTGTGTTTAGATTCTCTTAGATATTCTTTGTAGAAATTCTATTGTTTGCAAATAAGGACATCTTTGTCTCTTGCTTGCTTTCCAGTTCTTATGTTTTATTTAAGATTTTTGCATCTACAGTAGTCCCCCAATATCCACAGGGGATGTGTTCCAAGACTCCTGTGGAGGTTTGAAACCACAGATAGTTCTGAACCCTGTATATACTATATTTTTTTCTATAATACACATCTATAATACAGTTTAATTTATAAGTTGATATCAGTAAGAGATTAATGATAATAACTACTAATAAAATAGAACAATTACTTGACTTTTCATGGAAAGGAAGTACTACACATCTTCTCTTAGGCACATCTGAATTGTCAACGTCACTACTCTGGCCCTTTGGGGCCATTAAGTAAAATGAAGGCTACTTGAACACAAACACTGTGGTACTGAGATAGTTGATCTGATAACCGAGATGGCTACCGAGTGACTAAAGGGCATGTATTATAGACAGTGTGGAGATGTTGGACAAAAGGATGATTCATGTCCTGGGCAGGCTGGAGCAGGACAGTGCTAGATTTTATCATGCTACTCAGAATAGTGTGCCATTTAAAATTTATAAATTGTTTATTTCTGGAATTTTCTATTTAATATTTTTGGACTGTGGCTCTACAGGTAATTAGAACCGCAGAAAGTGAAACCACAGATATGGGAGACAACTGTACACTCATAAATGAGATAGATGATGATAAATTGTTACTTTTCTGTACTGTCCCTGTCTAGTTTGGGTGTTGAGGTTATAATAGCTTCATAAAGTGAGGTTTGTTTCTCTGAAACAGTTTACATAATAAAGGGCTCTCTGCTCTTTAAAAGGGTTAGTATATCCTGTAAAAACTCTGTGTCATAGTATTGTAGAAGTAAGGTGAGAGACGTTTTGGGAATCACTAGGTTTTTTAAACTACCACTTCAATTTCTTTAATAGTAATGTTTTATTCAGGTCTTATATTTCTTCTTGAGGCATTTTTGAGAATTTATATTTTTCTAGAAAAATATTTCAAATAAATTGGTATAAGGTTATTCACATTTTTTAATTTTGAAAATTGTTACTATTTCCTATTTTGGCTCCTAATGTGTGATCTATTTTTTTTTTCTCTCTTGATCAGTCTTACCAGAGGATTATAATTTTAATTCAGTTATTTCTGTTCTTACCTTACTTTCTTCCTATTGCTTTTCTTTAGAATTATAGCTGATGGTTGAACAATGTGGAGGTTAGGGGTGCCAGCCCCCACGCAGTTGAAAACCTTCATATAACTTTTGATTCCCCCAAAACAATGCATACATACAGTTAGCAGTTGGTTAAGTCTGCGGTTATAAAACTCGGTTGTGAAACTCAGGGATACAAAGGGCTGGCTGTATATTTATTGTAAAAAATCTGCATATAAATGGACCCACTCAGTTCAAACCTGTGTTGTTCAGTGGTCAACTATACTTTATTTTTCTAGCTACTTGAAAATTCAACTCATGCATTGTAACTATTTCCTGGTTTTTGAAGTGTTTTTATTAGTCACTTAAAGTTTAACCAAAAAAACATTTCTTAAAAATATTTTTTTTTATTGATTTCAGAGAGGAAAGGAGAGGGAGAGAGAGATAGAAACAGCAATGATGAGAGAGAATCATTGATTGGCTGCCTCCTTCACGTCCCCCACTGAGGATTGAGCCCGCAACCCGGGCATCTGCCCTGACCTAGAATCAAACCCGGGACCCTTTTGTCCGCAGGCCGATGCTCTAGCCACTGAGCCAAACCAGCTACAGCCAAAAAACTATTATTAGCCATGTTGGTCACTCATTCAGTTTTTCATACTTACCTGGTAGCTCCAAACAACTTTACTTATTTTATATATTTTTTAAGATTATCTGTAGCTAAGTTACTTACAATTTGTGCATTTTTTAAAGTTTAAATTCTTTATTGTTTAAAGTACTACATAAGTCTCCTTTTCCCCCCATTGACCTCTCCCCGACTGCCCCCATCCTCCAGCACATGCCCTCACCTCCCCCCCGCCCCCCCCACCCTTTCTGTGTCCATTGGTTTTGCTCATGTGCATGCATACAAGTCCTTTGGTTGATCTTTTACCTGCTCACTCCCGGCTTCCCTCATAGGTTGGACAGTCTGTTGGATGCTTCTATGACTCTGGTTCTATTTTGTAGAACCTTTTATTCATTCAAGTTGGGAAAATCTCTGGCCTTTCTTCCTTCTTTTTTTTTTTTTTTTAATTAAATCTTTATTGTTCAGATGATTACATTTGTTCCTCTTCCCCCCCCCCATAACTCCCCTCCTCCCAGCTCCCGCCCCACCCTCCGCCCTCACTCCCCACCCACTGTCCTCATCCATAGGTGCACGATTTTTGTCCAGTCTCTTTCCGAATTTCCCACACCCCTTTCCCCCCCAAGAATAGTCAGTCCATTCCCTTTCTGTGTCCCTGATTCTATTATGATCACCAGATTATTTATTCACTTGATTCTTAGATTCACTTGTTGATAGATGCATATTTGTTGTTCATAATTTGTATCTTTACCTTTTTTTTCTTCTTCCTCTTCTTAAAGGATACCTTTCAGCATTTCATATAATACTGGTTTGGTGGTGATGAACTCCTTTAGCTTTTCCTTATCTGTGAAGCTCTTTATCTGACCTTCAGTTCTGAATGATAGCTTTGCTGGATAAAGTAATCTTGGTTGTAGGTTCTTGGCATTCATCACTTTGAATATTTCTTGCCACTCCCTTCTGGCCTGCATAGTTTCTGTTGAGAAATCAGCTGACAGTCGTATGGGTATTCCCTTGTAGGTAACTGGGTTTCTTTCTCTTGCTGCTTTTAAGATTCTCTCTTTGTCTTTTGCTGTTGGCATTTTAATTATGATGTGTCTTGGTGTGGTCCTCTTTGGATTCCTTTTGTTTGGGGTTCTCTGCGCTTCCTGGACCTGTAGGTCTATTTCTTTCACCAGGTGGGGGAAGTTTTCTGTCATTATTTCTTCAAATAGGTTTTCAATATCTTGCTCTCTCTCATCTTCTGGCACCCCTAAAATTCTGATGTTGGTGCGCTTGAAGCTGTCCCAGAGGCTCCTTACACTATCTTCGTATTTTCGGATTCTTTTTTCATTTTGCTTTTCCAGTTGGGTGTTTTTTGCTTCTTCGCGTTTCGAATCTTTGACTTGATTCTTGTGCTCTTCTGGTCTGCTGTTGGGTGTCTGTATAATATTCTTTATTTCAGTCAGTGTATGCTTAATTTCTAGTTGGTTCTTTATCACAACATCGAGGGTCTCATTAGATTTCTTGAGGATCTCACTACATTTATCGGCGGTCTCACCAGTCTTTTCGAGGGCCTTACTAAGTTTATCGGCAGCTTCTAGACAGTTCTTAAGAGACCTTAAAAGTGTGGTTCTGAACTCAATATCCTCCATTGACAGTTTTGTCCTGTTTCTTTGTCTCCGCATTTTTTTATGCTTTCTTGGTACACCCCCTAGTGGTCTTTGTGCGCAGGCTTGTTGCCTTTAAGCCTTGATTGATGTCGGCAATACCGGGGGTGATTTGACCTCCAGGCTAACTGGCTATGAGAGTCCGCTGGGTCTCTAGTGGGAGGGCTTCTGTGCTGGATCTCTAGGGCGGTGCTAATCTAGCGTTTGCCTGAGGCTATCCGGCAAATGGTTCTGCGCAGGGCTTGGGCGGGGCGGGTCCCCGGGGATCTACAGGGCGGGCGGAGCGAGCAGTTAATGGCTGCTCTCAGTTCCTTCCCCAGGGGCTCTGCCTCTCAGAGTCCCAGCAATGGCTGCAAACCTTGGAGAGAAAGCTGCCTTCGAGTTCCGACCGAAGCCAGACAGTCCCGCTTCTCCCGTTTGAGTCTGGGTCCCCAGAGACTCGCCTGGATCTGGAGCTCAGAGTCTGAAACTCCCTCCCGATTGAAAACAACAACCGGGCCCTCCGCCGCCAGCCCGCTCCACGCGCGCACTCCGCACCTGAGTATTTCACTTCAGCACTGTGCCTCCTCTGAGTCTGGGTATGACATTCTCTTTCCTCCTAGTTGTAGAATTTCCACTCAGCCAGCCTTCCTGTGGTTCTGGATGATGACCGTTCTGTCCTTTAGTTATATCTCTGAAGTGGTTGTTCGAGGGCAGCAATCTCCAGCGTTAACCTATGCCGCCATCATGGTTTCTCCCCTTTCTTCCTTCATAGAAAAGTTTTCCCAATGAAAGGGGGTGCTTTTCACATTAACACCTCATAGATTGATATTCCATACTTGCATTTTTATTCCCTGCAGTATTTTTCTTTCCCAGAATTAGTATTAACTTTTTTCTTCATAAAAGTTCAGAGGTTGTTTTGGAAGATTAGTGCAGTATGATTAAAGCTTTATTCTGTGTATGAATTCCATGAATTCCCTTGTGACTCTTGCTTTTCAATCTTAAGTAATAGATATTGAGTTAAATCTGAATTGTTCAAAAAAGATAAAGTGTTATAAATATGAACTGTTATTATTTATATAAACTTTATTGTGAGTAAATCTGTGATTTTATTTGATACCCACAACAACCTTATGAAATTGATAGTATGGCTTCATTCTTGCCACTCTAGATGGAGGAAGTTGAAGCAGAAAGGAATATGACTTACCACAGAATAACATTAGCTCAGGGGTCAGCTAAGTATTGCCCACCCAAACTAGAGACTACCGACAAATTATAGAGCCAGTCACCTAGGGTTTTGTGTTGTTTTTTTTTTAACTGTGGTAAAATATCCCCCCAGAAATGGTAACAAAATTTACCATTTAAAGTGTACAATTCTGTGGCATAAAGTACTTTTACATTTTGTGCAACTATTAGCACCATCCATCTCCAGAAATTTTTTCATATTTCTAAACTGAAACTTTACCCATTCATCAATAACTCACCTTTCCTACCTGCCTCCAGCCTCTGGCAGCCATCGTTACTTAATGTGTCTGTGAATTTGACTACAAGCATACATTGGAAATATTGCAGGTTCATTTCCAGACCAGATGAGATCACTGCAAGTATCACAGGAATTTTTTGGTTTTCCTGTGTATATAAAATTACACTTACACTATACTATAGTCTATTAAGTGGGCAATAGCATTGTGTCTAAAAAAATAATGTACATACCTTAATGAAAACATTTATTTATTTATTGCAAAAAAAATGCTAACCTGGGCCTTCAGATAGTAATAATCTTTTTGCAGGTGAAGGGTCTTGCCTTCCATTTGTGAGAAACGCATTATCTGTAAAGTGCAATAAAGCAGTGCAGTAAGATGAGGTATGCCTCTATTACTCTAGGTACCTCTTTTAAGTGATACCATATATTTGTTCTACTTTGATTTTTTAACATTCTGATATTAGAATTTTAATATTAGCTTTCATTCACAATTTTAAAAGAAGAATCTTACATAGACTTGTGAATTGAGTACCAGAGATACTAAATTCC
The DNA here is from genome assembly GCF_963259705.1 of Myotis daubentonii. Taxonomy (NCBI): domain Eukaryota; kingdom Metazoa; phylum Chordata; class Mammalia; order Chiroptera; family Vespertilionidae; genus Myotis; species Myotis daubentonii. Next base: position 35,676,961 of record NC_081844.1, read on the forward strand.
TATTTGAAGTAATATCCACACATAATTGAACAGATTTACTATCACTGAACTTGCCTAAAAGAATACTTAGCAGGCTCTGAGATGTTTTAAAATGTATTGAGCAATGATGTTTTCTTTAGAGTAGCCTGCTATGTGACTTAGAGAATAATGTTTTAATATTTTGTTTATAGAGGTTGCTTTATAGTCATTTCTTATATTACTGAAGGTTTCAAATATTTGAAAAATCAGTTTGGGAAGCAGTTGATCACATGTTTCAAAATGTCAGTTGTGTTTAATGCAAATGGCATGTATTTAAGTCCATAATTTGAAGAAAAATGGGATTGTATAAAGCAGTAGCTGGCAAATCACGGCTCGCGAGCCACATGTGGCTCTTTGGCCCCTTGAGTGTGGCTCTTCCACAAAATACCACGTGCGGGCACGTAGTACAGTGCGATTGAAACTTCGTGGCCCATGCGCAGAAGTCCATTTTCGGCCTGGGTGAGTCTATTTTGAAGAAGTGGCTTTAGAAGAAGTGGGGGGTGTCGGTGGGTCGGGTGACGGGAGATGCCACGCAGGTGGGCCGGTGGATACGCAGCGCGGGGGAGGCGCGCGCAATTCATACACGAGTTGAGTGAGCCAGTCAGTCTGCAGTCTCATTGTGCAGTGGTTAGTGCAAGTCACATCTGCAGATAGCGTGCGGGTGACAAAAGTACCTACTCGAAGCATAAAATTACCTGTATTTTTCCAACCAGCTGCAAATCCTACAGGTATTTAATTTTATCAATAAATAATATCGTTATTAAGTATGATATCATTTTATTCAACATACCTATAGTTTAAGACTTAAAACTTTAAGTAAAGTTTATTAAGTTAATTTTAGGGAACGTTGTGGAGTGAAAGAAGATGTAGTGTCGAGGATTGAGAAAGGTATGTTGAGATGGTTTGGACATATAGAGAGGATGAATGAAAGGAGATAGACGAAACAAGTATACAAGACGAGTGTGCATGGGAGAGTTGGAAGGGGTCAACCTCAGCGAACGTACCTCAATCAGATTGAGGACGTTTTTAGCAAAGGCCAGCTTAGGAGTACCCTAATTAAGTTAATAACAATGTACCTACCTATATAGTTTAAGTTTAAAAAATTTGGTTCTCAAAAGAAGTTTCAATCGTTGTACTGTTGATATTTGGCTCTGTTGACTAATGAGTTTGCCGACCACTGGTATAAGGAATTTAAAAATATTTAAAATAGTATCCTTGCTGTAAATAGAAGTTTATTGCGTAGATTTTAAAATACTTGACACTAGCTCTGGCTTGTTTGGCTCAGTGGATAGAGTGTCAGCCTGCAGACTGAAGGGTCCCAGTTTCAATTCTGGTCAAGGGCACATGCCCGGGTTGCAGGCTCAATCCCCAATGGGGAGCGTGCAGGAGGCAGTGGATCAATGATTCTCTCTCATCATTGATGTTTCTCTCTCTCTCGCCCTCTCCCTTCCTCTCTGAAATCAATAAAAAAAAACACACACAACCTTTATACTGATTTTAGCAAGAACACTTTTTTAAAATGTGTATTAAATAATACTTGAACAAGTAATATGTAATGCCTAAATCCAGAATTATGAAATTTAGCCCTAGTTGTCAGAATATCTATTTTACTATTTAAAATCAGTACAGTTTATTCCTAGAGTACACTTCCACCTGATATACTATTTAACACATTAGTAATTTTCTAGGTACACTGGTGTTCTGTTGTGTTTTTTTTTCTTTAAAAATAATTTCCTCTATTTAGTACCTTTTAAGAGGCTTAAAGTATTTTATGAAAGAGTTACAAGTCTCAAAGGTTGTTATTTCTAGAAAAGCGTTTCAATATAACATACATAGTATTGGTTTAAAAAAAAATGGGCTTTAGCCTTGGTCAGTGTGGCACTGTTTGTTGGAGCATCATCCCTTACACCAAAGGGTCATGGGTTTTATTCCCAGTCAGGGCACATGCCTGGGTTTCAGATTCAATCCCCTGTTGGGGTGTGTACAGGAGACGGCTGATTGATGTTTCTCTCTCATATCAATGTTTCTCTCCCTCCTTTTCTCTTTTCCCCCTCTCTCCCTCCCTCCTTCCCTCTCTCTCTCTCTCTAAAATATACATACATATATACATACATACATACATACATACATGGTATTTAAAGGCAGATAGGCTAGGTTTATGTCCTGTCTCTAACATTCTGAGCCTGGTTTCCTCATGTAAAATGCAGGAAATAATATGTAACATATATAGTAATATGTACCTCATGGGTGGCTATGAAGATTAAAGGAGATAATAAATTTAAACCTCTTACTAGAGTGCCTTGCAAAAAGGAAAATTTCAGTATTTTATTGCTATAACTACGTATTTCTTGAAGCTCGAGGAAGGAATATATTAACCCTATATTCTGTACTAGAATCAAATTTTTTTTGTTTAAATATTTATTTTCAAAAGCGCACATATTCTTACCTAAGGTGTCCCTTCATTTTTTTCACCTCTCAGCCATCTAATGCAATGCTATATATCCCAAGAAATTTTGATAATAGAACCTGTTTCAGTAGTAGAAATATGTTACTATAATACAAGCAACTTAGTTAAGACTATGAAGTTCACATTAGAACCATTTGTAGAATTCTAAAAATATATATTTTTATAGAAAACAAACAAAAAACATTATTTGTATTCTTTCAGCCACACAAGGCAACCCGTCTGTTGTTTATCTAGTCTTGATGCAGAAAAATACAAAACTAGCAGAGTAACATCAAATCTAACAGTGATACTAGCTTCAATTTCTGGTAATGTTGTTTCTCTTTACCAGGCAATTTCTAAAGGAATCATCATTGTTTATGTAAGGACCCTGAGCGAAATGGGTATATTTTACACTTCCAACATTAGGGATATAAATATTTCTGTATAAATATATAGTGCTACTAATAACTTCAATGGTAAATATCCTGCCTGTGACTTACTAGTACCAAATTAATTTTTCCTCAAAATTGTTTAGTGTCTATAATAAGGGAAAAGAGTAAGAAATCCCTGTAAAAAAATGTTCTAAATCTCATTTTATAGGAAAATATTATACTATAAAAGAATATTAAAGAAGTTTATAGAAAACTATTAATACTGTTATGTACAGGTTGTAAAATGCTGTCAAATGGCACTGTTGGATAAATATATTAAAACATACAAGTTACTATTATTCTGGCCTCTGTTTAACAGAAAAGCCTAAGTTGTAAGTTCAATTTTAAATCTTAGTTGCAAATATATCTGGTGGACAAATGGTTTACACATTTTAGAAAAAAATATTTTTAATGTACTTGCCATGATCTGCAGCAGGGCACAGAAAACTTTGTCAAAGGTCATATAGTAAATATTTTAGGCTTTGCCTGCCATATGGTTTTTGCTACAGCTACTCAACTCTGCTGATATAATACAAAAGTAATCATAGACAATATGTAAACAAATGGAATTGTTTCAGTAAAGTTTGATTTTACAAAAACAATTGCATCAGATTTGGTCTACATGCTGTAGTTTGTCAATTCTGATCTACAGCAAGCATTATTCAATATAACCTTTGAAAATTTAGTAGTTGGTGGCCTGTGCCATTTTTTTCTGTCCCATATAAATTGTCAGTTTCATTCTTATTACTATTTTTGAGAATCATTGTTTTTACACTATTTGCATAATGGTATTAAAAATACTCAATACAGTCTGGTACTATTATATTGCTACAATAAAAAAATAAATTTTAGTACATCACTATAATAAAGACTTGCCAATAAATCATTTTTCCAATTGTTTTGTAGTTATTACTGCACCAATTAAAGGAAATACTTTCAGTAGTTTATGGGAATAGCAAAATATAAGCAAAATAATGTAATAATCATAGAAGCTTCTAGTTATTAAGTATTGACTATGCACCATGTTCTGTATTCAGCAAATTTATATACATTATCTCATTTAATTTTCACTATAGTCCAGTAAGTTAAATTGTACTCAATTTTACAAATGTAGAAACAGAGTTTCATAATTATACAACTTATTCAAATTCAGACAGTAAGTGAGAGCTGGGATATGAATTATCTTTCTGATTCCAAAGCTTACATTCTTACCACCACTTCACACCTCTTACCCAAAAAACATAGAAGGAATATTTAGGAGATGCAACCTAGTCCTGGCTGTATCCCTAACTAGCTTTGTCTTTAGTTACTCTAAAATTTATCTCTAAAACTAGGGGATTGAACTGAATAATCTCTAAGGTTCTTCTCAGGTCTAATATCAAATGAATCTAGAAACTTTTCTCTCATAAACCACAGGGTTCTTTTTCTTTCTTTATAAAATTCATCTATTAATGCAACAGCCATTTATTATATATCTACCATTATGGCATATTGACAATTGCTGAGAAAGCAAGAGTAATAAGACACAGTTCCTATCATACAGGAGTTTATAGTCTAGTTAAAAAAATAAATATAGAAGTCAGATTATTCTGTGACTAAAGCACAATTATTTTATGGGGTTTTACTCCTGTTTCTTTAAAAAATATATGGAGAAACCTAGTAAAAATGCCTTAAAGAATATGATACTAATTATACTACGGATAAAAACACAAATTAGTAAGTGTACAAAAATTAATTTTGGAGAGTACACTTATTTTTTCCAGCACTTTTAATTAATATTCTTTTTTACAATATGTTTTTATTGATTTGAGAGCGAGAGGAGGGGATAGAGAGGTAGAAACATTAATCAGCTGCCTCCTGCATGCCCACACTGGGGATCAAGCCTGCAGCCTGGGCATGTGCCCTGACTGGGAATTGAACTGGGGACCTCTTGGTTCCTGGGTCATTGCTCAACTACTGAGCCACACTGGGCAGGCCCAAAGAATATTCTTCATTGCCATCTTAAAGTATGTCTTTTTATAAATTGGGTAGAAAAAAATTCCCTAAAGTCCTAAGGTTTTAAAGTGACCAGACTAAAAATTAAAAAATAAATAAAAGTGACGATATAATTACTTTAACAACTTCTTAAATGTTGTGTCATCTTTATCCTCAAATAAAATATAGCACATTAATCCCGAAGGGTAACTATGGAAAAATTAAAATAAGTGAGGTCTTAAATTTGCCACAAATATAGCACATATAACATTGCATGCAAATACATGTTCCTACATGAACATTATAGTATATTTTGCATATCTGATGGAAAGAGAACGGTAGCTAAAATTGTGAAGTCCAAATCCTTGACTAGCTGCATATAGTGCTATTTACTTCAAAGGTGTGTGTGTGTGTGTGTGTGTCTGCGTCTGCGTGCACACAGAAGAGTTCCTCATGCCCCTTTTAACAAGAGAAAGGCCAGATTGCTTTGTAAATTTTGGTCCTAGGTCTACTTCTGGCCTTGGCCCTATCTGAGACTTAATTGCACCATAATTGGAGATAGTGAGTGATGATCTGAAAATTACTTTTCCCCCCTAAGGCCTTCATAAGCCAGCCTTTTCCATACTTCCTTTATTCCAGGCCTCTTCCTAATTCTACTAGCCCAGTGGTCGGCAAAGCACAGCTCGCGAGCCATATGCGGCTCTTTGGCTCCTTGAGTGTGGCTCTTCCACAAAATACCACGTGCGGGCACGCACGTACAGTGCGATTGAAACTTCGTGGCCCATGCGCAGAAGTCCGTTTTTGGCCTGAGCGAGTCTATTTTGAAGAAGTGGCATTAGAAGAAGTGGGGGGTGTTGGTCAGTCGGGCGAAGGGAGACACGGCGCAGGCAGGCCGCGGGATACGCAGTGCAGGGGAGGCGCGCATGATTCATGCACGAGTTGAGTGAGCCAGTCAGTCAGCAGCCTCATTGTTCAGTGGTTAGTGAACTTAGTCCACAGCACAAGTGGTCTGCTTTGAAAGACCTGGAGTAGGAAGATATGTTGATTTTTAACACCTGGAATAGTATTCCTGACTCATATAATCAACTGAAAAAACTAGCATTTGCTCTTCTTTCCTTATTCCAGTCTAAATATTTACGCAAACAATCATTTTCAAGCATGAACCTTGTCAAGAGTAAATTGAGAAGTTGTCTTATTGATGAGAACCTGGAATCGTGCCTAAAATTAAAAACAACAACATACAAACCTGACTGGCCCAAACTTTCTAAGGAGATGCAAGGCTGTTGTTCACATTAGTGTTTGTCAGTCATTGTCATTTAATTTTATGGATATTGTAAGGTAAATTGTAAGGAATTTAATTTTATCAATAAATAATATTGTTATTAAGTATGATAGCAACTTTTATTCAACGTACCTATAGTTTAAGACTTAAAACTTTAAGTAAAGTTTATTAAGTTAATTTTAGGGAACGTTGTGGAGTGAAAGAAGATGTAGTGTCGAGGATTGAGAAAGGTATGTTGAGATGGTTTGGACATATAGAGAGGATGAATGAAAGGAGATAGACGAAACAAGTATACAAGACGAGTGTGGATGGGAGAGTTGGAAGGGGTCAACCTCAGCGAACGTACCTCAATCAGATTGAGGACGTTTTTAGCAAAGGCCAGCTTAGGAGTACCCTAATTAAGTTAATAACAATGTACCTACCTATGTAGTTTAAGTTTAAAAAATTTGGTTCTCAAAAGAAGTTTCAATCGTTGTACTGTTGATATTTGGCTCTGTTGACTAATGAGTTTGCTGACCACTGTACTAGCCCTTCTGATGCAAGGGACACATTAGCAAGGGAAAAAAGAGGAAGAGGATCATTAGAGTTTTCACCCAATCCTTTACAGTTCTTTTCCTCCTACAAAATGTCCATCTATTGGTACAGTGGCTTATTTATCTTCTCTGAGGACTCTAATTTGTTCTTGGCCCAATTCAAACACCTTTCTATCAGAGGTAGAGCCAGGATGTGAGACTTAAGTGCCTTGAGATATTAGTGAGTGCAATAACATACCGTTATGCTCAAAATAACTGACTTTAAATATTAGCTGGCTTACTAGGTTAGAAGAAAAATTCCTAGGACTAATAAAAAAATAAACTGGTGGTCAATGCATATTGGATACTTGGGCTAGAGCAGTGGTTCTCAACCTTCTGGCCCTTTAAATACAGTTTCTCATGTTATGACCCAACCATAAAATTATTTACATTGCTACTTCATAACTAATGTTGCTACTGTTATGAATTGTAATGTAAATATCTGATATGCAGGATGGTCTTAGGCAACCCCTATGAAAGGGTCGTTCGACTGCCAAAGGGGTCACGACCCACAGCTTGAGAACCACTTGGCTAGAGGCTATTTTCTGGAATAGCTGCATAGTTCCCTTCTATACCAGTAGTTTTGATAATGGAGAGATAGTATTTAAAGACATAATGGCTGCAAATTTTCCAAAACTGCTGGACACTTGAATCTTCAGATCAAGGAGGCATTGTATACACCTAGCAGGATAAATAAACAGAAATCTACACTTTGATGAAACTGCAGAATGCCAAGGACAAAAGTCTTGAAATGAGTCTCAAAGAGAGGACAAATCATCATAAAAGACCAACAGTTACAATGACAGCAGAGTCTTCAGCAACAACTATGAAAACCAGAAGACAGTATGATAGTATCTTTAAAATACTGAGAAAAAAAACAAAACACTTTTCAACCAGAAATCCATACCTTGTGAAACTTATGGTGAACATGGTGATGCACTGCCAGATCTCCATCAAAGAAAGACTTGCTACTCAGCTTCTGAGGTGTATTCAGCAGACATCTTTCAGCTACAAAGAGCTTCCTTGTCTGAGGTCATGTCCTTCCTGGGGCTGCCTGCAATGAGAGATTATTAGGTGACCTAAGAAGGCTGGCCTTCAGTATCTGGGCTCTCCAGTGACTCTCAGGATGTGCAACCCTCCCACTGACCCACCACTGTGGCCACGGGCCCTGTGTGTCCCAGTACCTGGACCCTTCGGTGAGAGCAAAAATGATGAGACAAAGAAACAACCCCAAAGGAGGAGGAATCACCAGAAAAGGAACTAAATGAAACGGAGGCATGCAATATGTCAGAAAAATAATTCAGAGTAAGGGTCATAGAGTTCATAAACTGGATGGATGAGAAAATCAACTCATGTAAGCATCAAGAGGAAATCAAGAACAATATAGCTACAATAAAAAACACAATGGAAGGTTCAACAGTAGATTAGAAGAAGCAGAGGGCCGAATTAGTGAGTTAGACAGGGCAAGAAAACACACCAATTCTGAACAGCAATTGGAGAAAAAAATTAGAAAGCCAGAGGAGAGCCTAAGGGAGCTTTGGTACAACATGAAATGGAGTAATATATGTATAATAGGGGTGCCAGAAGGACAAGAAGTGGAACAAGAATTATAAAATCTATTTGAAGAAATAATGACAGAAAACTTCCTGATCTGGGGAAGAAAAAGTCACATAGGCAAGAGAGACCCAAACAAGATGAATTCAAAAAGACGCAGACCAAGACACATTGTAATTACAATGGCAAACATTAATGACTAAGAGAGAATCTTAAAGACTGCAAGAGAGAGACAGAGAGTAACCTACAAAGGATCTTCCATTAGATTATCAAATGATTTCTCAACAGAAACACATCAGGCCAGAAGGGAATGGATGAAGTATACAAAGTGATACAAAGCAAGGGACTGAATCCAAGTATACCCTATCCAGCAAGGCTTTCGTTCAAAATTGAAGGGGAAATCAAGATCTTTGCAAACAAACAAACAAACAAACAAAAAGCTAATGGAATTTCTCACCACCAAGCCAGCAATGCAAGAAATGCTAAAGGGACTGGTGTAAAAAGAAGAAATCAAAAGGGAAAAAGGAACACAGGCACAAAAAATAAAAATGGCTACAAACAAGTACCTATCAATAATAACCTTAAACGTAAATGGACTAAATGTTCCAATCAAAAGACCTAGAGTAGCTGGATGTGTATATATATATAAAAAATGACCCATTCATATGCTGTCTACAAGAGACCCACCTCAGAACAAGGGGCTTACACAGTCTGAAAGTGAAGGGATGGAAAAATACTTTTCAGGAAAATGGAAATGAAAAAAAATAAAGCTGAGGTAGCAATACTTATATCGTACAAAATAGACCTCCAAGTGAAGGCCATAACAAGAGATAAGGAAGGCCACTTCATAACACTAAAAGGATTGACATAACAAGAGGATGTAACTCTGGTAAACGTATATGCACCCAATGGAGAAGCACCCAAAAACATAAAAAAACTTGTGGAAGATATCAAGGGAGAGATCGACAGCAATACAATTATAGTAGGGAACTTTAATACCCCATTGACATCACTGGATAAATCCTCTAGACCAGGGGTGGGCAAACTTTTTGACTCAAGGGCCACAGTGGGTTCTTAAACTGGACCGGAGGGCCGGAACAAAAGCATGGATGGAGTGTTTGTGTGAACCAATATAAATTCAAAGTAAACATCATTACAGAAAAGGGTACGGTCTTTTTTTTTTTTTTTTTTTTTTTTTTTTTTAGTTTTATTCATTTCAAACGGGCCGGATCTGGCCCGCGGGCCTTAGTTTGCCCACGGCTGCTCTAGACAAAAAATCAGCAAAGGAACAATAATCCTAAACGATTCACTAGATCAGATGGACTTAATTGACATCTTCAGAACATTTCACTCAAAGCTACAGTATACACATTCTTCTGAAGTGCACATGAAACATTTTAAAACATAGACCACATATTGGGACACAGGCAAAGTCTCTTCAAATTCAAGATGATTGAAATCATATTAAGCATCTTCTAAGATCACAATGGCATAATAGAAATAAGCTACAATAAAAATCAAAAAATTCAAACATTTGGAGGCTAAATAGCATGTTATTAAACAATGATTGGGTTGCCAAAGAGATCAAAGAAGGAATAAAAAACATCCTGGAAACAAATGACAATGAAAACACAACTATCCAAAATCTATGGGACACAGTGAAAGCAGTCCTGAGAGGGAAGTTCATAGCATTACAGGCCTACCTCAAAAAAAGAAAAACAGAAAGAAAAACTGGTAATAAATTATCTAACTCTACAACTTAAAGAATTAGAAAGAGAGCAATAAGAAAAGCCCAGAGTGAGCAGAAGGAAGGAAATAATAAAGTTCAGAGCAGAAATAAATACCATAGAGACCCAAAAAATAATACAAAAGATCAATAAAACCAAGAGCTGGTTCTTTGAAAGGATAAATAAGATTGATGAACCTGTAGCCAGGCTCACCAAGAAGCAAAGAGAGAGGACCCGTATAAACAAAATCAGAAATGAAAGAGGCAAAATAACAACACCCCCCACAGAAATACAAAGGATTGTAAAAAAATAAATAAATAATAATAAAAAAAGCTATGAACAACTCTTTCAACAAACTTGTCAACCTAGAAGAAATGGACATATTCCTAGAAAAATACGACCTTCCAAACTCAATCAGGAAGAATAAAAAAATATGAATAGGCTGATAACTATGGAGGAAATTGAACCAGTAATCAAAAAACTTCCAACAAACAAAAGCCCTGGGCCAGATGGCCTCACAGGGGAGTTTTATCAAAATTCAAAGAACAATGAAAACCTGTCCTCCTCAGACTATCCCAAAAAATTCAAGAGGAAGGAACACTTCCAAGCTCTTTCTATGAAGCCAGCATTACCCTACTCCCAAAACCAGATAAAGACACTACAAAGAAAGAGAATTACAGGCCAGTATCTCTGATGAACATAGATGTTAAAATCCTCAACAAAATTCTACCAAATCAGATCCAGTATTACATTAGAAAGATCATACACCATGACCAAGTGGGATTTATTCCAGGGATGCAGAAATGGTACAATATCTGCAAATCAATGAACGTAAACAAATTGAGAGATAAAAACCACATAATCATATTAATAGATGCAGAAAAAGCATTTGACAAAATCCAACACCCTTTCTTGATAAAAACCCTTAGCAAAGTGGGAATAGAGGGATCATACCTCAACATAATAAAAGTCTTATATGACAAACCTACTGAATGGGCATAAACTAAAACTATTTCCCCTAAGAACAGGAACAAGACAGGGATGCCCACTCTCACCACTCCTGTTCAACATAGTGCTAGCCATATTGATGAGACAAGAAGAAATAAAAGGCATCCAAATTGGAAAAGAAGTAAAACTGTCATTATTCACAGATGACATGATATTGTACATGAAAAACCCTGAAGACTCCATCAAAAACCTAGATTTAATAAATGAATTTGGCCATGTAGCAGAATACAAAATTAACACCCAGAAATCTATGGCTTTTTTGTACACCAACTAGAGGCCCGGTGCATGGATTTATGCACTAGTGAGGTCCCTTGGCCTGGCTTGCACCCTCTCGCAATCTGGGACCCCTTGGGGGATGTCAGACTGCTAGTTCTGCCTGCTGCTCCTGCTCATCCTGACCCTGCTGCGGGCTTGTGCCCAGTCAGTCCTGATTGGGAGAAGCTCACGCTGCCACAGCAGCGCTTGCCAGCTGTGAACCCTACACCTGACTCCCATTGGTCAGCTGACTGACCACCAGGGGGCAGCTCCTGCGTGATGCGTCTGCCCCGTGGCAGTCAGTGTGCGTCATAGTGACTGGTCCACCAGTCATTCAGTTGTTCTGTCACTTAGGCTTTTATATAGATAGGTAATGAACTCTCAGAAAGAGAACATAAGGACCTAAATAGACACCTTTCAAAAGAGGACATTCAGAAAGCCAAGAGACATATGAAAACATGCTCAAAGTCACTAATCATCCGAGAGATGCAAATCAAAACAACAATGAGGTACCATCTCACACCTGTCAGATTGGCTATCATCAACAAATCAACAAATGACAAGTGCTGGAGAGGATGTGGAGAAAAAGGAACACTCGTGCACTGCTGGTGGGAATGCAGACTGGTGCAGCCACTATGGAAGACAGTATGGAGTTTCCTCAAAAAACTCAAAATGGAACTCCCATTTGACCCTGTGATCCCACTTCTAGGAATATATCCCAAGAAACCGGAAACACCAATCAGAAAGGATATATGCACCCATATGTTCATAGCAGCACAATTCACCATAGCTAGGATCTGGAAACAGCCTAAGTGCCCATCTGTAGATGAATGGATTAGAAAACTGTGGTACATCTACACGATGGAATACTATGCTGCTGTAAAAAAGAAGGAACTCTTACCATTTGCAACAGCATGGATGGAACTGGAGAGCATTATGCTAAGTGAAATAAGCCAGTCAATGAAGGAAAAATACCACATGATCTCAATCATTCATGGATAATAGAGACCATTATAAACTTTTGAACAATAATAGATACAGAGGCAGAGCAGCCTCAAACAGATTGTCAAACTGCAGCGGGAAGGCCGGGGAGGTTTGGGGGGCAGGAGGGAGGAGGGTAAGAGGTCAACCAAAGGACTTGTGTGCATGCATATAAGCATAACCAATGGACATAAAACACTGGGGGGTAGGGGAGGCCAGGGGACTGTCAAGGGTGGGGGGAAAAAAAGGGACACATATGTCATACCCTTTGTAATACTGTAAGCAATAAAAAAAGAGAGAGAGAAACATAAAAAAGCAATCCCATTTACCATTGCAAAAAAAAAAAAATTAAGATACCTAGGAATAAACTTAACTAAGGAGGTAAAAGACCTATACTTGGAAAACTAGGATATTGAATTGAAAAAACAAGTAGAGGAAGACATAAACAAATGGAAGAATATACCGTGTTCATGAATTAGATGAATCAAATTCATTAAACTGTCCAAACTACCTAAAGCAATCTATAGATTTAATGCAATCCCCATTAAAATACCAATGGCGTATTTCACAGACCTGGAACAAACTCTCCAAAAATTCATATAGAATAAAAAAAGACCTTGAATAGCCACAGCAATCTTGAGAAAAAAGAACAAAGTTGGAGGAATCACAATACCAGATATCAAGCTATATTACAAAGCCACTGTTGTCAAAACTGCCTAGTACTGGCACAAGAACAGACATATAGACCACTGGAACAGAACAGAGAACCCAGAAATTGACCCAAGCCATTATACTCAATATTTGACAAAGGAGGCAAGAGCATACAGTGGAGTCAAGACAGTCTCTTCAATAAATGGTGTTGGGAAGATTGGACAGATACATGCAAAAAAATAAAACTAGACCACCAACTTATACCATACACAAAAATAAAATGGATAAAGGACTTAAATGTAAGATGGGAAACCATAAAAATCTTATAAGAATCCATAAGCATCAAAATATCAGACATATGTTGTAGCAGTATCTTTACCAATACAGCTCCTAAGGCAGTGATGGCGAACCTTTTGAGCTCAGCGTTTCAGCATTTTGAAAAACCCTAACTTAACTCTGGTGCCGTGTCACATATAGAAATTTTTTGATATTTGTAACCATAGTAAAACAAAGATTTATATTTTTTATATTTATTTTATATATTTAAATGCCATTTAACAAAGAAAAATCAACCAAAAAAATGAGTTCATAGGTTCGCCATCACTGTCCTAGGGCAATGGAAACTAAGGATAAAATGGGACTATATCAGAATAAAAAGTTTCTGCACAGCGAAAGAAGCCATTAACAAAACAAGAAAGCTCACTGCACGAGAGAACATATTTGCCAATGTTATATCCAATAAGGGCCTAATCTCCAAAATTTATAGGGAACTCATACATCTTAACAAAAGGAAGATAAAACAATCCAATCAAAAAATGGGCAAAGGACTTAAATAGACACTTTTCAAAAGTGGATATACGGAAAGCCAAGAGACATGTGAAAACATGCTCAAAGTCACTAATCATCCAAGAGATGCAAATCAAAATGACAATGGATACCATCTCATACCTCTCAGAATGGCTATAATCAATAAATGAGTTATTGGTAAAGTTAATTAGAATCTAAATTGCTTAACATTCCTCATGCCATTTTTTTAAATGGTTTTTCTAGTTTAGAATGTCTTTATAAAATATATTTGTATTGATTTCAGAGAGGAAGGGAGAGGGAGAGGTAGAAATAACAATGTTGAGAATCATTCATCAGCTGCCTCCCGCATGCCCCCTACTAGGGATCGGGCCTGCAACCCAGGCATGTGCTCTGACTGGGAATCGAACCATGACCTCCTGGTTCATAAGTCAGTGCTCAACTACTAAGTCACACTGGCGAGCCTCATTGCCATTCTTGAATTTAAAAGAAAGAATTATTGTAAGAAGGTAATCTCTGTGTTTGGGAAAGAAAATGAGATTATTTGCAAATGTGCAGTTTGTTATTTTATGATTTCCTCTAACAAAAGAAAAGCTTGGGAATTGAAATCCTAATTTACTATACTTCTTTTTACAGGGTTGCAAATAAATTAGAGGGCCAATGATGAAAGATGATAAACTCAGCAAAAGGAAGATACACAGATATAGAACTAGGAATGAATTATATCTAGTTAAAGAAACAAATTACTTTTTTGCTTTATTTTCAGAACTGTTGCCTCCCTGAGAGGAACAAACTATATTGTAATTGTAGGAGCCTTCACTTCCTTTTTGTCCTTTCTTTTTAAAAGGTATTATAAATATTTCTGACATACAGATATGAATAAAGAATGATACTGTACATTGAACATCAATAGATCTACCATCCATTTAATAAAGAAACCACTAACAAAACACCATTTCCTCCTTTGTGATCTAACCTCCCCATAAACTATCATTCCGGATTATATCTTTATCCATATATTTTTTCCTAAATAATATATATTAGTTTAAGTATTTTAAAACTTTCGAGTGTCAAAGCTGTATATATTTTTTGCAGCTTGCTTTTGTCGTTTATTTGTGAGATTTGTCTATGGTAATATGTGTAAAGTTTATTTGCTTTCTCTGATTTTTAGTATTGTATGAATATATCACATTTGTTTGTTTTACTCTCAGTGGCTATTTAGATTATACCTTGTTTTTCTTCTCTTAGAAATAATGCTGCTATGAATACTTTTGTGTGTCGATATGAGTTTCTCTATAATATATACATAAAAACGGAAATGTTGGATCATAACGTGTGAATCTTCAACTTTACTAGATGTTGCCAAATTGCAAGTTGTTTAACCAATTTAGAACCCCATATGAACAAACAGTTTTCTCATTGTTCTACATCCTCATCATCAGTTGGTGTCATCAGATTTTTTTAATTTTTGCCCATTATATGCACAATCCTCATTGCTATTTAAATTTGTATTTTCCTGATTACTGGTGAGATTGAACTTCTTATGTTTATTAGCTATTTCAATTTCTGTAAATTGCTTATTTACAAACAAATTCTGGATTATAATTCTTTGTTTTGTGCATTATAGAGATTTAGCTTGGCTTTTCAGTTTTTAAATCACGCCCTTTAATCAGCAGAAGTTTAAAATGTTAATGTATATATTATTTATCCATCTTTTTCTTGTTTTTATAAATTATATGTTATTTAAGAATTCTCTACCCCAGGGTCATAAAAAATACTCTTGCAGTTTTAAAGTTTTGCTTTTCAGGTGTGGGTTTTTCATCTATATAATTTATTATATCTGGTGTGAGGATGAAATACTATTTTTAAAATATGTAGATATATAGTTAGCACTATTTAATGACTAGTTCTTCCTTTCTCTAGTAAACTATAATGTGCCTCATATATCAAGTTTCCATATGTGAAACTTATTTCGCTCTTCTTTACCATGGTCTGTTTTCTGTCTTTGCTTAATCTCCTATCATTGTCTTAATTATAATAGCATTATAGTAGATCAAGTAGGACTTTTCAAAAGAGGATAAAAGTAAAGGCAGATAAAGCAATGTAGTGTAATAAGTGCACAAAATATGGAATCAGAAGACCTCCATTCTAGAACTACTGTTACTTACCTAGATGACAGACCTCCATTCTAGAATTACTGTCACAGACTGATCAATTGTTTATTTTTATGTGACTTTGATGACCACAGGCTCAGTTGAGCTAACATTTTGTAATGAATCTATTTTTTAAAATGAAAGTAAACCTAATGCAATATGTGTCTCCATTAGTAAAGTATAGATGCTACTTGATAGGGAAAGAAGCCAAGAACTTTGCCAACCTGATTCAAAGCCAAAGTCTCAGAAACAAGAATTGAATGTAGGCCGCCACAATAATCATAAAAATGCCCTTGATGGGTTTCTTTTTTCACACTGCTTTTTCTCCTTTAGCACGAATAATTTTTTCTATTTAATTAAAAAGAATTTTCAAACCCCAGGGTCTTTGATGGATTCTAGATCTAAATTGAAAGAGTAAAACATGGAAAATACTTTCCATATTGTGGTTGAATAAAGTCATATTGCAAAATTCTTTTGAATAAAATTAGTGATGTTAGTGGAGATCAGTTGTTTAGAAGATGGTGAATGTAGGCTGTTCACAGCTAGCCAGACCTTTGTAGGGAAAGGACAGTAAGACATAGGGCTTACAGTGAGTACTGGTAGTCTCCCTTCTCTGCCTGGCTTCCCTACAGTTCCCAATAAATAGATCAGAGAAATATATCAGGTGAGTTTTTTCCATTGTTACAGTGATATATTTTAACATTAACAGGAATATAGTGTTTTTAAAGGATAATTATAAGAGTTTTAAAGTTTCTCACTTGTCCATTTTAATTATACAAAGAACTAAGATGTTTAGTGGGGGGTTTTCTCAAAAAAAATATAGGCATTTAGTTCATTATAAGGTTATTGTAAAATAAAAACTGAACACCGTATTCCTTTATTTAAATATTTTCCTTTAGTGAGCTTTGCCTTTATACCTAGTATATATCCTGCTTTAAATCAGAACTGACTGAATTTGTTTGGGGAGGGGTTCTTATGTAATTTATAAATCGATAATCATGCACTCCTTTCTCTTCTAAGGGAAATGAGGTTTCTTCATTTATAAGGGAAACCTCCTTTTCTTATAGCAAGGTTGACCATTTTTCCCCAGTGTCATAGCCCTCTGGCTCCAGTACTCTTTGCCTAAATGGCATGTTCACAAAACAGGTGTTGCTTGAGTTGCTTTCTCACTGTATCTCTACCACGGGCAGGTGCTGACTTGGTTACCCTGGAATTTTGGCTTTGACCAGAACTTCATAATACAAACTGTTCCAACCCTCTGTTTTCTAATTCTTTTTACTCTCTTGCCAAATAGAAGGCTTTGATTGTTGGTGTTATTGCTGATCTTGTTTTGAGCACTCCTCTTTAATTCAAGCACTTCTATTATATAGACAGTATTTCTAATTTATGAAAAAAAATGCAGTTTAAAACACTATAGAAGCAACAACATACGGTTTCTCACCTAGGCTCTCTTTCTCTTCCTTCCCCTTTTTCTGGATAACCTTTTATTCCCATGTTTTAGACTAAATAGCACAACTTTGTTTCTGAGTTCCAGACATTATTTATTTACATGGTATTTTAATTTGGAAGTCTACAAGGCATTTCCAACATAACATATCTAGAATAGAACTTCATTTTTCTTCTTAAACCTTCTTCCTACATCCTGTCTCCAGTTCTTCCCCATTCTGTAAACACTGTCATTCACAAGTTGGCTCAGATTCAAATTTGGAGCCATCTATGAGTCTTCTTACTCACATCACACATAATTCATTAACTTCTCACCATCTCCATTTCTACCTTAGTCCAAGCTGATATTTTCACTGTGGCCTTCTAGTTCATCTGCTTGCTTTTCTTTTTGTGTTCCTTTACAATTTATTTTCAACACAGTAGCCAGGGTGATCTTTAAAAAAAGAGAGAGATTATGTTGCTTCTTCAAACAAAACCCTCTAACGGCTCCCTACTACCTTTAGAATAAAAAACATAATTTTTACTATTGCCTGCAGCGTCATATATAGGGATGAGCAAAAGTAGGTTTACAGTGCATTATGACATTCCTTTGAGTAAATAAAGCTGTAATAATCATAACTGCATGTCTTTTTCCATATGAATAACTGTAAACCTACTTTTGTCCACCCCTGTAAAATTTGGCCCCTATCTACTTCTTTGACTTATTTTCTACAATTCTCTCCTTTTATGCTCAGCTCTAGCCATCTTTGTCTCCTTGTTGTTATTCTTCAGAGATAACAATGGTTGTTGCTGCTCCTTCCATTTGAAGTACTCTTACTACAGAATATACTCCAGATTTCTGCTTAAATGTCACGTCTTTGGAGAGGCCTTTTCTGACCACTTCGACTTGAAATACCTGCCCCATACACAATATCACATACCAAACGCTATGCCCTAGCCTGCTTTATTTCTGAGTTTATTACTACCTGAAATTACTAGATTTCTTTATTTCTTTGTTTATTGACAGCATTCCATACTAATTCCTTTCCCTACCCCTCCCTAGAATGTAAGCACAAAAGAGCAGGGAATTTTTAAACTTATTTACTGGTATAACTCTTGTACCAGGACATAGAGGCACTATTTAAGTGACTGAATTAATTAGCTATGTGACCTTGAGCAAACTGATTTGTTTTCCCCAGACTGATTCCACATATGTAAATAAGGGGGTTAGATTGTGTAATATCTCTGAAGAAGAGAATTTTAGAGTGTAGATGGTTAGTCAGTTCACCGCCCCCTGTTTTATATGAAATTTGACTAAGGTTACATTGTTTATTTTTAGGCCAATGCTCTTTTCACATCACACAATTCCTCTAATCCTTTGCTCAACTCTAATTAAATCACCCACTATACTTCTTTGATTACAGTTTTACTAGTTTTTTTTTTTTTTAATTAAATCTTTATTGTTCAGATGATTACATTTGTTCCTTTTTTTTCCCCCCATAACTCCCCTCCTCCCAGTTCCCGCCCCACCCTCCGCCCTCACTCCCCACCCACTGTCCTCATTCATAGGTGCACGATTTTTGTCCAGTCTCTTCCCACATCTCCCACACCCCTTTCCCCCCCCAAGAATAGTCAGTCCATTCCCTTTCTGTGTCCCTGATTCTATTATAATCAACAGTTCATTCTGTTCATCAGATTATTTATTCACTTGATTCTTAGATTCACTTGTTGATAGATGCATATTTGTTGTTCATAATTTGTATCTTTACCTTTTTCTTCCTCTTCCTCTTCTTAAAGGATACCTTTCAGCATTTCATATAATCCTGGTTTGGTGGTGATGAACTCCTTCAGCTTTTCCTTATCTGTGAAGCTCTTTATCTGACCTTCAATTCTGAATGATAGCTTTGCTGGATAAAGTAATCTTGGTTGTAGGTTCTTGGTATTCATCACTTTGAATATTTCTTGCCACTCCCTTCTGGCCTGCAAAGTTTCTGTTGAGAAATCAGCTGACAGTCGTATGGGTATTCCCTTGTAGGTAACTGAGTTTCTTTCTCTTGCTGTTTTTAAGATTCTCTCTTTATCTTTTGCTCTTGGCATTTTAATGATGATGTGTCTTGGTGTGGTCCTCTTTGGATTCCTTTTGTTGGGGGTTCTCCGTGCTTCTTGGACCTGTAAGTCCATTTCTTTCACCAGGTGGGGGAAGTTTTCTGTCATTATTTCTTCAAATAGGTTTTCAATATCTTGCTCTCTCTCATCTTCTGGCACCCCTATAATTCTGATGTTGGTACGCTTGAAGCTGTCCCAGAGGCTCCTTACACTATCCTCGCATTTTTGGATTCTTTTTTCATTTTGCTTTTCCGGTTGGATGTTTTTTGCTTCCTCGCATTTCAAATCATTGACTTGATTCTTGCGCTCCTCTGGTCTGCTGTCGGGCGTCTGTTTAATATTCGTTATTTCAGTCCGTGTATGCTTAATTTCTAGTTGGTTCCCCAATATAAGATCGAGGGTCGCATTAGTTTTCGTGTAGATCTCATTAAGTTTATCGGCAGCTTCTAAACAGTTCTTGAGAGACCTTAAAAGTGTGGTTCTGAACTCTATATCTTCCATTGACAATTTTGTCCTGTTTCTTTGTCTCCGCATTTTGTTATGCTTCCTTGGTGCACCCCCTAGTGGTCTTTGTTCGCAGTCTTATAGATAAATCTTGATTGTTGTAGATAATTCCAGGGAGGGTTTGACCTCCAGGCCAAGTGGCTATGAGAATCAGCTGTGTCAGCAGTGAGAGAACTTCTGTCCTCTAGGGAGGTGCTAATCTAGCCTTTGCCTGAGGCTATCCGGCAAATGCCTCTGTGCAGGGCTTGGGCGGGGCGGGTCGCACAGGATCAACAGGGTGGGCCGGAGAGAGCAGTTATGGCGGCTCTCAGTCCTGTCCCCAGGGGCTCTGCCTCTCTGAGTCCCAGCACCCGCTGCAAAGCTCGGAGAGAAAGCTGCACTCGCTCTGACCGAAGCCAGACAGTCCCGCTTCTCCCGTTTGAGTCTGGGTCCCTAAAGACTCGCCTGGATCTGGTGCTCAGAGTCTGCGACTCCCTCCCGATGGAAAACGCCAACCGCGCCCTCCGCCGCCAGCCCGCTCCGCGCACTCCGCACCTCAGAATTTGACTTCAGCACTGCGCCTCCTCTGAGTGTCCGTGTGCGTTTCTCTTTCCTCCTAGTTGTAGGACTTCCACTCAGCCAGCGTTCCTGTGGTTCTGGGTGGTGTCCCTTCTGTTTTTTGGTTACACTTTTGAAGTAGTTGTTCAAAGCAGCAAACTCCGGCGTTAACCTATGCCGCCATCTTGGTTCTCCAGTTTTACTAGTTTTAATTTTTAGGTTCTTGGCCTCTTCATCTTCATTAAGCGACATTATCTAAGTTTATGTAAGCTATGTCTTTACATTTACAAATAAGTTTCTTCAATCAGTCACTGTGTTAACACTATTTATTGAGTATAAGCAGACATGATTTGAAGCATGCTTCTCAATGATCAGATTCTTCCCCTTATCTCCATCCACTTTTATAGGAACTTACTGTGTTTTGTTTTTGTGTGTTGTTATTTTTTGTGTGTGTGAGCCAAAAATAACGTGTACAATCATGGTTAACATGTGTACTTTAACTGGGAAGATAGATTTTTAAATCATGGAAAAGAAAAGAACTTTTAGAACACAATTTGATATAATAAAAACTCGTCTCTAATTCCCCTAGGAAATGTTTCAAGATTATTAGATCATAGGCTATTAGGATATACCTTGGAATTTAAATATTCTAACCCAGTGATTCACCACCTTTTTTTGGCCATGCCCCACCTAAGCATCTCTAAAATCCTGATCCCCCCCCCCCCACCCCCCGTGACATATAATTCTTATTATTCAAAAAGTGAACTCCTACTCACATGGAGGAAGCCTAGAAGGCCATTAACTTGGTCTAAACAAGCTTCCAAAGAACATGGTATCCATGAAAGAGAAATATAAAAGAACAAAAGGACAGTTGAAATACTGAGGAAGAAATCACTAAGAAATTATAAAGTTTAAAAACATACAATAGAGAACTGAAATGCATAAATATGTCACAATATATATTTATATACTGTATATGAGGCCCCTAGAACCTTAAGAAATGCAAAAAATTCACTGTGTTAATAACTCATTCTTGAATCGCCCCCCTTAAAAATCAAATTGCCCCCCTATGGGGTGTGTGCCCCACCTTGGGAACCACTGTTCTAACCCCTTAATTTTCAGATGGGGAAATTTAAGTATATAGCAGCATAGGAAACAGTGGAATAAACAAAGATAAATAGTTCCTTATTTGAGGACTTCTCAGAGCCTTTCATTTATGAATGTGCATGTGAATCTCCAAGGAAGGATTATATTAAAATTTTATTTTACCACAATATCTTATTATGGATTATCTTTTAATAGTATCTTTTGGGACAGTAGCTCCATGTACCCCATGTTTGAGTATTTGTTAGGTGTTAGGCACAGTTCTAAGTACCTTATATGTTTCAACCCATTAGATATGCTGCATATATTTTTTTGTATTTTTAGTTTTTATGTTTTTTATTGACTTTAGAGCAGTGGTTCTCAACCCTCCTAATGCCGTCACTCTTTAATACAGTTCCTCATGTGGTGACCCCCCAATTTCATTGTTACAAATTGAACATAATTAAAGCATAGTGATTAATCACAAAAACAATATGTAATTATATGTGTGTTTTCCAAAGGTCTTAGGCGACCCTGTGAAAGGGTCATTCGACCCCCCAAGGGGTCGCGACCCACAGGTTGAGAACCGCTGCTTTAGAGAGAGGGAGAGGGAAAGAAACATTCGTTTCTGTCTGCTAGAGGCAGGAAGATGAACTTGGAGGGGAAGAGAGAAACATCTGTCGGTTGCCTCCACCCTTCCTCCTTACCCCCCAGTTGGGATCGAACCCATGATCTTTTGGCTTACAGGATGACATGCTAACCAACTGAGCCACACCGGCCAGGGCTATTTGTTCTTTCTTAACTTTATGTGAAAATCTGCCTTAAGAACTAATGTGCCATAACAGAGAATGTAAGGTAGTCACAAGATGGGGTGTGTGTGTGTGTGTGTGTGTGTGTGTGTGTAAATCCAGAATATAAGTCCTGGGCGTTGATTCATTTATAATTTATCATAATGTTCTTTCATCTAGCTGATCATTAATTTATTTATTTAGCTTGCTTTAGATACTTAAAATATTCACTGTACACTATATATTAAATAGCAATATAATTGTTTTAGTTTTTAAAAAATACCTTTGTGCCCTGACTGGTTTTTGCTCAGTGGTTGGAGTGTCGGCCTGCGGACTCAAGGGTCCAAGGTTCGATTCCGGCCAAGGACATGTACCTTGGTTGCGGGCATATACCCAGTGGGGAGTATGCAGGAGGCAGCTGGTCGATGTTTCTAACTCTCTGTCCTTCTCCCTTCCTCTCTGTACAAAAATCAATAAAATATATTTAAAAAATTGTATTGTATTGAAATCATTGTATTGATTTCAGAGAGGAAGGCAGAAGGAGAGGCAGAAACATCAATGATGTGAATCATTGATCAACTGCCTCCCGCATGCCCCCTGCTGGGGATCAAGCTGGCAACCTGGGCATGCTCCCTGACCTGTGATTGAACCGGGACCTCTTGGTTCCTGGGTCCACACTCAATCATTGAGCCACACACCCACTCAGTATAATTTTTGATAACTTATTGGAGTAATTTATTTGTAGAACATTTATTGGTACCTACTATAATCCATTTACATTGCATCACAGTGTATCACCCAAACTGTTGTCACTCCATTAATACAGTAAAAGTTTTCCTGGTTAAATATGTTTTGTAAATGTTGATTGTCCTATATAAGGAAAGGGTAATATGCAAATCAACCGAAAGGCAGCACAACCACAGGGGGAGTACTGCTCAGCCAGAAGCTGGCTTACGGCTGGCGAGTGCAGCGTTGGTGGCGGGAGCCTCTCTCGCTTCCGCAGCAGCACTGAAATTGTCCAGCTGACGGCTTAGGCCCGCTCCCCCTAAGCCAGTGATGGCAAACCTATGACACGCGTGTCAGAGGTGACACGCAAACTCATTTTTTTGGTTGATTTTTCTTTGTTAAATGGCATTTAAATATATAAAATAAATATCAAAAATATAAATCTTCGTTTTACTATGGTTGCAGATATCAAAAAATTTCTATATGTGACACAGCACCAGAGTTAAGTTAGGGTTTTTCAAAATGCTGACACACCGAGCTCAAAAGGTTCGCCATCACTGCCCTAAGCCATCAGTTGGACACCCCCTGAGGGCTCGCGGACTGTGAGAGGGCACAGGCTGGGCTGAGGGACCCCCCCCCCCCCCCCAGTACATGAGGCGTCTAGTATACATATAATTTTCTCCACTTTAAAATATTCCTAAATGTCAAAAAAAAGTTACTGTAAAGCATGCTCAGAAGAAGAACATACCTCCCCATCAATATAACCACCATTTACATTTTTCTGTATATTTTTGTAACATTTTGGTAGCTACTCTTTGGAAACATACACCCTCCTGCCTCTAGCCAATGAATCACATTTCTTGGCCTTATGTAGTCCCTTTCCTTGAATTGGTCTGGCTCAATGACTTTTTAAAAATATATATTTTTTTATTCATTTCAGAGAGGAAGGGAGAGAGGGATAGAAACATTAATGATGAGAGAGCATCACTAATTGGCTGCCTTCTGCACGCCCCCTACTGGGGATAGAGCCCACAACCCAGGCATGTGCCTCTGACTGGAATTTAAACCAGGACCCTTCAGTCCGCAGGCGGATGCTCTATCCACTGAGCCAGACCGGCTAGGGACGATTCAATGACTTTTGATTAGTACAATGAGCAGAAGTGGTTCTTCTAAGGCTAAGTCTTAAGAAGTTTTGCAGCTTTTGCCAAATTTTCTTAGAATGCTTGCTCTGGGAGAAACCAGCTTCTAGTAAGAATTCAGACTACTCTGAAACCACAAGATGTGTGCAATCCCAAGCTATATGGACAGGCTGCATGAAAGGAGGGTGGGAAGGAGAGAGAAATTCCCAGCCAGCTCCTACCTTTTCCAGCAATCCTAGCTGAGATGTCAGACATTTGAGTGATAAAGCCATCTTATATGGCTGTCCAGCTCAGTGTTACTTTCAGATGATTCTAGGCCCAGCTGTCTTCTGACTGAAGCTACACTGAAAACACAAGTGAGTGTAATGCAGCTGAGTCCAGTCAATACACAGAACTATCAGAGGTAAAAATAAATTCTTGTTTTAAGCCATTAAGTTTTGGTGTGGTTTCTTACACAGCAGTAGATAACCAGAACAATGTTTATGCATATACTAGCAAGTACATTCCTTTTCCCCCTCTTTTTTACTCAAATGGCAGTTACTATACACACTTCTCCCCCTTTTTTGTCATTTAATAATGTATCTTGAAAATCAGTATCTAAAGAGAAAAGGCTTCCTCATTTTTTATGACACTGATTAGATAAACCACATTGTTTCTGATATTTTACTATTATTATAATCTGTGTACATACATCATTTCACCTATATAAATATATATATATGAATATATATCTATAGCATAAATCCTTAAAATAATTGCTTGATCAAAGGGTATGACTTTTATTAAGATATAGTTGACATAAAATAACTTCACAAATGGCAAACTTTTGATAAATATTGCCAAATTGTCTTTTATAGAGGTTGCATGAACTTGTATTTTCATCTGCAATATGCAAGAGTGTATTTCTCCACACATTTGCTAATATAGTGTGCTATCAGACTTTTGGATCTTACCTATCTGATAGGCTAAAAAATAAAATTACTATGTAATTATAATTTTTAAAAAACTGAGTGAAGTTGAGCTCATGTTTGTATTTAAATTTCTATAAACTATCCATATATTTTACCTATTTTTCTTTAGGTGGTGGATTTTTTCTTATTTGTATTTCTTTATTAAAATTAGCCCTTTATCTCTTATAATGTTTGCAACAACTTTATCTGCTTTTTTATTGTCTTTTGGTTGTTATGTTATGGAAATTATGGCCATATAAAATGTTGGTATTTTATTTTTGTATCTTCACTTTTATGATAGGTTTATTTATCTCTACTTTTATGGCTTTTACATTTTGTGTCATAGCTAGACAATTATTCTCTACCCTGAGAGTAAAGCTTTCATCTTGAACTTCATGGTTTCTTTTTGGTTTTTGTTTTTTTACATTTGAATTTTTTATCTGATAGGAATTCATCTTAGTATGAAATATGGTATGTGATCAGTAGGTTTATATTTTTTCCCAGGTTTTTACTGTTTTGGTAATATGAATTGGAAGAAGAAATATTAATGCCACCTGGGAGAAACCTGACCAAAGAAGTCTGAAATATATAGTAAATGCCCCCCCCCTTTTTGTTAATTTTAGATGCTAAACTTCTAAGTATCATGATTTAAAAAGAAATTTTATGCTCTTATTTCTAGAACTAGAGGCCCGGTGCATGAAATTCATGCATGGGGGTGGGGAGGGTGTCCCTCAGCCTGGCCTGCACCCTCTCGCAATCCAGGACCCCTGTGGGATCAGGCCTAAACTGGCAGTCAGACATTCCTCTCGCAATCCAGGACTGCTGGCTCCTAACCGCTCGCTTGTCTGCCTGCCTGATCGCCCCTAACTGCCTCTGCCTGCCTGCCTGATCACCCCTAACCACTCTGCCTGCCTACCTGATGCCCCTAACTGCTCACCTGCCTGCCTGATCGCCCCTAACTGCTCACCTGCCTGCCTGATCGCCCCTAACCACTCGCCTGCCTCCCTGATTGCCCCTAACTGCCTCTGCCTCAGCCCCCGCACCCGGGACCCAGGCTTCCCTACCTCTGGCCAACCGGGACCCAGGTGGCTTCACCTGGGCCGGCCGCAGGCGCCGGGGCCCAGCTTTGTCAGGAAGGACGTCCTGAAGATGTCTGGTCTGTCTGGTATAATTAGCATATTACCCTTTTATTAGTATAGATGAGGGGAGGAAACATTTTTGCTTTCTTATGTGACTGAAAATGTGCAGTATGAAGTGCCTCAAAAAAATTTTTTTACCTTGAAAAGGGGAAAATTTTTTTTCTAGATGCCTATCTAGAATTTATTTATTGAATAATTAATTCATCTTTTTTTAAATAGTTTGAAATGTCACATAAAATACTAAAACTTCTATGGCCCAGAATTACACAGTTTTCTTATAGCTTATTGATATATTTCTCTCCTCTTTCAGCATTTTTCTGTAGAAATGTTTGTTTTTCTATATGAACTTTAGAATCATCTTGTTTAATTCCCAGTTGACTCTGTTGGCATTTTTATTGGAATTGTGTTAAATTTAATGACTAAATCAAGGAGAATTTGCATTTTTTAATGCTGATTCTAGTTATCCACAAACATGTTTTATAAGCATTTTAAAGCTTCTTCTAATGCATCACTCATTATTCTTATTAAATTTATTCCTTGGTGTTTTGTCCCTTTTGTTGTTAACATGGAAGTATTAGTTTGCTAGGGCTGCCAAAACAAGATACACAGACTGGGTTGCTTAAACACAGTTATGGAGGTTGGAACTCCAAGATCAAGGTACCAGCACAAGATCAAGGTGCCAGCACAGTTGATTTCTCTGAGGCCTCTCTTCTTGGCTTTGGCTGCTGACCCTTTTACGCTTTCTTCACATGTTTTTTTTTTTCTGTGTGCGTTCATCCCTGTGTCTATGTGTCCAAATTTCCCCTTCTTGTAAGGACATCAGTCCCATTGATTTAAGGCCCACCTATAAAATTTCATTTAATCCTAATTACCTTTTAATTTATTTTTTATTGATTTCAGAGAAGAAAGGAGTGGGGGAGAGAGAGAGAGAAACATCAATGATGAGAGAGAATCATTGATCGGCTGCTTCCTGCACACCCCTCACTGGAGATTGAGCCTGCAACCCGGGCATGGGCCCTGCCAGGAATCAAATCATGATCTCTTGGTTTCATAGGTCGATGCTCAACCACTGAACAACACCAGCTGGGCCTAATTACCACTTTAAAGACTCTATCTCCAAACAAATCACATTCTGAGGTACTGGGAGTTATGGCTTCAACATATGAATTTTAGGGGGACACAGTTCATTCCATAACAATGGCAAATAAAGAATTTTCTTTCTTTTACCTAGTAACTGTTAATTTGTATATCTGAAAGTGATTTCAGTATTTTATTTTGCACCTAGTCATATTGCTTCTGATTTATAATAGTTTTTACTTTATTCACTTAAAATTAGGTTATCTGTGCCCAGCCGACATGGCTCAGTGGTTGAGCGTCGACCTCGACATATGAACCAGGAGGTCACAGTTTGATTCCCAGTCAGGGCACATGCCCAGGTTGTGGACTTGACCCCCAGTGTGAGTCATGCAGGAGGCAGCCAATCAATGATTCTCTTGCATCATTTATGTTTCTATCGCTCCCTCCTTCTCCTTTCCTCTCTGAAATTAACAAAAATACATTTTTAAAAATTACATTATTTGTAAATAATCATTTTCTCCTCCTTTATAGTTTTTATACCTTTTTTTGTCTAATGCAGTTAGAACTATTGATACAAGGTTAATTAAGAGTAGTAAGAGTAGATCCTCGTATTCCTGACTTTAATGAGGCTAGTAACTTCTGGTGTTCCCATTAAACATGGTACTGTCTTTTGGAATAACATTGATTTATTTTGTCACTGTAAGGGCATATCTTCTATTTTTATTTTATTACAATGTTTAATAAATGGATATTTATTATAATTTAAAAAACAATTATGGGTAATTTTATCAAATTCCTTTTTGGCATACATAGAAATGATTGTATATGTTTTCTCTTTGATCCAATAATGTATCGAATATATAAATCAGTTTCCTAATATTGAACCATCCTTGCTTTTCTATATTTGGTTATGACATATTCTTTTTAAATTTATTTATTGATTTGAGAGAGAAGAAGGGGGGGGAGAGAGAAAGAAAGAGAAACACTGATTCATTTTACACTTATTTATGCATTCATTGCTTGATGCCTTGACTCCTGGATTGAACCCGCAACCCTGGTGTATTGGGGCTGAGCTACCTGGCCAAGGCTATGACATTTTCTTTGAATTTTCTGTTTGCATAAAAATTCATAAATGGGACATCTATAGATTTATTGTTTTATCAAATCTATTGAGTTAGGCACAATTTTATTCTTGCTTCTGGGGTCAGTTTTTTGTTTTTGTTTTTTACTCTCACCTCAGGATATATTTTCTATTGATTTTTTTTAGAGAGAGTGGAGGGAAGGAAGGAGAGGGGGAGGAGAGAGAGAGAGAGAAAAACAATGTGACAGACATCAATTGGTTGCCTCCTATCCGCACCCCAACTGGGGCTGGAGATCGAGCCTGCAACTGAGGTGTGTGCCCTTGACCAGGAATCGAACCCAAAACCCTTCATTATGTGGGCTAGCGTGCTAACCCTGAGCCAAATTGGCCAGGGCTATGCTTAGTTTTGTTTATATTTTCTTATTATTTGTTTTCATTCATTTCTAAGTTTATTTGCATGCAATTGAGCAAAGTAATCTCTTAATATTATTTTAGTTTTGTCTTTTGTAGCAGTTTACTTACCATTTCTGCGTGTGTGTATATGCACATGAATTCTTTTCTTTCCTTTGTTGTTGTTTTTTAAATATATTTTTATTGATTTTAGAGAGGAAGGGAGAGATAGAAATATCAATGACGAGAGAGAATCATTGATGGGCTGCCTCTTGGATGCCCCCTGCTGGGGATTGAGCCCACAACCCGTGCATGTGCCCTGACCTCCTGGATCATAGGTTGACACTCAACCACCGAGCTTCCCTATGTTGTTTTGATTGGGCTGCAGTGGTTTTCAACCTTCCTAATGCCGCAACCCTTTAATATAGTTCCTCATGTTGTGGTGACCCCCAATTTCGTTGTTACAAATTGAACATAATTAAAGCATAGTGATTAATCAAAAAACAATATGTAATTATATATGTGTTTTCTGATGGTCTTAGGCGACCTCTGTGAAAGGGTCGTTTGACCCCCAAAGGGGTCACGACCCACAGATTGAGAACCGCTGGGCTAGAGGATGGTTATTTATTATGTTTTTCAAATAACCAGCTTTGGGTTTATTAATTGATTTTGTCTTCTAATTTATTTATGTTATCTTTATTAATTCATTTGATTTCTTTTTAGGTTTACTTTATTGATAGATAATGCAATTAATATTCCTAGTTAGTCATTAGTCTATTAATTTGATTTATAGTTTCTTGTTCTACAGAAGTTTTAAGTTTTTAGTAACCAAAACTATCAGCCTTTTTCTTTTATAACTTCTTTGTTTCATATTACTCTTCTAAAAAGGCTTCACACCTTCCATTATAAAAATGCTTTATGATTTTCATAGATTTATGATTTTTTTTTAACTTTCTAGAATTTATTTTTCCTTGCTATTTGAGGTGGTGTTTAAATTATTTTGTTTCCAGGTAGATTGCCAACCATTCCTACATCACTTATTAAACAATCTATCTTTGCCTCATTTGTTTGAAATACTTATATACCTAACGTTTTATATCTTGTGAAAAATCCTATTGATCTTTTCAGATTATAGGATTATTTGGGGGGATAATTAAATTGACATCTTTAAAACATTGAGGATTTACATGTAGAAATATGGAATATTTCTCTGTTTACTTCAGTTTTTCTGTGTCCTTCAGTAAGGTTTTATCATTTTCTTACTAGGTTTATTACTAGGTGTCTTACAGTTTTTGTTAAGATTATAAATTAAATGGTTTTCATTATTTTTCTTATCTGGTTATTGATATATTTTGATTTTTCTATATTAATCTTGTCCAACTTAAGTTACTGAACCCTTTGACTGTTTCTGTTTGTTTTTTTAGTTGATTCTCTTGGATTTTCTAGATAGTCTTGTTGTCTCTTTGTTCCCAGTACTTACACTGTGTTTTTAAGTTTTGCTTCTGGCAGAATATCTCATTGACTCGACTTGGTCTTCCGGAATGGTTGCTCTATTCTTCTTAGCTCCAGAGGACAGAACTAGGACAGATAGGCAGAAAGCTAGAGAGAGCTATTTGAACATGGAAGAAAAGATGATTTGACAGTAGTAATGTCAGATAAAATACAATGTAAAGTGAAGAGTATCCATAAAGCAAAATAAGCAGCTAGAGCATTATTGAATTTACCTAACACCTCACATAGGCTTGAAAATAAAAACTGGCAAGATTAGAAAGAAAACTGATGAGTTCACAGTTATGTGAGAAATTTTAGCATACCTGTACTAAAATGGGTAGGTAAACAGAAAATTAGTCAAGAATATAGGGAAAATTTGAACAACACAACTGATGAAGTTGATCTAATACGTTTAGAAAATTTTGTACCCAGCAAATAAAGAATATGTGTTATTTTTTACCACACAAGGAATACTTAGAAAACTGTATGCTCAATCATAAAAGAAGTCTCCAAAATTTAAGGTAACCAGAATCTATAGACCAGATTCTCTTACCACAGTAATTAAACTTGAAACCAGCAATAAAAATAAATTTTTGAAAATCTAATCTGATTAGAAACTAGAAAATACACTTACAAGTAACTCATAGTTTAAAGAGGAAGCTTGAAAAGAGCTAGCAGAGTAAAGAATGAAGTAGGTAGATGGAAGAGCATATTAAAGATCATAATTTTTTTATATCGTGATGGCAAATGATAAGACTAGTAAAATTGGCCAGTATAGGTATTACTTGAACCTCTATTCCTATTTAGGGTTTATTTGGACATTAATACTATTTTTCTTTAGAAGACAGCCAGTGTGAGCTAATAAAAATATAAGACTCAAAATATATATTACAAATTTATAAATTTATTGTCAAATTTTTGGGAGTGTATTTTTCCATATAACCAGAAAATTAACTATAGAACTATTTAAGTGAAAACATCAAAATGTAGAATTACTTTACTGCTGTTTATTTTAAAGATTTTTATAATGGCCTTTAATAAATAATTCTTTTTATATATTTAAGATATTTTTCTTTCTCTTCTTGTAGGTCACTCAAATGAGTCGTCCAGACCTGATTCTCTTTCTGATGAAATACCTGATGGCTCTCATAGTTGGTATTCCCTCCATATTTTGGGTTGGAAGCAAAAAGACATGCTTTGAATGGGCCAGTTTTTTTCATGGTCGTAGGAAAAAAGAGTAAGTTGAAGTAAATTATCACAATGTTCACAGACTTCACATTCACGTCAATGTTTTTGTGTTGCTTACATTAAAATAATTTGGATTATAACTTCAGCTGCCATCAGTTAAGACTGGCATAGTAGCATGTCTTAATTAAAAGCTAAAACCTTGGTTTGGCTCAGTTGGTTGAGCATTGTCCTGTGCAACAAAAAGTCACTGGTTTGATTCCCTGTCAGGGGTTGGATTTCTGATCAAGACACATGCCCAGGTATGGGCTCTCTCCCCAGTTAGGAGTGGGGGAGGGGGCAGGCAGGAGGCAGCCAATTGATGTTTCTCTCTCTAAAATCAATAAAAAACATTTTTAAGATAATATAAAAAGCTAAAGACGTGGCCCTGGCTGGATAGCTCAGTTGAGTAGGGTGTCATCCCAGTACACCAAGGTTGCATGTTCAGTCTCCAGTCAGGATACATACAAGAATCAATCAATGAATGCATAAATAAGTAGAACAATAAATTTATGTTTCTCTCTCTTTCCCTCTCCCTCCCTCTCAAATCAATTTTTTAAAAAAAGCTAAAAACTTCTCTTCCTTACTACAGATATGAGGAAAGGTCAATCTTTATTTTTAAAAATCCAAATTATAATTTTTCTTAAAATTAAAAACAAAGTAATGCTTTTATATACATTCTTATATTATGCTCGTGATATTCCTGTGAGGGTTGGTATGTATTATAATCTTTGTGTTACAGATGAGAAAACAGACACAGAGAGGTTAAGTGCCTTGGCCTAAGTCACACAGGTATTAGATTAGGCTTCCATTTCAAATTGAACTTCCAAGTAAACCATAAATGATTTAAGAGATAGCATGCTATTCCATTCTGATATAGTACACATTAAAGCCAATATAGAAAAAAATTATTTCATTATATAACATAAAATATGTTTAAGAAAGTATTTTAATTCAATTCATAGTTGGCCACACTGCATATTAGAATATTATGGTAATGGTAAGACTTGCCAAAGCAGTCTTTTGAGGGCACATTAAAAGAATCTTTAATTTTTAATTTTTTTGAATCCTTAGTTCATAAAATAAAACAAGGTTCTTCAATATTCACAAAGGAACAAATTATTTTAAACTTTTTGCTCAGAATCTTATATGAACATCATATCTGAATTCTAAATTAGTAGAATAACTTATGGATAGGGTCCATGGAAATTGGGTTTTGGGAGATATTCTTAAGAATGTATTTAAAATGTTGTGCCTTGTATGGGTTAATGTACTTCCTTCTTTTTTAAATTAAATCTTTATTGTTCAGATTATTACAGTTGTTCCTCTTTTTCCCCCCCCATAGCTCCCCTCTACCCAGTTTCCACCCCACCCTCTGCCCTTACCCCCCCCCAACTGTCCTCAGCCATAGGTGCACAATTTTTGTCCAGTCTCTTCCCGCAGCCCCCCCCCCCCCGAGAATAGTCAGTCCACTCCCTTTCTATGCCCCTGATTCTATTATATTCACCAGTTTATTCTGTTCATCAGATTATTAATTCACTTGATTTTTAGATTCGCTTGTTGATAGATGTGTATTTGTTGTTCATAATTTGTATCTTTACCTTTTTCTTCTTCTTCCTCTTCTTAAAGGTTACCTTTCAGCATTTCATATAATACTGGTTTGATGGTGATGAACTCCTTTAGCTTTTTCTTATCTGTGAAGCTCTTTATCTGACCTTCAGTTCTGAATGATAGCTTTGCTGGGTAAAGTAATCGTGGTTGTAGGTTCTTGGTATTCATCACCTTGAATATTTCTTGCCACTCCCTTCTGGCCTGCATAGTTTCTGTTGAGAAATCGGCTGACAGTCGTATGGGTATTCCCTTGTAGATACCTGACTGTTTTTCCCTTGCTGCTTTTAAGATTCTCTCTTTGTCTTTTGCTCTTGGCATTTTAATTATGATGTGTCTTGGTGTGGTCCTCTTTGGATTCCTTTTGTTTGGGGTTCTCTGCGCTTACTGGACTTGGAAGTCTATTTCTTTCACCAGGAAGGGGAAGTTTTCTGTCATTATTTCTTCAAATGGGTTTTCAATATCTTGCTGTCTCTCTTCTTCTGGCACACCCATAATTCGGATGTTGGTATGCTTGAAGCTGTCCCAGAGGCTCCTTACACTATCTTCATATTTTTGGATTCTTTTTTCTTTTTGTTTTTCCGGTTGGGTATTTTTTGCTTCTTCGTATTTCAAATCTTTGACTTGATTCTTGCGATCCTCTGGTCTGCTGTTGGAACTCTGTATAATATTCTGTATTTCAGTCAGTCTATGCTTAATTTCTACTTGGTCCTTTTTCATATCCTCAAGGGTCTCACTTGATTTCTTGAGGGTATCACTAAATTTATCAGCGGTTTCTAGAAAATTCTTGAAAAACCTTATAAGTGTGGTTTTGAACTCTATATCCAGTAGTTTGCTTTCCTCCATTTCTGTCATTTGTGACCTGTTTCTTTGTCTCTGCCTTTTGGCTGCTTCCCTGTGTTGGTGGAGTGGCTTTGTGTGCTAGGTGTCCTGTAGGGCCCAGTGTCTCAGGCTCCCCAGTTACCTGAGGTGGACACTCTTGGTACACCCCTTTGTGGGCTTTGTGCACAGTCTTGTTGTAGTTAAGCCTTGATTGTTGTAGGTATCACTGGGAGGATTTGGCCTCCAGGCAAATTGGCTATGAGAATCAGCTGTGGTTATGGTGGGAGAACTTCTGTGCTAGAGACACCCTTATAGGGCAAGACTTGCCTCAGTGGGGCTTTGGTGCTCACTGAGTCTGCCCCCTGAGTGTGTCCCTTGTGGATCTGAGGAATTGTAATCTGGATGGTCCACTCTGACCACTGGGTACACTGGCTCTTGGATCTCTAAGGAGATGCTAATTTAGTCTCTGCCTGAGGCTACCCAGCAGGAGCTATAGAGAGATCTGCAGATTCCTCTTCTTTGTTTGGAGTTTGGAGGTGCCCAGATGAGGCCCAGCTGTGAAGCAGTGCAAGCTGCTGTGGGGCCTTGGGCCTTCTTTTGGATGTTCTGGGTTTCTCTGACCCAGCTGCTGTTAGTTAGGTATTTTTATATTGCAAAGGGCCAGGGCATTCATATGTAAAAGCCTCTGCACACAGCTTGGGTGGGGCGGGGTCTCAGGGAATCAACAGGGTGGAGCAAACAGCTTTGGCTGCTCCCCAGTCCTACCCTAAGAAGCCCCACGTCTCAGTGTCTGCAGTAATCACTGCAAGCATCTCTGAGAGAAAGCCGCCCTCGAGTTCCGACTGATGCCAGACAGTCCAGTTTCTCCCCGTATGAGTCTGGGTCCCCAGAGACTCGCCTGGAACTGGCGTTCAGAGTAGTTGGGAGCTTGTGTCTCCCTCCCGATTGAAAAAGACAGCCATGTTCTCAGTTGTCAGCCCTTTCCACGTGCACCTCCGTACCTCTGCACTACTTCCACATCTCTGAGTCTCAAGTCTCAGTATGCTTTCCTCTTTCCTTCTAGTTACAGAATTTCCACTCAGCCAGCCTTCCTGTGGTTCTGGATGATGCCGGTTTTGTCTTTTAGTTGTATTTTTGAAGTGGTTGTGCGAGGTAGCAATTTCTGGTGTTTACCTATGCCACCATCTTGGTTTTCTCGAGGGTTAATGTACTTTCACTATGCAACTTTTAAAGTGCCTCAATAACCAAAATCTGTATTTTCTAAAATATTAGTGATTAGTAGTTTCTCTTAAACAGTTTAAATTGAAATAAAATAATCACATTTATTTTTTTTAATTAAATCTTTATTGTTCAGATTATTACATTTGTTCCTCTTTTTTTCCCCCCCCATAACTCCCCTCCTCCCAGTTCCCGCCCCACCCTCCGCCCTCACTCCCCACCCACTGTCCTCATCCATAGGTGCACGATTTTTGTCCAGTCTCTTCCCACATCTCCCACACCCCTTTCCCCCCCCCAAGAATAGTCTGTCCATTCCCTTTCTATGTCCCTGATTCTATTATAATCAACAGTTCATTCTGTTCATCAGATTATTTATTCACTTGATTCTTAGATTCACTTGTTGATAGATGCATATTTGTTGTTCATAATTTGTATATTTTCCTTTTTCTTCCTCTTCCTCTTCTTAAAGGATACCTTTCAGCATTTCATATAATCCTGGTTTGGTGGTGATGAACTCCTTTAGCTTTTCCTTATCTGTGAAGCTCTTTATCTGACCTTCAATTCTGAATGATAGCTTTGCTGGATAAAGTAATCTTGGTTGTAGGTTCTTGGTATTCATCACTTTGAATATTTCTTGCCACTCCCTTCTGGCCTGCAAAGTTTCTGTTGAGAAATCAGCTGACAGTCGTATGGGTATTCCCTTGTAGGTAACTGAGTTTCTTTCTCTTGCTGTTTTTAAGATTCTCTCTTTATCTTTTGCTCTTGGCATTTTAATGATGATGTGTCTTGGTGTGGTCCTCTTTGGATTCCTTTTGTTTGGGGTTCTCCGCGCTTCTTGGACCTGTAAGTCCATTTCTTTCACCAGGTGGGGGAAGTTTTCTGTCATTATTTCTTCAAATAGGTTTTCAATATCTTGGTCTCTCTCATCTTCTGGCACCCCTATAATTCTGATGTTGGTACGCTTGAAGCTGTCCCAGAGGCTCCTTACACTATCCTCGCATTTTTGGATTCTTTTTTCATTTTGCTTTTCCGGTTGGATGTTTTTTGCTTCCTCGCATTTCAAATCATTGACTTGATTCTTGCGCTCCTCTGGTCTGCTGTCGGGCGTCTGTATAATATTCGTTATTTCAGTCCGTGTATGCTTAATTTCTACTTGGTTCCCCAATATTACATCGAGGGTCGCATTAGTTTTCGTGTAGATCTCATTAAGTTTATCGGCAGCTTCTAAACAGTTCTTGAGAGACCTTAAAAGTGTGGTTCTGAACTCTATATCTTCCATTGACAATTTTGTCCTGTTTCTTTGTCTCCGCATTTTGTTATGCTTCCTTGGTGCACCCCCTAGTGGTCTTTGTTCGCAGTCTTATAGTTAAATCTTGATTGTTGTAGCTAATTCCAGGGAGGGTTTGACCTCCAGGCCAAGTGGCTATGAGAATCAGCTGTGTCAGCAGTGAGAGAACTTCTGTCCTCTAGGGAGGTGCTAATCTAGCCTTTGCCTGAGGCTATCCGGCAAATGGCTCTGTGCAGGGCTTGGGCTGGGCGGGTCGCACAGGATCAACAGGGTGGGCCGGAGAGAGCAGTTATGGCGGCTCTCAGTCCTGTCCCCAGGGGCTCTGCCTCTCTGAGTCCCAGCACCCGCTGCAAAGCTCGGAGAGAAAGCTGCACTCGCACTGACCGAAGCCAGACAGTCCCGCTTCTCCCGTTTGAGTCTGGGTCCCTAAAGACTCGCCTGGATCTGGTGCTCAGAGTCTGCGACTCCCTCCCGATTGAAAACAACAACCGAGCCCTCCGCCACCAGCCCGCTCCGCGCACTCCGCACCTCAGAATTTGACTTCAGCCCTGCGCCTCCTCTGAGTGTCCGTGTGCGTTTCTCTTTCCTCCTAGTTGTAGGACTTCCACTCAGCCAGCGTTCCTGTGGTTCTGGGTGATGTCCCTTCCGTTTTTTGGTTTCACTTTTGAAGTAGTTGTTCAAAGCAGCAAACTCCGGCATTAACCTATGCTGCCATCTTGGTTCTCTCAAAATAATCACATTTAAAATATATATATTTCTTATCCTGAGACTGCTACTAGTGATATCAGATAATGTATTTCTCCTTTAAATACAGTTTCATAGGGCAGAGAGGGAAAGAAGGGGAAAGATGCATTCAACTGCAACCACAAAAATATATTTTCTAGGCATTAATTCATTCTTTAAGAAGTCTTTATTGAATGCTTACTATGTGCCATGAACTATTTTGGGATGCCAGGGATTCAATAGCAAACAAGGCAGGACAAGTTCCTGCTTTCATGGAGTCTTTTTTGTAGGATTTACTGTGATTTATCTGTGTATTTGTTGAACATTTTAAATATATTTTAATCACAGTACAACATAAAGCTGAGGAAGGGACTTGAATTAAACATTCCTGGTCACCTCTGGATCATCCTATCTAATAATAGACAAACATGGTGATTAACCATACCTCAGCTACGCTTCCCATTGGCTAATCAGCAGGATATGCAAATTAACTGCCAACAAAGATGGCGGCCGACAGCCACACAGCTGAAGCGAACATAAGGCTTGCTTGCTCCAGTGATGGAGGAAGCCAAGGTTCCCCGCCTGCCACGGCCCAGCTCTGAGCTCCGGATGCAACTATGTTGCAATTATAGAAGCTAAACAAACCAAGATACCTGCTTTCAGCCACCATGGCCTCAGAGCTTAGAGCGCCAGTGATGGCAACAGAGTTTCAATTATAGAAGCTAAACAAACCCAGATACCTGCTTTCAGCTAGCCACAGCCTCAGAGCTGGAGCTGGCTCTCAGCTCCAGTGACAGCTATAGAAGGTAAATAAATCCCAGAATTAAAAAGTAAAAAATAGGCTGGGAGCTTCAGTCGCCCGCCAGCCTGAAAACGGCCCTCAGCCCCTCACCCAGGCTGGCCAGGCACCCCAGTGGGGACTCCCACCCTGAAGGGGGTGTGACCAGCTGCAAACAGCCATCGTCCCCTCATCCAGGCTGGCCAGGCACCCAAGCGGGATCCCCACCCTGATCCGGGACACCTTTCAGGGCAAACCAGCTGGCCCCCACCCGTGCACCAGGCCTCTATCCTATATAATAAAAGGGCAATATGCAAACTGACCCTACCAGCAGAAAGACTGGGAATGACTGGTCACTATGACACACACTGACCACCAGGGGGTAGATGCTTAGTGTAGGAGCTGCCCTCTGGTGGTCAGTGAGCTCCCACATAGGGGAGCTCTGCTTAGCCACAAGCCAGGCTGATGACTTGCCAGTACAGCGGTGGTGGTGGGAGCCTTTCCTGCCTCCTCAGCAGCGCTAAGGATGTCTGACTGCAGCTTATGTCTGCTCCCCGCTGGCAAGTGGACATCCCCCAAGGGCTGCCGGGCTGCCAGAGGGATATCTGATTGCCATCTTAGGCCTGATCCCCCGGGGATCAGGCCTAAGCCAGCAAGTGGTCCCCCCCGAGGGGTCCCAGACTGTGAGAGGGCACAGGCTGGGCTGAGGGGCCCCCTACCCCCAAGTGCACAAATTTTTGTGCATCGGGCCTCTAGTCCTATATAATAAAAGGGTAATGTGCAAATTATCCCCTTGACCGGGAGTTCTGCTGGAGTTCAACCAGGGGGCAAGGCCGGCTGGCCAACTTCCCCTCTCCCCTTCCCCTGGCTGGCCTGGCCCAGTTGGCCTCTATCGGGGCAAGCCGGCTAGACTCCACCCATGCACAAATTCATGCACCAGGCCTCTAGTAAACAAATAATTCTGTATGGGGTTGTATTGGAAATTCCACATAGAGCTACCCAACCTACCCTTATGTGGAATCATTCTAGTTATTGGGAGAACCTGGTTGGGCCAGAATCTTTTTCACACTGATAAAAGTTCCCAAGGATCCTTTTACTTGGTTTTCTGCAACCATGGATACCTCCTCAGCAAAGTCATTGTGTCCCTCCAAGCTAGGACGGTGCTATTTTTGACTTACTCTTTCTTCTATTTAGTTTTTGACACTTTATTTTCAGGATTATGTAAACATTGTTTTATCATTACTTGATGATTGGTTTCTAAGCCACTTAAGTTTGATCCCTAACTACTGATTTTGTTGTGGAAAGTCCATTGATCCCTTCAAACCTCAGGTTTTCATCTATAAAATGGGGACCACAATATTTATTCTTAATAGATATCTCATATCCTCTTAGAAATATTCTCTCAGGACATTCGTCTCCATAACAAAAACATTAAGAAGAATAGCCCTGGCCCAACCATTGTGGCTCAGTGGTTGAGGATCAACCTTTGAACCAGAAAGTCACAGTTCAATTCCCAGTCAGGGCACATCCACAGGGGTGTGCAGGAGGCAGCCAGTCAATGATTCTCTCTCATCATTGATGTTTCTGTCTCTATCTCCCTCTCCCTTCCTCTATGAAATCAATAAAAATATATTGAGAAAAGAAAAAAAGGGTAGTCCTGTCCATTGTGGCTCAGTTGGTTGGGTGTTGTCCTGTGCACCAAAAGGTTGCTGCAGCTTTGATTCCTGGTCAAGGTACATGCCCTGGTTTCATGTCACGATCCCTGTCGCAGGGACATATAGGAGGAAGTTGATTGATGTTTTGCTCTCACATTGATGTTTCTCTCTCCCTTTCTTTCTCTCTAAAAATCAATTTTAAATAAAATTATTTTTTAAAGGATCAAAGAAGAATATATTTAAAATACCTGGGACAATGAAGGTACTTAACAAATGTCAGTTTTCCTTCAGCCCTTCTACCCAAGTTCTATAAACAACAATAATGCTTTTGTAATTTGAAAAAAGAATATATGCACTTTCTCACTGTATGATCCAATCTTTACATACTTGAGGTTGTTGTTTTTTTAATGAAATTTTTTATCTAATTTAACTTTAATCCTGACTCTCAAGTCACTGATTTACATAAACTGAGACACGGATCTTTGCAACAATTTAATTGGCTCTTTTATTAATTTAATTACTCCTTTGTTCATCATCATAAACATTTGCTTTTAATACTTTCATAGCAGTTAAAAGCTTTTGCTCTTGACAATAATTTATCTCCTTAATTTTTTTCCTTAAGCCTTTAATATGTCTGAGACTTAATTATATGTTTGCTTAAAGTAATTTTTCATGTATTTGTTCTAATTATGACCATTCACGTTTATTCCAGCATTAGACAACTGCTTCTACCAGAAAATTAAGTTGTAGCCTTAAAACAACTGCTCTTATAAGTTAAAAAATGTATCTGAGGCCTCCATTACTTCCATAAACAATGCAATTAAACAGTTCCTCTATTTTATAGTAATATCTTTGTAATATTTTAGTGCCCTTGCAAATCATAAAATTCTTTAGCTGAAAGAGACTTTTTAGAAATGATTAATATAACTTCATTTTATAGATAAGGAAAATGAAGGAAAGGAGGTAGTGACTTGCCTAAGATCACATATTTATTGATAGAGTTGAAACTGAAATTTTTATTTTCTTATTCTAGCACAGATCTCTTTCTGTCTATCACTTTAGAGAACAGATTGACACGAATTTTTTAAAAATATATTTTTATTGATTTCAGAGAGGAAGGCAAAGGGAGAGAGAGACAAACATCAGTGATGAGAGAGAATCATTGATTGGCTGCCTCCTGCACACCTCACACTGGGGCTTGAGCCCACAACCCAGGCATGTGCCTTGACCTGGAATTGAACCGTGACCTCCTGTTTCATAGGTCGTTGCTCAACCACTGAGCCACGCCAGCTGGGCTGATTGAGATGAATTTTTGTTATATACTCTTTTGTCTGTTAACAATGTTATATCTGTTCTAAAGACATTATGTGGACAGCAATTAATTTAAAGAATAACGTCAGTGCGTCACAAAAGTATTGTTTGTTAGTCTATAGGAATGTTAACTGTATCTTAAACTTAGTATTTTGTTGTCTAGGATAGTGAATGAGAGCCGACAAGTACTCCAAGAACCTGATTTTGCTCAGTCCCTCCTGAGGGATCCAAATACTCCTATTATAAGGAAATCAAGAGGAACTTCCACTCAAGGAACATCCACACATGCTTCTTCAACTCAGCTGGCTATGGTGGATGATCAGAGAAGCAAAGCAGGAAGTGTCCACAGCAAAGTGAGCAGCTATCACGGCAGCCTCCACAGATCTCGTGATGGCAGGTGAGTTTTATTGCTACCTTAGTTTATTTCATATGCTGAATTAGAGTTACACAGCTTAAGGAAGAATAGCCAATTCTGAAATAGAAGTTGAACATTTTCAAATTTTTTGAACTTTGCTAGGAACAGTTGTCCCAGATTATGGTCCAATTTAAAGCCAGTCGGAGGAGTTTAAAGCTTAGACTTGCTGCAGTAAACAATATGGAGTCCTCAAAGGGTATTGAGTAGGGAGAAGGCAGGATGAAAATGGTTATGTTAGTAAGATTAATTTAGCAAACAGTTGTGGAATACCTACTATATCAGCTACTGTTCTGGGAATACAAAGATGATATAGGCATAATCTATGTTTTTAATAAGCTCACAGTTTTAAAGAATAATAATATAGTCACTACTTATGTTGTGGTTTACACCATGGGATCTGGAATGATAAGCTTCAGTTTTCCTCATCTGTACAATGGAAATAGTAATAATATCCTTTAGGACTGTTGTAAAAAAATTAATGAGATAATATATCCAATTGCTTAGTACAGTGCCTGTCTTAGTAAGTGCCTGATTTTAACCTCTGTTATTATTGTAAGTGAACAATTAAAGTAAAATATAAGTATGATGGTACAGTTGGCCCTTCATATCTATGGGTTTTGCATTCAGGGATTCAACCAAAAGGGTATGGAAAATATTGGGGGGAAAGTGTTACTTTGTTGCTGATGTGTACAATGTAGTTTGACTTACGGTGGTTGAGTCTGTCTTAAAAATACAGACTTAAAAGTACAGACTTTTTCTTCTTGTCATTTCCTAAACAGTACAATAAAACAACTATTTACATTGTGTTAGATATTATAAGTAATCTAGAGATGATTTAAAGCAGCGGTCGCCAACCTTTCCAGACCTCAAGGACCACCTGTTGGCGACTGCTGATTTAAAGTATGTAGGGGTGATTTAAAATATATAGGGGTGTGTGTAGGCTATATGCAAATATACCATCTATATAATAAAGAGCCAGGGTCGTAAGGACCGAAGGCTTGACCAGACCGGAAGTCAGTGCTGGGTTGCTGTGGTGACCCAGCACTGACTGAAGCTGCTAAGGGTGTCCCGACCCAGCACTGACTGCCTAGGCCCTAGGGGGCTGCGGATCAGGCCCAGATAAAGGCCTGCAGAGAGAGACAGGGTCTGATCCGTAGGTTGATCAGAACTTGCCTCTCTTTCTCTCCGGGCCTGGCCAACAGCCGTGCCTCTATTTCTCTCCAGGCCTCCACCAGGGCTGCTGTTCAGCCCCGCCTTTCTGATCAGGCCCCGTTGA
Source organism: Myotis daubentonii (assembly GCF_963259705.1). Classification (NCBI taxonomy): domain Eukaryota; kingdom Metazoa; phylum Chordata; class Mammalia; order Chiroptera; family Vespertilionidae; genus Myotis; species Myotis daubentonii. The sequence continues at coordinate 35,719,571 of NC_081844.1, forward strand.
TAGGCCCAGAGACACTGACTGGCATAGAAACTGACCAATCAGAACCAAATCTGGGTGACTCTAAGGAGCCAATGGCTGCCTAGGAAGGTGGAGCTTTTGATGCTGACTGGCATAGAAACTGACCAGTCAGAACCAAATTCGCCAGCAGAGGAGGGCAGTTGGGGGCGAGGTCAGGCCTGCAGGGGAGGGCATTTGGGAGCAAGATCAGGCCGGCAGAAGAGGGCCGTTGGGGGCAACCAGGCTAGCAGGGGAGGGCAGTTGGGTGCAAGATCAGGATGGCAGGGGGAGGGCAGTTGGGGGCGAGCAGGCAGGCAGGCTGACATAGTTAGGGATGATCATGCAAACAGACAGAGAGGTTAGGGGCAATCAGGCAGGCAGGCAGAGGGGTTAGGGGCAATCAGGCAGGTAGGCAGGTGAGTGGTTAGAAGCCAGCAGTCCCAGATTGTGAGAGGGATGTCCAACTGCTGAGGGTTCCCCAATTGGAGTGGGTGCAGGCTGGGCTGAGGGAACTCCCCCTCCGTGCATGAATTTCGTGCACCCGGCTTCTAGTCCTATCTAATAATAGACAAACATGGTAATTGACCATACCTTCGCTACGCCTCCCATTGGCTAATCAGCATGATAAGCAAATTAACTGCCAACAAAGATGGCAGCTAATTTGCATACTGCAGGCAGGGCGGGACAGCACCATCTCACCTGCTCCACCGCCATCCGGGCCTGCTATTTGCCACCTGGGGCGATGGGACAGGACAGTGCCATCCCACCTGCCCTGCCGCCATCCGGGCCTGCTATCTGCATCCAGGCATCCCGTGTGCAACCTGACCCGGGGCGGCCAGGCGGGGCAGCAGTGATCGGCTGTCCGCCGTCGGGGTGTCCCGTGTGCGACCCGACCCAGGGCGGTGGGGCGGGACAGCGTGGCTCCTCTGTCGCCCCAGCTTCTTCATCACAGCTCCCTTGGGGGCCTAAGCCTTTAGTTGGACATCCCCCAAGGGCTCCCTGGCTGCCAGAAGGATGTCTGACTGCAAGCTTAGGCCTGATCCCCTGGGGAGTGGGCCTAAGTCGACAGGTGGACATCCCCCAAGGGGTCCTGGGCTGCAAATGGGCACAGGCTGGGCTAAGGGACCCCCTCCCCCCAAGAGCACAAATTTTTGTGCACCGGGCCTCTAGTCTATATATATAAAAGCCTAAGCAACTGGCCAACCAGCTGACTGGCTGGTAGCTATGATGCACACTGACCACCAGGGGGCAGACATTCAATGCAGGAGTGGAAACCACAAGCATGGAAACATAGAACAGACTGATGAATCTTAGAGAAAAGGAGGGAGGGGGAAGGGCGGGAAGAGATTAACCAAAGATCTTATATGCATACTAGAGGTCTGATGCACTGATTCGTGCACCAGTGGGGTCCCTCGGCCTGGCCTGCAGCTTCTCTCACTCCAGGAACCCGTGGGGGATGTTGGGCTGCTAGTTTTGGCCCGATCCCCACAGCCAGGCCGAGGGACCCCACCAGCACACAAATTTGTGCACTGGGTCTCTAGTTTTATATAAAGATGAGCATCCATGGATTTTAGTATCTGTGGGGATCCTAAACTAATCTTGGGCAGACTGTGTAGTCCAGAGGTTGTCAAACTTTTTCTATAAAGAGCCACATAGTAAATATTTTAGGCTTTGTGGGTTATCCAATCTCTATTGTAACTATTCATTTATGCTGTTGTAGCATGAAAGCAGCCATAGATAATATGTAGTCAAAATGGGAATGACTATATTCCAGCCAATTTTTACTTACAAAAATAAGAAGGGTACAGGATCGGAGAAGCTTCACAGAGAGAATGAGAGAAGGGGATGTATTTTCTTGTTAAATTTGCCAATGATTAGTCACTTCCAAGTAGCTTTGCAATAATTCAGTTAAGAGATGATGAAGATTAATAGGAAAGTAGTGGCAATGGGAAGAGAGGAAGAACTGATCTGAAAAATATTTAGAAAGAAGAAATGAAAAGATAGGAATTGGTGATGGAATAATAGAACTAGAGAGAACTATATCAAATGTTTGTGTTGTTGTTGTTTTCTTAACAATTTCCAGTTTGGGAAATTGAAAGAATGAAAATTTGTAGGCCTAAAATGGAAAGCATTCTATGTTAACTTTAAAACATCTGTTTCTATAACTGTCTAGTATCTTTTCAATCTCATCCTAGCCTTTCTCTCAGTCTTCTCTGTCCTAGTGTAGGATATGATTTCTATACTTTCTTTTTAGATTGAGACTTCTCATAAGATCCTTTGCCTTCTAATGGGTCAGCTACTCTCTGTTTTTAAAAAGCAGCAGTCTTTTTTTGACTATGTTATATTTTCTATTTTTTATCTATTTTTTCCTTGTGTATAATAAAATTATAGCCCTGACCGGTTTGGCTCAGTGGATAGAGCATTGACCTGCAGACTGAAGGGTTCCAGATTCGATTCCGGTCAAGGGCATGTACCTCGTTTGCAGGCACATCTCCAGTAGTGGGTGTGCAGGAGGAGGCTGATCGATGTTTCTCTCTTGTTGATGTTTCTAATTCTCTATCCCTCTCCCTTCCTCTCTGTAAAAAAAAAACAAAAAACAAAAAACAAACAAAAAAACAATAAAATATATTTAAAAAAATATATACAGGGTGCTTTTGGATCCCAGAGAAGAAAACCATCAAATTATCATGAATAGTCAGAGAAAACTTCACAAACAACATTGCACTGCTACATTGAATCTGATTCAGGGGAAGCACTTGGAAATTAAAGACAGGGAAAGAATATATATGCAGAGGCAAGGAGAACAGAAGGAGTTAGGTACTGGAGTATGGCTATTGCATAGTATGTATGTGTGGGCAATTGTGGTGATAAATTCAGCTTTGAATTTGAGAACGATCACTTTGGCGGCAGCCTAGGAGAGAAGATTTTAAGTAAGCTCAGTTGGGAAGTTTCTACAGTAATTTAGGGGTCCTATCTTACGACACTCATAAGGAGGGAGGGAATTAGAATACATTTTGTCAACATCATCCTCCATGAAATAACTATGACATTTGACATTTGATATTTTTAGCCTCCTCCTTTTCAATAAGGATTGGACAGTTATTTTTAGTACAGTGCTTATGCATATGCATGTGGTAGTCCATATATAGAGATATATAGAAGAAAGTTAAAGTATAATTTCTGCATTCTAGGAACATATGACCTTTTAAGGAAGATAAGATATATACATAAGAACTAATTAAGTAATAGTGCAAGTCAGCATATAATTAAAACAGTGAATGCTATAGATGATTGATGTTGTGGAACTTCAGAAAAGGGAAAGATCAGATTGGCCCATGAAAGTATCTTAGAGAAGATAAATAGAGTGAATGAATGGTAACACAAGATAAGTTCATACTGAATAGAGAATTTCTGAAGGTAATTAAACATAGGGAATTTCAGCCTCTGTAATCTGGAGCTTAGATAAGGAAGTTTATAATCATTAATATAAGGAGTTGGTAATTAAAATTGTGAGAAGCCCTTAAGTCATAATTTAAAAAAGAACAGATCAAGAACAAGACCTTGGTAAAATACTTACAGTAATAATAATATAAGAAGAATAGCCAGCATATGATTCAGAGAAAGTGCTTATACTATACACATATGAGGGAATCAATAAAAAATAGTGTCATGGAATCACCATGGCAGTTAATTGCTTTTTAAATCGTTCTTTTGGCATGACCTATTTTCAATACAGTTGTCTTTCCTCAGTTTGTATATATAGTATATACACACAAGTATATTGAATAACAAATGATTTAGAAATACTGTGAGCATTTCCCAGAAATTCAGGGCCCAGAACTATAAAGGCGGCCTACTAAGGTTGTTCTATAATGTGGTGCAAGAACACTCATATTGTAAGCCTCTCTGCCATACCTTCAGACCACATTAAACCCAAAACTCTAAACAGGGACTATCATAATTCCAAAAGCCATTTCATGGAGATTTTTTTTTAATTTTTATTTTTTTATTGCTTAAAGTATTACAAAGGGTATTACATATGTGTCCATTTTATCCCCCCGCCCTAGACAGTCCCCTAGCCTCCCCTATCCCCCAGTGTCTTATGTCCATTGGTTATGCTTATATGCATGCATACAAGTCCTTTAGTTGATCTCTTACCCCCCTACCTCCTGCCCCCCAACCCTCCCCGGCCTTCCCGCTGCAGTTTGACAATCTGTTTGAGGCAGCTCTGCCTCTGTATCTATTATTGTTCAAAAGTTTATAATGGTCTCTATTGTCCATGAATGAGTGAGATCATGTGGTATTTTTCCGTTATTGACTGGCTTATTTCACTTAGCATAATGCTCTCCAGTTCCATCCATGACGTTGCAAATGGTAAGAGTTCCTTCCTTTTTAGAGCAGCATAGTATTCCATCGTGTAGATGTACCACAGTTTTCTAATCCATTCATCTACTGATGGGCACTTAGGCTGTTTCCAGATCTTAGCTATGGTGAATTGTGCTGCTATGAACATAGGGGTGCATATATCCTTTCTGATTGGTGTTTCCGGTTTCTTGGGATATATTCCTAGAAGTGGGATCACAGGGTCAAATGGGAGTTCCATTTTCAGTTTTTTAAGGAAACTCATGGAGATTTTTTAAAACATATTTTTTATTGATTTCAGAGAGGAAGGGAGAAGGAGAGAGAGATAGAAACATCAGTGATGAGTGAGAATCATTGATCGGCTGCCTCCTGCATGCTCCCTACTGGGGATCGAGCCCGCAACCCAGGCATTTGCCCTTGACTGGAATCGAACTTTGGACCCTTCAGTCTGCAGGCCAATAGTCTTATCCACTGAGCCAAACCAGCTAGGGCCATCAGTCAGTTTTTAAGTTTACTTGTTAACATTATCTTTTGGCCATCTTTTTCTCATCATCTTACAGTTTCTTGGTTATGAAATAACACACACATAAACACACACACACACACACACACACACACACACATTCACAATACTCTAGTCCAGACTCCTTGATGGATAATTGATCTCAGTGCTATGTAAAATAAATATACTGAGGCAAATACCTTACACATGGAAATCAACTTCAAAGAATAAGTAATAGGTGATTAGATGAGAAGATGGTTAGAAAAGCAAGTGGATGAGTAGGTAGGTAAAGGTAGGTAAAAAATTTTTTGCCATTTGATTCAGTTGCCATATTTATTTGAATTACAATGAGTGAGTAGGATGGTAAAACTAGGTGTCAACAAGGGAAAGTTAGGGAATGCATAATGAGATACTAGTGAAATTACAATGAATTGAATTATTCATTGTATAGAGAATCAAAGAGAGTAAATCATCTTCAAGTTTTTTTCATTTTGACTTTGGACTACACCATATTATCTTTTCAGCAAATTAACCATCCTAATTATTTTTGCCTAAGCTTATATTAACACTAGATTGCCCAAGGAAGTCATTTTGACTGCTTTTTAATTTCAATTAGAAAAACAATTATGTATATAAGGACACAGTGTCTTAGAATTTTGTGACTTTTTATACAACATATAAATGCGTTTATTAATAATTGTAGTTACCTCCCCCTCCTTCATTTCCGGTATATATATATGTGTTATACTTATATTGCCCAAAAGCAGTCATTTTGACTGCTTGGGAAATTATGACTCTTATTATTGAATTGAGTAAATTTCTTATATGACCAGTTCGGCTCTGTATTGAAATAACAGTTTTCATTTTTTTTCGATTACCGTCACATGATAACATACAAGTACATGATAAATTGTCGATACTTGATAAGTTGCAATTGCTCAATAAGCTAAACTAGTACTTGTTATTCGAATCTTTATGCAGTGATACTTGTTCTAATAAGTTGTTTATTTTATTTCTTTTGTGCCCTAAATTCATGAAAGAAATGTCGAATAGAAGTGAATTATTGGAAAAGCTAAGGAACATGAGTGAAGAGTGCTCCGATATTATTCTTTCACAATGCAGTCATTTTGACTGCTTTTGGGCAATATAGGTATATACTAAGTTTCAGTCTTTCTAGTGTTAAGATTAATGTACATTTTCATAGTGTATGTTAGATGGTCACAGTGGTTTAAATGATTGTCAAAATATAAATAAACTTGGTAAGTCCCACATATGCAATTGAGATTAAATACTATAATTAAATTTATTTTTCTATGTAGTTGATTTCTAATTATCCATGGGCAGGTTATTTATATTATAGAATTTTGTGGATAGCCATATATTTCACTTCAATAAATAGACATATAACTCAATATAGTAATTTTTCTATGAAAAATGTATTCTTTGATTCATATTCATAACTAAGAAACATAGGTTTCATTTAAGAAAATATCCAATTTGTATTTTTAAGTAGTGATTTGGTGTTTTTTAATTAATCTGATATCATTCCTAGAGTTGAAGCAGATTTCTTTTCATTTGATTTATTTGCCATATTTATTTTAAACAATACTTATGAAGTCATGATAGGTGAAAGAGCTTCAAATTAGCTGGCAGATCAAATTTGGAAAAATCTTTCACTCAGTGTAGGGCAATAATTGTTTTGCAAAATAATAATAGAATACCAAGCTCATTCTGAAATATTTTCAATTAACACTGTAATTATTTTATCAAAATATGCAAGTCAAATTTAAAACTGAAAACAAAAGATATGCTTTCTTTTATAATATTAAAAGGACTTTTCAATTTTTAAAATCTGATCTAATGAAAACATTATTTAATAAGCACACTATCAAACTAGATCTCCTCAGAAGTTCATGAATCAGTCTTTAAAATCTTTAAATTTTAGCCTAGACAATGTGGTTCAGTATTTCAGCATCAACCCTTGAACCAGGTCACTATTGGATTCCTGGTCAGGGCACATGCCTGGGTTGTGGAGTTGATACCCAGTGGCGGGGTGGGGTGGGGGGGGTAATACAAGAAGGAGCCAATTGATGATCCTCTCATCATTGATTTTTCTATCTCTCTTTTCCTCTTTCTAAAATCAGTAAAGTCATAGTTTTAAAAACCTTTAAATTTTATAAATGGTTCATATTGAGTCACGAAATTGAGTCATATAATTAGGAAAGAATGATAAATAAATACTTTGACACCCAATAGGTCTTCAGCTGCATATTAGTTATTTTGATGACTATTTTAAAAAGAAATGGCCTGCTATAGTCTTTTTTATTTTTAGAAACATTACTTAAAATTTAATATGTTAAAGTTATAAATCATATTCAGTTAGTTTTCTTTGAGATTTGTTATCCTAAATTAAATACTTTTTACAAAAAGGTGTACATCTGAGTGTGAGTATTCTTATATCTGATAGGGGCTCAGTGAGTCAGGATTGGTACAAAAGAAAATTTAACAGCTCCCCATTGCTGCTTTCAAAATGAGTACAATGATGGAGGAGAAGACTGTCCACAATAAGCAGTGTAGCCGTTGGCATACTCAAAAGCTACATCTTTGTTCAGGGTACTGAGAGAATTTGCTTTAGCAGGAATATAAGTTATAGTGTATTAGTATATTGTTATGTATATTTAAGTAGATGTACCTCTATGAAATAGCATAGTATCCTCACAGCACCGAGGAAAAATAATTAACATCATTTACAGTAGTTAATTTAATTGTTAACTGGGCTGTCTGGAAAGAAGCTGTCAGCACATGCTGTCATTGTTGCTTGCTAGTTCATCTTTTTTCCTTTTCCTTTTTGGTTACACTAATTTCTCCTCTAATTTCATATGCTCCCTCTTCCTAATCTTTTAGTAAAATTTGAGTTGCTGTACTTCTGATTATAGCCAATTTTCTACACGCCTGAGGCCAGTGCCATCTTTCCTCCATTGTTTTTCCTCCTCTTCTTGAACTCATCCCATAAACCATAACTTATTTGAATGAGAAAAATTAACCTTAATTTCTGTCCTTTTGCAAAGAATAGGACCTTAATTCTGAATCCAATGAGTATATTTTCTTCCCTTTTTTTGGTTAGCCATATGAATAATTCTACAGTGTTAATGAAATTGCTGTATATCATCAAAGGTGGTTGTTACTTTTTCACTTGTTGGTTTCCTAATTATTTCATTTAGTGCAGCATTTTCATGAAAAATTTAGTGTTATTTTTCTCGTGTGTTCTATTACTTGCTTCAAAATAAACTCTCCTGTACTAGGTATACTCCCTGCAGTTACAGAGGAATGGAAGAGAGACTACCTCATGGCAGCATGTCACGACTAACAGATCACTCCAGGCACAGTAGTTCTCATCGTCTCAATGAACAGTCACGACATAGCAGCATCCGGGATCTCAGTAATAATCCTATGACTCACATCACACATGGCACCAGCATGAACCGAGTTATTGAAGAAGATGGAACCAGTGCTTAATTTGTCCTAAGGTGGAAAATTTGTGCCGTTTATAAAGCAGATTTTATTCTTTGCCTTTAGCATGACTGACTGCTGTAACTCACTGTTATCATGCGTTCAGTCAGGTGCAGATGTGTCCATTGGAAGAGTAAATTTTTGCTTTTTATATTGCATCAAACTTGGAATATCAAGGCGTCTTAAAATTATATTGTCACATAAATAATTCTTATTTCTAGGTAATGAAGAGAGAATTATTTGTCTGGTAAGCATTTTTATAAACCCACTATTTTATATTTAGAAAAATCCTAAATGTGTGGTGACTGCTTTGTAGTGAACTTTCATATATAATGTCAACTAGTTGTGAGACAACATTCTAGTCGTTCTGTTAATAAAACAAAATTTCAGAATTAAAGAATTTTCTATGCAAGGCTTATTTCTCAGATGAATGGTAGGATTTTGTAGTTTTATTTCCATAAGTGAAAAAGAACTGGTTTTAAACTGTAAGAGAATTTGATAAATCAGCAAGGGTATTTTAACTGATAGAATATAAGATCAACAGAAGAATCTGATTAGAGTATTGAAGGCTTTTTCAAAATTCTATCAAAATAAATTTCATCCAGAGAGATACAGGATTAGGAATATCAGTGGCCATTTTTTCCCAATAAGTGAGCTGTTTTTATTACTTTTGTAAATATTCCTTTTACTGGCAGTGTTTTTATAACTTATCCATATGCATGTTGGAAAAAATAATTTGTAGCCTTTTCCCATGTAGTAATATTAATTCGTAGAGAACTTTATGTTCAGATCTGTTCCATGGAGACATGTAATAAGATAAGCATCACACATTATAAGGTTTTTTTGTGGTAACCACAATTACAAAATGGCAAAATGTTTTCTCTGTATTCATTGTTGTATTTTTCTGCAGTGAGATGTGATCTTGCCAAAGCCACCAGATCTTGACATCCAGCCCCTCCTATCAATGAGTTGATTGTACTTGCATTGCCCAGTAGCAAATAGGCTACAGCTTTTGCCCCCTCCCTTGTATTCAGATTCTGGATCAGTCTTGTTTACAGCTGAAATATATATAACCTCGGTCCAAAGTGGTGATTTATATGGGGTATCTGAAAAATCACTGTAACTAAATGAAGCATGATTCGTCTTGCTGTGAAGTATCTTGTAATCTTAAAAATATCAACTCAAAATTTTTGACATTTTGTCTTGTAACATTTAAATAATTTACAATAAAAACTGGTAACTGTATTAGGCATGAAATTGATCAGAAGAGAAAGAAAATTTTTGGAAAATGCTGGATGTACTGTATAGAAAAACATTTTAAACAAGCATGTCTTCAACCCCGACTAGAGGTAAGAATCATTTGGGGAACCTCTGATGCTCAAGCCTACCTCTCATTCAGATGAGGATAGGTTTTTAAGTAAGTTTTCTAGGTGATTCTAATCTGTAGCCAGGCTTCATTCAGGCTGTTTTGAACTGATTTGCTTCTGTTGATGATCTGATGGCGTCTCATTATATCACGTGAAAATGTAGGTGGACTCAATATTATACTTTTACATCATTACCTGATACAAAATTGTTTTCCACTTTATTTGTCCATTATGAAATGTGAAATGCTGACCCCACTCCCCAAAATTCTCATTCTGTAACTGAAAGATGGTAAGAATTTAAAATCCGTAGTTATAAAAATACCATTGGTGATTCTTACGCAGATAATCCAAGAATGACACCTTAGAAAATATTCTAAACTCTCGAGAGGCCTGGCTTTGTCATTTGCTGGCTTTTGACCTTTAAAAAGTCAACTTCTCTGAGCTTTAGTTCCCTTATTTGTAAATGAAGATAAAAGATAAATACCTACCTCACAAAGTTGTCAAATAGGGGATCAAATGAAAAATCATATGAAAACTCTTTGAAAACTAAAATATAAGGGATTAAGATTATTGAGGTTTAAAAAAAAAAAAAGATTATTGAGGTTTTAAGAGATTTATTTGAGGGCTACTATCATACATTGCTTGACATGTGTTTGGTTCATGTGTACTTTTATCCTCTTTTTTAAAAAACAAAAAGTAACAAAGAATTAGGTGTTGAAAAAGTAGCTTTTATCAGACACAAAAGTCAGTTTTCTGGTAATAATTTATATATCATGTTTTTTTCAAAGTACATGTTAATATTTTTGTTATTAATTCCGCATAAGATATATTTGAACATTTGGCCCACAATGTAATTTTTTTCTGTCTTCAATGTCTTTCTCCTTGGAATTGGAGTAAGTGACCAAGACAATATAAATTCCCTCATAACTGACATTTAGTAAACCTTTTCTCTGAAGGCCAAATTTACAACTTATTTATAAATAAATGAACAATTCATGAGGCTTTTGTCTGAGAATCTCTCCTGAGAACAGCATGAGAGGACCAACACAAGCATTCAAAAACAAAAATAAGAAGTTAAAATAGAAGGTACCAGTTTGAGCTCAAAGATGTTGTCAGTCATCGCCATCTGCATTATGTTATCAATTGCCAAAATGTTAATTGGTTTTCTTTTACAAGTGGCCAAGTATAGACAGTTAATTGAACATTATGAAAATACTAATTTTTGCTTCTTGATTTTATGTATTCATTTATATCTTCTCTATTTAACTGTTGATATATATGTAAATGCTATATTGACATTTCAGTTCAGAAAAATATTCTAAACTCCAGAGAGGCCTGGCTTCTATTGACATTAAGATACTGGAAGTACCTTAATTTTGCAGCACAAAATTTATTTAATATTGTTAATTCATTGTTTTGAATAACAATATTTAGTTTGGGCCATGTTATTTATCAAACTAGTGCTCCAAATTAATTTGTTTTTCAAAGACAGTTGAAGAACTATATGTAGTGAACGGCATTTCAAGTTTCAACTAGCTTAAACCAATTTGAGCAAGTCTGGACAGCTTTCTTACCATATGTTTAATTTGTGTTGTGATTGGCACATGATAATGTTTAGTGTTTTGTTCGTTCAATTGACAGCTGAGAAAATAATAGTGCTCTCTCAAATGTTAATATATAATCAAAAGGTTTTCAAAAAGTACTTTGATTTTACCCGTATTGTGTTTAATTTATATTCAGTAGTTAAAAAATCCAAGACAATATTAAGCTCAAAATAATAGCTTCAAAGAATAATTGATTAATAATTCAATAACTAGCACAGGGCTTAGTACATAGTAAATTTTTTAATAAATGAATAACATGTCATACAACTCACTTTTACTCTATCAGTGAGTCTCACTTCAAAAAAAATTGAAGGATCTGAATTTAAACTAAGTGAAATTAACTCTGCTTTACCAAAATAACATGTAACAAGTAATAAGAAATAAGTAAATTATACCAAATGAAGCATATTTCCCAGTCCATATTACTATTTAAACTAAAATATATATATATATATAAAGTATATATACACACACACATACCCATACACACAAACTTGTACCAACACTTTATATTCATTTTTAATGGTGAGAGCTATTCTTAGAAGTATTTAGGCTCTTTTTGGTTTCATGTGAAATTAAATCTTTGGGTATTAGTTGGGTGAATAAATACTTAAGCAAACCTTCATTAGTAATAATTTTCTCTTTCTGCTTATTCTTAAAGCAGATTTAGAAATCTAAGAATCTCTTCAAATTAGAAAATTTTTTCAACATTTTAACCTACCTCATTAATTTCTTTGTGATAACAGCTGGAAATAACTGAAATTTGTAACTATCTTGATTTAGGCTATAGCCCCATGAAATAAAATTAACGACTTACCTTTTTTTTATAAAATAGAGGATCATTGGCTAAAACTTAGAAAACATTAATATACCAAAATTTCACTCTGGTGATATTTATACCACTTTTGACATGCCAAAGGTACATTTATATATATTATCATACTTGGATGACTTACATAGTCTAGTGTAATGAAAATTCCACTGGGCTTGGAATTCAAAGACCCATAATTATGGTGTGAAGTGCACAGGTCATTTAACTTCTCTTAGTCTCAATGTCTTCAGTTGGAAATGAGGATAAGGCAATTTTTGGTCCCAACTTACCTCACAGAATATGTGAGGATCAAATGAGATAACATGTATTATAATGCTTTGTAATCTATAAATTGCTCTACTTACATGTTTCTGTTAGAATTTGGGGGTTGTAGATAACAAGGATATGGTCTTCAGTGTTATATAGCAGTAACAACAAAGTAGGCAATTAGACCAGTGTTCATTCGGTATAATGTTTAAATCAACAATCCAATTATCCTTTTTTTTTAAAATATATTTTATTGATTTTTTACAGAGAGGAAGGGATAGGGATAGAGAGTTAGAAACATCGATGAGAGAGAAACATCGATCAGCTGCCTCCTGCACACTCCCCACTGGGGATGTGCCCGCAACCAAGGTACATGCCCTTGACTGGAATTGAACCTGGGACCCTTGAGTCCGCAGGCTGATGCTCTATCCATTGAGCCAAACCAGTTAGGGCTCCAATTATCCTTTTAAAAATGAGATTCTTTTTCAAGAGTAGCTCTGCCCTTAAATTGTGTTGGCTCTCTAAAATACCACAGTATGCTCTCAAATTTTGTATGATGGATTTGTAGGTCCCTTCCAACAGAAATTAGGGATCTCTAGTATATGTTACCTTTGATATGGAATTATATAAAATCGCTTGGCTTCACTGAAAGTTGTAAGAAAAATAAAATAAGTGTAAGCCTTATAACTTGTTTTCTTTGAGGACTTTGATGTGCCTAATTCTTCCTGATTAAGAACAAGTTTTAAAAGGTGATTACTGTAAGTTATTGGTTTTCATCACTGCAAAACTTTAAATTGTAAGGTATTGTCTTAATTGTTTGTATGTTTGTATATATAGTTTTTTAAACCTGCATAAAAGGTAAGAATTTCTCCATTTTTTTCCTCATGTAAGCAGACAAAAGATAACTTTATAAAACCAAGATTTACAGAGGAACTCATGATTCCTTTACATTTCTTTTATCCTTTTTTACAACTGATTAAAATGAGATAAAGTGTTTACATTTAATTCAGCTATGTTTCTTAGTAGCTGTATAATTTTATACATTATTCTTATTTCTGTTTTATATGAAAAAATAATGTTGACATCTCCTCATAATTTAATTCTCTTTCCTTCTCTTTTGTTCCAGTTGTATGAGTTATAGGAAGATCAAGCATCCTTTACCTCTCTTATAACTATAATCAGTTTCCTAGAGTTTTTTCCTAATTTAACTTTAATCCTTGATTTCTTTTATAGCCAAATTCATATAGAATTATAATTTTCTCTCAGGATCCAAAATCTAGGGGAAAATGTTAAGGTCTGCCTAGCCATCTTCGTAGACATTACTATTTTGGTTGATATATAAAGATTTAATATAATTAGTTAATATGCCTATTTCTTTTTCTCCGATATCTCTAATTAGTAAAAATTTTTTGCTGCTGCCAAAACCGGTTTGGCTCAGTGGATAGAGCGTCGGCCTGCAGACTGAAGGGTCTCAGGTTCGATTCCGGTCAAGGGCATGTACCTGGGTTGCGGGCACATCCCCAGTGGGAGATGTGCAGGAGGCAGCTGATCGATGTTTCTCTCTCATCGATGTTTCTAACTCTATTTCTCTCCCTTCCTCTCTGTAAAAAATCAATAAAATATATTTTAAAAAAAAAATTTTTTTTGCTGTAAAGATAAAAGAAAGTTTCACTTATGTTTTAGTCAGGTACTATACCAGTACAACATTATTTCCTTTAAGAGTAGTTCCATCTATTTAAACGCATTGAAGGATAAGTTTCTTCAGATTATTATTTTTTTAAAGAATCACCTATCTCAGAAAATTTATTGTGTCCTTTCTTGGACATTTTTCAAGGTATGATAACATTGCTCATAATTTATTCCTATTTTATTGGCCACTGTCACCAGTTTAACTTAATACAAAAAGTTTTTTTTTATATTGTAATTTAGATTTTGAGAACTCAGAGTTCCATAATTTTGGTAATTACCATTCACTAGTAACATCTATATATGTAAAACCCTAATATGCAAAGAGACCAAACAGTGGAACAACCGAACAACTGAAAAACTGGTCGCTATGACATGGGCTGAGTACCAGGGGGCGCGGGTAGAACATGGCGGGTGTCAGCAGCAGGCAGCAGAGCGTGGAACATGGCAGGCATTGGCCGTGGCAGGATGGTGGAGCAGACGAGCAGGGGTACCAGACCAAGGCGGGGCACCGGTCACTGTCATTGGGGCAAGCCTCTGGTAGTTACTGAAAATTCTTTGCTCCTGTGTGCCATGGTCCCGCCAGGTGCTTGCACCTGCTGCCAGCACCAGAGCCACTGCTCGCACCTGCTGCCAGTGCCCAGCGCCAGCCCCAATCGCTCAGTGCTGTCAGCAGGTGCAAGCGGCGGCTGCTGGCCCCGATCACACCTGAGGGCTTCTCCACCTCCCCCTGCTCCTGAGGGGTGATCGGGGCAGCAGCTGCCACTCACACCCGCTGCTGGCGCAGAGCAACTGGGGCTGGTGCCGTCAGCACAAGGGAGCAGTGGCGGCAGGAGCAGGGCAGCAGGAGGGGCTGGGCAGGGGCATGGAGGATGGGCTGAGACCCCCCGACCCCCTGTGCCCACCACAGCCTTGCGACCCACAGTTCCTTTCAAAGTGCACGAATTTGTGCACTGGGCCCCTAATTACTATTTATAACACTGATATTTTTCAAGCTTTTATTTCATCATATTTCCTGCAATAGGGTGAACTACATTATTATTTTTACTTGACCTGGGGTTTTTGTTATATAAGTCAGCTTGTTTATATTACTAACTTGCAACTATTTTTTTGTGTTGTACTTGTTTAGAATAAAACTATATAGAGTTAAATAATTTCTGTTTTCTAAATTGGCAGTTTTTTAAATGCTTAGTAAAAAGGCATTATGTTATTTTTGAGTACCACTGAATTTTGAGTCAGGCGGCTTGATTTTTAGGTTTGTCTCTCTTCAAATAAACTGTGTAACTTTGGAGTTTTACCTCTTAGATTGGTTTTCTCATTTGTAAATTGAGAAATTTGTAATTTGAGTACCATTAGATTAGGTAGTCTCAAATTCCACCTGTCTTTAATATGGTTCTTTCTTGACCATTTTATAATCATTATCTGGGCTTACTTTTTCCCCCCATGAACTATATTTACTAGATTAACCTGTACTGTTAATGCAATTTATTCTTAAATTGATAGGATTCAGATATGTTACTTTGTTTCCCATTCATGATTTTAAGTAATTTTAAAGGAGGAAAATTGTATTACCAATAATAAAAGTGAAAGAAAACTTACATGTAAGCTTTATTTAAAAATTCTCAATATATAAAATAAAAATAAAAATAAAAATTCTCCTAAAGCACCAATATAAGCACCTCAAATTTACATACAGAAAAAACTGACATATAAAATGTGGTTTTTGTTCTCTTAAATATGAATATAGCTAGTTAGCCTAAACTTTGAATAAACCATGCAGTGATAATACTGGCCCATATAGCGAATTAAAAAGCTATCGGGGCCCTTGCCAGTTTGCAGCAGTGGTTAAGCATCAATCTATGAACCAGGAGGTCACAGTTCAGGCTTGAATCCTAATGTAGGGTGTGCAGGAGGCAGCCAATTAATGATTTTCTCTCATTGATGTTTCTATCTCTCCCTCTCCCTTCTCTGAAATCACTAAAAGTATTTTTTTTAATTAATGGAAAAAATATCCTCGGGTGAGGATTAACAAAAGAAAAAAGCTATCGGGTTTTACCAACATTAAAATAATTATAAAATGTAAAAGGAATTTCAGAGTAGATCGAAACTTTTCTGTTCAATAATTATTCTTAAGTTGTATTCTTAGATTCATTGAGGGAATACAGTTGCTAGATTGCCATGACATGTATATATCCTGCTTTAAAATATTATTAGAGATAAATGTGATTTGTTAAAAAAAAATTTTAATTTTTTTCTGGCTGTGCATATGTTTCCATAAAGCCTCTTTAGCTGTCTGATAAAATGTAGCAATTCCATTAATTCATCTCTCTGCAGAATTCTCTTTTTTAGATTGTGTTTTCTGAGAACAGGCCAAGGAGGTTTCTGTTACTTTTAAAGATCATTGTCTTTGCTCTAATTGTCTGCATTCGCTCATATCAATCTCTTGAACACTTTGGTCTATTTATTTGGTAATTATTGGGTCTGATAATTGGGTTTGTGGTCTGATGGGTAGAAAAGAATAATGGAAAGTTGATATAGGAAGGTGAACTGTTCTGGTGTGATTTCTTTGGTTAGATAATTCTGTGCCTTGGTCAGATCACTGAATCAGGCAGCTCTCCTGGCTTCCAGAAATTAAATCAGATTTCCCAGCTGCTCTCATGGCTATGTTACTTGCCTATATAACAATGTTATTTTGATTGCCTGTTTAAAAATTAATCTTCATTTTCAATTATCTGGCTGTGCATGTTTGATTACATTTGTTAAACTTGAACCTGATGCCCAAACATTTCTTTGAATATTTTCTGGGTTTTGATAATGGGATATTCTATAAGATAAAGCAGATAATCCCAGAATGATTTAATTTATATTGGTCATCCACAGTTTTTCTATTTCTGTACTTTTCCCCTCCCCAGTTTTGAAAAGAAAATTTATAAATGTCTTCCTTCACTCCCTTATTCCTGCCTCAGTTAGTTTCCCCCCAAACTACTCTGGTGAGCAGAAACATTTGATAGGAAATAAAAGAACAACACAGTAGTTCTTTACATTGAGTTGAGGTGAAAACGATGTACTTGAAAATAATGTATTTTATTTATATGTGAGCTTAAAATTATTTTTTTTTAATCATAAAAAGGACTCTGATATAAAAATATTAGTCTGGAAGTTCTCTTGTTATCAGGTGCTATTTCTACCCTAGCTGTGAGTTATCAGAGTAAATTGAATTCTTTATCTTTTTTTTTTACTTCACTAGAATAATCCCATTTCATACATCTTTAATACTAGCTTCAAACAACTTGCTTGCTTTTATTTTCAAACTAGAGGCCTGGTGCATGAAATTCATGCACCTCAGCCCAGCCTGTGCCCTCTCGCAGTCTGGGACCCCTTGCTCCTTACTGCCCGCCTGCTTGCTGTTTCTTACTACTTGGCTCCCTGCTCCTTCCTTAGCACTGCTGCAGAGGAGGGAGAGGCTCCCACCACCACCACTGCGCTCACCAACTGTGAGCCCAGTGGGAGCACACTGACCACCAGGGGGCAGCTCCTATATTGAACGTCTGCCCCTTGGTGGTCAGTGTGCATGATAGCAACTGGCCTTAATGGCCTCTTAGGCTTTTATTATATAGATGCCAAAATTTATTTTTGAGAGTTTTCTTGTTTTCATTGAAGTTTATTTTGGCATGATAAAGATATCACCACCCTCCCCCAGCCATAAAAAGAAAAGTTAATTTGACACTGAAAATCTATTGAATTGTCTTATTTTTTATTAATTGAAAAAGCTATAAAGCTGTTTCTTCTCATTTAAACATTTTTAATTAATAAAATACTAATTTTGCTGTACTTTAATCTGATAGTGAAATTGGGAGATTATATAAATTTATGTCTCTACAGTTAATAGTTATCAGTTATTTCACTTTTTGTAATACGCAAGACCCAAAGCTCACATTTACATAATGTGAGCTTCTTTAAACAACATAAACATGGACAGTTATTTAGAGAATATAACAAAATTTTAAAAGCTGATAAAATCACAAATGTCACAAATCGAAAAGGCATTATATGTGAATTAATTAAATGCCTGCCAAACATTTCTCTCTATTTTTTAAGCCTTTTCTGTTTTGCTTTATCTTAACATTTATACAGTGTTGTGTATGTTAAGTTATCATGCTCATCTCAACAAAAAACTCCTGTACATAAACTGTTTCATTGTGTTTTCTAGAATCAGACCAAGCAGATTCTTACTGTGTGGTCATAGTTGGATAATGTTATTCTGAACTATATGAAATTGCCAGTTTTGTTGGTCAAAAGTAATCAAGTGTTAGCATTTTATAATATACTAGAGGCCTGGTGCATGAAATTTGTGCACTGGAGGGGGCACCCTCAGCCTGGCCTGTGCCCTCTCACAGAAGCCTTCAGGAGATGTCCAACTGCTGGTTTAGATTCACTCCCCGTGGGCCTAAGCCAGCAGTCAGACATCCTTAGTGCTGCCGTGGAGGCGGGAGAGACTCCCACCACTGCCACTGCACTCGCCAGCTGTGAGCCCTGCTTCTGGTTGAGCAGCTCTCACCTGGGGGAGCACACTGACCACCAGGGGGCAGCTCCTGCATTGAGCATCTGCCCCCCTGGTGGTCAGTGCATGTCATAGCAACTGGTCATTCTGCCATTTGGTCGATTTTCATATTAGCCCTTTATTATATAGGTCTAGAGGTCCAGTCCCTCAGCCCAGCCTGCACCCTCTCGCAATCTGGGACCCCTCAGGTAGGGTCTCTAGGCCTGGCTGGCAATCAGGGCCTATGGAGGCTTTCTTTCCCCTGGCTGCCAGCAGTGGCCCCGCCCCCTCCGCTGCCACTGCTTGTCATCTGTGTGGCGCTGCTCCCCCTCCCCACCACTGGTCGCCTCCCTCTGCAGGCAACAGGTGTGGGGTGCGATCACTTGGCTGGCCTGGGCCTCCCTCTGTGGGGCGATTGATCACGGAGTCCCCAGATCGATCAACCTGCAGAGGGAGGACCCGCCACAGCGCTGTCAGCTGGGTAGCCTGGGCCTCCCTCTTTAGGGCAATCATGGGGCTCTGTGATTGATCACCCAGCAGAGGGAGGCCCCGCCCACCCAGCACGGCTCCATGGTCGATCACTGAGCAGAGGGTGGCCTGGACCTCCGTTTTTGGGGCAATTGCAGAGCCCCCGATCAATTGCCCCACCGGCCAGTTGCCTGGGCCTCCCTCTGCGGGGCGATCGTGGGATGATGGTGGGGCCCCCTGACCAATCGCATTGCACCCGCCTTGGCTGGCCTGGCGCCAGTGCATGTCATAGCATGGTCGTCCGGAAGGTCGTCTGGATGGTTGTTCTGTTCGGTTGTTCGGTCAATTTGCATATTATGCTTTTGTTATTATAGATATTTAAGGAAGAACCAAACAAAGATCTTTGGAACAGATATATTGAGTTCCCATCCCAACTCTTCTTATCAGCCTATCAGAGGCTTTATGAAGGAGACTCTCAAACTACAGATAACCACAGGGCTACCAAGGAATGCTTTGTTTTGTTAAATTGTCCAGATTTCAAAGATATTTATAAAAAAGACTTCAGTAATTGAAGCAGATATCTTTTGGGAATACTTAAATTACGTAAGCTTTCATTAAGTCAATGTGTAGTTCTTTCATAACCTTAGATATTGTCATATATAAAGGATTAGTCTGTAAATATCACTTAAAGGCAAAAAGACTCCCCCACCTCATATCTAATATGGACTCAAATTTTGCTAATTATAGAATTTTATCTTCTTGGTAGGCATTTGGAGATAAAACTACTGCTATATAGCCAACAAGTTTCCCTCAAAATGCCATTTAAAGATTTTTATACCTATACTAGAGGCCCAGTGCATCAGTGGGGTCCCTTGGCCTGGCCTGCAGGGATCGGGCTGAAACCGGCTCTCCGACATCCCCCGAGGGGTCCCAGATTGCGAGAGGGCACAGACCAGGCTGAGGGATCCCACCCGTGCACAATTGGGGCTGTGGAGGGTCAGCAGGAGGGCTCCAGGGTGTGTCCGGCTCATTTTGCCCAGTCCTAATCGGCTGGACCCCAGCAGCAAGCTAACCTACCAGTTGGAGCATCTGCCCCCTCCTGGTCAGTGCACATCTAGCTACCAGTCAAACAGTTGCTTAGGCTTTTATATATGTAGATTTCAAGTGATAAGAATAAAAGTGAGTATAAAAATATGAAGCTTCTTCTATACATGAAATCCCCAATTTTATTTACAGCTGTGATCTAAAAGGTTGTAAATTGAGTTGTTCCAAATTCAGATGTTGTTACAGCTCCTCATATTAATAATATCATGAATAATAAGGGTAACAGGTTAGCTAACAAGAGTTGATCTAGTACATTCCAGTATCTTAGTGTCTTGGCTTTGGATAAACTTTTATAGTGGAGAAAGCTTATTTTGACCTCTCAATAACTTCTTGGTATATTTCTTCTTAGTTGATACCATGAGTCTTGCCCAAGTACATACCCTCTCCTTTACATTCCCCAAGATATTACTATCTGCCTTTTTTTTTTATGTTTTTATTGATTTCAGAGACAGGAAGGGAGATGGAAAGAGGGATAGAAACATCAATGATGAGAAATAATCGATTGGTTGCCTCCTACACACCCCCTATTAGGGATCGAGCCTGCAACCCAGGCATGTGCCCTGACCGGGAGTCGAACCATGACCTCCTGGTTAACGCTCAACCACTAAGCCACATGGACAGGGCTGCCTTTTATCTCCAGTCTTCCTTATCGATACTTCCAAAGTATAACATCTCAAGTGTTAGGAAGAAGGAAATTTGCTTTAACTTATTAACATTAAAGTATTGGTGACTGTAACCCTTTTACCTCTGTCTTAAAGAGAAATCTGTATTTAAGAACAAACACATTATTCAACAATAAAGATTTAAAATAAATTAGTGCCAGTGCAAATTACTATCAGTTAATAGAATATTAAGTTTTAAGACAAAAGTGAAAATAATCTCAGTGTTGATGGGACTATTGTGAGGCAAGAGATATTAAATGACCGAACTTAGGAATCTGCCCCTTTTTTACCAAACCCATGAAATGTCTGAAAGTGCTGTATATTTTCAGTGACCTTGAGGAAGGGAACTAGTCACTTGTAATTATGGGTTCTATGATGTCAGTGCCATGCTGATCCTATTTTTTTTTTCAGTTTAAGGTTGTGTCCAGAGCATCCTAGGTATCCATCATCCACACTATTCTCCTGAGATGGCCTGTGTTTCAGTCTTGACCTATCTTCCAGCTCTATTCATTGATACTAATTTACAGGTGAACACTGTCCATTCTTGTAAAAAAAAAAAACACAAAGTCTTCATTTCACTGTTATCAAGAATGACTACCACCTTCTCTTTTTTCAAGAGATATAAAGGTAGAAAAGTTATTTCTTTTTTCATTATTTTCCTTTTAAAACTATTATTTTTAAATAGCTGGCAGTTAGCAATTTAGTTTCCAAACCTGTTTTGAATTAAATTGACAAGGCAATTCTAAAATTTTAATCTTGCTTTATCATATAAACATCTAGATAGAAAGTGTTTATGCTAAAGACATGTATTTTGTGGCATTAGTTCTTCATGTTTCTCTTTTGTGTATTGAAAATTGTTCATTCATTTCCAAGTGAGTGGGAAAGTTACTATTGTTGAGATGTGTATAGGGCAAGTGCACTTGATTAGAGCATGAACTGTATTTTTACATTAGCTGGATGTGCTTTGCACTCTGCTCTTGTAGATTTATTTTGTTTACAGTAGACTACTGTCAGTTTTTGTAAATGTTTTTACTTAGCACTTTAACTGTGAGTGTACAAACTGATTTTAAATGTAGTGGTTGTATATTTTGGTTATAAACTGGAAATTTTTAATAAAATAAAATAATTTGTTCTCTGTTTTGTCATTAGTACCTGATTGAATATAATTTTTTAAATCATCTTCTAGCCGAACTAGCATGGCTCAGTGGTTGAGCCTTGACCTATGAACCAGGAGGTCATGGTTAGATTCAGGTTGGGGCACATGCCCATGTTTCAGACTCCATCCCCAGTAGGGGATGTGCAGGAGGCAGCCGATCAATTATTCTCTCTCATCATTGATGTTTCTCTCGCTCTCTCCTCCCTTCCTCTCTGAAATCAATAAAATATTTTTTAAAAATCACCTTCTAGACTCTATTAGACTGCTACTTTTAAATTAGGATATTCTTGTAATAATCACTTTTCATTCATAACATAGGATTCACAATCTGGAACATAGCAGACAAACACACACCATCATGTATCATGGCTCTTTCACATTTACTTTGTCAATACAGGTTAAGACCCATCTCTGTACGTTGTCACATCCTCTGTACATAACACGTATCCTCAGTACTAGGCACATAATAGGGGCTCAGTGAATATCTGCTGCAAAACACGAATCCATTGGATACAGCCCCGGGAGCCTTGTGACGCAGTTGCAAGCGTGCGTAGGGGCGGGGGAAGTAGCAGCCGCCAGCGCGCTCCGCCCTCTTCCACTGCGGCCGTGGGAATGGAAACATCTGACCCACAGGCCAGCGCCCAGCCTTCGCGGGTGTCATCGCGAGACCAGCTCGCTGGACTATCCGTGTCCAGTCAGGGACGTTTTGACTCACTGGACCTTGCAGAACTGGCTAAAAAGCAACAATGGTGGCATAAGCTCTTCGGGCAGGAATCTGGACCCGCAACTGAAAGGTATAGCATGGCCGCCCAGCTGATAATTGGAGGCGTCACTGGTTGGTGCACCGGCTTCATATTCCAGAAAGTTGGGAAGTTGGCTGCAACAGCTGTGGGAGGAGGTTTTTTCCTCCTCCAGCTTGCGAACCATGCCGAGTACATCAAAATTGACTGGCAACAAGTAGAGAAGGACATGAAGAAAGCCAAGGAACAGCTGAAGGGCCAGAGGAGCACCCAGTTCCCTATGGAGGTGAAAAGCAAAGCCGAGGAGATCGTGTTGTTTGTGAAGACGAACATCATGTTGGCTGGTGGATTTCTCGGAGGCTTTCTGCTTGGCATGTATTCCTAAGGAGGACAACTTCGTTTCCATTATTCCTGGCTTTCTACCCGCTAGCCTCTTCACGCCATCTTAGGACGTCAAGTCTCTTCTCACTCCTCCTCTGTGCCTTCCTCCCTGCGGTGGCATATCTGAATGGCTTCTATAAGGCATTTGTTGGTACAAACTGACATGGCCCTACTGTGAGCCTCCGGCAACACCGGAAGAGATAGCAGACATTAGCTCTCCTCCCAGAACACTCCCCACCTGGCTAAGCTGTAGGTCAACAAGAATGTTCCTTTCCCCCTATATAAGATATTTCCTAAAACATAGTGCAAGATGGCGCACCATGGAGGATAGGTGGATCCTCAAAGGTTGTCCCAAACTTGATTTGGAAAAGGAGTAACAAGCACATAGATACTTGACTATGTGCTGCATGAAAAGGAACTGAATACATTCGCCTTAAAGCATGAAAGGGGGCGGGGGGGGGGGAATACATTAAAGTATATCAATTTCCCAACAGGAAAGCCTACTCACATAAGCAAATCACTTTTGGGTGTTTTTGTTTTTCTTATTTTGTTTGCATAAGAAGGCAGACCAGGATTTAAACTACTATTAGAGTTTCTTGCCTGGATAATGCAGTTTTTAGTTGGAAGATACCTTAGAAATCATATGGTTCAATCTTTAACCCAGTATGGGAATTCTTCAGAACCATCTTTTATAAGCCTCTGCATGAATGATTTCAGTAATAGGAAGCTCACTACTCTGTAAAGCCTTCCATTCCATTTTGAGGCAGCTTATTATATAAACGCTTTCCATATACTGAGTGACAGATGTATTTCTTTGTTACCTTCACACATTGGTATTGCCCTACAGATATCCAGTAATTCCTTCACAGTATTATTTTCTAAACATTTGAGAAAAACTATGCTGTTTCATCCAAATTTTTTCTCTAGGCAAAATATGTCCCATTCTCCAATTCCTGTCTTATTTTTCTCTTCTCTCATGACTTCCTTTTAGACCCAGTAGTTCCCTTCCAAAGACTCCAGTTGTGAATATTCCTCTTAAAAATTTCCACAGAACTGAATACGTTTCTCCAGATTCTATAAAACCAGTGAAGAATTCAGTATATACTATATTCTGTACATTACACTTCTGTGACGTTTATCATAGAAGAATGGGACATTCTTTTTTACAACGATCTCTCCTTAATCATTGAAAGGAAATGAAGAGATGTATATATACATTTTCATCAATTATTCAAACTCTGTTTGCCAATGAAAATCCAATATTTCCTGGAGGCACTGATTGATGACTATGTGCCAGGCAATGAACCTCAAAGTATCTCCTGACAATTAAGGTGGGAAAAGGTCCTAACTTATTGTTATATATTGCTAACTTTAAGGAGTTAACATTTGAAGGGAAGGGGGGAATTTCTGAGTAGTTTATTTTATGTTGATCATTAGCTAATTTTAAAATATATTTTTTATTGATTTTTTACAGAGAGGAAGGGAGAGAGATAGAGAGTTAGAAACATCAATGAGAGAGAAACATCAATCAGCCGCTTCCTGCACATCTCCCACTGGGGATATGCCCGCAACCCAGGTACATGCCCCTGACCGGAATCGAACCTGGGACCCCTCAGTCCGCAGGCCGACGCTCTATCCTAATTTTATAGATCAATGTTGATCATTAGATTGAGTAATAAATCAGTGTATGTGCTGGAGCACATAGATACATGTGCATACAGTTTCTTCATCTATAAATGAAAATATTGCCAAAACCGGTTTGGCTCAGTAGATAGAGCATCGGCCTGCGGACTGAAAGGTCCCAGGTTCGATTCCGGTCAAGGGCATGTACCTGGGTTGCGGGCACATCCCCAGTGGGAGATGTGCAGGAGGCAGCTGATCGATGTTTCTCTCTCATCGATGTTTCTAACTATCTCTCTCCCTTCCTCTCTGTAAAAAATCAATAAAATATATTTTTTTAAAAAAAAGAAAATATTGGACTAAACCAAAGGCTTTTAGCTATGGGATTCTTTCATCAGCATAGTAAGTCTCAGTATATAAACAGATAAAGACTGTTTAAAGAGAAAGTGCCTAAAATCCCACATAAGCCTAACCCTTCTTTTTCTCTCTTCACTACAGCATCCCTTGAAGCACCTAGACTGAACTCCCATTTTAAAAATTACTAAATCAGCCCTGGCTGGTGTTGCTCAGTGGATGGAGCATCGGCCCATGTACAGAAGGGTCATAGGTTTGATTCCTGGTCAAGGGCACATACCTGGGTTGTGGGTTTCATCCCTGGGGGTGCAGGAGGCGACCAATGGATGTCTCTCTCCCCCCTTCCTCCCACTCTCTCTAAAAATCAATGGAAAAAGTATCCTCGGATGAGAATTAAAAAGAAAGAAAGAAAAGAGAAAAGAAAGATAGAAAGAAAGAAAAGAAATTACTGAATCATTCTAAATTTTAATTGTGATGATCACACAAATCTACAAGTGATAAAATTGCACAAAACTACACACACACACAAGTGAGAGAGTGTAAAACTGGTGAAATCTGAATAAAATAGATGGATTGTATTTATGCCAATTTCTTGGTTTTGATATTTTACTCTAGTTACAAAAAATGTTACCATTGAGGGAAACTGGGTATGGGTATTATTTCTTAAAAACTGCATGTAAATCTATAATTATCTTAAAATATTTCGGTGACTCCTGATCCAACCCAAGACATGATAAAACAGAAGCTTACTAAGCTGGTAGGAAAGTTGGGGCTAGGAAGCCACTTCCCCTGACTTTCAGAGAAGAATGTGTTCCTCTAGAACAGAGATTCTCAAATTTTCTTTTGCATAAAAATCACCTGAGGGTGGGGAGGGAAGGATAGTATGGGAAGAAAAATGATTCTCAGGCCCACTCATCAGAGATTTAGATTCAATAAGTCTGAGGCAGGACCCAGGAATCTGAATTTAAAAGCACACGATTCTCATGCTTCTGGTCCAAGGACCACACTTTGAAAAACATCTTATTGCCCTAGCCAGTGGTCAGCAAACTCATTAGTCAACAGAGCCAAATATCAATAGTACTTCTTCAAAATATTCATTTGCAGGCGAAAACCAACTTCTGCGCATGGGCCATGAAGTTTCAATCGCACCGTACTTGCGCCCGCATGTGGTTTGTGGAAGAGCCACACTCAAGGGGCCAAAGAGCTGCATGTGGCTCGAGAGCCACAGTTTGCCAACCACGGCCCTAGGCAATAAGTAAATCCTCTATATGACAGATGGACAAATAAGCAGGGGATGATGAATCGTTTTGAATACTTTTCTAGTTGTCTTCCCCTTTGCCGCAGAATCCCTTGCTAAGCAGCAGCTTGCCCATGCCATGGGGTGGGCACATGGGAAGTATGCAGACATCTGCTAGCTACCCTCGTGGGCACAGTACAACTCTAGGGAGGTGACGGGCCAGTTTTGAGTCAGCTTTACTAATGAGCATCACTTGTTGACTGACTCTAGGGGAGGAGCTCATTATTTATGTTTGGCCCAGAGCCTTCTCTTGTAGGGCTGCAAATGAATAGATGCCATACAGCTTCCATGTTCACCTCAGTGGGAAAAAAGTGGGAAGATCATCAAAGCAACAATTTAGTTCATGCTTCTCGTTGAAAAGGGTCAGATTAGCTGGAAGGAAGCTTGTAGAGGCTGTTTGGCACAGAATTTTCACACTTGATCTATTCCTTTCTTCAATTGCATTACCCCTGCCCATCCCACCCTGATCCCTTGAATGGGGTCATTGTTTGCACTAAGTCATCCAAATGAAAGCTTCTGTTCTTTTGAGCAATTCCTACCCCCAGTCCCCAGATGCTTAGGAAATATAACCCCTAAGAAAACAACACAAGGTTGAGAATATTATGTCAGGAGTCCCTTTTCCTGTAAAGGGGTTGGCCTAATCCAGGAACTTCATTTCTTTTATTATCCCCGCTTCAAACCCCCTGCAGTACAAGAGAAATCTTGTAGCTCTTTATCTCTTGGTAAGAACTCTAGAATGAAAACCCTAGAGTCAAGTGTATATACTTGGAGTTAAAACTTAAGTTGGAAAATAAGTTGGAATTTGTAGAGCTGAACTTTAAAATGTTTTCCTAGGCTGTCCCCAACTGACACTCCAAGGAAAGGGAAGAGGCCTAGAGCAAAGATCCAAAGATCAGATTTAGTTACTTTAGGTTGATGGTTGCAATATAGGTAGGCACATTCTTTGATCATAAGACCACATTATACACAAGTGCAGAAAGGAAGGTTCCTTTCATTCCTTCCCTGCTCCTATAGCCCACAGGTACTGGAAGGGAGAGAACCCTCAGGTTGTGTGGCAACCTTTGCTCCTGCTGCTATCCATGACACCTGGGACTTCCCCTGACCCCTGGACAACTTCTGAGCTGGCACTGTATTGACTGAAAATGTTTTCATCTATGTGGATCCCTTCTTTGAAGTAAGGAGAGACAGGAGCCGTGAGAAGTGAATGACTTGCTAAGATAACACCACTCAGCAGCATGGATTTCCTCTTGATGTTACTCTAGGATGGTTCGTATCATTACGTTTTAAGACAATACTGCTCCCTTTTAATGAGTGGAGTACATTTGGAGGAGAGAAAAGATGGGAAGGGAGATTAAACAGCACTGAGGAATGCTCATCTTCAAAGTTTAGCCCATAGTCTGGGTGAGAAGGGGTGGAAGTTGGTGTCAGCCCTTCTCTCTGCTGCCCCCGTTCTTCCCTGTGGCTCTTTCTAGCCATCTCTCTACCTTTCTGTTTCTCTGCATCTTTCTCTTTGCTTCCACTTTTCTGTAGCCCTGTTTGGACCAGGAGTTCTTAACCTGTAGTTCATGGATCCCTTGAATATAACATAAACATGTCCACTTTATGGGGAAAGCCCTATTAGTTCCTCATTTTCTCAAAGAGGGCGTGATGAGAAAAAAGTGAAGAACCATAATTGCTCTCCCTGGTGTTACATTTTGGGGTGGCATACTGCGTGGATGAGGAAAGTAAGCTGAAAAGCAGGAAACCTAATGGAATTTGAATCCGTGAACAGGATTCATTTTCAGCAGCTTGCGGGGCTGTCAGAACAGTTGGCTGCAGAGAGGCAGAAACAAACTGGAAGGTCTGACAGTCATCTGAGCAATATGAGACACTCCTTTACTGATCTCAACAAGTAGAGCAGATCTTTGACACTCAAGAGTATAGATTGCAATCCCATGTTTTGATGTTCTGATGTACCAACATTCCAGGATTTTTGTTGGCATAATGCTGCCATCATAGGGTTTTAGTTTTTTTAATTTTTGTGAGGGTGGTCATGAATTTATAGACTGAAATCCACAGATAGCTTCCCCCCCCCCCTGAAAACAAGGCAAGGACACTAGAAATTAAAAGCAATGCTTTCAAACAAAACTCTACATTTGTAAATAATAGTGGAACTTCATGCCACAAAATACAGCATTACAAAGAACACGTATATGAATAAAAGTATCTACAGTGTGAAGGTGATGTGGCCTCGGTTATGCATCTGCACAGGTGGAGGGTACCTAGAAGGGGAGAACTCTTCATCCCACTTGCACTATTGCACAGCTGGCCAGCTGCAGTCCAGGTGTCCAGAAGCATCTGGTTTGGGTGGTGGATATGACATCCAGAAAATGAGCTTTTACAAGATGACTTTCCTTCCAGTTACCAAATAAAAAGGCCCTTCAGCACAAATACACTGTAGTGAAACCTGTAAAAGAAGCAACAGACTCAATTATTTTCTTCTGAAGAAACACTTGCAGGTCCAAGATACCTGAATAATTACAATTCACAGTTTCAAAGTAAAGGCAGCACACACACCCTTCCCACCCCCTCAGAACCTCCATCCTAAATAAACCCTTCACTGGGATCAAGTCTCTATCTTGAGGTGGGAAGCTTGGCTAGTTTTTATTGTTTTTGCTATATGTTTTCCAGCCAGATTGCTTGTCTGAGATTTTTCTTCAATCAGGCTATCTTTTGACCCATTTCTTCTCTGACGAACTGTGGAGCTACCAGAACCCTACGCATCTGAAGAGTGGGTCACAGGGAGTGGGGGTACCAACTCCGTTTTTGAATTCACTTCCGACAGAACGGACCGCTCTCCATCTGAACACTGGGACCTGCGGTACCGGAGGTAACTTCTCGGAGAACGAGAATGTCTGATGGGGTCGGGTCACCTTGAGTCTCTATTTTAGTGCGTGGAATCTCTTTTCTTTGTTCTTCTGACAACCCAGACGGATTCAAAGTTCCTTCTGAATATGCTTCCATAACTCTTCTTTTACTTGGATATCAGGGCTTCTCGAGCGAGATCTGTGTCTGGATCGCCACACACTGTGTGTGTGTGTGTGTGTGTGTGTGTGTGTGTGTGTGTGTGTGTGTGTGTTGGGTTTTTGTTGTTGTTGTTGTTGTCTCCTTAACACAGCTTCCCACTGAGGCACTGAATCAACCACATAGTTCTCCGGCCCTTCCCGATGTTCTCTGCATTTTCTGATTCGCTACCATGGCTTGTGTTACAGCGTGAGCGTGACCTCCTCCTTTGCTTTAGATCTAAGTCTTCACCACTGTTATGGGCAACTTTGGGGACTTGGTGCGGTCATTGGGGGAGTTGGAGTGTCCACTCTGGGGACCATTTTCTTCCCGTGGCGCATGAAGTTTGCTTCTTTGGGTAACAGGGCTATTTTCATTCTTTGCTTTCTTAAAGCTTTTTATTGGTGAAGGTGCAATGATTTTAGTTGTTCCTTCATTTCCCATGTTTGCAATTACCCGATTTATGCTGTTTGATCCAGCTGGCTGTCTGTGCTATTCTCTTAGGATACGTCTTGCTTCGGCTTCTTGCCACCTTCTGATCTGGCTGGGGAAGTCGAATAGAAAGATCTCCACTCATTTGCCATGCTGTCCCGCCACTCACCCGGTGCTTATACTCATGGACCCAAACTTGCTGAGTTTTCCTGACAAAAAATTTGATTCATTCGCTGGCATTCTAAACAATGTATGATGTTTATACTACACTTCCAAAGGTGCTTGCAAGCAGTTTTACTCCGAGCTTCCAAAAAGAATGACGTTGCATTGCACTCTTTTCCCAGTACTTTGAGTTCAAACTGTGTCTCCTTGACGTGAACCTTTGTGACCCGAGGCCAGAAATACTTTCCCAGTTGCTTTTTATTCCTGTAGACAACACCACCAACTGGAGTTAATCCTAAGAAATACTCAGATTGGTTTTCTCCGTAGACGGGATGGAGGTCAACGCGGTACATCTCCAGGGATTTTACAGTCCTCAAGTAATTCAGCTCTGCTTCAGAAGGAGCCTGACCCATTGGAGTTTTATGAATTCTTTCTATGGCTTCTTCAAGTTCTTCCTTCTGATCAGGAACAAACTGGTATTCTGACACATATCTTGCAGTATGTTTATATGGATCTTAACCTCCAAGTTCAGACAGGATGGCATATGCTCCCAGCTGAGCAGCAGTGTTGACAGGGCAGGGCAGCTGGCCCTTGAGGGACATCTTGCTTCACCTGCAAGAAAAACTGATATCCTTTGAGACAGCATGGAGGGACCTGGAAGGTATTATGCTAAGCGAAGTAAGACAGTCAGAGAAAGACAAGTATCACATGATCTCACCCATATGTGGAGTCTAATGAACCAAATAAACTGATGAACAAAATAGATTCAGAGACATGGAAGCATAGAATAGACTGTAGAATCTCAGAGGGAAGGCAGGGGAGGGTGGGTGGGCCATCATAGTGTTTTTAAATCTGAAACATTCACATCTTGAGAAGTATTTAGAAAGTTAGACACTACATTGCTTAACAAATGGGGTAAATATACCTTCTTTTCCATATTCTGTAATGTTTAAGAAGAGAAAAAATAATTGATAAAGACTCTCTTGCAAGAATGAGTCTTAGTGTTCAAGACTTTTGAACAAGCAGAATATGAGCATTACACTATTGAAATTGATCTAGATAACATCGTGTTAAAATCTCCAGCTATACTAGACAAAAGCAATGAAGGTAAAAACAATTCAGACAAAAAATGTAACTCAGAGTCAATAAAGTGATTGCAGACACTGAAAAAGTTCACAAAGACTTTTTCCTTAAAATATTTTTTAACAAGATATAAGACAACTAAAAATTGTATAATATGAAGATGGATTCATAGGAAAATGTTTGGAAATAGCTTATAACTATTGGTTTTTTTTTACTGTTCCCCAAGCAGTGTAGAGTAAAATCTTTTTCAGCAATGGGAAACTTTGCACAAAATAAATGAACAATGATACTAGTGGAGCATTTTGTTTTTTAATGTTTCATGTTTTTAAAGCTGAAATTATATCATTCCATGTTTAAATTTTCATAATTATTTTCATCTTTATTATTATAGAATTAAAAAAACTATACACACACACATACACACTCTACTTGATGGTGGTATGTGTTTGTAATTTTTTAAACTTGAACTGTATGGAAGTTTTGTTCCACTAATATTTAATTTCATAAATTCTGAACTTTAAAAATTATGTAATATATGCTTGGCATTGTGCTAAATGCTTGGAATATATCAACTAATTTAATCCTCACAATTATATTATCATCTCCATTCCACAGATGATGGGGTTGAGATAGGGGAAGATAAGGTAAATTTCCTAGGGTTACACCCTTAATATTGATAGAGCTAGGATTAGAACTTTGTGGCTGGCTCCAAAATCAATGCCCTTAAACACTACATCATACCACCTCTTTAAAAATGGAAATGGTGCCCTAACCGGTTTGGCTCAATGGATAGAGCGTCGGCCTGTGGACTCAAGGGTTCCAGGTTCGATTCCAGTCAAAGGCATGTACCTTGGTTGGAGGAGTAGGGAGTGTGCAGGAGGCAACTGATTGATGTTTCTAACTCTCTATCCCACTCCCTTCCTCTCTGTAAAAAAATCAATAAAAAAATGTATTTTAAAAAATGTTTTAAAAAAAGAAATGGTATTTCGGTCCTACATGAAAGAAATAGCCATATTTTGCTTGCACCGGAGCTGTAATCACCAATTCAAGAGAAATATATTCCAAAGGCTTCACAAATTCTCAATTCACAGCTTCATTTGAGATATAGTTTTATAGATCATCAGTTCAATACTTAAGAGATTTGCTTCTGAAGTTTATAGGCAAGTAAATAAGGGCATATAGAGTAATAGCAATCTTATCTATTCTTAACAATTACCCTCTGATGAAGGGACTGATCATCCCTGTCAGGAATGATCCCCAAGGGCAGCTCACAGAGTCAACGATATTAAATCTGAGAATGGCTCTTGGGTGGTATGTATCTGCACCTGTATCACTAGCTGAGCACTTGCACTGTCACTGTGTTCGGTGCATATGGGGAGAGAAAAGAGAAACCTGGGCCTCAGGGGCATGGTCTCTAGCGAAGCATTTCCCCTCTTACCTACAGCCATTTGCGAAATGTTACCTTGACATTCAGAGATTAAGTGATAGCCCAAGTTGAGGGAGCCTCTTGTTTGTTTGTCTAAGGGCAGTTTTTATGCCATAAACTAAAATCCCTTCTCCTTCGTTTCACATTTCTCATGTTTTCTCCATTTCTCTACCCCCAAACACTCTCCCCTTTCTTCAAACCTAGTCACCTCTATCCTCCTTAGGTTTCTCTTCACCGTCACCTCTCCCCACCCTCTCTCCTCCCCTCTCTGTCCCACATACTCTCCCCACCTTCATACATTTTCATCTGGTCTCAATTTCAACCCTTCACTCCTTCCCCAGATAAGAGCCCCTGAGTCTACTGACCACCAGTCCTTCCTTCTCTTTCTTGGGCTCTCCACCCTCACATATGTCCCTCGGCCTTTCTCTGATATCTCTCTTCTTTGACAGAATTCTATTTGAGATATAAAACTGCTCCTGAGAACTTGGGATTTGGAATTTCTGGTCTAAAAATCCTGGCATAATCCTGCCCTTAAGATCCAGATAAGCCCTGTCTGGTTTGGCTCAGTGATTAGAGTGCAGTCTGCGGACCTCAGAGTCACCCGTTGGATTCCCGGTCAAGGGCATGTACCTGGGTTGCAGGGTTGCAGGTTCTGTCCCTGGCTTTGGTCAAGGTGCATGTGGGAGGCAACCAATCTCTCTCTCTCTCTCTCTCTCTCTCTCTCTCTCTCTCTCTCTCTCTCTCTTTCTTTCCCTACCTCCCTCCCTCCCTTCTTCTCTCCCTCCCTCTCTCCCTCCTTCTCTCCCTTTCACTCTAAAAATCAATGGGAAAAATATCCTTGGGTGAGGATTAAAGAGATCCAAATAAAATTGGTGTGAATGCCTGTCTGCGAATTCCTGTGTCTAGCCTCTGCCTCCACCATTAGTTTAGCTCACTCTGTAAGTGCCCTGTATCCAGGATTCAGAAATAAGATTCAGCCTTTCCCCCTGTCTGCACCTAAAACTGTTCCTCACAGTATTTAGTAATGTTTCTTATGGTTAAAAAAAAAAAAATGATGATGT
Organism: Myotis daubentonii; assembly: GCF_963259705.1. Taxonomy (NCBI): domain Eukaryota; kingdom Metazoa; phylum Chordata; class Mammalia; order Chiroptera; family Vespertilionidae; genus Myotis; species Myotis daubentonii. The sequence continues at coordinate 35,753,205 of NC_081844.1, forward strand.
TTCAAGCCATATCAAAATGCTCCTACATCAAACCAGCTGTGCCAAATGGTCACAAACCTGACAGAATGGGGAGTGACAGATGGGTCAGCAGGCCTGAACCAAGTTGGCCCTGCCCACATGGGGCAGTATATCTTGGTTGCTGGCCAAGTAGTCTGGAGGAAATAAACTTACCAACTCATCTTTTTTTAAAAAAATATATAGCTTATTGATTTTTTACAGAGAGGAAGGGAGAGGGATAGTGAGTTAGAAACATCGATGAGAGAGAAACATTGATCAGCTGCCTCCTGCATACCCCCTACTGGGGATGTGCCAAAAACCAAGATACATGCCCTTGACCAGAATCAAACCTGGGACCTTTCAGTCCGCAGGCTGATGCTCTATCCACTGAGCCAAACCGGTTAGGGCTCAACTCATCTTTTTTTAAGGGATGTGGGACGGGAGTAGGAAGGAACCAATGTTTACTGAGAACCTACCATAAGCCTGGCACTGTATCTCACTTAGCCCTCAAAACAGCCCTGCTGGTAGGCATTATCATACCTAATTTTGAAGATTTTGGAACTGAGAATCAGGTTAAATGGCATGATTTTTTTTTTCAATATTCCTATTGTGGATTGTCTAAATAATAGCAGTAGCTCCCCACGGGGCTGAATCAAAGGCAGGGCCGTTGTAGTTGCCTAGACACCAGTCTCTATAGAGTGCCCATACCTTGCTGGAAATGTGAGAGGGAGAATGTTCCGTTCCCAGCACTTCTTGTGGGAGAAGTGGAGTAAATAGGTGTAAGAAATACTAGTTGATGGGCTGCTGGAGGTGGGGTAGAATTACATTTCCGCTGCCCCCAGCCTCCCTTGTAGATGGCCTTCTTTAGTGTGGGGGAGGGTCGCATGTGGTCTGGTTTGGTGAGTTGGTGTGCGCTGTTAACGACAGGGCTGAATTCTTCCTGACAGCAGAGGAAAGGCCGAGCCGCTGCCACGAGAGCACCCTTTCCTTCCTCCCTGCAGCCTGACCCTCCACGTCATGCCTTACTTCCCAGTAGTGACAGGTAGTTACAGACTGAGAGTTTGAGCTCTCCAGGTCCCAGGTGCTTTAGGAGCTGCTGGCTTGGATGCAAACACAGCCAAGTCCAAGAAACACACCACCCACAATCAGTTCTGAAAATGGCACAGAAATGGTATCAAGAAACCCTCAGGCCCTAGCTGGTTTGGCTCAGTGCATAGAGCATCGGCCTGAGGACTGAAGGGTCCTAGGTTCGATTCCGGCACATGCCTGGGTTGCAGGTTCTGTCCCCAGTAGGGGGCATGCAGGAGGCAGCCGATCAATGACTCTCTGTCATCATTGATGTTTCTATCTCTCTCTCCCTCTCCCTTCCTCTCTGAAATCAGTAAACATATATTAAAAAAAAAAAAAAAAAGAAAGAAAGACAGAAACCCTCAGCACAAAAATGCAAGTCTCTTAATGGAGTGGACCCCAAGTTCCTGAGGAACATGCGCTTTGCCAAGAAGCACAAGAAGAGCCGGAAGAAGATGCAGGCCAGCAACGCCACGGCCATGAGCGCGCATGCCGAGGTATCAAGGCCCTCATGAAGCCCAAGGAGGTCAAGCCCAAGATCCCACAGGGCAGCCGCCAGCCGTCAGTTCAATCAACTTGCCGACATCATTCACCCCAAGTGTGGGAAGGGTGCTTGTGCCCACATGCCCAAGGCTCTCAGGCCCTGCTGGCCAAAGGCCAAGGCCAGGCTCAAACCAAGACCCAAGCTGCAGCTGCACCTCGGCTCCAGCTCAGGCTCTGGCTCCCAGAGACGCCCAGGGCCCCACGAAGGCTCTAGAGTAGAGGCCTCTGCCTGCTAATGTGAGAAGGGAAGGACTGGTGTGGCCTCCTGTGCGATTTGTACGAATAAACCTGAGGCAGGATCTGTAAATAAAAATAAAAAGGACTATGGGATTGAATGCGAGGCAATGGGCAGCCTCCTGCGTTCCAGCCCTGGCTTCATCTGCCCCACTTGCCTAGTCTCTACACACATTCCTTTCATTGGTCAGTCTGGCCCTCCCCCAGGGAAGCTTCAGTCCCCCCTCCACCCACACCCCCTCCCACTCCTCTCTCTGTGGGTCATAAAGTATCAATGAAACAAATCGCCCATAACTGCCTTTCTACTATTAGGCATTCTGTAAGTTAATGTGCATATGAAGTGAGGTCATTTAAAAATTTGGTGTGGCTTTCACTTTGAGCAAATCTATTCAGAACTTAAGAACAGTGTTTCTGGAAATGGTTTTCCTGAGGAGAAATCAGCAAGCCCACCACATTACAATTTCAACAGGCTTGGTTTTTTTAATTTTTAGAGTGACAGCCATGTTGTCTGAATATCAAATTTCTATGTAATAATGTACACATGCGTTTACCTTAATGGGAAAGGTGTTTTCTACAACAAAATCTAGCTTTTTCCAAGTTCCTTTTAAAAATTAAATAATTCAGAATGCTGCAGAAAACCCTTAGCTCTTTCTTGTACATTCTAGCTCAAAGAAATGAGTGAGAAGATTGGGAAAGAAGAGGGAATCACAGAGAGGTAGAAAAAGCAGAAAGATAACAAGGAGAACATGGAGAATGATGTGTGAAGAGGATAAAATAGGTGATGAAGAGGGAAAGGGAGAGAACAGAGGCATGATGGGTACTGTACCACATGCCCTTGGCGAATGAAACCGGGAAAAATGAGAGCATGGATGTTGGAGCTTTAAGGGAGAATGTCCCTTGACTCTGAGGTTGAATGTGAGGGTGAAGTCGGGGAGAAACTGTTTATTCCACCGTCTATCACAGGGCATACGCTCATCTTCCAGATGCACATCTGAGAAAGCCGCAAAAGGAAGGTCTGAACTGCTTCATCTCGCAAGGTGAGTATGCCTCCATCTGCCGTGCTGTCTGCTTGCTTTGCACATTTCCTCACATCATATGCTCACAGCACCATCATATGCCATCCTGGCACCGACACAGAGGAGGCAGACGAATTAAAATGTGGGAAGTAGTGGGGAGCACAGCTTGTTTCCTGTTTTGGAATTTGTGGTAACACATGGGTTACTTTATTTTTTAAATTTTAATATATTTTCTGATGTTTTAATTGAGGTATAACTTACATAAAGTGCATTAATCCTGACAATTTTTTACATGTTATATCAGGACCATGTAACTGCAAACCACACACACACACACACACACACACACACACACACACACACACACACACACATTTAATATGCTTTTACTGACTTTATGAAAGAGAGGAAGGGAGAGGTAGAGAGACAAACATTGATCAGCTGCCTCCTGCACACCCCCTACTGGGGATCTAACCTACAATCCGGGCATGTGCCCTGCCTGGAATTGAACCAGCAACCTCTCGGTGCATGGGACAATATCCAACCAACTGAGCCACACCAGCCAGGGCACTGCAAACCATATAAGATAGGATCCCTTATGCTCTCTCCCAGTCAGTATTCCCCCTTCCCCAAAGGTAACCACTTTTCCAGTCTCCATCACTATAAATTAGCTTTGCCTGTTTGACTTGTATATATGGAGAAATAGATAGAAAGATAGGGATTTGTGTGTTTGGCTTCTTTTTTCATCATTGCCTTTGAGATTCATCCATGTGTAGTGTTCTACATATAGAATAATTCCTTATTTTTGCTGTGCAGCATTCCATTATGTGATAAATCACTTTATCCATTTTGTTGTTGGTGGGCATTTGGTTGTTTCCAGCTTTTGGTTGTTATGAATAAAGCTGCTGTGAACATTTTTGTACATGTCTTGGGTAGACATTCAGCTCTCTACTGTATGTACCCAAGAGTGGAATGACTGTGGCAGAGAGTGTATGTGTGTTTAGACTTAGTAGGTACCAAACCTACTAACCCCTGGTTACTTTCATCCAAAGTGCCTTGGAGGGAGAAGAACCCTCCACAGAGATTCCTATCTGTTTGTAGAAGACCTGGTAAGTTGCCAGAGGGTGGGAAGTGCTGAGGGATATAAGGAAATTGTAAAAGAAAGAAACACAGAAGGGAAGAAAAAGGAGGGTTCCAGCACAGAGAATGAAGACTTAGCTACAGAATGTTGAGGTCTAGGAAATGCGGGTGGCTGTTTTCAGATAGCTCTTCAGTATTGAATATTTTCTAACTTACCACAAAAGCAATAAAAATGGAGAAGACAAAGCTTTATAAAGAGGTTACAATTTTTTTAAAATTTTTACCCAAGGATAGTTTCATTGATTCGAGAGAGAGAGGAATGGAGAGAGAGAGAGAGAGAGAGAGAGAGAGAGAGAGAGAGAGAGAGAGAAACATCAATGTGTGACATCCTGCAGAGGCCCTGATCCCTGACTGGAGATCAAACCCACAGCCCATCTGAAAAATAATACAATGATTAATAAATAATAATACAAGAATAAACTCTGTTTTTCATACTCACAACTTAATCTTCAGCCTTTAGGATGACTGGACATCATTGACCTTGGGGTGCCTATTAGGGGTTTCCTGAGCAAATCTCAGCAAGGCTTCGGTTTACCTTGGAGACAAGGTAGACATGAATATATGTAAATACTGTCAGAGTTTAAGATCCCTACTCCTCTCTATTTTCTTCAGTCATAACTTGGTGTTTAGCCACTGCCTGAGCAGGAGTAACTCTGCCCTCTCTTATTGGTTTATTCATTTCACTAACACTTATCGAGCACCTCCTCTGCATAAATGTGAAAGTTGTTGAGAGGAGATGAAAAAAGCGAATGGTATGATTCCTCCCTCAATGAACTTAACATTCTTTAAGGGTAACTCTAGGTATATAAACGTAATTATAATATAAGGTAAATAAAAGAAGGAATAGCCTAGCTGGTGGTTGAGTGTCAACATACAATCCAGAAGGTCACTGTTTGATTCCCAGTTGGGGCACATGCCTAGATTGTGGGCTCGATTCCTGGTAGGGGGCATACAGGAGGCAGCCAATTAATGATTCTCTCTCATCATGTTTCTCTCTGTCTCTCTCTCCCTTCCTCTCTGAAATCAATAAAAAAGTATATTTTTTTAAAAATCTGCTCTTTAAAAAAAGATAATATATGAACGTATAGGCTAATCTCAACTGGAGGCTATCACGAGTTTCTCAGAAGCTGTAGCATTCTTAGCTGTGCCTTAAAGATGAACAAGTAGGATTTCTGTAGGCAGAGAGTGGGGTGGGGCAGGAGAAAGCCCAAGTAAAGGCAAATGTTCACATCTGCTACAGCTAACTGATCCTCCTTAGCAACTGCTGAGCCCCAGCTAGAGACAGCCACACCCATCCAGATGGTCTCAGATAAAAAAGACCATAGCACTTGCAAAGCAGAGAGCATCTGGAACACAATTTAACTGTCTTAGAACAGATACTTGAGCTCATCTCATTACAGAAAGACATAGAGAACTCCATTCCCAGACGTCTCCTGGTAAAGATACCCAGCCAATTGGGATTCTTGCCCGCTCTCTCCTCATTCCTGTACTGCTACCCGGTGCGCTTCCGAACATCGGCCTGTGAGACAGTCTGGGGCTTCAATTAAAATGAACACTCCCCTCAAATAATGCTCCTTAGTTCACTTTTGGTAGCTTAGAGTTCATTCCTTCTTCTATTCCATCAACAAATATTTGTGATTGCCTATTATATGCCAGAACAGTTTCTGGGCACTAAGATACAGTAAATTAAATTGAAAAGATCCCTGCTGTGTCCTAGAGCTCCCCTTATAGCGGAGCAAGACAGATAGTAACTAAAGAAATAAACAAGAAAACTTCAACGAGTGAGAAGAGCTGCACAGAGAATTAAAATAAGGTGACATGATAGTGAGTGAATGGGTGGGTGGCCTCTTATAAGGGTCATCTGAGATGGTGACATTAAGCTGAGCTCTGGCCCAGCTGGTGTGGCTCAGTGGTTGAGCATCAACCTATGAACCAGGAGGTCACGGTTCGATTCCCGGTCAGGGCACATGCCCAGGTTGTGGGCTTGATCCCCAATGTGGGGCGTGCAGGAAGCAGTCAATCAATGATTCTCTCATAATTGATGTTTCTCTCTCTCTCTCCCACTCCCTTCATCTCTGAAATAAAAAATATATTTAAAAATTTAAAAAAAAAAAAAAAAAAAAAGCTGAGCTCTAGGAGCCCGTCATGAAAAGATCTGAGGGCAGCACATTCCAGGCAGACACACGGCTCCTCCAAAGGCTCTGAGGCAGGAGCCAGTGGGTGTATCTGAGGCACAGAAACATTTCAAATGTTGTAGAGGTCTGGGCAGAGCTCAGGGCTGAAAAATATACATTTGGGGAGCCACAGGGAAAATTTCCTAATGCTCTTTGTTAATTGCCATTGCCTCGGTCTTCCTCCGCCAACATTCTTAATCCTCACCTGAGGATATTTTTCCATTTTTAGAGAGTGTGAAGAGAGAAATATCCATGTGGGAGAAACATATCAATTGGTTGTCTCCTGAATGCACGCTGACCAGGGCCCAGGCCGGGGAAGAGCCTGCAATCAAGGTATATGCCCTTGACTGGAATCGACCCAGGACCCTTTGGTCCGCAGGCCAATGCTCTATCTACTGAGCCAAACCGGCTAGGGCAACATTCTTTTCTCTTTCCAAATCCCTGGAACCTCTCACGCTCATGCAGCCACCTTTTCTCAGCCTATTGGCTTTCTTCTTGAAAATATGGGGACCTGAGGACCCTGATCATTTTCCATTTAGAATAGGACCACCTTCCCATTCCCATTAACCTCCCCTCATTCCCAATCTAACACACACACACACACACACACACACACACACACACACACACACACACACACTTCGGGTGGATTACATTCACTGATTTTTGATTCATTACCCTGACCGGAGCAAATGTAGACATAAATACTGATTAAGCTAAGTTCACTGAATTTAACAGTTGGGAAGGCTTCCAGAATACCAGACAAGAGCAGCTTTTGATGACCTCTGCCCTATTTCTCAGATGAAAAATTGAACTATAAGTGGATCTAGTTTTCATGCTTATCAGTGGCAGAGGCAGAGACAAAGCCCACAGAGCCACTGTGCACACCCAGTGACCCCTTTCACCCCCCGATTTGACCTGATCCCTGCAGATGCACTATCTGTGGCTGTCATTTGGACCAGAGGAAAGAGGATTCCCGATCCAGGCATTGAGTGTAGGCTCTGACACTGGAAGCCAAAAGAAAAGAGTTATTAAGCACTTTTGTGTAGCAAGAACTTGCTTTGCAAGTTATCTATCTTAATTTCCACACCAACCCCTGTGAAATGGCTTGTGTTAGCCCCACTTTGCAGATGAAGAAACAGGGGCTCAAATTGGTAAAATGACTTCTTCACCTTTGGGCATCAAGCTCTGATCTGTTTGATCCTATTATCCTGTATTGCCTCTCCTATCCTGTCTTTTAACCTCTCTGAGCCGGGTTTTTTTCATTGAAGAAATGGGACATAAAAAAAATTATTTTTATGGTCTCATCTCATTCTCATATTCTGGACTCTATGTGCATTTAAATGGGTTTAATCTTCCCGTTTTCTAAGCGGGAGTTTTGTGTCATACTGTACTGAAATGCCAGCGGGTGACAGTCACCCCTGCGTGGCGAGAGGGGATAATGACCTCGTTTTTGGAATGTCTGGCACAAAGGGATTTGTCACCCTGACCCCAGAAGTGAAAGGCCACTTAAAGACAGAAAGGATACTGTCATAGCTTTTCTGTTGCCCTTGGGCACAGCTCCTTTGTTGTTCTTTTCTTTCTTTATGTCTGGAAAAGACTTGTTATTTTCTAAGCCCTTATGCTTTGAAGACGAAGCTTGCCAGAGGAATGTCAAAGGAGACACAGGGTTAATTAAATACAGAAGGGATTCTGTTCACTTCTAGCAGCCGAAGGCGGCCCTGTCACCCTAGACCTCATCGTCCAGCCTCCATTGTGAGCGCACAGGCTTGGCATTCCGGGATCACCCTTCCCTTAGACTTGGCAAAGGGCAAAGGGCTCTTTCTTCATTCACGTTGCCTGCCTGGGTCCAGGAGAGCATTCTGATGGCACAAAGGAAAAGCAGCACCAGCCTAGTGGCATGATGTTGTGGTCAAAACCTATCTTGAATGCAAAAGTTACTTGGGGTTTTAATCTCATATTATATACCCTTGTGATCGTTGTCCATTTATAACATGTTTAAACTCTAGCAAGGTGAGTCTGCTCTCAGGATTCTTTTAAAAAAAATTTTTTTAAAAATATATTTTATTGATTTTTTTACAGAGAGGAAGGGAGAGGGATAGAGAAGTAGAAACATTGATGAGAGAGAAACATCGATCAGCCGCCTCCCGCACACCTTCCACTTGGATGTGCCCGCAACCAAGGTACATGCCCTTTGACGGGAACCGAACCTGGGATCTTTCAGTCTGAAGGTCAATGCTCTATCCACTGAGCCAAACCGATTAAGGCTGCTCTCAGGATTCTTGACCAAATATTTACCCAGGTGAAATTTATTTTCTTATTAATTTTTTAAATATATTTTATTAATGTTTAACAGAGAGGAAAGGAGAGGGATAGAGAGCCAGAAACATCAATGAGAGAGAAACATCGATCAGCTGCCTCCTGCACGCCCCCTACTGGGGATGTGCCCGTAACCAAGGTACACGCCCTTGACCAGAATCGAACCCGGGACCCCTCAGTCCGCAGGCCGACGCTCTATCCACTGAGCCAAACCGGTTAGGGCTCTTATTAATTTTTTAGAACAGGTTCAACATGAATTTTTAAAATCATGAATGATGGTTGGATTTTCTCAAGTACTTTTCTTCATCTATTGATATGATCCTATGATTTTTCTTCTTTAGCCTGTTGATACGCTGGATTACAGTGACTTCTGAATGTTGAAGTAGCTGTGTATCCCTGAGGTAACTACCTCTTGGTCATGGTGTTGGATTTAAACGTTGGGTTTATACGTTGTTGGATTCAATTTGCTAATAATTTGTTAAGGATTTTTTTTTTTATGCATGAGAGATACTGGTTTGTAGTTTTCCTTTCCTGAAATGTCTTTGCTGACTTGGGGAGTAGGATAATGCGGCACTCACAGAATGAATTGGGAAGTGTTTCCTTTGTGTTCTGGAAGGGATGGTAGAGAATAAATATCATTTCTTCCTCAAATTATTAACTATGATTCAATTTCTTTAATAGATAAAGGCAAACTCAGATGATATATTTCTCCTTGGGCGAGTTTGGGTAGAAAAGAGTTTGGCAGAAAGCTTCTGTTACCTCTGGAAGAATTCACTTCCTCCTGCCCGATCCCCATCTCCACTGCCCCGGAGGTTGTGTACAGACCCTGGGTCACCCCACTGCCATGCCTTCCGAACACTGCTATCCAGAGGGAGGGTCTGCCCCTAACCCACCAGGATGCCCCTTCTGTCTGCTTCTCACTGGGTGCTGCCAGATATGGCTTCCTGCCCACAAACTTCCCACTTTGACTGTTAAGCAATTACCTGGGCTTAGAAGTGTGCTGCAGCCCCAACTCTGTCCCCAGTGACCTCTTGTGGTAGTTTGAAGTCAGCTATGATGGGAGTATTTACACCACAGAAATTGGTATATACTACAGAGCTGAGCTTTTCTTTCTGGAGAGCCAGTGGTTGTTTCATCAGTACACTGCTGACTGGGCTTCTGGTTCCTTTAGAAGTGTTAGGAGAACCTCATTTCTCCCAGAGATTCTCTGGGTCCCCGTCACCTCTGAAGTCAGGAGGTAAGGCTCAGTGAAGATTTCAAGCTTCTCATCTCACCCACATGGCAGGGTGCCGGGGTCCGACCCCAGCAGGTCCAGGGGTCCCCAAAGGCGTGGATGGAGTCGGCGAAGAAGGAATGACATGGAGACAGCGTTCAGTTGATCAGCAGCCTAGCCAGGATCTCTAGCCAGGATCTCCAGCCAAGTTCTGGTCTGGATCTCCAGAGAGGTTCTGCTTCGGATCTCCAGCGAGGTTCTGTAGCCATGTTCCCTCGCTAGGTTCTCCAGCCAGGTTCTGTCTGAGATCTCCAGCCAGGTTCGGTCACCCGGTTCTAGTCAGGTTCTCTTGGCAATTTCTTTTTTTTTTTTAAATTAAATCTTTATTGTTCAGATTATTACATTTGTTCCTCTTCTTTTTCCCCCCCATAACTCCCCTCCTCCCAGTTCCCGCCCCACCCTCCGCCCTCACTCCCCACCCACTGTCCTCATCCATAGGTGCACGATTTTTGTCCAGTCTCTTCCCACATCTCCCACACCCCTTTACCCCCCAAGAATAGTCAGTCCATTCCCTTTCTATGTCCCTGATTCTATTATAATCAACAGTTCATTCTGTTCATCAGATTATTTATTCACTTGATTCTTAGATTCACTTGTTGATAGATGCATATTTGTTGTTCATAATTTGTATCTTTACCTTTTTCTTCCTCTTCCTCTTCTTAAAGGATACCTTTCAGTATTTCATATAATCCTGGTTTGGTGGTGATGAACTCCTTTAGCTTTTCCTTATCTGTGAAGCTCTTTATCTGACCTTCAATTCTGAATGATAGCTTTGCTGGATAAAGTAATCTTGGTTGTAGGTTCTTGGTATTCATCACTTTGAATATTTCTTGCCACTCCCTTCTGGCCTGCAAAGTTTCTGTTGAGAAATCAGCTGACAGTCGTATGGGTATTCCCTTGTAGGTAACTGAGTTTCTTTCTCTTGCTGTTTTTAAGATTCTCTCTTTATCTTTTGCTCTTGGCATTTTAATTATGATGTGTCTTGGTGTGGTCCTCTTTGGATTCCTTTTGTTTGGGGTTCTCCGCGCTTCTTGGACCTGTAAGTCCATTTCTTTCACCAGGTGGGGGAAGTTTTCTGTCATTATTTCTGCAAATAGGTTTTCAATATCTTGCTCTCTCTCATCTTCTGGCACCCCTATAATTCTGATGTTGGTACGCTTGAAGCTGTCCCAGAGGCTCCTTACACTATCCTCGCATTTTTGGATTCTTTTTTCATTTTGCTTTTCCAGTTGGATGTTTTTTGCTTCCTCGCATTTCAAATCATTGACTTGATTCTTGCGCTCCTCTGGTCTGCTGTCGGGCGTCTGTATAATATTCGTTATTTCAGTCCGTGTATGCTTAATTTCTAGTTGGTTCCCCAATATAAGATCGAGGGTCTTATTAGTTTTCGTGTAGATCTCATTAAGTTTATCGGCAGCTTCTAAACAGTTCTTGAGAGACCTTAAAAGTGTGGTTCTGAACTCTATATCTTCCATTGACAATTTTGTCCTGTTTCTTTGTCGCCGCATTTTGTTATGCTTCCTTGGTGCACCCCCTAGTGGTCTTTGTTCGCAGTCTTATAGTTAAATCTTGATTGTTGTAGCTAATTCCAGGGAGGGTTTGACCTCCAGGCCAAGTGGCTATGAGAATCAGCTGTGTCAGCAGTGAGAGAACTTCTGTCCTCTAGGGAGGTGCTAATCTAGCCTTTGCCTGAGGCTATCCGGCAAATGCCTCTGTGCAGGGCTTGGGCGGGGCGGGTCGCACAGGATCAACAGGGTGGGCCGGAGAGAGCAGTTATGGCGGCTCTCAGTCCTGTCCCCAGGGGCTCTGCCTCTCTGAGTCCCAGCACCCGCTGCAAAGCTCGGAGAGAAAGCTGCACTCGCTCTGACCGAAGCCAGACAGTCCCGCTTCTCCCGTTTGAGTCTGGGTCCCTAAAGACTCGCCCGGATCTGGTGCTCAGAGTCTGTGGCTCCCTCCCGATTGAAAACAACAACCGCACCCTCTGCCGCCAGCCCGCTCCGCACACTCCGCACCTCAGAATTTGACTTCAGCACTGCGCCTCCTCTGAGTGTCCGTGTGCGTTTCTCTTTCCTCCTAGTTGTAGGACTTCCACTCAGCCAGTGTTCCTGTGGTTCTGGGTGATGTCCCTTCCGTTTTTTGGTTTCACTTTTGAAGTAGTTGTTCAAAGCAGCACACTCTGGCGTTAACCTATGCCGCCATCTTGGTTCTCCTGAAATCACTATCAGGTTCTCTTGGCAATTTCTGTAGTCAGGTTCAGTCCAGGATCTTTTGCCATGTTCTCTCCAGCGAAGTTCTTCTGTCTCCAGGCTCCGTGCAGGTTCTGTCTTCTGAATTCTGTGTTCTAAGTTCTGTCTCTTGCTGTCTTGTTACATCTGTATTTATACCAGTTGATTCAATCCTATCAATCTCTATTACAAAGGTTAGGGCGTTTCTTATCTCCATTCCAGGGAGTAAAGATTATGTAGCTTAAGCATGATTGTTCGTTGTGATTAACTACCCGCCTGGCACTTAGATAAGAGGTTTTATTCCCTCCCTAACTTCAGGGGAAAATCCCTACCTGGGGAAACAACCTTTCTCAGAGACCTTGGTTAAAACACATAGTGCCAAGAAGGTGAGCAAACATATTAAGAACAGTATGCCATATATGCCAGGTCCCTTGAAACAGCAAGCATGGACCGGCTCCCGGCAGCAGGGCTAATTGGGAGAGGCTGGCTCAGTTCCAGAAGACTGGATTTCACCCTTGTAGGGTATCCACCCCAAGCAGAGAGGGCTTTTACCGGCCTCTTGAACTAAAGCTGAGCTCTTCAGCAGGAGGGCATTTGTGTGCCTTCTAATGACAGGGATCCTGCTTATAATTCTCAACCCATGTCCTCTCTGCCCGTGTCTCATGTTTAAATGCAAAAGACACCACTCTGCCTCCAGGTATTTGGGCATGTCTTTTCAGTTCTTCCTGCAGGAGGCCAGACACACCAGATGTAGATCTGACTCATAGGAAGCCGCTGGGCTATCTTATCTCATTAACATCCCTGGTTTCAACTGGAAAGGCCTGAAAGGTGTTAAAGGACAGAAAGAAGGAAGTTGTAATCAATTTGGCAAACATAAGGAAATATCCAACATCACCCAAAAACAATTTAGAAAATGATAGTATTTTCACCATTGAAACTTAGCAAGATTTGAAAAAATTAAGGCCTGATGAGGCCATGATCATAGCCTCTGGAAACACTCAGATGAGTTAGTTGTCTTCTCTGAGCTTCAGTTTCAACTTCAGTCTCGATGTGGCTGCTTCTTGAATTCCCTAGTTGTAGGACTTCCATTCAGCCAGATTTCAGGCGGTTCTGAATGATGGTTGTTCTGCAGTTTAGATGTAATTTTGATGTGGTTGTGGGAGGAGGCGAGTACCATGTTTACATATGCCGCCATCTTGACCAGAAGTCCATCAGTTTGGTTTTACTGTGTTTAAGTTGTTAGTGTTCTGATGCATTTGAGATTACATAATGTACATGATTACTATCTTTGTCATTGTGGGGTGGTGTGCCATTTTCATAAGATTACACTTGGAATCCCAAGCTCTTGTTCTCGGGTATGGGTTGAACTGTTACTTCTCCAAAACTCATAGGTTGAAGTCCTAACCCCCGAGTGCCTCAGAATGTGACCTTATTTGGAAAAAGGGTCATTTCCGATGTAATTCGTTAATATGAGGTCATACTGGAGTAGGGTGACCCCTAATCCAACATGATTGATGTCCTTATAAAGGAGGGAAACTGGACACAGGCACTAATACAGGGAGAACACCATGTGAACATGAAAATGGCCATCTGCAAGCCAAGCGAGCAGCCTAAAACAGATTTTTTTCTTCTCATGCCTCGAGGAATCAATCGTGTCAACGTGTTGATCTCAGACTTCCAGTCTCCAGAACTGTGAGACAACACATTTCTGTTGTTTGCTACCCAGTTTGTTACATCAGCTGTAGTAAACGAATACACTGTCCAATAAACAGACTTTTCTTTTGTGCCCCACCAGCATTTGCTGACAAGTAAAACTGTCATGGTCTCTAAAACCTTAGAACATTTTTTAGGTACATTTTTTTTATTATTTTGAGGGGAAACTGAAATATCGGAATGCTATCCAAAATTAGAAATAGTCCCAACAACTTAGAAATGTTTGAAAAGTTATTTAATTAAAATAAAAGAATCTTAAGCCTTTCAACTTAACCTCTTACAACTTCCCTATTTCCTTCCAGCAATTCCACCCCTAGGTGGCTCAGTTGGTTGGAGCATTGTCCTGTACACCAAAAGGTTTGATTCTTGGTCAGGGCATATACCTAGGTAATGGGTTCCATCTCTGGTTGGGTCTCGTATGGGAGGCAACCAATCGATATTTTTCTCTTGCATTAATGTTTCTCCCTCTCTTTCATTTCCCTCTCTCTCTCTAAAAAATCAATAAAAACATATCCTTGGGTGAGGATTTAAAATAATAATAATAGGGGTGGGAATGGCTGGCGGGGGAGGGTCAATCGGGGTAAAAGGAGACATATGTAAAACTTTAGACAATAAATAAAATAATAAATAAAACACAGTAAAATAATCTTAAGGCACATTAAACTCTAAACTATTTACATTGCTCCAAAGTTTCTTTTTACATTTGTCAACACGTATACAGTGTTATCACATACTTGGAATCATTGGCTATGTGCTTTCTTGTGTTGTGTTTTTCATTTAACCTTATTTGATAGAAATATTTCTACATAGTGATAATGTTCATAGTGTTATTTAAAGAGCAACATATTATGTTTGTGCCTTTCACATATTATTAGTCATTTGTTATTTTCTAATTATTCACTATGAACATTTTCGTATAATTTATCTTTTTTTTTTTTTTTTACTTCTTTTGAACTTTCCTTCAGGTATATACCCAGAAGAGAAAGTCCTGGATTACATAGTGTAGTACTTCCTGTTACATATTAATCCATTATTCTTTTAACTAATTGAGCCTGTGGTTCCACCAGAAATAAAACTAAGTGTGCAGATTTTTTCCTAAATCTTGACATCATTCAGTCTTACATTTTAAAAGTTTTTTTTTCCTTAGTTTAAAAAGCTTTCCCTCGTCTAAAAGTTGCTTTAATTTTATACTTATGTGGGAGGTGGCCCCAGGCACTTCTAAAGCACCTGGTTTATTTTTATATCTTACCGAGATGTGAGCGTTTTGCAACAAATGCTGGTCCCTGCAGTTGCCCTGAGCGGGCAGTCAGCCTTCCCCTCTGAGCGGCACCTCTCCCGGTTCCCGCAAGTTCGCCCGCCGCGGGGCCAGGGCTCCCTTTGGAGCTGCGCCCACCAGGGGTCAGCGCAGGCTCAGTTTTAGGCTCCGCTTCCCACAATGCACCGGGCTCTGTAGTCCCCGCGTCGGGCGGTGACGGAGCTGCGGCTGGGCGGCCGAGCCACCGCAGGTTTGCGAAGTGCGGCCGGGCTGCCGAGGGGCGGGGCGGGGCGTCCCGGGGGCGGGGCCGCGTGGGGCGGGGCCAGGGCCCGCCGCCGCCGCCGCCGCCGCCGCCGCCGTAGTCCCTCCTGCGGGCAGCAGCAGGGGTTCAGGTCGCGCCCTCCCCAGCAGCGGAGACCGCGCCACCTGGCGCCGCAACAAGGTAGGGGGTGGGGTTGGGGGCGCTGCGTGAAGTCTCTTACTGGTTGTGCAAACGGGAACGCCTGAAGCGGCTGAAATTTCGAGCCGGGGCATCCCGGTTTGGTGGAGGGAATCTGTTCTAGAACTCTTTTGTCTGCGCTCCTTTCTCCCCGTTCCTTTCTCCAGTCTCTGCTGGGCTCTGGGAGCCTGGTTTGGGAGCTGGTGCCGGGTGATTTCAAGCTTGTGGATGGAAGCACGCCCCGCAGTGGGGTGAGCCTGTGTGAGAACTTGTGTAGGTGCGGGCTGGGCTGTGAGGACTCGGGAAACCAGAGGTCGGTCGGAATCCATGTCGCCCTGGGGGCGAGGGTCTGAGCCCAGCTGTTTCAGGGACTTGAGTGAGTGGCGCCTGGCGCGAGTCCCGCCCGCGCCACCCTATCAGGTGGAGGCCGTCCGGAGATTCAGGCTGGTGGGTGCTCTCAAGTTCTCATGGACCCAAACACGCCGTCCCCAGGACCCCTCTCCAGGACGCTGCTTACCAAAATCCCTTGCTGCCAACCCTCCGGAGCCCCTCCCAGCTCGGCTGACCCTAGTTTGGGGGTTCCACACTTAGAACTTTTCAAAAAGTTCGGCAGACGGGAGCCCTGGAATCTGGGGCAGCCGGGAGAGCTGAGGTCGCCGGTGTTTGTCCTCCGCAGCTTGTTTTGGGCGCACTGCCTGGCTCCCTCGGTTCGACCTCGCTTCCTGTTCCCCTAGCACCCCTCGGTGGTAATGCCGATCCGCAGTAATCCCAACCGGGAAGCTCCAGGCTGCAGGTCTAAGGTGACGCCACCTTTACCCGCTTCCAAAAGCTCAGAAGAGAGGACTACTCCGATCTCTATCCCAATGTAGAAGAAGTTATATTTTTAAAGGTACATTTTTCTTTAAAACCCTCACCATATAGATATTCATTTCAGTATATTCGTATCGATGGATTTTACATGTGAAATCTAAGCAGTTTCTCTTATTGCTTAGTGATAAAGGTTATAATTCGGAACACTGCCTGATAAATTCGTCAGGTGAACATGATTCTGATGAATAAATTAGCTGTAGTTAAAAGGCAGAAGACAGGAAATCAGGCAAGCTTGCTTGCAAAAACATTTCTACTGTTAAGAAGAGGTTAGATTAAATTATCTTTATTGTTCCTTTCAAATGTAAAATGCTGGACACACCTCTTGACTTGAGATAGCAATCATATATAAGAAAATTCTTTCAAATTATTTTAAAGTGGGGATTATCACCTCACGTATTCCCAAGGAAAGAATCTAGGAGTTACATATTAGGATTCCAAATCTTTGTTAAGTAGAATTTCTTAATGGTCCTTTTTTTAAATATATATATCTTATTGATTTTTTACAGAGAGGAAAGGAGAGGGATAGAGTTAGAAACATTGATGAGAGAGAAGCTTCAATCAGCTGCCTGATGTGCCTACAACCAAGGTACATGCCCTTGACCGGAATTGAACCTGGGACCCTTCAGTCCCCAGGCTGATGCTCTATCCAGTGAGCCAAAACAGCTAGGGTTCTTAATGGTCCTTAACTCCATCTCTGGGTACTTTCATTCAGAAGTGTCAGTTCTCTAACAAAATACGAAATTATGAATTGCTTATTATGTATAATATTTTCTATTTGGAAAATATTTTCCACATCTGACATTAATATTTATTTAAATGCATTGTGTATTTGTGAGTAAAAAAGCTAAACCTTTAAAAGATAAAAAGCAAGAAAAAAATTGTTGCCTGGCCAGCATTGCTCAGTGGTTGAGCGTCGACCTATGAACCAGGAGGTCACGGTTTGATTCCGTGGTCAGTGAGGGGTGTGCAGAAGGCATCAGTGATTCCCTCTCATTATTGATGTTTCTATTTCTCTCCTCTTCCTCTCTGAAATCAATAAAAAAATACTTTAAAAAATTGTCTTATCTAGTAGACATCCTCAGTTAGTGGAGATAAATGAAAAAGATAAAACTAAAATCTAATAATTCATGAATAGAAAAAAACACACCCATAGTAACTGGAGGGTGCTGTTTGAAGCTTAAAAGAAACAGTTTAAGAGCATGTTAAAGTTAACATTGCCTAGTAGATTGCAAGCATCAGTAAGCCCATAGCCTCAAGAGATTCATGTAGAAAGATGCTAACACCCATATGAAGAAATGTATAGACCAGTGGTTCTCAACCTTGGCTGCACATTAGAATCACCTGGGAATCTTTTTAAAATCCTGATTTCTAGGCCTCGTCCTCCGGAAATTCTGTTTCTTTGTTATGGGGTGAGGCCACAACATTAGTAATAAACAATTTCCGGAGGACGAGGCCCAGAAATCAGGATTTTAAAAAGATTCCCAGGTGATTCTAATGTGCAGCCAAGGTTGAGAACCACTGGTATAGACAAATTCATGGGCTCCCTAAAAATAAGTGGAGCAGGTGTTTCCCACATTAACTGTAAATACCATGCACGTTGGATTAATTTAAACTGTTGGCCCATTGCTTTTACAACCTTCCAATTCCTTTATTATTTCAAAAAAGGCACAGCTGGCACAGTTCTTGCTGCTGAAACAGGTAAACTAAAAAACAATAACAATTGACCTCTAGCCACAGACTGGAGTTCACAGGAGTTAGCACAAACAAACAACTCATAGTTTACTCACTGCTTGAGCAGATACCTACTGAGTGCAAGACTGGACTCATTGCGTTAGCCCACTCCTCATGAAAAATAGCCATGGGTATGATTTCTGATTGGGGGCTGTGTCATCAGAACCATACAGCTAGGGGCCTAGGATATTTCTCAGCATTTCTCAGAAGAACTGTGAAGACATGAGGAGCTCAAATGAAAAACACACAACTTATTTTGGAGGAAGAAAGGAATAAAGTACCTAGAAATATTTCCCCTTTGGCTTCCATCTTTAAGGTGCCAGTATTTAAAAAGCTGCTTATTATATTATGATACTAATTATAACATTAACTAATTATCACATTCACAAAATCATGGAGATAAAGTGGCAAGAGATGAGGCCTGGAAAGATAAGAAATAAGATTAAAGAGAGAGATAGGAGTCAGATCACAGAAGGCCTGGGAAGGGTGAGAGGAGCCACTGAACACTTAGTGGGAGAGTGACAGGATCAGAGCTGCTTTAGGTAGCTCACCCTGAAGCCTGAGTGAAGGATAGACGTAAGAGGCTAGGAGACAGGAAGAACTGTTAGGAGGCGGCAGCAATGATTAGGAAAGAAATTATGAGGGCTTAGCATTTACAGAATGCATGACCAGTTTCCGCTTTCTCATACATTATTTCATTTGGTTTTCATAACGGTTCTTTGCAGCCAGCAGGTTAATATTCACATCTTCATTTTGTAAGCTTACCTCCGTGCTTAGTGATCATCATCCCTGACCTTTATAAAAAGCACTATAAATTAGGTATTATTAGCCCACTTTACGGACGTCCATACTGAGGCAGGGTAAGGAGCAGCCCTAGGTCCAGTGTCTAGTGCAGGACTCATTTTGAATAGCAGGAGGGTCCTGCTCCTCTAAAGAATGAGGCAAGACAACCCTTCTAGGCAACCCTATACCCTGAAAACACCTCTCGGGTCAGCATGGCAGTAAGACCGCAGTGCCCAGGAAACACTTCCATCTCTGCAAGAGTCCCATGGAACAAAACAGTGTGGTGGTTCCTCAAAATAGTGACCATAGAATTACTGTGTGATCCAGCAATTGCACCTCTGGATATATACTCCAAAGAAGTAAAAGCAGGATCTCAAGCATATCTGTACACCAATGTTCGTGGCAGCATTATTTACAATACTCAAAAGGTGGAAACAACTCAGGTGTCCATCAGTGGAGGAATGGGTAAACAAGATGTGGTATATCCATACAATGAGCTATTATTCAGCCTTAAAAAGGAAGGAAATCCTGACATCTGCTACAACAGATGAACTTGGAGGACATTCTGCTGAGTGAAATCAGCCAGTCACAAAAGGACACACTGTACAATTCCACTTTTGGTCACATTCATAGAAATGAAGAGTAGAACGGTGGTTGCCAGAGGCCAGGAGGCGAGGGGAATGGGAAGTTGCTATTTAATGGGGAGAGAGTTTCAGTTTGGAAAGATGAAAAGAGATACGGAGATGGATGGTGGTGATTTTTGTACGATAATGCTTATGTACTTAATGCCTCTGAACTGTACATTTAGAAATGGTTAAAATTGTAAACTTTATGATATGAACAGATGACCTAAGTCCAGGGGCATGTGATAAATTAGTGAGCAGGACGACCAGGAAATTCACTGTGGGGAGCCGGCACGGCCATGGCATACTCATGCCAGCTCAGCCTGGTTCAGTGACCCTGAGTGGAGGTGATGAAAGGCTTAGAAAGGATAGACAAGAGAATGAAAGCTGGGTCTCAGTGGGACGCAGCTCCTCTGATGGAGGGCGCCCACAAGCTGTGTCTTTATTTTATAGTAGATGCCACGAGGCAAAGTAAGGACGTGATCAAGATGTTTACAACATTCTCATTGGTTTCAATTCTACTCAACTACATGCACCTGAACTCTATCACACAGGCACGTGGGGCCACGTGTCCGGACCATAGGTTCAAGCTCACAACTACAGCTGTTGGCTATAATTGTGCTGGGAAGGCTCTGCCCTCCAAGCTGGGACTTGCACATAGCAATGAGAGGACTGTGCCTCTCCTCAGTCCAAGGCTTGAACCTGTCCAAACACTGTAGCTGCGCCCCATAATTCACTCTAAAAGTGAAACACATCCCATGAAACCCGCCCAAGAAAAGGATGCTAGCTGGATGCCTAGAGGCAGATCGCAGACGTGTCAGGCTGGAAGGTACTGGAGACACCATTTAGTGACATCTCCAGTTTTACAGAGGAAAACAGTGAGGCCCAGAGTTATCGAGCGATTTTCCCAGAGTCACAGAGCAAATTCAGGCAAAGGGAGAGTTCAAAGCAAAAGCTTTGGGCCAACAGACAGAGGTGGTTTCCTTATTTAAGCGGATAGAGAAACCAAGCTTTCCGTCTTTATCACCCTTGATACAGCAGATTCATAGGCTTACCAATTACTGAAGAAATTTGAGTGCTTAGAATTCAGTGGCTGGTTGCTGGCTTTGTCTAGGTATTTAGGGGAAAGTGGTGATGAGTTAGAGTTAGTTCATTCGTCCATTCATTCTCAGATATTCGAGGGACCGTGTTGTGCCAACTATCCTCTCCAGTTTCCAGTGTTTCCGTCTAGAAACAACTGTCTGCCAGCCTTACTCTAGCCGCTCTGCCAGTCACCCTTGGACATCAGCTCTCAGTTATGTCTCCTGGAAAGGTGTTAGGAGAACAGGTAGAGTCGGAGGGGAGCTGATATGAGGTCAAGTGGCAGGGTGTCAAATGCCGAAGGGAGTTGTGATTCCAATGAGGAAGCCGCCCAGAGCTGAAGGATTCTCATTAGGACCATGTCTAGGGCTACAGGTGCAGAAGGCTTGGAGTCCTGCTCATGTAACTCACCCTTGGCACAGACCAAAGGTGGGGACTGCCTGGCGTTCCTAATGCCTGCATGGAGGATCAGAGTGATACATGCAGGCAAAGAAAGGGGAAGAGATATAGAAGACAGTGCAGTGTAGGAAAACTCTGATTTTTGTGGAATGACATCCCCATCTTGTGGCCTCTAAGGAGAAAGCCAAGTTGGCTCTTTACAACTATGTTCAAATTGTGAATAGAGGCCCCCCCCCCCCCAACCACACACACTTTTAAAATTCTCACCCGAGGATTTGAGAGAGAGAGAGAGAGAGAGAGAGAGAGAGAGAAACTTTGATTGAGAGAGAAACATCAGTCCATTGCCTGCCGTATGCACCCCAACCAGGATTGAACCTCCAACCTTTTGGTGTATGGGATGATGCTCCAACCAACTGAACCACCAGACCAGGGCAAGCCCCTTTTTAAAAAAATCCAATATCTCCTGCTGCTTCTAGGAGACCTGGGGTGTAGGATGCAAGGTAAAACATAACTTGCAAAATAAGGCACTAGTTTAGTAAAACAAGCACCATTTGAAACCATTTAAGGAGAGGCGCAGCAGGGAAAGCGCAATGCGTGGCATATAGGAGACACACACAATATATTCTAGCTAGTTTTAAAATTATAAAACATAGAAGCGGTCATAGCAGTGAAGTAGAAATAGATCCTATCAGGCAGCTGAGATGAGACATTTTGGCATGGAATTTAGCTTTAGATTTCTTGGAAGCCACGATATAAAAGGAAACAGGTTTTCTTTTCTGACGAGATAAAATATACAGATTCAATTATAGAGAGACTTTTTTTTTTCTGGATCTAAATTCAAGGAAGGATTTATCACATGGGCTCCCTTGAATATAATTTTGAAGCTATGTACAATATCTTTAGTAACATTTTATGGACAACTCTAAAAACGTCATGCAGATGAATGGTTTTTATGCAACAGCACTCTTCTTACCTTTGGCAGAAAGCATCTGCAGTTATCACGAACATGTAAAGTATTTTTCTGTTAGAATGCTGCAGGGGTAGGATTCTGGGAGTGTCACTTGCAGGAAGTTACCTAAGTATGAGTCAGAAGAACCTGGAAACTCGGGCAGAATAGGATAGCCGAGCGGGAAAAGGTCTAATTGCCTATTGAGCTCCGTCATCTTGACTGTTCTCATGGGGCGAGAGGATCCCTTGGCAGGAAACAAGAACTAAGTGGTCCAACAGGCACTTAAGCTTTGAAGCAAGAATAGAGTAAGCCCTGTGCTACTCTTGTCACAAGATGGCAGGCTCTAGGGGCATAAATGCCTGCTGCTGCTGGGTAGGTCAGCAGTTCACCACTAGCCTGTGAATGTGCTGCAGATAAACAGGTTGTGCTGCAGTGGGAAGGTCAGGGACTTTGAAGTCAGATAAATCTGGTTCTACTCCTAGCTCTGCTACTTAATAGGCATGTGATTTCACAAATGACTTCATTTTTATGATCCTCAATAGGATGTTAATATCTACCTTGTATGAGTCATTTTACTGATCAGAGATAAGATATATAAACAATTAAAAAAGTAATAGTAGCTAACAATCAATGATGCTTAACTCAGATGAAGCATTATGTTAAGTACTTTACATGCATTATTTCATTTATTCTTCAAAGCAGCTCTCTGTGCTACATACCACCTGGCACCTAGTAGATGCTCGTCACATGGTATAGATTGGTATTACTTGTATCAGTTATAATAATGAATTGATCAGGTAAAAGGGAAAGAGGCCATCTTTGCCCTGGGGATTAGTGTCTAGAACAGGAGTCGGCAAACTCTAGGTCACTGGAAACATCTGGCCCACTGTTTGTATACAGTTGTTGAGCTAAGAATGGTTTTTACATATTTAAATGGTTGAAAAATAAAAAGAATAATAATATTTCATGACATATGAAAATGATATAAACCCTGACCTGGTAGCTCAGTTGGTGAAAGAGTCAGCCCCAATACACTAAGGTTGCAAGTTCAATCCCCGGTCAGGGCACATACAAGAAATAACCAATGAATGCATAAATAAGTGGAACAACAAATCATTGTTTCTCTCTCACTCCTTCTCTCTCTCTCAAATTAATAAATTAAAAAAGAAAGAAAATGATATAAAATTTGAATTTCAGTGTCCATAAGTTTTATTGGAACACAGCCATAGCCTTTTCACATATTGTCTGTGGCTCCTTTCTTGATACAACAGCAGAGTTGAATAGTTGTGACAGAAATGGGCCCGCAAAGCCTAACATATTGACCGTGTGGCTCTTTATAGAATGTATTTTCTGACCCCTGATCGAAAATAAACCTCCAGGGCTCAGGGCAGCTGCAGAGCACAAACTAAGCCAACCTCAGTGTAAGCAAGATGGCCCAGAGGTGAGTTATAGAGATGGGATCCAGAAGGAGCAAAATTCCCATGGGCCTCAGTTTTGGGCCCATGGACAAAAGATGTGGTAGGCTATATCAGGGCCAACACAGACAGGTTGAGGAGCGAGAGAGGGCATGGGCTGGACCATCTATTTACAAACTCTTCAAGCTCAGCAAATCTGGGATTAGAACTTATTGAAGAAGCAGGCTCAGAAATCTGGTCTCTGTGAGTTTGTTTTTTTGTTTGTTTTTTATGTTACAGATCTCATTGTCACCACTACAATAAAGTTACTGTGATGGAAATATAACCTGTGTTCTCAATGCAGCCACATTAACAATTTCTGGACACCATGAACAACAGTGTCCATTTTCATCTAGAACAGGGGTGGGCAAACTTTTTGACTCGAGGGCCACAATGGGTTCTTAAACTGGACCGGAGGGCCGGAACAAAAGCATGGATGGAGTGTTTGTGTGAACTAATATAAATTCAAAGTAAACATCATTACATAAAAGGGTACGGTCTTTTTTTTTTTTTTTTAGTTTTATTCATTTCAAGCGGGCCGGACCGGCCCGCGGGCCGTAGTTTGCCCACGGCTGGTCTAGACAAGTGAGAAGGGACCAGACCAGAGACCATATGGCCTAAGAACAGTTAAGTTTAAACTTTAACCTGGCCCAGGTGTGAATCAATCATTTTTCCCCCAGGCTAGCTGAGATAAGATTAGAATGTTTGGAAGAGAATTTTTGCTAAAACACAAAGGGAAAAGTAAACAAATACAAACTAAAAAGCAAACATACAAAGATATAAAAAGAACAGTTAGCAAGCCTCATTCTAGATCAGCCGTGGGCAAACTACGGCCCCCAGACCGGATCCGGCCGGTACCCTTTTATGTAATGATGTTTACTTTGAATTTATATTAGTTCACACAAACACTCCATCCATGCTTTTGTTCCAGCCCTCCGGTCCAGTTTAAGAACCCATTGTGGCCCTCGAGTCAAAACGTTTGCCCACCCCTGGTCTAGACTCATCCTCTGACTGCTCCCTGCCCTCCCTATGCTACATTCATGCTGTGCAATTACAGCCCCTGGGAGTCCGCCTATTCCACATCTTACGTTTTTTATACTCTGCTGCTCCCTCTGCTTTCCAGTGTTACCCTGCTGCAACCTTTTACGGCTAGGGTTCAGGATCTGAAGAAGGGGCCTCGCACAAAACACTAGACAAAAAATATGAATTTAGAAGGCATGGGGGGCCAGGTGGAAACCTCTCTCTAGTGGAGAAGCTCACTGACACCTTGGACCTGTCAGCTTTTATTCACTTGAATACACATTTGCCCTTTAGGAATGCATACAGGCATGTCAAAGGTAAAGTTTGGTAAACAGTAAAAGAATTATCAGGTTAGGGAATTGCCTTCAGCCATTGAGCCCACAGCAGGGCAATATTATGCTGGTTTTCAGCCCTGCTGAATATCAAAGTCCATTGGCCTTCCAATGGGTCTTTTTGCATTTATGCTAACTACTGTTGGTGTTAGCCTCTGCATTACACATCTCCCCTGCCTGGAGAAATCCTCATTCTTCAGGCCTGCTGAAATGTCAGCTCCTCAGTGAGGCTTTCCTGGAAGGGATGATCCTATCAACATCTTTGCTCCTCTACTTGCTATCACAGCACCTGTCACTCTATTGGCATCCATTGTTGACTCCTTCAAGGTTAGGGATGATGTAATCTTAGCACATCCCCTCGCTTTGGGGACATGGTAACCTAAATGTGTGAAGACTGAAAAAGAGAATCAGTACCCTGCAGGGCCAGGAGTGATGAACTTTCTAGCTCAAGAACCTGGAAATGATAGGTGAGAAGTGGGGCAGATAAATAAAAACCCATGCAAAGAAGGCCTAGGATGGCAAAGTTCCTGCCTGGGTTTCTTATTTTGTTTGTTTTTCCCTTATGAAAAATGTTGGATAATTCAATAGGAAATATTCTCTAAAAGATGACACTATTCTGAGTATTCATGTCATGCTTCTCTGAAGTAGATATAAAACTCTAGAGTCATAGAAACATGGAACAGACTGTCATATCCCACAGGGAAGGCGGGGAGGGTGGATGGGTGGGAAGAGATCAACCAAAGAACTTGTATGCATATATGCATAACCCATGGACACAGACAATAGGGTGCTGAAAGCCTGGGGTACAGGGCGGGGGTGGGCTAGAAGAGCTCAGTGAGGGGAAGTAGGGGACATATGTAATATTTTCAACAATGAAGACTAAAAAAAAATACATTGCAATTCAAAGAAGACATTTTAGGAAATGCCGAGACAATATGGTCCAAACACTTTGTTGTTGTTGAAACGAAATGTAAGGATAGAACTTGAAAATACAGAATGGGGCAAAAGTAGGTTTACAGTTGTGAGTACTTGAAACATGGTTTATTCTTGTATTAGTTATTAATTAGCTATTGTATTTGCCATACAAACAACTGTAAACCTACTTTTGCCCCACCCTATATTCATGACTAGTGGCCAGTAGATGAGATCTTTCAAGTGCAAATGTCTCACATGAACTCTTATCACTCTCGATGGAAACTTGAGAGTCTTGACACTGAGAAGGACCTTATCTAGTAGCCTCTTGGTGTTTGGTATTTGCTCAACCCGAGGGCTGTATCTGCTCTTAAGGATTTGTTGCTGGTAACTTTGATCTCTGAATTGGATGACCACTGACATCTCAAAGTGACAGTTTGAGTCTTGTTTTGTTTGTTAAAACCCAGATTCATGATTTCATGCTAGCCTGCTGAGTTTCATCGGCCACGTTGGGCTCTGCCACACCATTTGTGGCTTATCTTCATCAGGTTGGCAGTTTGCTGTGCAGAAACGTTGAGTGTCCCATCAGCAAACTGAGAAGTTCCCCTTTTATATCAGTAATGAAAAATATGAAAATGTACTAACACTTTTCATTTATAAAAGAGAGCTTTTATAAATCAGTGTCAGGATAATCAAACATTTACACACAGATTCCATCTTTTCTTCGGTTTCCAAGATCTTGGTAAAATTGTGGGATGGTTTTTGTCATTGGGTGGGCCCTCCTAGTTCCCAGCCAATTCTTCTGTATTTTTCTAGTCTCTCTCCTGTTCTCCATGGCAATTTTCCAAACAGCCTCCATTCTCCTTGAAACTCCCACTTTCATGTTCTCCTCACTCTTGGCAAATGACCCTGCCTGCTACTTTAAGGAGAAGATAGAGGTGTCAGGCAGTAACACCTTGAAGTTCCTGCTGTTATGCTAAGAAATCTTGTTAATCCTGCAGCCATCCTCCTTTTTTCTTTGTCCTGTTTCAGTGGAAGAGGGATCCTTCCCTTGAATTAGGGCCAGCCTTTCAATCTGTGCCTTGACCTGTTCTCTTGACCTTCTTCCTCCTCCCTTCTCAGGGCCTCTCTCAGGTAATTATTTCCTCTCCTGCATCCTTCTCATTCGCCTTTACACATTCTTCTGTCTCATCAGTCTGAAAACATCTCCCTCTGGCAACCCGCCCCTTCACAACACAGCTTTAGAACCGTTTCTGTTCACTGTTCCTCCTCCTTCAACTCTTCAGCCTCCTTCAGTTGGGTTTCTACTCCCATCCCTCCATGGAAGCCTTCCCCACTAAGGCCACCAGCTACTGCCTTGTTGGTAACGCCAATGCTTATGCCTTAGTAATTGTCTTATCTCTCAATAGCATCTGCCTTTACTGACCACATGCCTCTCTGGCATTGTACTTTCCTGGGCTTCTCCTCTTGCTTTCTCCTTGGGCTCAACTTCCTCGGTGTCACGTCTTCAGTGGTAGTTCTACCTTGGGCTTTCTGCCGTCACTGTCCCCACTCTTCCCATAACTCTCTTGGTTCCAAGTGACAGAACCCCAACTCAAAGTGAACTAAACAACCAACTCACCAAACCACCAGCACCAAAAACCACAACAAAGAAAATGCATGATTCATATGCCTGAAAAGTCCAGGGATGGATCAGGGACAGCTGGTCTCAAGACGCGAGATAAGGGTGTCACAAACAGCTTCACCCCTGTCTCTTAGCTTTGTTTTCCTCTGTGTGGTTTCATTCTCAGGCAGCTTCTTTCCAAATGAAGGCAGAACGCCTCCCAGCAACTGCGGGTTTATATCCAATCCTCTTAGCAAACACAATGGAAAATTTTCTACCCAATTTCTTAAGCTGGATGTCTAGGAATCATTTTTTTAAAAAATATATTTTATTGATTTTTTTTACAGAGAGGAAGGGAGAAGGACAGAGAGCCAGAAACATCAATGAGAGAGAAACATCGATCAGCTGCCTCCTGCACACCTCCCACTGGGGATGTGCCTGCAACCAAGGTACATGCCCCCGACTGGAATTGAACCTGGGACCCCTCAGTCCGCAGGCTGACGCTCTATCCACTGAGCCAAACCAGTCAGGATTAGGAATCATTTTTAATTCCTCACCCCACCCCACCCCCAACTGCTTAATCGTCAAGTTTTTAAAAAATATATTTTTATTGATTTCAGAGAGGAAGGGAGACAAGGAGAAAGAGAAAAACATCAATGATGAGAGAGAATCATTGATTGGCTGCATGCCCCCTACTGGGAATGGAGCCCACAACCTGGACATGTGTCCTGCCCAGGAATTGAATTGTGACCTCTTGGTTCATAGGTCAACACTCAGCCGCTGAGCCACACCGGCTGGGCTTAGCTTCTAAATATCTCTTCGTACCTGCTGCTCATATTCAAGTTCAGGTCACTGTCTTTTTGTCTAGATTCCTGTAATAGCCTCCCAGTGATTTTCTGCTCTGGGTTTTGCTGCCCTACAATCTGTTCTTCACATCACAGCCAGGGTAATCTTTTTGGAAATGTTTATCTGATCCCATCACTTGCCTACACAAACCTTTGCTAGAAAGCCTGAAGCAAAACTTCTTGTTATGTTCTTATGCAAGGCTTTGAGCGACACAGCAACTGCCTCTCTTTTCACTTCTCACTTCATCCCTTTTTCTGGACAGTCCAGCCACAGGTGCCAGGCTAGCCAGCTCTCTCCCAGCTCCACACCTTTTCACGTGGTGCTCCCTCCTCCTGCACCACTTCCCTCCGGACCCCTTTCCTAAGTAACCACTACGTATCCTTTCAGGTCTCAACATAAGCCATGACTGTATTGAGAAGAGCCTTCCATAATGCGTTATGTACATACTCTTCCTGTTAGAGCATCCTTCTTTTCCATCTTAGCACTTAGCACACTTTATTGTGATTGCTTATTAAATTTAATAAGGTCTGTGAAGGCAGGTATTTCCTTTGTTTTGTGAAATATCCCCAGCATCACAGAGTAGACACTCAATGAATATTTGTCGACTTGTAAAATAAAATGAGATGTGATTGTGCTGGGTGATTTTCCCATTCTCTTCTAGATATTAGAATCTGGATAGATTCGATTTGCTACTGGAAAATCTAAAAGTATAATGCCTACTGTTTTCCTTTTTTATATGCTTATTGGTCCTCCTTAAAGAATAGTTAGGTTTTAGAGTTGAAGAGGATCTTAGTAACCATCTAGCACTAATTCACTTCATTCAACAGATTAGGAAGGGGGAGCTCAGTACGGCTCAGTATCTTGCACAAACCACAGAGCTATTTACATAATTGGACTAGAACTCAGAGGTCATGACTTTCAGTCCAGAGCAGCTTATGATATCAGCGCTTTTACCAGACTAGTGTAGTATGATTTTTATATTATCTCAAAGGAATCTTATGCCTATAGCTCACATGTTTTACCTTAAAAATTTTATTGATTTTATAGAGGGAAGGAAAGGGAGAGAAAGAAACATCATTGATGAGAGAGAATCATTGATCAGCTGCCTCCTACACACCCCTCACCGGGGATCAAGCCTGCCACCTGGGCATGTGCTCTGACCAGGAATCGAACCATGGCCTCTTGGTTCATAGGCCAATGCCCAACCACTGAGCCACACTGGCTGGGCACATGTTTTCCTTCTTAAAATGTACTTCCAGATCCTGTACCTGTCAATAGGTTCTATCAGTTTCTTAGGATGAAAATTACTGGCTGGTCTAGGGATGTCTAAAGTATCCCATAGAGTCTGTCCTCACAGATCAGGTCAGGTTGGGTTGACATCCTATGTTGTTGGTCCGCTAACACCACCACGAAGAACTGGAAGTTACACATTTGATTTAGTTGTTCCACCATTTCACCTCAGAAGGGTAATTACTGAGGAGATGCCATCTGGATTTGATCTGAGACACACATTCATGTTGTGTAAGAGAAATAACAGACTTCTCTGTTTAACTCTTTGTGTGAACTGCTCTCCATTCCTCTGGGAGGCTCACTGATGGATGTCCATTATGAGCTAGGAGCTGGGAAAGAGATTTGCTTCCCTGAAAACCATGTTGATGCTTGGAATAGACTGGGTAAGAGTGACTTTCTAAAACCAATTAAAATAGAATTGGGTATGGTGAGAAAGTAAATACTGGAGACAATTTTTAGTTAATTTTTATTTATGAATTTTAATTTATTAAAAAATTTAAAAAGCATTTTAAGGAACCCCCAAAAGGAACTGGTTGACCAAAGCATTAGAAGACTTCAACAATGGACCTATTCCAAAAGGAAATTCCTTGAAAATTCAGAGATTGTGCATAAATGTTCTTCAAGCATTAATTTATAATAAAATGTTCAATGTACCTTTTCATTATGATCCCTTGCTTTACCTGATTATTTCAGTTAACTGAGTTACCTACCCTTTACCTCTTGCATGTGGACTTGTTACATGTTTCTGAGTCTTGTCAAGGAGTTAATGTTTTTGCTTTAGAACTAAACTTTAAGCTTCTCTAGGGCTAGGACTAGACCTACATATCTAATTTCTTTGAAATCTTATCATGGTGCCTAATGCAATGTTCTGTGTATGCCTCTGATGATGGAATTTTATGTCCCTGAATGTGAGTGGTGCCACCAGTCTTTCTTACTCGGGGTCAACATTATTGTTTTGTTTTCATCGGTCCTCCTTCCTTCTTCTTAACTTGGGGATGTTGTTTTCCTGAAAGGAGAGAGAAAGGGAATATGTAAGGAGATGCTCAATCAACCAATCTCCATTGGGGCTTGCTGTGCATTTATCATAGTTTTTGTTTCTAAAAAAGAAACTAGAAAGACAAGTTAAAAATATATTTGAAACAGATGTTTGTGCTTAAATTAAAAAATTCCAAATGCAGCCCTTTGACCTAGCAAGTCTACTTCTGGAAATCTATCTATTTCCTTATGGAAATAATTGAACACAGGCAAAAAGATTTAGCTCTAACATGTTCATCTCAGCCTTGTTTCTAATGGGAAAGAATTAGGAACAACTTGAATTTTCAACCATGGGGACCTAACATATAATAAACACAATGGAATTCCTCAGTTTAAAATAATGTGTTTACTGACATATGAAGATGGTTACAATTTATTAATTGGAAAGCTTAAGTTATAAGATGTGTACAGTTTTATCCCTTTTTAAAAAAATAAAAATGTACACAAATGACTAGGAGGATATACTAGTACACATACTGTGTATTATACGGTGGTAATGAAATTAAGTTTTTCTCACCCGTGTTTACAACTTTTCTGCAATAAACTTCTATAAAGTTATTTTTAAATTAAAAACCTGCTCCAAACAAAATGGTTTCCATTAATGTCATTATTTTATATGACTTTTTCCTCACAAGTATTTGATTGTAAATGTATATGTTAATAGTTGAGTTCTCCATACATAGTAACTGTTAAAATGCCTAATAGGGGCCCGAAGGGCAACAGTGGTTTTACTTTCTTGCCTTGGTACCACTTTCTCCTCTCTGTGGCAGATTCCATATTCGTAGCTACATTAAGCTGGAGTCTTGTTAGAAGAGAGCAGGTGACTGGGTTTTAGTTCTGGTTTACTCACTAATTCTCTTTGTCACCTTGCGACATTTACTTTACAGCTTTTTGCTCTGTAACGTTCTCTGTAAACGGTGGGGAACTCCCTGCTCATTTCTACCCCAGTAGATGTACTGAAAATGTCAGTGTTCCCACTTGTGCACTGGAACATGGCCGATTTCTGCTACAAAGCCATAGATACATATAACTACTAAATTAACAGTAATTCATTTATTGTTTAACTAATACTAGTAATAGTTCACCTGGTCACTCTTAACTACTGTGAGCATTCACTAAATTGTCAAGTTAATTCTGAGCCATTAGTTATTAATTGATTTAACAAATATCTGAAAAGTGTCAAACTGGATTCAAATTCTGGCTCTCCCATCTAACTCTGTGAGCTTGGGGAAGTAGGTGAATTTCTCTGGGCCACAGTTTCCTCATTTATAAAATGAATAGGATAATACATTATTTTTGTAAGGATTAAAGGAGATACAAAATGTATAATGCCCAGAAATGAGTAGTATAATATATTGTTAGTGTAAGAATTAAATGAGATGCAAAATGTGTAATGCCCAGCACAGAGTAAGCTCTCCATAAATAGTAATTGTTAAATGCCTACTATGTGCTAAATACTAAGATTCACATTTGTTCAGTCAACAAACATTGAGTGCTTAGATTGGGCCAATGTTCTAGGTGTCGGAGTTTTCGTCAGTGAACAAAACAGACAAAACACACTTACTTCCCTGTTATCATGGAGCTTACATCCTAGTAGAAGCAAAGGTTAAATACAATGTAGTCCAATCCATGGTTATTGATAAGAATTACTATTATGACTATTAATGTATTATGTGCCAGTGATTTGCATACATAATCTTATTTTCCCATTAACCCTGTGAGGTAGGGATTATTATTGTTACTCGATAGTATGGAAAATGAGCATCAGAGAGGATATGTCAGGTAAATTGAGAAACAAGTATAGGAGCTGGATATGCAAGCCCAGGTTGTCCGACTCTAAAGCTCACTTCACCGCCCTGGCCTGTGTGGCTCAGTTGGCTGGGCATCGTCTCATGCACCGAAAGGTTGCTGGTTTGATTCCTTGTCAGGGCACATGCCCAGGCTGTGGGCTCAGTAGGAGACGTGCAGGAGGCAGCCGATCACATTGTTTCTCTCTCTCAAAATTAATAAAAAACATTAAAAAATAATAAAGCTTACTTTACCACCTTCCTACCTTCACTTAGTGAGTCATTGGTGGTAAGTATGTATGTATGTATGTACATATATATGTATGTATATATTTTTGCTAATGCTTCTTTCTTGACATTCTTGCCAATACTTTTCTGCTCTGTAGTAGGAGCAGTGAGGGAATGAAATTTGATTTTTCTCATTTTTAATTAAAATACTTAATTATCTCTGCAGGAAGTGATCAGAGAAAGAATAAGTAACAGCTCTGCTTAGAGTATTTCTTTGAATCAATTAGGAATCCCAGCTGACTCTCCGCCCTGTGTAGAAAAGAGGTCACAATTAGAGGGAGAGGTCAGGATGCAGCCTTGAAAGAGAGGCATAGATGGGGATCGGTGGGGGCTCCCAGAGGAATTCCTTGTGTTGTGCTGGTCACCCTAGCCGGCTAACTTGAAGGAAACAGTTGATGCCTCCTGTATACATCTCACGGTGATGTATCTTCATTTCCTAGCCCAGAGCCTTGAGGTTCCTCCAGCTCTAAATATCCCTCTTCCTCCTGTTTTACAGTTGCCCAACTATCTGGAATGTTCATGCCATCAAAGTAATGCTGGATAAGTACTGCTGGAATCTGAAAAATTATTGTTATGAAATCTTTCAAGCATTCAGAACAGTACAAAGAATATCATGTGCTCACAGCTTAGTTTTGTCACGTCGTACCATCTTGCTTTTTGCTCCAGTTACTTTTTTAAAAGAAAACAATATAGATGTAAGTCACCGAGAAAGACAAATACCATATGGTTTCACTTATATGTGGAATCTAAAACAAAAAACAGAAGCAAACAAAATGAAACAAACTCAGGGATATGGAGAACAAACTGATGGTTGCCAGAGGGGTGGGTAGGGGGATGGGTGGAAAAGGGGAAGAGGATTAAGAAGTACAAACTTTTATTAAATTCCACATATGAGTGGAATCATATGGTACTGGTCTTTCTCTTACTGGCTTATTTCCCTTAGCATAATGTTCTCCATAAAATCTTCTTCCTTTTTAAGTATGTATCTTCCATTGTGTAAATGTACCACTGCTTTTTTTATCCACTCATCTATTGATAGACACTTGGGCTGCTTCCAAATCTTGGCTGTTGTAAATAATGCTGCTATGAGCATAGGGGTGCATATATTCTTTTGAATTCGTGTTTTGGGTTTCTTCGAATAAATTCCCAGAAGTGGACTCACTGAGTCATAAGGTAGTTCCATTTTTAATTTTTTGAGGTAACTCCATATTGCTTTCCACAGTGGCTGCATCAGTCATCAGTGCACACTTACTGGTTTTGAGTTGTTGATAATAGCCATTCTGACAGGTGTGAGGTGATATCTCATGGTTTTAATTTGTATTTCTTCGATGATTAGTGACATTGAGCATCTTTTCATATGTCTGTTGGCCATCTGGATGTCCTCTTTGGAGAAGTGTCTATTCAGGTCTTTTGTCCATTTTTAATTGGATTTATTTTTTTTTAGTGTGGAATTTAATGAACAAACTGAACTACCAAGCAAAGTAGAGACAAACTCGTAAGTAGAGAGCAGGCAGACAGTTCTGGTGAAAGGTGTGTGTTGGGGGCTGGGGGTGGTGGAGAGATTGAACAAAAAATTTTAAAAAAAGAAGGAACTCCTAGACATGGACAACAGTGTGGTGATGGTGAGGTGGTCGGGGTCGGGTAGGTGGAGGTAGAACAGGGCACAGAGGGGACAAATGGTGGTGTGAAAAATAAAATGAAGTTAAAATTTTAAAAATGTTACTTAGCTAAAGAAAAAAAGAAGTACAAACGTTTTTTCTGCCCTGGCTGGTGTGGCTCAGTTGGGTGGGCATCTTCCCGTGCACGGAGAGGTTGTTGGTTCTATTCCTGGTCAGGGCACATGCCCAGGTTGGGGGCTCCATCCCCAGTAGGGGGTATGCGAGAGACAGGTGATCGATGTTAGCTTTCACATCAGTGTTTCTCTCTTCTCCCTTCTGCTCCCTCTAAAAATCAATAACCCTTCTTTAAAAAAAATGAAGAAGAACAAACTTTCAGTTTTAAAATAACTCACAAGGATGTAATGTACAACATAGGAAATATAGTAAATAATAATATGATATTACAGTAAATAATATGATAACTGTAACATGACAGGTGGTTATTAGACTTATTGTGATGAGCACTTCATAAGGTATATAAATGTCGAATCACAACGTTGTACACCTGCAACTAATATAATATTATATGTCAACTACATTCATAAAAATAAAACTAGGTGTAGTGGAAACCCCCTGTGTAGCTCTCCTCAATTTCACTCTTCTCCCTCCCTCCCTTCCAGAGGCCACCATTGTCCTGAATTATCATTACTGTGCATGCTTTCCTCCTGTCACTTGCTACCTATATTTGTATGGATAAATACCCTTACCCATGATGCTCTAGGGCACATCCTTGTACTTGTGTCCTGGTACACATGTTCAGGAATTTCTCTCTGGGGTGTTGATCTAGGCAGGGGTGGGGACCATCCACCCCATGGGCCAAATAAGGCCAGTGAAATCATTTGGTCTGGCCCTGCCAGGGCATTAGAGATGAGTTTATTAAATGTTTGACCGAATATAGCAGCTAATTTTTAAGCTGGTAGTTTTTAAAAATATATATTTTTATTGATTTCAGAAAGGAAGGAAGGGAGAGAGAGAGAGAGAATCATTGATTGGCAGCTGATTGGCTACCTACTACATGCCCCCTACTGGGGATCAAACAGCCCAGGCATGTGCCATTGTCCAGAATCGAACCTGAGACCCTTCAGTCCGCCAGCCCACGCTGTATCCACTGAGCCAAACCAGCTAGGGCTTAAGTTGATAGTTTTGAATGGCCCTTGGCAGAAAAAGGGTTCCCTACCGCTGACCCAGCTAAAATTGCTGGGTCGTAGTGAATGCACGTTGATAGGGCCGAGGGCCAAATTTCTCTCCACAATGGCAGCACCCTCTGATGATGTACATGACAGCTTCTGCTTCTCCACTGCCTCAGCCATGCTTACTGTTGCCTGACTTTTAAAATTTTTTGTCAACCTGATCCATGTGAAATGGTGTTTCACAGATGTTTGTGTTTTCCTGATCACTAATGAGGCTAAGCATCTTTTTATGTGTTTATTGGCCATTTGTAGTTCCTCTTTGTTGAATTATCTGTTTATGGTCTTTGCTTTTTTTGTTCATTGTGTTCTCTCTCTCTCTCTCTCTCTCTCTCTCTCTCTCTCTCTCTCTTAATGGTTGAAGTAGTTCATTGTGTGTTCTGGTTGCTACTTCTTTACCAATGATATACCATGCAGAGAGCTCTCCAAGTCTCTTGTTTGTCTTTTACTTTGTTTTTTATGTATTTTGATGTATAGACAAGTTTAATTTTGCCATCGTCAACTATTTCACAATCTTTTCTTTATTATTTATGCTTTCAGGTTTTATTTTTTAAAAATTCTTTTCATTCCATAATCATATGTATATTTTCCTAAAAGCTTGTCTGGTTTGCAGATTCTTAGGATTTTGTTGATGTCGTTGTTTCCAGTTGGTCACTATGACATTAGTTTACCCTGTGCTGAATTTGACTCAAAAAAATTTTTTTTCAGGAAGATTTCATTGTTGAACTCATGTTATTACAATATTTTCTCTAATTCAATCTTCTATCATCATATTTATATTGTAGTCTGTATCACATAAGAACATTGGACCAAATACTTCAGGGGTTTGACTTCCTGAAACCTGACCTTCTCTCTCATACTCCAACTTAGTCATAATTTTTCAAACTTTCAAATTTACTGGCATATGCCACACACCCTTCCCCTCATCATTAAGTTCAACAATATGGCATGAAGATTACTTAAATGACTTACATTTCTCTAACTATTTAAGTAATTAGTATTCTTGCCCTAACCAGTTTGGCTCAGTGGATAGAGCGTCGGCTGCGGACTGAACGGTCCTGGGTTCGATTCTGGTCAAGGGCATGTACCTTGGTTGTGGGCACATCCCCACTGGGGGGTGTGCAGGAGGCAGCTGATGGATGTTTCTCTCTCATCGATGTTTCTAACTCTCTATCCTTCTCCCTTCCTCTCTGTAAAAAATCAATAAAATGTATTTTTTTAAAAAAGAAATTAGTATTCTTAAACTTTTCTGTCTCCTTAAATATAGAATCTGGCTATACCCAGTCCCAAGAAAGAATGGCTCCAAAACTTTCCCTTCAGATAATGGTTCTACATCAAGACAGTATTTAATAAGGAAAACCGAGAACATTCTTATAGGGAGAGAATTGCAATCTTTGGGAGCCCAGGCAAGATGGGAGGAGGGGGCAGATTCAGTCTTCTGGCCTCTGCACTCCACTTGCATTTGTCAATTGACCTTTGTAAGGTTAGCATGAGTCCTCTAATAGTAGCAGCATATACTGAATGTTCCTATAATATTCTGGGCACTTTAAAATCTGTCACCTGATTTAATCTTCACAGTATGTCAGAAAGGTTAACATGGTGGTATATGGGCAGGCTAAATAGCCATCTCAGATGGTGGATAAAGAAAAATTCAATTTATTTAAGGAAAGGGGGTGGGGGGTGGGCTATCCAAAGGGAAGGGCTGCACAGCACTGAGCCAAGGGGACATTGGGTGTGTTGACAGCACCCAGGAGCTGCAGTTTCATCCTTATGTGCAGTCACTGGCAAGAAGCTCTTGCGTTAGTGGTTCTGGGTCAGTGGGCTTGGTATGCGGATGGAATGCAGGTTTGTGATTAGGCGTCTTCTGGAAAATTTCAATTCCTTATGTGACCTGATTCCTGGTGTCCAGCGAGGCTTTGTTGTTGCTTTTCCTTCTGGTCTTCGGTCTCCTGTGGCTGGAAGCTTACGAATGGCCATTCGGAATCCTATCGCCCTGCAGTCCTAACATCCCCCCCCCCCTTCCCCTTTCTATTTGTTAGTAACTTTTCTTTTGGAATCAGAAACCAACCAGCTGACAGCTTAGTATGTCCATGACTAGGGTGGAATTATCAGGATAGTTTATATTGAAGTTATTAATACTAAAAGACAATAACTAGAACACCTGGTCAAAGTCAGACATTTGCCACAGGAGCTACTGCAGCAACCGTTAGAGAAAACATCCCTGCATCCTCTTCCTGGTCAGTGGGTCCCAAAGCATAAAGGTCCCCATATGTGACTTTCTTCCCAAAATGAATAGGATGAGTGTAATTCTGTATATTAGCAATAGGTGTCCCAACTCCTACTAGGCAAGATGTAAAGGTCTGTTTACATAGGTTCCTCCTTGAGGTGTTCCTTGGGTTCAGACACCCATTCTTCCCCTTCTGGTGCCCTCTTCACTCTGGTATGATGGATCCAGGGCTTTACCCCTGCCAGCCTCAGAGCAGTTGGAGTGGTGAGAAGCATGTTCCAGGGTCCCTTCCATGTTGATTGTCTGGTGATCTGGTTTTCCATGTTTTGAGTAGAACTCTGTCTCCTGCTAAGAAGGAATGTAGTGGGCCTGTGACAGAAAAAAATCCCTAACACATGCTGCATTATTAAGTACAGTCAGCGTTTGATTATATGTTGCATATAACTCTTGATTTTTAACAACATGATCTACATATGCATCTGTTCCTATAGCAGCCTGAAAGGGTCGCCCATATATTTTTTCGTAGGGACTCAAACCAGTCCACTTTAGGGAACTACTCTAATCCTGAGCAGGGCAGTTGGCAATACCCAATGCCAATGCAGACAAGCCTCCTGACATAGTTTGACTATATTCTTCTTTAGGGTATGCTTCATTTTCTATCCCACCCCCCAAAGATTGGGGGTGGTATGCTGAGTGGAGTTTGTCTGTAATACCCACGGCCGAGGAAACCTTGGGTTGAGTGACATGGGAAGTAAAAGCTGGTCCTGAGCAGCCACCATCACTTATCTGGTTTTGCTGCTTTTCTGGGCCAGGAGCTGAAATACAACTGAGGCTTAGATGTTATTTTCAGGGAGGAAAAGGTCAAGGGGTCTAAACTGCCTGACCAGTGATCTGCTAGGGGAAGATATGTTACCCTGGGGGCAAGGTTCTTGTTTTCCCCGTTTTGCCCCGTGCTAGGCACCTGGAGCTTTCTGCCCTGGTGAGTTTCTGTACCTGGCCCATCGTCCTTACTCGGGGGGGGGGGGGAGGGGGGGGTCTATCTAACATCCCCACCTCCCTCAAGGATTTTTGGCACTGAATTCTTTCAGAGAAAAGGGGCATAGGATCTTTTCTGTAGCTGCTTCCTGCTGAAAGGGAGTGACATTTTCCTTCAAAGCCAAAAGATCCTTGCTCTCTGTCAGAGGGACAGTGAGACCTGGGCGCAGAAGGAGGTTGTGATGGTGTCTAGGGGTGGTATTTCCTAAGTAAAAGTAGGGCTTATAACCTGGTGGAGACAAAATGTGTTACAAATCTTACTACTATTGGGCCAAAAGCTAGAATAGCAAGAAAACTTTGAAGACAATTAATTGAAGACATAATTCACAAATGTGTATTATAGAGTCTATTGAAACACATCCCCCCCCCCAAATTACCCTCGTTTTTATTAAAGAGCCAAATTAAGTCTAGTTGCAATTTTGCCTGATTGTATGAACACAATATGAATAGCAATTGATTATATAGTCTTTTAAAAAACCTGCTTTGCTGCAGTCTCATCACTGAGCTTTAACTAGTTCCTCAGGGCAAAGAAGCTGAGCCACCTAGTTGCTATCAGGTTTTTCTGCAATACCTGTAGACTTGGGTGAATTCCTCAATGATGTCTTGAGGTACCTTCCTTGCCATGTCTCAGGAAAGCAATCTTTGTTCCTTACTTGGAAAGACTGCCATGAACCACATGATCAAGCAAGGTACCAGGCTTTCTCCAAGGGGCTCTTATTGGCTTCTTAAGGCTTTCTGGTGACATCTAGTGACAGGCATGTCTCTCTTAGACATGACATCCCCATCAAAATCTTGGGTAATAAAACCACAATTGGAAACTGCTCTTATTGAATTCATGCAAAGAAGCATATTGTCATAACTCATTTATAAAGAATTGCCAATTTCTGGAGGGATCAGGCAAGGAGAAAAATAGAAAAGCTTCCATAGTGGAAGTATAATTTTCCAAACTGTTCTAGGGAAATAAAACAAGCTTTCATATCTCTGAAAGACTGAATAAGTAATCTTTTGTTTATCCTGATTATTTGCTGGTATTTCATATTTTCAGTTATTTAGAGTTCTATAATTTTTTACTTTAAAGAGATGACTGTTTAGAAACCTATAATGTAGAGTAAGTCAGTGTCCTTGTTATGAATCTTTTCAAAGACTTAACTAACACATTTATAAATGCATCCAAGCAAAACAATAGTAAATGACAAACTTAAATGACATGGTTATAGACTTGACCATAAAACAATTGACAAAGAACCTTGCTTTTCTGTAAGACATAACACCTCAAGATAACAGTTTCTTGGTAAGTAATAATGATTATGAAATGACAAGCAGGCAATATAAAGTTTATATTTTTAGATTCAATGCAGAGTTTAAAAATATATGTAAAGAACAAACAATATGCAAGGTTTTAAATGTTATACATGGCTCATTGGAAGTGTGTATTAAGCACAGGAAATAATTTGTGAACACCCCAGTGTGTGGGCTACAAACATCTGGAGTACTACTGCCAGGGGCCTTCCATAAGGAACTATTACTCTAGGCTTGTCCGGTGTCACTGACAATATACCTGCTACTCCTGAGAATTTCCTGTTTGAACTCGGCTCTGAATCTTTGCAACTTCTTTCCTAGAGCAGAGTGAAATTTCTAGAAGATTCATTTTAATAAAAATATATGTATATTCTTATTTGGCAAAACTTTTAATTTTTTAAGTATATTAAATGGGCCTGATTAGTTTAACAACTTAAGAGACATAATGAATCCTTGCGGTATTTCAGGGCTTATTTGTAATAACTCAAAGTCATTTCTCTGAAAAATAGTCTTTGTAATTTAAACTTTGTGAAGGTTGTCAAATATATTTAACCAAAAGATTATATTATAAATCTTTTGTAAATCCAGGTAAAACAAATGTATGTATTATGGTAATAACTTTAAAGGATATTAATTAAAGGTTTTAGGGTAGATCCCTTGCAAGTATCAAGGTGCACTGTATGTTTTCCAAGCATCGAGGGGCTGGATTTTGCATCTAACTTGACGGACTTTCCTTTAAATAAGACATTTGTTAAATGGTGAAAAACTTTGTTAGCCTCAGCTATGCCCAAGCCTACTGAAGTCATTTGAATGGTAGTTTACTTTTCCCATGATTACGAAGGAGCCGAGGAAAGGTTGGCCAAGTTTCAAAATGTCCTTATTAAGTTACTGACATGAATGGGGCCACCATCACCATTTGGGTTTAGAGAGTGGATGGAGGGAAGTGTTTAGAAGAGGTGGATATCAAGTTTCAAACCCAGCGGGAGGAAGACAGTGGGGCTGGCTCTTGACCTGTGCAGCCATCTCTTTAATGATGGTCCTTCCTGCCCTGGAACCCTGGACAGTTCCACCCTCCCTGGCCTCACTCGGCAGGTCGCCCCAACCTACAGTCAGGTGGTATCTTCAGCATCCTAGTATTCTTATTTTTATTGTTTATGTATGTAAAATTCTTATGCTACCTATCTGACTGAGCTTCCTCTCCCTTGCAGTTTCTGTATTACCTAAAAACAGAGGTTTGATTTGGTTTTTGGTAGATACATTGCATGCAATATTTTGGGGGGTTTTAAGAGTAATCTGTGCTCATTAAAATGTTTCATTGAAAAGCACATCAAAGCATAAAGACAGAAAAAAATCACCCGTGATCACACAGCGTGAAGCCAGAAGCATTCGCATTCGGGCAGATTTCTCTGTGGTATCTTGGGGAGTATGTTCCAAGCTTGACTTGGCCGCCGGCCAGACATCTGTCCCAGACTCTTTGACCTCTTTGCTTCACTCCTCCCTTAATAGAAGTTTACTTAATCGACCCTGCCCGCCCCCTTCTGCCCTCCCATAGCAAAAATTAAAGCCAGCTGCTTGAGGATTCTGCTAACTGGTGTGGATGGCTGGTCATGAGCATTCCCCGGGACGGGAGGAAGGGCCCTGGTGAAGGAGAGGCACCTGGCAGGGAGCTTGTCAGCTGGGCAGTGGCTCAGAAACCCTGGGACACGGTGGCACCGGCAGAAACAGCCCAGAAACCGTGCTCCCCTCCCTTTCATTTCCCTGCCTGTTGGCAGAGCTGAGGTCCAGGCTCCACGGGGTGGCGGCGGGAGGAGCCCCACAGGAACCAGCTTCCTCCTCCTGATGCTCGGCCTCCTGGGGGCATGTTTGT
This sequence comes from Myotis daubentonii, assembly GCF_963259705.1. NCBI lineage: Eukaryota > Metazoa > Chordata > Mammalia > Chiroptera > Vespertilionidae > Myotis > Myotis daubentonii. The sequence goes on from NC_081844.1 coordinate 35,794,876, forward strand.
TTTTATTGTTCTCTTCTGAATTGTTTTGAATAGGAAGAGAGTCACATGGTTCAAAATATAGCTGTGTTTTATAGAGCAAAAGTCTCCTTTTCTGCCCCTCCCTCTTCCACCCTGTGTTCACCCTCTGGCAAGTTACTGCAAGTAATTAGCTTTGAGTGTTGGAGTGTGTTTGTCTACAGCAGCGGTTCTCAACCCTCCTGATGCCGCGGCCCTTTAATACAGCTCCTCATGTTGTGGTGACCCCCAGCCATAAAATTATGTTCGTGGCTACTTCATAACTGTAATTTTGCCACTGTTATGAATCGTAATGTAAATATCCGATATGCAGGATGTATTTTCATTGTTACAAATTGAACATAATTAAAAGCATAGTGGTTAATCACAAAAACAATATGTAATTATACAGGTGTTTCCCGATGGTCTTAGGCGACCCCTGTGAAAGGGTCGTTCGACCCCCAGAGGGGTCACGACCCACAGGTTGAGAACCGCTGGTCTACATTTTACCTTATGAATATTCAAGCAAATACAAGTATAGTCTGTATTCTTGTTTTTCCTTTCTTGTAAACAAAAGGATGCCTGGTATACACACTTTCTGCACCTTGCTGTTCTCCTCCCCACCCCCTCTTAATGTATCTTGGGGACTTTTAAACTCTGTGCATTGAAAGCTTCCTCATGCATTTTTATACTTTTGAAATACTCCATTTTATAGGTGGCATGATTTATTTAACCAGCCCTCTAGTCAAGGTTATTTGAGTTCTTTCTGATCTTTTGTTATTTACAATAATGCTGCAGTGAGCAACTTTGTATATCATGTTATTTCTTAAGTATGGCAGAAGGATAAATTCCCAGCAGTTAAATTCCTAGGTCAAAGGAGGTATTTAGTTTTAATTTTGATCTCTGTGCTCAAGTTCTTTCCACAGGGAGTTGTGTCAATTTATATTACCACCCAGAAAGAACGAGAATACATGTTTCTCTTGGGGGATTATTATATGCTTCTTACATGTTGCTTTGAATTGTTCTCAAGTTGTTTCAATTTGGAACTTGTCCTTCTAATTAGAAGGCGAATTTATTGAGAGCAGGGGCCAAGCCTTTTACTGCTTTTGAATTGCATTTATAAATAATATAACACGGCATTCTAGGAGCACAGTAAATTTGTTGCCAGTGCAATTTGGGAGAATAAGCCCATTAAACCTCACTGATATAAAGTTCTTATACTTGGTTAGAGTTCAACGGAACCGATTTCTGCCCCAACGTAGTTATCATGAGGCCTGTTTCAAGCAGTTATGGAATGGATGCTGGGATGAGGCCTTGTGACTTGGGCTCACAGATTCTCTTGCCCCTGTGTGGGCTCCTATCCAGATTCAATCCAGTGACTCCACATCAGCAAGTCTAATCGCATGCCTGTCCCGTCACTTCTTTTCCTCAGCCTGTGCCAGCACCTGCCCCACAGTGAGCAGGAGAACAAAGAGCTGCTTTTAAACGTATTCTGTCTACCACGAATGTAAACATTTAGTCACTGTAATTTAGTTTGCCTACGTCCTAGTAGCAAGAAATGGACTTAATTGTGTCTTTGTTCTTTCAGTTTCTACTCTAGTGGCTTCACCCATATGCATTATCCTGTGTTGGTATCCAGTAGTCTCCCAACTATTTGGCTTGCATGTTCTCCAGAGGAATTTTGTAAAATTACATGCCCACTCACACATTAAAAAAATTTTAAGCTCACATAGCTGTAAAGCACATATTTTATAGTGTACTAGAGGCCCAGTGCACGAAATTCGTGCATGGGTAGGGTTCCTAGGCCTGGCCGGCAATAAGGGCCGATCTGCGGGGTGACCGGTGGGGCAATTGGGGGGCCCTCCGCTGGCATCCTCCTTGGCTGGCCGGGCTGGGGGCAGCTCCTGCGTGGAGTGTCTGCCCCCTGGTGGTCAGTGCACGTCATACCGACCGGTCGTTATGCTGTTTGGTCGATTTGCATAATAGGCTTTTATTATAAAGAATGGTCCATATTAACCTTAAAAGTAATTCTTGAATACATATGTGTGTGTATGTGTGTGTGTTAAGCCCTTGTACACACATGAATATTGTCAGTTATACTAAAGAAATATCCCTCTATTCCTATTTTAATGGGGATGTTTTCCTTTCTATGTTTTTTTGCTCACATACAATAAAATATGTCAACAAAGTATGCAGTTTGATGAAGTTTGGTAATCATAGATAACTGCATAATCTTACAACAAAGTATATTCATGTTGAGGCTTTATTATTTTATATGTGTGTGTGTGTGTGTGTGCATGTGCACGCATATATGCACAATAGGTGCATGTATTTATGATGGTATGAAGGCTTAGCATAAATATAAATGTACATATATGTATGTATGCATGTATGTGGATGTATATGTATTAAAATATACACATCTAAATAGAAAGCCTTAATATGAATATATGTATAGTATATACAGGAATAGATACATAATAGCAACATATGTATCTATTTATATATATTCCTATCAAGACTATATATTATATAAATAATACATATGTCTATTTTGTATAAGTAGGTTATATAAATAATACGTTGTATATAATACAATATCAAATGTAAACATAGTTATATAAACTATAGATACTAAACTATAGAGCCTTAACATGAAATATATATAGATCCAGCACTGGTCGTTCCAATCCTCTTTGTTGGGGGCACAGGGAAATGTGCCACAGCGAGACTGGGATGGGCGAGAGGTTGTATTCTCTCATAAAGTGGAAGAAGGACCCTTGGGGGGAGGAAGAATTTGCTCCTTCGTCCCAGGCAAGATCTCAGGCAGCTAAATTGTTGAATTTATGTTGAATATCTGGTAACTGATTCCCTAAAACTGCTGGTGCTTCATACCATGTAGAACCACCACTGTTCACTGAAAGCCCTATTCTCTTCCACTTTGTAGGACTGCTTTCTCAGACCTCCCCTGGGTGGAACGCATTGCAGGGAGAGGCTATGCTCATCTCTTCTTGCCTCTCTGTGAGAGGGCTGAGGAAATGGCTGCCATAGGCTGATCACAGGACCCCCAACACTTGGGGTCCAGATTCTTCCTCATCTTAAAAGTTCCTGTAATAGTGACTTACACAAGATTGGTTTATTGCCTTTCCCCCCATCTTTCTCTCAAATTAAGGCTCAAGAAGATGGCTGCTCAGTTACAAAGAGTTACAAAGAGACTAGACTTCTGGGAAAAGAGGAAGAAAACAAATGAGAAAATATTGCTTTCTAAAAATATTACCCTTTAAAAATACAAGTGGGTCCTAACCCGGTGTTAGGTCAGTCTACCTCAGCATTATGCACAAGGTGAATGTGCTTGTTTATTGTCTATTATAATGAATTCCCAGAGCTGATACTCAGTAAAAAGTAAAATTACATTTTATAGTACATAAATATCCGTGTGTGTGTGTGTGTGTGTGTGTGTGTGTGTGTGTTTAAGCCATGTATATTTTCAGAAGGGTGAGTTTGACATTTAAAATTATGGTAGATATGTTATCAGTGGAAGTGGCTATTCCCTTCCCCACTGGGTTCTGGGGGTGGGCTCCTTATGATATCTCGAGAAAAAGGATTTTCTGAGACTCCCATGGTAGGGTGAGTGATTTTCATTTGTGTGGAATTACATCCCTGGCTTTCCAAAGTCCCGTTTCCCTTAATCCAGTCCTGGAAGAAGTGCAGCTGGGGGTTTAGGAGAGCTAAAAGCAAATCCAGTGTCCAGAGTTTCTGTTCCATTGGAATTAGGTCTGGTTTGACATCAGGCTAGTTACAGTCCAGTCGTCCATTGGGTGGGGTCCAAGGGCTGTGGGCCATGTGGGTGAATGCAGTGGAGCCAAGAGAGCGTGCCCCCTGCAACAAGAGTCCCAAGGCAACCAAGAGAGACCAAGAGAGCAAACTTCCTTTGTTTAGGGGATTAAATACCTCAAATCTTCCCATGCTTGCAGTGGCCATGCCCACTCTGGCCAATGGCCTGTTCCCAGGTGTGACTAACAGACAAGTACTTTCCCTATTTTACCCAGACTGTGCTGGGCATGTATCTATTCTTCTCCAGTCCAGTCCCTTCCCCCAGGGACCTGAGTGGAATAAACCGGTGTCTACCTGGGGAGTGTTAGACTGCAGCTTCCTGCCGAAACTACACAAATGACATGCCTATAATATTTGGCCTTCCCTATGTTCCTTTCCTTTCCTATATAATAAAACCCTAATATGCAAATCAACCAAATGCTGGAACGACCGGCAGAACGACCAGTCTCTATGACGCGCACTGACCACCAGAGGGCAGATGCTCAATGCAGGAGGGAGCGCCACTCAGCCAGAAGCCGGGCTCCTGGCTGGCTAGCACAGCGGCGGTTGCGCGGAGCCTCTCCTGCCTCTACTGCAGGCGGGCGGTAAGGAGCGAAAGGTCCCCAGACTGCAAGAGCCCCAGACTGCTTAGGCCCTAAGCCAGCAGGCGGGCATCCTCCGAGGGGTCCTGGACTGAAAGAGGGCGCAGGCGGGCCTGAGGTACCTCCCTCCAGTGCGTGAATTTCATGTACCGGGCCTCTAGTTTTTAATAATTAGGTTAATTACAGTGCTATCAGATATACAACTAAAACTCACAGTGTCTATTTTTTCATTATTCTGGAAGCTCTCCTTTACTTCCAGATTGAGTCTTTGCTTGTGTACATTCTGATAAACGTAGTCCTTCTATTGGCTCCCCCAGAACCCTGCCCCCCCAATTATACTTTAATTACCAAACACTCTCTTTTTGTTCTTTTCTAGATTGGTTTTTCATGTTTATCTTGATGGCAGAAGCCTAATTTGTTTAGGTGGCAGACACTGGGAGCCCAACTTTCCCAGATGCTCACAAAACCGTTTGTTAACCAAGTGCCCTAATGATGGTCTCTGGACACTTCTGCACTTTCTGTCTGTTGCCACCCAATTTGAAGCCTCCTGGGAACTCCTTTTAGAGACCTGTGTTTCCCTGAAGTGTTTGAGCTGTGGTTTCCTTAGCTTTTTCTTGGTCAAACCCATGCTAACACTTTTCACACTCTAGGAGTTCTCAAGATTTCTGGTCTGCCGATGGCCACCTTTGCACTGCTGTTACTATTTCATTCTTCCTCAAAATATCTCTTTTGGCATTTCAATGGGCCCTTGGATGGGAGAGGAGAGGGATCTTGTACTCAGTTCAGCAGTTTAAACTGGAAGGCTCTTTTCTTTCTTAAAATTGTGGCCCAGTCCTCTCTTTTCCCCTCCCACTTGCAGAAAGGTTCCCTCAGTGAAGCATTCTGGACAATTTCCTTTGCCGACTGGACTTGAAGATCTGGGAGCTCCCAGTGCTGGTAGTCTTGTTGACTCATTACCAGCTACTTTGACACTACTTTGCAAGGATGAGAGAATGCGGTGGTACTAACAGAGTTCTTCCAGTGCTTACCTATGCCCCTACAAAGCAAAATTGCATTGAACAAGTAAATAGGCAAGGAAGATTTTATTTAAGATTACAGTAATGCAATAGGGCTCAAGACTGTTGCAATCAGGGTGAGAGTTTGAAATCAACTCTAAATACAACAGGGGTAGCTGGGGGTTTGTAGCCAACGGACTGGATAAGGTGCATCAATGGATAGACAATTACTAAGAGGAACTTGATGTGATACTAATGGTTGGGGGATCCTTGCTAAACTGGTTTGGCAGGATTCTTTTTGAACTTGACTTCAGCGGGTCCGAGGATGGTAGGTCCAGGACACGGGCTAATGAGGAAGAGAGCTCAGAGGAGCCGAACCAAGTTTGGTCAGAGAAGGGGTTCTTGTCAGCCCCTCCCTCATTCTGCATAAAAGATACTGTGAATATTTTTGTTCAATACTGGGATTCTTGGCCTCCTGGCCAAGTGGCTACCATCCTAATTCAATAGTTAGCCCATGCCTAATGTGATATCTTTTTTTTTTTTCACCTAGTCTTGATTGGTGATATATTTCCTTAAAGATTAGTCATTGATAACACTTGGGAAGGCAGAAGTGAATTGTGGTTAAGAGTAGGTACTTTGGAATCAGAAGCACTTGGGGTCAGCTCTGTTACTTATTAGCTGTATGACTTTGGGCAGATTGCTTAAAACTGTCTTCTTCCTAGAGTTAAGTATTACCGTAATTATCATTGCTCAATAAATGGAAGCTACCATGCATATCCCATCATCTGGGTCTTCACAAGCCAGCCCCATCATGACTAATGCCCTGCATCACGACTAATATATGAACTTACCTGGGCCTGGTAGATTGGCAAATATCCACTAGGTGCCAGGAACCTATACAACAGCCCTGTTGGCTCCAGCAGAAGCAGAATCATGAGGCCCTGGATGGTAGCTCTCTTACTCTGAATGGGGTTCCAGAGTTCCTTAAACTTGCACTGCATTGACTCCAAGGAAAGTGTCTAACTTTATGCCAATTGTGTTGCATATCAAGGCCCTTGGACATTATTTTATTATGGAATAGTTATGAAAGTAGTTACCTGCATCAGCACATCAAGTGGTTTTAAGGTAGACAGTCTGTCTTCTCTTTCATGCCTATCAGGTGCTTCTCTCCATGTTACCAACTCCTCCAAAATGCCATCACTTTTACTAACTTAATTGATATGTCTTCCATGGCCTCTTTACTTTCAAAAGTACACCTGGTCCTCAGACTGAAGGGTTGCATGTTCGATTCCGGTCAAGGGCACATACCTCGGTTGCAGGCTCCATACCTGGCCTGGTTGGGGTGTGTGCAGGAGACAACCCAATTGATCTGTCTCTCTCACATCGATGCTTCTCTCTCTCTGTCTCTCCCCCTCCCTTCCACTCTCTCTAAAAATCAATGGAAAAGAATATCTTTGGGTGAGAATTAACAACAAAAAAGTACACCTAAAAGCTTCAGAAGTTTGAGAAGATAGGTGTGTGTGTTACAAAATTAGGGGCAAACAGAGGAGACCACCCCGTCCTTTTCGTAGTAGAACACACAGAAGACTGAAGACAAAGGACAGAAATAGAACAGGATCCTTGCAAATCACAAAGACGCAAATGTTGTTTCTGCTTTTGATACCATCTCTAACTTCCCTACTCTCAGACAATAACAGAGAAAAATCTGCATTACCTAGGATATTACAGGGGGTGTGCTTCTCTTCCAGCAAGTCCCAACCCTGACTTCACGTCCGGGGCTGACTGCACAACAGAGCTGAAATCATTAGTGAGTCACTGAGTCGGAATCACCTCTACTGAAATGTCAAGTTACAGACATCCTTTAAAGGACATTGGTAGAGGTGCTAGACATAGTGCTGATTTAGTGAAATGGACGTAAAAGCAGGAAACAGGTGATTTACAAAGGAATTTATGTCCACTCTTGTATTAAAGAGGATTCTCCTAACAGAACTACTAGGCGATACATACATACACATACACATATACATATACATATATGTGTGTGTGTGTGTGTACACATACAGACAGACAGTCTCCAACGACTGATGGTTTGATCTCAGGATTTTTTTACTTTACAAGGTGTAAAAGTGGTATGTGGTACCATACTCCCGCATGATGCTGGGCAGCAGCAGTGAGGTGCTTTTGCCCAACGGTAGGATAATGTAAGGGTACGGAGCACGTTTAAGATAGACTAGATCAAGCTATGATGGTTAGCAGGTTAAGTGCATTAAATGCATTTTTTACTTACTAGATGTTCAACTGACAATGGGTTTAGTGGGATGTAACCCCATCATAAGTCGAGGAGCATCTGTATATACAAATACGTAAAGGGATTTATTCTAAGGATTGACTTATCCAGTTATGAAGGTTGAGAAGTCCTAAGATCTGCAGCCGGAGACCAGGAGAGCTGATGGTCCAAAGGCCCACGGCTTGAGACCCAAAAAGAGCCAGTGTTTCCATTTGAGTCAGGAGGCAGGAAAAAGGCCAGTGTGCCAGCTGAAGGCGGGCAGGCAGAAAGAGTTCCCTTTCACTCAGCCTTTTCGTTATATTCAGGCCTTCAACTGCTGGGTGAGGCTCACCCACACAGGGGAGGGCAATCTGTTTTACTCCATCTACTGAGATTCAGGTGTTAATCTCATCCAAAAAGACATTCACAGACACACCCAGAATCATGTTTGACCAAATATCTGGACCCTGTCACCCCTCCTGCCCCAGTCAAATTGACACATAAAATTAACCACCTCAAGTGCCTCCTCTTCTGTATTATTTTGGTATTCATGCTATTTAATTCCCTTCAACATAAAGATGGAGAGAATAGTGTGAGAGCAAATCCTTAATTCTTTTCCTATCGGCACCGCAGCTCCTGCTTCAAATACTGTTGGATTCTTTACTCAGACTCACCTAATGCTGACACATCAGTCCCTGGACTGGGGTAAGAGTCGTCGTTGCTAAAATTCTTCTTTCCACTGGAGCCCCAGGAGGATGGGAGTTATGGGCGTGGTTTGTATGTGATGTGTGGCCTTCCTTTGCTGCAGTTATTTTTCAGAGAACAGAATTTAGAGTGTTTAGGACCGTGTCCTCCTGCTTTTCCAACACTTAGCTTTTACGTCCCTCGCTGACATTTTCCTCCCTTAAGTCACTTGATGGAGGTGGAGGTTATGGAACTGGGTAGTTGTAATTATTTGCTTTCCTTATGATAGGGTTTTCTTCCGGCAGATCAGATCAGTCTCTCTTGGAGGTACAGATCATCCGGTTCTCAAAGTGTAGTGCCTGGTCCAGCAGCCTCAGTATCACCTGGAATGTGTTAGAACGAGAAAAATCTCGGTTCCCTCCAAACCTAATGAATCAGAAACTCCCAGGGCGGGACCCAGAAATCTGCATCATAACAAGCTTCCTGGGTGATTCTGATGCCTACTCAAAACTTGAGATGCCTTAGCTGGTTTGGCTCAGTGGATAGAGCATCAGCCTGCGGACTGAAGGGGCCCGGATTCAATTCTGGTCAAGGGCCCATGCCTGGGTTGCGGGCTCGACCACCCAGTGGGGGGCATGCAGGAGGCAGCTGATCGATGATTTTTTCTCATCTTTGATGTATCTCTCTCTCACTTTCTCTGCCTCCCTCTTCCCCTTCTTCCCTCCCTCCCTGAAATCAATAAAAATGTATTTTAAAAACAAAACAAAACAAACCCTGAGAACCTCGGGTCTAGTCTATTTGCAGTTAAGATGCTTGGTGGTGATGCATATCTTGAAATTGAGCCAAAAGCTAAAAAGGCAACAAACCATAATCCCAGAGAACTTTGATGTCTCTTGGTAGTGCGATAAAGAAGATAAGAACTCGTGTTCTTCTGTGAAAAGTATAGAACAGGCAAACCTAAATTGCTGAACAATTGAAACACAGGTTATACTTCCTGTGGTCCAAATGCTGTGACATGGAGGAGGGAGAGGAGACTCATGCAAGTAAATTTGCTATCGTGGTTGTGCCTTTTAGCATTTCCTTACCTCTGTTGGCTGACAGAGTCTCTGAAGATCAGGTTGAAGAAGCTCATGATATGTGAACAGTGTTTAAGCACACTTATTGTTATTGTTACTGTCAGCAACCAAAGGACTGAATGCTTCCTGGGCTCTGTTTAAAAAAAACACCCACAAATCTTCGAGCCCTGGCCAGGTAGCTCAGTTGGTTAGAGCATCGTCCTGATATGCCTGGGTCTCAGGTTCTCTTCCTGGGCTCAGAAGTTATCATATAAACAGTGGAGATTCGTTAAAGAGATTTAACCAAGGAGGAGGTGAGGTGGCAGCATGCGGGATGAAATGATTAGGGAAGATGAGAGTTGTCAGCGCCCACACCCAGGCAGTGGTGGTCATGGAACTGTCTGTACTTGGAGACCAACCAGAGTGAGTGAGAGGAAGTAGGACGCTGAGGAGTTGAAGGTGACTACATGGGTGGCAGTGCTACCCTACAGCCCAGGTGGTTAAAATAGATGCTGGGTAGGTGTCGGAGGAGATATTAGGTTCATTTTAGACATACTAAGTTTAGGAAGGTCCAGAAAGCAACTGAACATTTTGGGGGCTCAGAGAAGAGGCCAGGGGTGAGTGATTCTCAAATGTAGCATACCTGTGTTTAAACAAATAACCACATCCACCTCTGGGTGGCTGAGGTCATTTAGAGAAAGAATATAGCTCCATAAAAGAAGGGGCCTGGACATTAAAGGGACAGGGAAGAGCCTAGCCAGTTTGGCTCAGTGGATAGAGCATCGGCCCGAGGAATGAAGGATCCGGGGTTTGATTCAAGTCAAGAGCACATACCTTGGTTGCAGGCTTGATCCCCGGCCCTGCTTGGGGTGTGGGAGGGAACCAATCAATGTGTCTCTCTCACATCAATGTTTCTGTTTCTCCCCCTCACTTCCACTCTCCTTAAAATAAATAAATAAATAAATAAATAAATAAATAAATAAATAAATAAAATCAATGGAAAAATTATCCTTGTGTGAGGATTATTAAAAAGCAAACAAACAAAAGAAGGGACAGAGGAAGGCAATCCAGAATGGCAGGAAGCAGAGACATGGAGTCCAGGCAGCATTTCTCAAATCTGTGTGTCAGAATCGCTGGAGAGCTTGTTGAAACAGATCATGGGCTCCCACACACAGAGCTTCTGATTTAGTGGGTCTGGAGGGGGCTGAGAATTGCATTGCATTTGAAATGCACTCCATGCAATGCTGACGCTGCTGGCCCATGCCACACTGGGTGACATTGGAATAGGCCAGAGAGTGGTCATTGGAGGGTAGGTTGAAGTTTCTGGGGTGTAACGCCCTTGGGCATGTTTATAGGTCGAGGTGAAGGAGGTAGCAGACTCACAGGGAAACTGGACACCCTGGAGAGAGAAGGGAGGATGAATGAAGGAGAGGCGCGGACAAGATAAGAGGAATGGCATGCAAGGAAGATGGAGGCCCCGGAGATGGTCACAGTACAAGTAGTACAGGGCCGTGGCGTCCACTTTGAAAACCAAAGCCCCTTTGAGTAAGATGATTGTCTTGTAGCTTCTCCTTCTGTTTTGCCTTTTTATCTCCTACCTCCTCGAGCTGCTGTTTACTTGACCTTTCGACTCCCCTACGGTGCCTAGGAGCCGTGGTCTCTGCCCAGATCCTCCGGGCTGTCACTTCCCTGTACAGACACAGAAGGAGACGACTCGCTACAGACGAGTGATCAGTGATGAATAGGCTTTCAGCAGCACAAGGCATTTCAAGGATAAAGGGAGATTTCAAAAAACATGTTTGATCACTGTTGCTGGGATTGTGCTTCGGCCACCTTCTTGCTAGAATTGCCGTCAAGCTCTTTGACAGCTGCCCTGGGACATCACTCCCGGTAATGCAGTCAGAGAGAGGAACAAAGGCGCAGCTCGCTCTCCTCTGCTCTCTGAAGCCTGCTTCCCTGTAGCCTCAGAGCCCTCGGACAAGCTAGAGACGCTTCAAAACTCACTTTGTACGATTAAAAAAGGAAACCGACCACCATTCCTGTGACAGCTGTGAGCAGCTCTGCGTCTGTGTGTCACCCTGTCGGAGTTCAAGACAACAGAAAGTTATTGAGGGCTGCCGCAGAACAGGCACCATAAACGGCACCAAGGTCCAAGCTCAGCAAAACAGGCCGGGAACCTGAGGGGGTCCTTCATGTCCCTTTTCTTTCCCGAGTCCTGGACCAGCTGATAATAGGTAGAGGAAACAGACCAGCATTAAAATATCATCTTCTTTGCTGCTGAAAGCTGGTCAGAGAGTGTAACTTGGACCCAACGCCAAATAGGTTTCCCATTTCTTTTCTTTTTTTTTTTTTTTAATATGTTTTTATTGGATTAAAAAATATTTTTAGAGATAGAGGAAGGGAGAGGGAGAGAGAGATAGAAACCCCCTAGATTGAGCCCACAACCCGGGCATGTACCCTGATTGGGAATCAAACCGGTGACCTCTTGGTACATGGGGCGATGCTCAATTCAGTGAGCCATACTGACTGGGCCCATTTCTTTTCCCAGAAGTTAAACTTTCCCCCTAGACATAGGCAAACTCACCGGGAACTGTTTTATCCCTTACCACGTGAAGGACAGAAGAAAGCATTCAGCCAGTGGGGCAGACATATCTGAAAGAGAAATCCAAAAGCAGCCTGGGCAGTGAGAGTGTAATGACCCTGAACCTGTTCTCATTAGTCATGTAAGTAATGTTATCTTCCTTGAGGAGGAGGAAGAGAAATGGGCAGAGAGAAGGATGGAAGCTATTTCAAAGCCATGGGGAGAGAGTGTTTCCTATATTCTTAAAAAAAAAAATTTTTTTTTAAATTTACAGGTAGGGGCAGAGGGATATGGATATATATATATATATATATATATATATATATATAGAGAGAGAGAGAGAGAGAGAGAGAGAGAGAGAGAGAGAGAAGATTTGTTGTTCCACTTATGGTTGATTCTGGTATGTGCCCTGACCAGGAATCCAACCTGAAACCTTGGTGCATCAGGATGACTTTCTAACCCAGTGGTTCTCAACCTGTGGGTCGTGACCCCTTTGGGGGTCGAACGACCCTTTCACAGGGGTCGCCTAAGACCATTGGAAAACACATATATAATTACATATTGTTTTTGTGATTAATCACTATGCTTTAATTATGTTCAATTTGTAACAATGAAAATACATCCTGCATATCAGATATTTACATTACGATTCATAACAGTAGCAAAATTACAGTTATGAAGTAGCCACGAAATTAATTTTATGGTTGGGGGTCACCACAACATGAGGACCTGTATTAAAGGGTCGCGGCATTAGGAAGGTTGAGAACCACTGTTCTAACCAACGGAGCTGGTTATGTTCTTCATCAGAGCAAGAAGAGCATGGTTTCTCTTACATCATCTAACCGTTGGAGCACTTAACCCATAGGTTGACCTCTGGCCAACCCAGGACAGGGATGCCCTTCTGCAGTAGGCGTGTTGGAATGAAAAGACCACTCTCAGGGGGTTGTATTCCAGACATCAACAGCAGTTTGGCTCCGCCTTTCATGAGACCTCTCCCTTATAAACATAGCACCTTTGTGTAGCTGCCTGGGACCCTCCATGGGCTTTCAGCTTTGCCTGCAGAAGAGTCCATAAAGGGACAGAGCGGCGTGTTGACTCAATTAACCCCAGCACTATACTCTGCTCCAAATCAAGGTTCATTTTCTATCCTGGTTCTCATTTCAAGATGTCCAGCCATGTTTTGCTCTGACCTCAAACTGTAGCATCAAAGTCCTCCAGTCATGCCACGCCAGCAACATTAAGTGGCCCTGCGTTGGAACACTCCTCCCATTCTTAAATCCCAGAAGGCAATTCAAGTCCCTGCCTCTGGAAGCTCTCAATCTGATCGAATAAGACAGAGGCTTAAACAAATAATTACAACCCAATCTGAGCATTTGAGGGTAAAATAAAAACATTTACAGCAGCTTAGAGGAGGCAGCATTAATTCTCTCTGAGACAGTGGGGAAAGGTTTCACATAAATGATTTTTAAAAATCTTTTTTGTTTTAAAAAAATTTCCAAGCTTCCAGAACAGATGCAAGCATGGTAAACATTAACTCAGATTCACCAGTCGTTAACATTTTGCTGTATTTTTTCCTTCTCTCTCTGGATACAGTCCCCATCCCCATCCCTACATTATTATTGTTGCTGTTAATTTTGCCGAAACATTTTAAAGTTGCTGACATCATAATCCTTTGCCCCTAAATACCTCAGGATGTATTTCTTAAGAACAAAGACATTCTCTTGCATATAACCCCAGTGCAATTTTTAAATTCAGGAAATTTAATATTGCTGTCATGCTATTATATAATAAAGAATCCATTTTCAAAATTTCACTACTTGTTTCAATAATGTATTCTACAGTAGTTTTTTTCCCCCCAATCCAACATCCAACTCAGGTTTACACTGCCTTTAGTTGTCATGTTTCTTTTTCTTCTTTTTTTTTTTTTTATGAGTTTATTTGAGCCAAAGGTGACGACAATTGCCGGGAAACAAGATCTCAAATGCTCCCAGTTGTCATGCTTCTTTAGTCTCCTTTGATCACGAACACATTTCCTCAGCCTGCCCCTCCTCCCTCCCTCCCTCCTTCTTCCCTCCTAACTTCCTTTCTTTTTTCATGCCATTGACATTTTTAGAGTAAAGACCAGCTTGGTAAAATGTTCCTCAACTTGGGTTTGTTTGATTGTTACCTCATGTTTACCTTGCCTCATACTTTCTTCTCCTTTGTAAATAATTTCAGATTTACATAAATGCCAGAACTATATAGTTTTACAACTTATTTTTTTTTGGTAATTTTCAAACGATTCTTACATGGATTGACCAATTTTTGACATTTTGCTGAATTTGTTATATTGTTCTCTCTCTTTCCCTTTTTGTATGTTTGTGTATGTACATGTATAGAATAGTGTTTAAAAAAATCTAAACCAATTAAGAATAGGTGTCACCCTTTAAGTGACAACATAAAATTAAATAAATTAAAAAAAATAAAATTGTATATATATTTAAGGTATACAACATGATGATTTTGTGTAGATATACATATTGAAATGATTACAATTAAACTAATTAATATTTCCATTTTTCTCAACCCAAAATAGTTACCATTTTTTTTTTTTTGGTATGATGAGAGCACCTGAAATCCACCTCTTAGCAAATTTCCAGTATTAAATCCAGTATTATTAACTGTAGTCATTACGTTGTTAGATCTCTAGACTTACTCATCCTACATAACTGCAACTTTGTACTCTTTATCCAATAACTCCCCATTTCCCACCCCTCCATACCCCTGGCAACCATCATCCTACTCTCTGCCTCTGTGTATTTGACTCTCAGATTCCAAGGAGATCATGCAGATTTTTTTATTTTTGCATCTGGCTTATTTCACTTAGTATAATGTCCTCCAGGTTCATCCATGTTGTCACAATGGCAGAATATTATTCTCTTTTAAGGCTGAATAATATTCCATTGTCTATATTTACATATATATATATATACCTATACTAATAAAAGCCTATCAGTGGTTCTCAACCTTCTGGCCGTTTAAATATAGTTCCTCATGTTGTGACCCAACCATAAAATTATTTTCGTTGCTACTTCATAACTGTAATGTTGCTACTATTATGAATCGTAATGTAAATATCTGATATGCGGGATGGTCTTAGGCAAGCCCTGTGAAAGGGTCATTCGACCGCCAAAGGGGTCGCGACCCACAGGTTGAGAACCGCTGGCCTAGGTGGTCGTCACGCCCTCATGCCATCACGCCATCACAATCCATCACCAGGGTGGGTGGGGCTTAACGCTGCATGTGACCCATGCGGCTTCCGCTGGGGTTCCCGTGGCCCCACGTGTGCTGTGGAGGTGGGACCCCCGGCTCCAGCCTACCTCTTTGGGGCAATCCATCGAGGAACCCCAGATGGTTGGGCGGGGCCTACCTCTTTGGGGCAATTGATCGTGGGGCTCCTGCACTGTGAGAGGGCACAGGCCAGGCTAGGGGACCCCCTCCGAGTGCATGAATTTCGTGCACCAAGCCACTAGTATGTATCTATCTATCCTATCTAATAAAGAGGGAATATGTTAATTGACCATCATACCCTCACAAGGTGGCGGCACCCACAGCCAATAAAGAGGGAATATGCTAATTGACTGCCACAACCTCAAAGATGGCAGTGCCCATAGCCACAAGATGGCAGCGCCCATTCCCCTCAGCCCCACCAGGGCAGCAGGCACACGGCATGGCTGGGCCTGTCCCCAGGCGGGTCCAGCCACTCCGCACGCCTGTCTCTGGAGTCCCTCAGCCCCCTGCCACCCAGGGCCAGCCCGAGGCACAGGCAAGCCTCAGATGTCAGCTGCCCAGCTGATGCCCGAGGTGCAGGCAAGCCTTGGATGGTGGCTGCCCAGCCGCCCAGGGCCGCCCGAGGCTCAGGTAACCAGGGCCAGCTGAGGCTTGTGCTGCCAGCAGTGGCAGCAGCAGAGGTGTGATGGGGGCGTCGCCTTCCGCCCCTGAGGGCTCCCGGACTGTGAGAGGGGGCAGGCTGGGCTGAGGAACCCCCTCTTCAGTGCATGAATTTGCATGCACCGGGTCACTAGTATGTATATGTGTGTGTGTGTGTGTGTTTGTGTGTGTGTGTGTGTGTGTGTGTGTGTGTGTATATATATATATATATATATTATTTATATATATATATATATTATTATATATATATATATATTAGAGGCTTGGTACATGAAATTCATGCACAGGGGGTGGGGGTGGGGGAGAGCGGGGTCCCTCAGTCCAGCCTGTGCTCTCAGACATCCCTCATGCTGCATTCACCAGTGCCCATACTTTTCATACAGGTGAAAGGCATCTTGCTGTTGTATGGGCAGCTACATTTTTTTGCCCTGATTATAAAAAGTAGTACATAATACGATCCTTCTGAGGCAGTAGTACCATTTTCCCCATCTTATGGGTGGAAAAACTGAAGCAGAGAGGTTAAGTAATTGGCTTTGTCACACAGTTATAAGTGTCAGAATCAGGGCTGACCACAAAATGGTCACAAGCCAGAGTCCACAAGCCAGAGTCCATGCATGTCATCGCTGCATCATCCTGTTTTTTCAGTGTTAGAGTAGCCTTGCCAGGTTTTAATTTTTAAATCTAAGGGACTGTTCCCAATATATAGGGTAGGGTCCCTAAGCCTGGCCAGTGATCAGGGCCAATCTGCGGGGCAACCAGCAAGTGGGGTGATCAGCCCCCCCCACCACTGATCAGCCCCCCACCCCCCCACTGGCACCCGCCTTGGCTGGCGACCTGGCACCGCCTGCTGGCTGGCCCCACCCCAGATTGCCGCTACAGGTCACCTCCCTCTCCTGTGTTGAGCGTCTGACCCCTGGTGGCCACTGCACATAATGGCGACCGATCGTTCTTCGGGTCGTTCGATTTGCATATTAGGGTTTTATTATATAGGACACACACACACACACACACACACACACACACACACACGGAGTCCTCAGGTTATGTTGGACTCGACGTACATTGTTTCGTGGTTATGTCGCCATCTCCCATTTACTTATAAAAAAAAATTTCTGTCATTTCGACGTATGTACATATGTGCTTTATGTTTTTTATTATTTATTTACCACAAGTAAAGGTCAGGAATTGTTATCTTTCTTTTCAATTTGTTTTACTGTTTCACTTCATTACTGCTGTGTATGTGCTCCATGTGAGTGACGTAGGTGCTTATGTAGGTGGGTTCCGACTTATGGTGAAAATTGCCTTACGTCGTGCAGTAGGAACGGATCTCCAACGTAGCCCGAGGACCGTCTGTATAATACCACAATTTCTTTATCATTTATCCTTTGATAGACAGTTCATTTATGGTAGCTTTATTTTTATTTTTTGAGGAACCTCCAAATTGTTCTTCACAGTGGTTATACCAATTGCATTCCCACCAGCAGTCTCCAAGGGGTCCCTTTCTACATACCTTAGCAACTTATGTCATCTCGCGTCTTTTTTCAATAATAGCCATCCTAACAAGTGTGAGGTGACATATTGTGAGGTGGTTTTGTTTGCATTTCTTGATGATTAGTAATGTTGACTAATGTACTTGTTGACCATTTGTATGTTGTCTTCGGGAAAATGTCTACATAGGTTTTTCCCAATTTTTTAATTGGATTGTTTGGATTTTGACACTGAGTTGTAGTTCTTTATACGGTGTATTTTAGATATTAACCCCTATCAGTTATATGGTTTGCAAATATTTTCCAATCTATAGATTGCCACTTCATTTTATCAATTGATTTCTTTGCCATGCAGAGGCTTTAGCTTATTTTTGCTTTTGTTGCCTGAGCTTTTGTTGCCATATAAGTGACGGCATTTGAAATTGATCTTTAGGGGCATGAAAAAGCTTGCCAGTTGAACAAAAGAACTTGGGTGTGAGAAGGGAATTACAACCAGAGGGATCAGAATGTGTGAAATGTAAGCCAGTTTGTATAAGAAGTAGCTGGTGAGCAGCCACTTTCTTTTTTTAGAGTAACTGGGCTGGGGGAGAATGGACCAAAAAGGCAGTTGGGGCTTATCATTTTAAGGAATTTGAACTTTGTTCCATAAGTAAAAGAAAATGTTGAAGATTTTAAAGCAAAGAGATCATAGTATCACATTTATTTTCTAGAAAAATTAACTCAAGCACAATTTTGGGGAGAAAGGGCTAAAGAGACCATCTAGGTCAAGCATGTCAAACTCAAAGGCTAACACAAGCCAAATAAACAAGGCATGCAGCCCGAGGGCCGTGAGTTTGACATGCTTGATCTAGGTGGATATTGCATTACACCAGGTGATGAGGAAGACTTGGAGGAAGGGGAAGCAGGAGGATGCTTGCTGAATTCCTACTATGTGCCAGCCATTTTGCATATGCTATCTCATTTAATGGTCACAAAAAACTGAGGCGTTAAGTGATTTGGCCAAGAGCAGTCATAGTAACTTTGTGGCGTAGTTGCTCTTTGAATCCAGTGTGAAATACATTGGGATCAGGAGGGATAGAGCAGGACTGCGAGGGAGCCATAGCATTCTGGGGGAAGCGTTGTATGATAGCCAATCACAGCAAGGGAGACAGGAAAGGTAACAGCTGATGTTAACGATGAAAATAATTCCTAGGGAAAGGAAAGACTTGGGGAAGGTAGAGAAAATGATGGTTTTGTTAACAGGCTCTGTAAATTTGGTTTGGTTTGGGATTGTGAAACACCTTGTACAAGAAATTCAGTGGGCAGTTTGGCTCAAGAGCTCAGAAGAAAGGTCTAGGTCAGTGATGGCGAACCTTTTGAGCTCGGCATGTCAGCATTTTGAAAAACCCTAACTCTGGTGCCGTGTCACAATAGGAATTTTTTGATATTTGCAACCATGGTAAAACAAAGATTTATATTTTTGATATTTATTTTATATATTTAAATGCCATTTAACAAAGAAAAATCAACCAAAAAAATGAGTTCGCGTGTCACCTCTGACACGCGTGTCATAGGTTCGCCATCACTGGTCTAGGTTAAAGTTAGAGACGGAGCTGCTGAAGTTGTGAGTGTTTACCCAGGGAATGCTGCATGAGAACAGAGGTGGCCAAGGCGGAATCTTGGACACACTCACTCCCAAAGGATGATGGGGGAAGGAGAGTTGGTGAAAGAAAGAGAAAGGCTGGTGACAGAGCAGCGTCATGAGATTGCACCATGTCAAGGTGAGTGACTAGGACTACCAAGTACTGGAGAAGAATTCCTAATGGAGGCCTGAAAAGATTCATCTCACCCCTGTCAGAATGGCTATCATCAACAAATCAACAAACGGCAAGTGCTGCAGAGGATGTGGAGAAAAATGGACCCTCCTTCACTGCTGGTGGAAATGGAGACTGGTGCAGCCACTGTGGAAAACAGTATGGCGTTTCCTTAAAAAATTAAAAATGGAACTTCCATTTGACCCAGTAATATCACTTCTAGGAATATATCCCAAGAAAACAGAAACACCAATCAGAAAGGATATATGCGCCCCTATGTTCATAGCAGCACAATTCACCATAGCTAAGATTTGAAAAACAGCCTAAGTGCCCATCAGCAGATGAGTGGATTAGAAAACTATGGTACATCTACACCAGTGATCAGCAAACTATGGCCCCTTGAGTGTGGCTCTTCCACAAAATACCATGTGCAGGCGCGCACGTACAGTGCGATTGTAACTTCGTGGCCACACTCAGGAGGCCAAAGAGCCGCATGTGGCTCGTGAGCCGCAGTTTTCCGACCACTGATCTACACAATGGAATACCACATGATCTCACTCATTTGTGGAATATAAAGAACATTATAAACTGTTGGACAAAAATAGAGGCAAAGAAGCATCGAATAGACTGTCGAACTACAGCGGGAAGGCAGGGGAGGGTTGGGAGGGTAAGAGATCAACTGAAGGACTGGTATGCATGTATATAAGCACAACCAAGAGACGCAAGACACTGGGGGTAGGGGTGCGGGGGAGGGCAAGTGCCGGGGAAGTAGGGGAGGCAGGGGGAGGTCAGTGGGGGGAAAAAGACATATGTACTACTATTTGTAATACCTTAAACAATAATTTAAAAAAAGAATTAAGGGGGAAAAAAGATTCAGTGGGATTAATGAGTGAGGTTACCTTAATGAGGGCAATTTCAATAGACTGGCAAGAGCCAGCCTTCTGGGGATTAAAGAGTGAATGGCAGAGGAAGGAGACATAGAGTAGAAATTATTCTTTTAGAAGTTTTAGTGTATGAAGATGATAGTCATTAACATTAATGAGGGTTTGCTATTTATTTACCAGGCACTGGACTAACAGTTCATACTCATTATCCAGGATAATCCTTACAATACTCATATGAGAGAGGCCAGTGATGGAGAACCTATGACACGCGTGTCAGAGATGACACACGAACTCATTTTTTTGGTTGATTTTTCTTTGTTTAATGGCATTTAAATATATAAAATAAATATCAAAAATATAAGTCTTTGTTTTACTATGGTTGCAAATATCAAAAAATTTCTATATGTGACATGGCACCAGAGTTAAGTTAGGGTTTTTCAAAATGCTGACACGCCGAGCTCAAAAGGTTCGCCATCACTGAGATAGGCACTATTATTATCCTCATTTTCTGTTAAAATTGTAGCTGAGAGAGTGTAGAGAAGTTAAGCAATATGCCCAAGGTTATACCACAAATAAATAATGGAACCAGGACTCTAAGTCTTCCTGAGTTCAAGGCTGGTATTGTAAGATGGTGGTAGTTTGGGCTGGAGTCTGTGTATAAGCAGCGGGGGGAAATCCCTGTAATGAGGAAGATGTTGACTGTACGTATCAAAGAGAGAATAATGAACTGATGGAGCATGGTCTAAAGGATGGATATTAGATCACACTAAAAGAAAGGGTGCCTAGTTTTGAACATTCCTTTGTCAAAGGCCAGAACACCTGTGAGAAGAATCTATGAATATGGACCCAGGTATCAGCTAAGGTAGCGTTCTTTTTTAGAGATTTAAGTGAAATTGGCTTAAGTCCCCATTTCACATCAATTGGGAATTTCAAATGCCAAGATTTCTGTTAATTCCTGGAAGCTCCTGCTTCCACTAAATTCCTCATCTCAATTGTAACTCAGTTCCTTTTCTTTCTTTGCTTATATACTTTAGTATTTATTTTAATTTAAATTCTTTATTGTTGAAAGTATTACATATGTCTTCTTTTTCCCTTATTGACCTCTCCCCGCCTGCTCCCACCCCTGTAACTCAATTCTTATTCTTTGGTTCCATGTTGACCCAGTTATACAACTCAGACCTGCTTCTTCCCCCACATCTTTTTCCCTTGATTTTACCACAAATCACTCACATAAGGCATTTATCACGTGATATTACTGAAGGCTTAGGGGATTTCAGATCCTTAGCAACACAAACAATGTTAAGTCCAATAACAGATATTTCTATTTTAAACAGGCTTTCAGTTCCCCCATTACTGGAATTCTCTTCCCAAGCTTAACCTCCCATGCTGTCATTTCCTGCCCCCCCCCCCCAATTTCCTCTCCTCTTTGCTCTCTTTCAGTTCTCATACTTTTTTTAAAGTAATCTGTATAGCTATCTCCTTGTTTCACAGATTTATTGTAAGTCAATCTTTTATATTTCAAGCGTCATATCAAGGTAATTTCCTCAAGAAAGCATTTTCTATCCCTAAGAGGAACTCTGGCATCAGCTAAAAAGTAATATATATACATATATATATATATGTGTGTGTATATATATATATTTGCCCCAGTACTTATAAATAGATTTAAAGATAGGAAGAGGGAAAGTAGGAGATCATGTCTGTAGCTTCTGTTTTCTCACTGTATATGATATATGCTCCTCTGTTGAGGTAGGGATGGGTCTAGTAAAGATTTGACAACTAAGGTGAGGGATTCTGTCAATAGAAATTTACCAGATTTCTAAAGTATCATAAAATACCATCTTTACATAGAGTGATTCCTTTAAGCCTACAAACGTGTAGAATCTATTCCCTTGCTAGAGATGGATTATTCAGTTACCGAGTACTCTAGTCAGTATGAGAAAAGTTGAAAAAGCAACGGAGAAGGAAACCAAAGCCAGGGTAATGGAGGTCACAGTCCTTGCTAAGCCTTTCTCTCTCCCACTATAGGCACAGATACATGTTAATCGGTTTCAGCATTGCACTGGGGCTGGAGAGCTGTTCATCTCACAGCTGGAAAAAGAGAGAGGAGTTGCATTTCTTGTTCCATAACAAATACCTCACGCTTAGTCTTTTAAACACAACTGCTTATTATCTCCCGATTTCTGTAGGTCAGGAATTCAGGAGTGGCTTCGCTGGGTGGTTCTGGCTCAGAGTCTTTTGTGAGGCTGTGGTCCGTCATCTGAAGGCTTGACCGGGGCTTAGTCATCTGAAGGCTTGATGGGGGCTGGAGGGTCTGTGTCCAGTCTCACTGGCTGTTGGCAGAAAGGCTCCGCTCACCACACAGGCCTCCAGAGTGTTTCTCATGATGTGGCAGCTAGCTTCTTCCAGAGCAAGTGGTGGAGGAGAGAGAGAGCAACCACAGTGAGAGCTGAAATGCCTTGTATAACTTAATCTCAAGAGTGACAGGTAGTCACTTTTGCTGTGTTCTGTGGATCACATAGACCATCCCTGGTACACGGCAGGAGGGGACTACACAAGGGTATGAATCCCAGGGGGCAGGGACCCTTGGGGACATTTTGGAGTCTGGTTATCATGGGAGTTTTTCCAAAAACCTGTGTGTGTGTGTGTGTGTGTGTGTGTGTGTGTGTGTGTGTATTTTCATACTTTAAAATGCCATGAAGGCTGGCAGTTGGCCAACTTTTGGACTTAATGGACCAGTAAAATAAAAAGTAATTGGTGTGTGAGAGGCAAAATAGGCATGTTTCAATATTGTGTCATGTAGTAAAGATAAAGAAAAAGCTGCCACTTTCCACCACCATCATTTAATAAAAAACACATTTTGCCCTGGCCGGTTTCTAAGTGGTTAGAGCCTTGGCCCTCTCACCAAAGGGTTTCAGGTTCCAAATCCAGTCAAGGGCAGTTTTGATATCTAGCCCAGGTCGGAGTGTGTGCAGGAGGCAACCAATTGATGTGTCTCTCTCACATCAATGTTTCTCTCTTTCCCCCCCTTCCACTCTCTCTAAAAAAAACCAATGGAAATAATATCCTCCAGTGAGGATTAACAAAAAACAAACAACCCTCATCCCCCCCCTCCTCTCCCCGCCCCACTCCCTGCCACACACACACATTTTAACACAATAAAGGAGGGAAATATACTCTCAAAATAAAGGACAGTCCTTTCAATTGAATAAATTCAGCTTTATTAAAAACCCACTAACTTGCTTTTGCTTTTCTCATTTAACTGTGGACTGATGAGAACCTCATCCTATCTTGCTCCACAAAATGTCCTAAGACAGACATGTAATGCTCTAGTACCTTTAGAGAAGACTATGAGAATCATGTGGAAACACATACTAGTCCATTCAGAGTAAGTGAAAGAAGAAGAAATGGAAAGGATCAATATATGAAGATAGCAATTTTATAAAATTTTGCTCTTGAGCTGGAAGGAAGCCACAGAGTTGGCAAACATTTAATCTATCAGTTTTTATGATTTTTTTCTGTTAATTAGTGTTCCTGCTATTAATGTTTAGTGTTTAGTTAACTATGAAACATAAGAGGAAAATTTTGAGCATCATTGCAGCATAGTCAAATGGAAGTAATACAAATGCATACTGGTATTGAGCTTTTCAAGTATTTTTGGGCGGGTTGGGGGGGGGCAGGAATAGGCTGGAGGGGGTTCATGGGGGAAAAGTGGGCATATGTAATACTGTCAACAATAAAGATTTAAAAATAAAGTATTTTCATATTGAGTTAGTATATTTCATGTAGTTAACATATTTTTGGATTATACTCATAATTTATGTCAGCCATCCTTTTTCTATATAATTACCTCTTCACTTTATAAATATGCTTTTCTTCATCACCTACACAATGTAATTATGTGTGTCCCTTTTCACAAGAGTATAAAATACGTGATATTATCCGTGATAATGAGGACTGGGTTGTGAGTTTGGCTCTCAGCATGGATGGATGTGTAGAAATGGGATCACATATTTATTTGGTTCCATTTTTGACCTGTAGCATAACATTTGCAAGGTTGAATGCTCGAGTTGAAAGGATTAATATTTATTTTGCTTTGGGATTGACTGGGTCCCAGTAGAATCATGCTCTCACCAAGGAGGTTGAGAAATAATTTTGAACAATATTTAGGAAAATAGAGAAAAAATTTCTCTTCAATACAATCTTGTTGCAAACATTCATGAGTTGGTTAAAAACCTACACATTTTTCTTTTGAAAATCTGGTTGGTAGAAACTACGAGTTGTTGTTTTTTAAATACGTAACCTCCACATGTTATTAAGTTATATACATATTTAAAAGTTTTTAGCATGATTACTTTTTGAATCATGATTACTTTCAGTTTTGATTTTACAGCCAAATTGGTTAAACTGAGAAGTTAACTGATGTTCTTTAAATACTTCTATGACATCTTGCCAGTTTTCAGTTGGAATGCCTTGTTTACATGAGATGTTTTTAAGTAAAAGTAGTGAGCAGTTGATTTTTTGAAACTATGGCTACCTTTTTTTGGTGACAGCCCTGCAGTCATAGAGCTGCCTATATATATGACATTGGAACTCAGCCATCAACACTCGCATAATTTTCCTTCTTTTCTCTGATTATAGCTCTCATTACACTGTTCTTCAGTCAGACGTGCCATGTTGTGGCATGTTGTGTCTAACTGAACACGTTTTAGCTACTCACGGGCAGAACGTGGGGTAAATGCTGGGTGCCTCTATGGTTGCCTTTGGGAACGTTTGTATCTTTTTAAAAAAATATACTTTATTGATTTCAGAGAGGAAGTGAGAGGGAGAGAGAGAGAGAGAGAAACATCAATGATGAGAGAGAATCATTGATCAGCTGCCTCCTACATGCCCCCTAGTGGGGATCGAGCCTGCAACCCGGCCATGTGCCCCTGACCAGAATCAAACCTGGGACCCTTCAGTCTGAGGGCTGTTGCTCTATCCACTGAACCAAACTGGCTAGGGCGGGAACATTTGTATCTTTATTTGGAACTTCTAGGAGCAAGCTTAGGAAATTTTGATGACATTTTTAATAACTACTGATCATCAAATGTGATTGCCTCTGCAAAGCTGTGCTGAAATGGTGGGCAGAGAAGAAAAACTCACAGGGGAAAGGGCCCTCGAAGGAAGAAGGTACAGATACATTATATTTCAGGGACAATAACTAATTTTTAGAATCTTTTTTTTTTTAAATATAGTTTATTGATCTTTTACAGAGAAGAAGGGAGAGAGATAGAGAGTTAGAAACATCGATGAGAGAGAAACATCGATCAGCTGCCTCCTGCACACCTCCCACTGGGGATGTGCCCGCAACCCAGGCACATGCCCTTGACCGGAATCGAACCTGGGACCCTTCAGTCCGCAGGCCGACACTCTATCCACTGAGCCAAACCGGTTTCGGCAATTTTTAGAATCTTAATTGGCCATTACAAATTAGGTATCTTATGTAGATAGCAGGTTTGAATCAGGCTAAGCTTCCTGATCTGAAACTAGTACAAAATTTATTTTTCACAGCCACATGCACGGTAGTTAGTACTATGACATGAGGTGATGAGTTAACAGATTTGTTTTTGTGTTGTTGTTTTTTTTAAATCCTCATTGGAGGATATTTTTCCATTGATTTTTTTTTTTTTTTTGAGAGTGGAAGAGAGAGGGAAAGACAGAGAGAAATATCGATGTGAGAGAAACACATTGATTGGCTGCCTCTTGTATGCACCCTGACCAGGGCCTGGGCTGGGGAGGAGACTGCAACTGAGGTACGTGCCCTTGACCAGAATCAAACCTGGGATTCTTCAGTCCACAGGCCAACGCTCTATGCACTGAACCAAACCATCTAGGGCAACAAATCCATTTTTGGTAATAATCTGTGCTTGGTTTTGGAGGTGATGTTAATTCAGTGTTCTTACTGCATTATTTGCAAACCGCCCAAAATGTCCTCCCTGTTGCTGGCTAAAAAACAGCCTCTTTTAAAGGATAACGTCAAAGCCAGGACTTTCAGAGTGAGCCATTTTGCAGGCTACTGAGTGCTATCTGTGAAGCCTTACAGGGTTACCTTTTGTCTTTTTGGTGTTGGTGGACCAACAGGAGGAGTAACCTTGGAACTCTAATCCTGAAATTGTCATGCATTGTTCTAATTATAAGCCACAGATTGCTCAGTCATTTATGTATGGTAAAGATCTGGCATAGTAGCTATCTGCTCTTTCTTTTCTTTTTTTTTTAAAATATATTTTATTGATTTTTCACAGAGAGGAAGGGAGAGAGATAGAAAGCTAGAAACATCGATGAGAGAGAAACATCGATCAGCTGCCTCAGCTGCCTCCTGCACATCTCCCACTGGGGATGTGCCCGCAACCCAGGTACATGCCCTTGACCGGAATCGAACCTGGAACCTTTCAGTCCGCAGGCGGACGCTCTATCCACTGAGCCAAACCGGTTTCGGCTGCTCTTTCTTTTAAAATCAAAGCATTAGAGGTAGACAAGTTCTTGTCGACTTAAACTCGCTGATGATTCCTGAATCACAGTTTTTGAAGGTTGCTGGGGGTCACCAATGGCTTGGTTGTTGTAATTGGTCTAGAGAGACTTGCTGAGTGGATTGTGGGTCTAGCAGCTGTCACCACGAAAAATGACCACTGGCATCTCCCTCCCCAGGACTTAAGTAACTTTTATCAGTTTCTCCTTCCATAGGACTAACACCCCCTTCTGGATAGTCACGTTTTTGGGAAGAATGGGTAATTGGTGAAGACCCTGTAAGAGAGCGTTTTGCTTAAATCTTAAACAATTTCCTGGTATAAGAACCGTTTTCTTTAATATGATTGGTCGCACTATAGGCATTTTATATTTCTTTAACATCTCTAACTCAAACTATAATTCCCTTGTGAAAGAAATGCTTACCAACCTATGTAGACAGCCCATCTTTTAATCTTTTGTAAACTTTTCTACATTTGAACTCATTTAAAACAAAATCAGATGCCTTAGTTAAATCCATGAATGCAACACATAATTCACATTGCCATTTCCAGCATTTCTCTTGCCTTGCAAGTTGTTAAAATTTCATGCTCTCGAGTCAGATTGCCTGGGTCCTAATCCTGGCACCATCATCATCAGGTGTGTGATATGGCAAGTTCCTTAACCGCTCTGGGCTTCAGTTTTCTCATCTCTGAAGTGGGAATCGTTACTGTGTAGGGTTCTTTTAAGAACTAAATGAAATAATATATGCCACAAACAGAAAGCTATTCATACAAGCTTAAATAAGTCAGGTTTCAAAAATTAATTTCACTTATTTATTTTGACCGGCCAGGCTCAGGCTCCCCTGTGACAGCTGGAACACATGCCTATAACTGGAAAATGAGCATCCTTAGAGGCTCTCCCTCCATCTCCCATAGCCTGGTTAGTCTCCTTCTGTATGTTGGCTCTGTTTTCTGCAGACCAGCTTTCTTGGCTTATCACCGGGCATGTATCCAGAATTTCCTTCCCCAAATATATACAAGTCATTAGATGAACCACTGTCCATTG
Source organism: Myotis daubentonii (assembly GCF_963259705.1). Lineage (NCBI taxonomy): Eukaryota > Metazoa > Chordata > Mammalia > Chiroptera > Vespertilionidae > Myotis > Myotis daubentonii. The sequence goes on from NC_081844.1 coordinate 35,822,511, forward strand.
CCTGACTTGGCTTTACAGTGTCCCACTCCCAAGTTCCCAGATGAGAGGAAGCCCAGTCAGCTGGGGCTGAAGGGGAGGAGGCCATGGGTAGGATGGGGGCTCTTTCCAAAGGCTGATGGTGCTCAGGGCCTCTAAGAAGGTGGTATAATGGTGGGGGTGGGGATGGAAATAATTGGCAACTCAATGATAATCATGGTGGCAGTGTTCAAGGGCGATTAAAAGCCCCTTGCTTTGACCATTAATTACTTATTTTTAAATACCGTTTTATTGAAGGACTAGAGGCCCAGTGCACGAAATTCATGCACTGGGGGTGGGGTTCCCTCAGCCCAGCCTGCCCCTCTCACAGTCCGGGAGCCCTCAGTGGATGTCCTACTTATGGCCACAGTCTGGCAGCAGAGGCTCAGAGCAGGCACTGTGTGTGTGTGTGTGTGTGTGTGTGTGTGTCTGCTGGGGGCCTGCCCCCAGCCACACCATGGAGGCTTGGAGCAGGACCCCCTCTGTGTTGATCTCTCAGGCTCCTGGCCTCCACTGCATGTTGTACTCTCCCTTGAGCTCGGCCAGGATGTGGGTGCTGCTTGCAAGCCGGGCTTTCCTGTTCCCGGATCGCCATGGCGACCAGGGAGCAGGCCCAGCTGGGGGCTGCCCACAGGCCGGGCTTTCCCGCTCCCAGGTCTCCATGGCAACCGGGGAGCAGGCCCAGCTTGGAGCTGCTCACAGGCTGGGCTTGCTCTCCTGCTCCCGGATTCCCATGGCGACCAGGGAGCAGACCCAGCTAGGGGCTGCCCGCAGGCCGGGCTTTCCTGCTCCCATATCAGGCCCAGCTTGGGGCTGCCCGCTTGCTTTCCTGCTCCCGGATCACCATGGTGACCGGGGAGCAGGGAAAGTTTGGGGCTGCCCTCATGCCAGGCTTGCTTTCCTGCTCCTGGATCCTCATGGCGACTGGGGAGAAGGCGCAGCTGGGGGCTGCCCTCAGGCAGGGCTTGCTTTCCTGCTCCCGGATCAGGCCCAGCTGGGGGCTGCCCTCAGGCCGGGCTTGCTTTCCTGCTCCCAGATCAGGCCCAGCTGGGGGCTGCCTACAGGCCGCACTTTTCTACTTACCTATCGCTGGATCACCACAGTGACCCAGGGCCCAGCGGCACTTTCCTGCTCTCCAATAGTCATAGGGTCCCGGCTGGGGGCGGGGCTTAGCAGTGCAGGGCTTAGGTGGCACGGGGTTCCGGCTGGGGGCTCAGGTGGCACACGGGTCCCGGCTGGGGGCGGGGCTTATGCCCCACTGCCCAGGGTTGCACATGGGGCCCAGATAGCAGCTTGCGCTGTCCCACCCTGCCTGTAGTATAGGATAGAGGCCTGGTGCATGGGTGGGGGCTGGCTGGTTTGCCCTGAAAGTGTCCTGGATCAGGGTGGGGGTCCCATTTGGGTGCCTGGCCAGTGTGGAAGACGGGCTGAAGGCAGTTTGCAGCTGGTCACACCCCCTTCAGGGTGGGGATCCCCACTAGGGTGCCTGGTCAGTCTGGGTGAGGGCCTGAGAGCCGTTTTCAGGCTGGAGGGCAACTTTTTTTCTTTTTTTTTTAATTCCCTTTTTTTCTTTTTTTTTAATTCTGGGATTTATTTACCTTCTATAGCTGTCACTGGAGCTGAAAGCCGGCTCCAGCTCTGAGGGCTGAAAGCAGGTTTCTGGGTCTGTTTGGCTTCTATAATTGAAACTCTGTTGCCATCACAGCAGCTCTAAGCTCTGAGGCCGAAGCTGGCTGAAAGCAGGTCTCTGGAGCTTGTTTAGCTTCTATAATTGCAACATAGTTGCTTAGAGTGCAAGCTCAGAGGCCGGCAGCAGCAGGCGGGGAACCTTGGCTTCCTCCGTCACTGGAGCAAGCAAGCCTCCTGTTCGCTTCAGCTGCGTGGCTGCTGGCCGCCATCTTGGTTGGCAGTTAATTTGCATACCTTGCTGATTAGCCAATGGGAAGGGTGTTGGGGTTATGGTTAATTTGCATGTTTCTCTTTTATTAGATAGGATAATATCTCTAGAAAAGGACACATATGGCAAGTGTACACTTAATGATTTTGACAAACTGAACATACCTGTGTAACCACTCCCCAGCTCAAGAAACAGAATTACTAGCACCCATGTGGTTCCTTTTACTCCCCTCTGGTTACTACTCCTTAAGGGTAGTTTTGCTTGTTTTTTATATTTTATATTAGTGGAATCATACCCTATATACTTTTTTGTGTGTGGCTGGTTTCTTTTGCTTAACATCGTTTGTAAGATAAATCAATATTGTATATATTTGTGGAGCTTTCAGTCTCATTGCTGTATTCCATTGTGTGGATACACTATACTTGATCCCTTCTACTGCTGACGGACATTGGGCAGTTTTCTGTTATTGTCTATTCCTAATGGTGCTGCCATGAACTTGTTTTGTTGAATATGTATACATTGCTACTAATTATGCATATAATAATATGTATAATATTATACATATTATATATGTGTAGGGTGTGGTGAATTATCTTTCATCACATGTGATTAAATTGATTATCTCTTGTGGATGAATATTGTTATGCATTTTATCTGGTGATTTCTTTCTTTTTTTTTTAAAATATATTTTATTGATTTTTTACAGAGAGGAAGGGAGAGAGATAGAGAGTTAGAAACATTGATGAGAGAGAAACATCGATCAGCTGCCTCCTGCACATCTCCCACTGGGGATATGCCCGCAACCCAGGCACATGCCCTTGACCGGAATCGAACCTGGGACCTTTCAGTCCGCAGGCCGACACTCTATCCACTGAGCCAAACCGGTTTCGGCTGGTGATTTCTTACCATTTTATGTTGTGACTTTCATGATAGAGCAGGGTATTATTTTAAACATTTTGCATACATGAAAGAACCTTGATATATTTTGATAGGTGCTCAATGGTTTGTTGCTGGAATGAATGAACAAATGGGTGAATGTTGTATGGCTACAGAGACATACACACAACTTATTTTTCTGAGAACAAGCCCTCTATACGGAGTGGTTCCAATAGCCATGTTTAGAGAAGGTTGACCTGCTGGTTTGCCTAAGCTCATTGATTGAAGGATGGACAGGACACCCAAACCAGGCCAATCATGTCTTTTCTGGGAATTGAAAATCTGTAACTAAGAAAGAGATTGGGTACTGCTGAGTCCCTATGACTGTTCTCTAGAGCAGTGGTCGGCAAACCGCGGCTCGCGAGCCACATGCGGCTCTTTGGCCCCTTGAGTGTGGCTCTTCCACAAAATACTGGCTCTTCCACAAAATACCGACTTCTGCGCATAGGCCATGAAGTTTCAATCGCACTGTACGTGTGCGCCCGCACGCGGTTTGCCGACCACGGCTCTAGCGAGAAGAGCCCATAGGCTCCTGCTGTTTGGTACCAAAAGCACAGTGGTTTGTTTTTCCTGCTTCCTTGAAGCAGATACATATCTACATATATGACTGTTAAAAAACAGTGCAAGGTGATACCTCGATGTAGGATTAAAACGAGACAATGCCAATAAAGGGTTTCGCATATTGCCTGGCAATTAAGTATTTATAAAATATGTATTAATAGGGTGATGATGGGATGCCTGCCTGCAGCTGGCAAACTGGAAGAGTGTGGCAGTGAGGGATCTGCTTAGAGGAGACGATGATGCAAGGAAGCTAATTGAAACTGGCAAGGAAGAGAGTGTGGAGAGGAAAAAGAAGGTAGCCCAAGTCCTGCCTAGGTGGAGATACGAACCGTGTGAGCTAGAGCTGTTTGACAGGAAGAAGCAGCAGGAGAGGACAGGCTCACAAGATACAGAGGAGGCAGAAGGTGGTCAGCAGCAGCAACCAGGGCTCCAGTGAAGTTGAGGGTACACCAGATTTTGGATGAGTATCCTTTTTCTTCCTAAAGCTTGGTTATCGATAGAATCGAATAATTGACTTAAGGGGCAGCCATGTGTTAAGTCATTTGGATGTGTAAGAAGACTTTTAGGCTGTGTCCTTTAGGTAGCAACTATCTGCAGGCTCTCTCTTGCACAGTGTGGAGATGAACCATCACCTGGTGATTCTTACTGTGGCTTCTGTGGAGTCTCCTCCCATACTGCCTGATTTCTGCCTGCTGCACAGATCTCTGGAGGAAAGCCAAGAAGATGAACGAGAAAGAGGGGGGGGGGGAAGGGAGGGAGGGAGAGGGAGAGAATTACAGAGACATACACACAACAACTTAGGCTATTCATTGCATTGGCAACAGTTTTCCCCATTTTCATCTCTTGGAATGCTTTTGATTTGTAAAAATTTGCTTCCCTCTCTCTGACTTTCCTCAACAAAAAGGCTTTGTTTTTTGTACACATGTGATGGTGGTAGGACTATAAGTTAGGTCCGTGGTTGGCAAACTGCAGCTCGAGAGCCACATGCGGCTCTTTGGCCCCTTGAGTGTGGCTCTTCCTAAGCCTTAGGAGTACCCTAATTAAGTTAATAACAATGTACCTACCTATATAGTTTAAGTTTAAAAAATTTGGCTCTCAAAAGAAATTTCAATCATTGTACTGTTGATACTTGGCTCTGTTGACTAATGAGTTTGCCCACCACTGAGTTAGGTCATAGAAATAAAGGGGAAAGGAGAGAAGAGAGTGAAGTGTGAGGGGAAAGAAAAATATAAGAGGGGGGAGTAAGGTGATGTCAGGAAGGAGAGAAGAAAAAGGAGCATCAGGGTTGCAACTGCCCCGGTGAGGTTGAAATGGCCCTGGTGAGGTCGAAACGGCCCCTGTGAGGTCAAGACGGCCCCAGTGAGGTTGAAACGGCCCCGGTGAGGCTGAGACGGCCCTGGTGAGGCTGAAACGGCCCCTGTGAGGTTGAGGTGGCCCCTGTGAGGCTGAAATGGCACCCGTGAGGCTGGGACGGCCCCTGTGAGGCAGGGATGGTCCCTGTGAGGCTGAGATGGCCCCTGTGAGGCTGAGATGGCCCCTGGGAAGCTGAGAAAAATACCACATGAACTCACTCATTTATGGATAATAAGAAACATTATAGACTGATGAACAAAAATGGATACAGAGGCAGAGCAGCATTGAGCAGAATGTCAAACTACAGTGGGAACCCTGGGGAGGGTTGGGGGGGGGTAGGAGATCAACCGAAAGACTTATATGCATGCATATGAGAATAACTAATGGACACAAGACACTGGGGAGTGGGGAAAGCCAGGGGAATGTCAAGGGGGAGAAAAAAGGAGACATGTGTAATACTCTTTGTAATACTTTAAGAAATAAAAAAAAAATGAACTAAAAAAAAAGAAAAGGAGCATCAGAAAGAGGAGGGGCTGATGGGGATGGAAGATGAAGAGTGCGCTCTGGAAAACAGGGTGTTAAGTTTTTTAAAGTTTTGTTTTGCAAATGGAATCCTTAGTTCAAACTGTCCCCCGTGGGACACTAAGCAGTCCTCCGTGTTTTGTTGGCCTCTTGGCTAGAGCATGGGTCTGGGCCCCACCAAAAAGGGTGTGTAGATGGGCTGTGGCAGCTGTGGAGCCCGGCTCTGGGGTGCATGCAGTCTGTCTAAAGCAGCGGACCACCCAGGCACAGGGATGGGAGCCAGCTTCTCCAGGTCCTGGTGTGGTTTGGGTTCCCTGGTGACAAAACCCTGGAGTAGAAGCCCTGCCCCTTGGGCATTAAAAACATGTAAGAAACATCACGTTCATGCAGATTTGAGCTTAGATTATATTGCAGTTTTAAAGATTCTTTATCGATTTTAAAGAATGGTTTTAACTCATTCTTGAGTTAACAGGAATGACCAGGTGTGCCTTTTAGGATTGGTCAGAGTTCCCTCGCCCAACCCCATCCATCCCCATCGGTTCGGTTAAGTCTTGCCCTGGCTTTGCAAGCGTGGAAGTGGACAGTCACGCGGTAGCTTAGGACTGGAGAAAAGGTCACAGGGGTTGGCTCTAAATATTTCAAATGGTTCCTCTCTGTTTTGGTTAATTATTGCCACACGACTGGGTTAAGGTTTTTTGGTTGTTGTTTTTTTGTTGCAAAACTCCGGTATTTCTTTCCTAAGCATTCAAGCCGTGCAGCCTTTTGTCTTGTGGTTAAGTATTCAGTGTTTCAAAACTCCCGACCATCTCTGGAGCCCAGCCAGCTCCTTGAGGGAGGCCTTTCTACGGGGCTGGGTTTATCTTTAGGCTAGAATTTCACGGGGCCGGCGGCCGCGGCTCCGGAGGGGAACCCGTTCCAGAGCAGCCGGGAGCCTTCTCCGCACTCCCCGGACGAGGTCTTCCAAAGGGAGCCAGGGGCGCCGGGAGGGCGCGGGTCGGAGCGCCCGGCCCCGCACGGCCCCGCTCACCCCCGGCGTCCTCCTTCCCGCCGCGTTTCCCACAATCCCCCGCGGGGCCGCCGCTCCCGGGCCGGCCAGTCCCGCATCGGAGCGGAGTGGAGCGGAGCCGAGGCCCCGGCGGTCCTTCGGGCGCCGCCCGGAAAGTCTCGAACGCCGCCCGCTCCGCGGCTCCCGAGCGCCCGGGTTCGGCCGTTTCCGGCCGGCGCACTTCGCACTTCGGCAAGTTCCGCAGTCACTTGTCGGAAATGGCTGCCGGCCGGCAGGGGGAGCCGAGGGGCCGGCGCGGCCTGGAAGGCGGGCGGCAGGCGGCGAGAGCGGCGTTTGGGAACCCGAGTTTCACACGGGCGGCGGCGGCGGCGGTTCGTTCCTGAACTGGAAGCCGGTAGGACTCCTGGCGGCGGGAGCCCGGAGAGGCCGGGGGCGGCGGCTCGGGAGGGGCTCGTGGTAGGGACCTGGGGGCCGCGCTGCGCAGGGCACCGCGTCTGGCCGCGCTGGGGCCGCCGGAGCCCGCGGAGGCTGCTGCCCGGCGCGGGGGGACTGGCGGTCTAGGAGTAGGCCTTCCCAGGCGGCTCGGCCCGGGGAGTGGACCCTCAGGGCTTCAGTCACGGGCGAGGAGGGTTAGCGGGTCTCGGTGGGGCTTTAAACACGCCCTCCCCACCCCCGCACGCCCCCTGCAGCCCCGGTTTGGTGGCCTCCACCCACTTCCATTCCCTTTTCCGAGAGCTCGGCTTCAGCTGTGCAGCCTCCTCTGCGCTTTAAAGCCTCCCCCCCCCATTCTTTGCCCCCCTCATTTGTCCAGCGGCTTGTGTCGAGCATCTGCGGTCGCTGAAGGGGCTTTCCCCACGGCCCCCCTCCTGGGCTCCCTGTGCACACACTCCCACATCTGCTCTGCGCTGCATTCGGACCGGCGCCTGCAGCTGCTCTCCCGCAGGCTCCTTTTCGCCAGGCTCACCTCCTTTCCTGGTGAACAGCCACTTCCTGTGCTCGGGTCCAGGTGCTGCTGGGGCAGGAGCATCTGGGGCGCTGGGGGCCAGGCCCGGGCTCTGGGGCGCTGGGCCTGGCGCCGCTCGGGCAGGAGACGGGCTGCGGAGCGCATGTCTACGCTGCCGAAACCCTGGCCGAGTAGTCCTGGCCCGGACGCTCCGGAGACTGGCTCGGCTGCCACTCTGCAGCCAGGGAATTCCCCTCTTCCCCACGTTGAGCCAGTGTTTCAGTTCCCTTTTAGACATCTGCGGCGATCAAAGGACTTGGGTTTGGTGGATTTCTCCCCTTCACCTGGACTTTGTCTTCTTTCCTTTTCAAACATTCTCAGGGCTTCAGCAAGTCCTCTTGGTGGGACTCCTGAGGAGGAGGGAATCGGAACAGCACGTGCCCGTTTTTGCTCCCTCCATGTGTGAGCTACTGAAGAGGCATCTGTAGCATTTCTTCTTTCTTCGTGCTGTTCTCCCAGTGTAGGCAGGTTCACGTTTGAAGGCTGGGCTCCCCGTGTGTTCTTTTGTTTTTACTAAAAAGTCTTGGTGTGTTACCGTCATGTAGATCGTCTACATTTCCTCCTGTGTTGCTCGGCAATTAGTCTTGATTAGCACTGCTGTTATCAGAGTGCTCTGGGATGATAACCTGTGGGGCCTTGATAGTTTTGAGTAGAAGCTAAGCATTCTCAGCAACTTACTTAGCAGGGGGACTTTTAAATGAAAGAAAAGCTATCTTCTTAAACTCTTATTTGCTGGGTTAAAAATACCTTATCCTGTGGGGAGCCAGAGGAACCCTCATAAGTATTTAGAAGTAGGTAGGCAACTAAGCTTAGATGATGCTTTTTGGAAAGAGAATCAGAATCGTGGATCTTCAGCATACTTGAAACATTAGTTATTTATTACCCAAAGATATGGTTGATGCTCTCAGGAGGCATACCTACAAACCAAAAGATTGACAAGCATCTATGTTCATCCCCCCCACTCCTCATTTTCTGGAGGGGTGGTGATTGGCATTAGATGTTTGGTGTGTAATTGGAATCTCTTAATGATTAGGCATCAGAAAAGACTTGAAGTAAACAGGTGAGAGAGAAATGAGTCAGGGTTAACCCTGAGAAATGGAGTTCTAAGACAGTGGGGAAAGTTCAAAGGATGGTTTGGCAACCAGCAGAAGAATGGATGGGGACTAGATAAGGACACGCCTTTTCCCTCAGGACACTGGGCTAGCTATTGAGTGAAAAGTCATTGAGGAGTGAGTGTAGGGGTGTGAGGTGGTGGCAGGGGTGTGTGTGTGGGGGGGTCTGGAGGGGGGGAGGGTCCCTATCTGAGGTGAGACTGGTTAAGTAGTCCCCTGGTGGAGGGTTGGAAATATTGCCTGAAAGGATAGTAGAGTTAGGCATTAGGGAAAAAAATGAAGATCCCTCCAGATCTGTTGTTGGCAGAGATTTGGGTGTCTTTGCATATAGTTATTTTTCAGAGTGAGGTAAGGAATAGGAATCATTCGTAAAGTCCTAAAAGTGTGCACTAATTTCTCCTGGATATTAAGTTTAACTTGGAAAACTTCATATTAATTCAACAATTGTCTTAACATATTTATTTCCATTTCATTTTTGTTTTCTCTTAATTTTTGGTAACTTTCTTTTGAAAACCTGTAATAATAGAATAACTTAGGGGAAAGAAAGGATTTTTCACATATTTGTAGGTTCCATGAAAGTGGCGGGGCTCAGGCAGAGTGAGTTTGAGAATTCAAGAGGGACAGGGTTAGGCTCACCTATAAGCATGATCTTTTTCTACCTGAACCAGCCCACATTTCTTGTACAGTTAGAATTTTTCAGATCTCTTTGGTGATGTTACTAGGTGGAAGAGAAGCAGGATTAAAATTTTTGTACTCTCGAGTTTATAAGAGGTATATGAAGACTCCATTTAGTGACATAAGTACCACTCCTACACGTAGGCCATAATGGTTAGTGTAGAATTCTGCTCACATGCACTGATATGACCCATTAAAATCCCAGGGATGGAGCCATAGAAAGATGAATTATGTCTCAGCATTCAGCCACCTCTGTGGTTTATAACCTGATAGTATTTTTACAGAAAAGTAGGCAAACTTTTTCTGTGAAGGGCCAAATAGTAACTGTTTAGGTTTGCAACTATTCAGCTCTGCTGTTGTAGAGTGAAAGCAGCATCATATACGTAAGAAATATAGACAGTACATATATGCATGCAATCCTTAACAGAATGAGCAAGGCAGCTGGCTGTGTAGTATAGGCACCTCCTCAAATACATGGCATTACTTTTGTTTATTTCTCCATTTGACTGTGCCCAGTACCTTTTAGACTGGTCAGTGACATTAATGATTAACATCCTGGATATTTGCTTTAGTGACTTTTTCTTTGTTATCTTATCTTCTTATATTGTTGTCATTTTAACCCACTTCTCCAACTTCATTTTAAACTTTTTTCCCAACAAATATTTGATACGCTGAAGGAGGAATAAAAACATGAATTAGGTTGAAAATATGCCATTAGCCTGTGTATGATAAGAGAGATAAGACATAAATATGTGGTGATGGTAGATTACAATGTCTTAGGTTACTGTAGTTCTTTTCCATCATATAGTACTTTCATATAATTTTTTTTTCCATGTAGATTTTGATCTTTAACTCTGAGAAATAGGAGGCTAAATGTTATACATTTTTTTCCTTTTTAATCCTTGCCCAAGGATATTTTCCCTCTGCTTTTAGATTGAGTGGGGGGGTGGGGGGGGAGGAAGAGGGGTGAGGAGAGAGAGAGAAACATGTGAGAGAGAAATATCATTGGTTGCTTCCTACACGTGCAGCCCAGGTGCTTGCCCTTGACTGGGGAATGGAACCAGAGACCCTTTGGTGCTAGGGTTGCTGCTCTGCCACTGGGCAACACCATCCAGGGCCAAAATTCCTTTTTTTTTTTTTTTTTTTTGAGGGGAAGGAAGTTAGGAAAGAAAACTGAATCTTGGGGAGGCTTAATTATTTTACCAGGCTAGATGTAGTAAGTGACAGAATTCTTGAACTGACCAATAATATTTACTGGCCTGTCCCTATTTGAATACTTACAATGACGTGGACCTCCCTGGACAAACCCTTTCTAATTTGTAGACTAGTTTTTAGGAGGCTTTTCCTTATTGAGCTGCAGTTTGCCTCCACGATGGACACCTTTCAGGGCCATATAGACAAGTCTATTCATATTCTGTTGTAAAGTTCTTCAGGTTTTGGAGATTAGCCATCATGTCTCTTCTTTTCCTAGGGCTTCTGTTCCTCAGGCTAACTATCTCCATTTCCTTCTGATGTTTCTTGTTTTACAGTTTCAAATCCCCTCACCAGCTTCTTAATCCTCTGCCCTCCATTTACTTTGTTAATACAGTATTCAGCATACAGTGTCATCTAAAAGAGTACAGCGTAGACAGCAACCTTAACGCCTTCATTTTTGACACTATACTTTGTTTAAGAAAACACACACACAAAAATAAGGTGGTGGTTTTTGTTCTAAATAGTCATGTATTCTTTTTTAATATATTTTATTGATTTTTTTACAGAGAAGAAGAGAGAGGGATAGAGAGTTAGAAACATTGATGAGAGAGAAACATCGATCAGCTGCCTCCTGCACGCCCCCCCGTAGGGATGTGCCCGCAACCAAGGTAAATGCCCTTGACTGGAATCGAACCTGGGACCCTTTAGTCTGCAGGCCGACGCTGTATCCACTGAGCCAAACCGGTTCGGCAATGTATTCTTGACTCACTGAAATTATTGTCAGCTCAAGCCATAACTCTGTGTGTGCATGTGCTGCTGTTAAACTAAGTCATTTCCATGTACATAGTTTGTGGACCTAAGTGTTGAACTTTGCCTTTCTCTATGAAATTTTATCTGTTTAGATATTCCAGACTCCAAAAATCTTTTTGTTTCCTGTTTTTTTTTTTTTTCTTTCCAGCCCTGACTCTTCCTAGCATGATTTCTTTTCTTTATTTCTGAAGTAGAGCTGTAAAATACAGTATGAAAACACTGTGGCTTAGAATGGAGAAAATAGTTGATGAGGACCCAAACCTGTATTAATGGATTCGATGGAAAATTAAGGGGTGGGAGCTTTCAAGGAGGGCACTGTGCTTGAAATCTTAGAGGTGAAACCAAGGAATAGCCTTGGGAGTAGCCTTGCTGCCTTGAGTTGGGATGTTGGTAATGTGTTCCCCCCAATAAAACAAATTTGTATGTGCTTTCTGTGTGCAAGGCAGTTGTAAGTCAGTGGTGTCCTAGATTCTAAGAGGATCTTTGAGGTCATTTAGTCCATCCCTTTATGAGTTAAAGAAGGATAAGGAGTATGTAAGTCAAGAAGGACAAGGAATTGTGAAGTTAGGGAGTCTGATGAATCAGAAGGCTAAAGGGATGACAAAACTGAAGCCTCGAGTTGAAGTCACCCACAAAGGATGAAGTAGGATGCCAGAGCCATAAAGATGATTTATATATGGCTTAGCAAACTTTCACTTCATTTTCTATCTCATTTAGGGTGGGTGGCTTAGGGCACTAATGATATCAGTTATAGAATGCGTCCATAGCATAAAATAAAAATCACATTTTCTTGAGAAGCAGGTACCTTAGAGAAATTACAGTTTACTCCCTAGATACTTTGCACATCAAGTAATCCATCTGAAGACCTTAGTTTTTAAAAAAAAAAAAAAAACCCAACAACTCTGCTTTTATCTCTTCCCTTACATATTAGTCTCTATTTTTCACTTAATATTATATTGTGAACATTTTCCCTTTTTATTTAAAATGATTGAAAATAAATCATTTTGACAGCATGATAGTCATATTAATGACATGCATTTGTCATACTTTATATTTAACCTTGCTTCTAATTCTTGGATGTTTATAATCCTTTTGGGTAATGTAAAGAATATAGTGGTGATTACATCTTTGTAATACAAATCTTTGTCTACATAGAATATATTCCTAGAAAGTGAAATTGCTGTGTTGAAGATAGCAACATTTTAAAGACTTGTTACAAGTAGCAAATTATTTTTCAGTTTATCTTCCTACTAATCCTATCTAATAATAGAGAAACATGGTAATTAACCGTAACTTTGCTACCCTCCCCATTGGCTAATCAGCGAGATATGCAAATTAGCTGCCAACCAAGATGGTGGCTGGCAGCCAGGCAGCTGAAGCGAACAGGAGGCTTGCTTGCTCCAGTGATGGAGGAAGCCAAGGTTTCCCGCCTGCCGATGCTGGCCTCTGAGCTGCACTCTAAGAAACAATGTTGCAATTATAGAAGCTAAACAAAACCCCAGATACCTGCTTTCAGCCAGCCCGGCCTCAGAGCTGGAGTTGCAACTGTGTTTCAATTATAGAAGCCAAACAAACACCCAGATAGCTGCTTTCAGCAGCCGAGGTCTCAGAGCTGGAGCTGAGCCTCATAGCTAAAGCTGGCTCTCAGTTCCAGTGACAGCCATAGAAGGTAAATAAATCCCAGAATAAAAAAGAAAAAAGAAAAAAAGGAGAGGTTGGGAGCTTCAGTCACACGCCAGTCTGAAAACGGCCCTCAGCTCCTCACCCAGACTGGCCAGGCACCCCAGTGGGGACCCCCACCCTGAAGGGGGTGTGACCAGCTGCAAATAACCATCATCCTCTCATCCAGGCTAGCCAGGCACCCTAGTGGGACTCCCACCTTGATCCGGGACACCCTTTAAGGCAAACCAGCCAGCCCCCACCCGTGCACCAGGCCTCTATCCTATATAGTAAAAGGGTAATATGGAAACTGACCCTAACAGCAGAAGGACTGGGAATGACTGGTCACTATGACACACACTGACCACCAGGGGGCAGACGCTCAATGCAGGAGCTGCCCTCTGGTGGTCAGGGTGCTCTCACATGGGAGGAGCTCTGCTCAGCCACAAGCCAGGCTGATGGCTGCCAGTACAGTGGTGGTGGTGGTAGCCTCTCCTGCCTCCTCAGCAGTGCTAAGGATGTCCGACTGCAGTTTAGGCCTGCTCCCTGCTGGCAAGTGGACATCCCCCGAGGGCTGCCGGGCTGCCAGAGGGATGTCTGATTGCCAGCTTAGGCCCAATCCGCCAGGGTGCAGGCCTAAGCCAGCAAGTGGTCACCCCCGAGGGATCCCAGACTGCGAGAGGGCACAGGCCGGGCTGAGGGACCCCCTACCCCTGAGTGCACAAATTTTTGTGCACCGGGCCTCTAGTCCTATATAATAGAAGGGTAATATGCAAATTGACCCTAATGGCAGAATGACCAGGAATGACCAATCGCTATGATGTGCACTGACCACCAGGGAGTAGACGCTCAAGGCAGGAGCTGCTCCCTGGCGGTCAGTGCGCTTTCACAGGGGGAAAGCCACTCAACCAGAAGCCAGCTCATGGCTGGCCAGTGCAGCGGCCGTGGTGGGAGCCTCTCCTGCCTCCGTGGCAGTGCTAAAGATGTCCAACTAATGGCTTAGGCTCACTTCCACAGGGGGAGCGGGCCTAAGCCATTAGTTGGACATCCCCTGAGGGCTCCTGGGCTGCCAGAGGGATGTCTGACTGCCAGCTTAGGCCCGATCCCCCCCCCCCAGGGAGCAGCCCTAAGCTGTCAGTTGGACATCCCCCGAGGGATCTCGGACTTTGAGAGGGCACAGGCCAGGCTGAGGGACACCCTCCCCCCCCAAGTGCACAAATTTTCATGCACCGGGCCTCTAGTACAGTATAAAAACACCTGTTACACTGCAGCTGCCGGCATAGTACACACATATACTGTGCCTTGTTACTAATAAGTGGTATACTTTGTAATGTTTTAGTGTGAATATCCTTGAAGCCAAATATTTTTCTCATTCATGATTCTTAAGAGTAGTTTCTGGAAATGGAAGTGTAGGGTCAAAGGGTAGGCAGAGTTTCAGGGCTTTTATTACTTATTGTGAAATTGTTCTCCAGAAAGGTGTGCCAGTTTTCACTCCCAGCAGCAGAGAGTGGGAAATGTTACCCTTGCCCCTGGGTAGACCACATATTATAAATTTTACAATTCTTTATTGATTTACAAATAGAAAATATCACTGTATCTTGTTTCCATTTCTTTGATTGCTAGGATGACTGAACATTTAAAAATGTTTATCATTTGGGCCCCTTTTTTGGTTTAATTTCCTATTTATTTAATGACTGTTGTATTGCCTTCACATCTTTTAAAGTAACGTCATGATATAAATGCTTCCCTCAGTCTTTTCATTGAATCTAAACTTTTTGTTTTTAATATACAGAAACCTTTGATACTTATGTAGTTAAATCTGTTGAACTTCTTTTAAAAAATGGATTCTGCTTTTGCTTGGATTGCTATAAAAGTGGCTATACTTGGGATAAAATTACTTGTATGTTTTCCTTTTGTTCTTTTTATGTTGTCATTTATTACAGTTACCTCTTGAATCTATCTGGGACTTAGTTTTGGATTTGATTTGTTGTGCAGGAGTCTGACCTTTATTTTTTCGCCAAGAGCTCATTGTAACCTTATTTATTGAAAAATCTAGTGTGCTGTACTTTATTATCCCCCCCCCCCCTTCCCATTTTGGTAACTTTATTTTCACATAATTTAACACTTATGATGAAATTATGATACAGCACAGCTGTAAGAACAACAAGACTAGAACCGCTCAATAGTGTTACAGCTCAATTATGAAGCATCACAGCTGCCAGGCAGCATTGGCCCAGGCCCCTCTCTGGCTAGACAGCTCTGCTTTGGTTTGCTCCACTTCACTCTGCCCTGCTCCACCTCCTCTGCTCTGGTCCAGCAAGATGTCTTTGGTGTTTCAACTTTAGCCAGGGAAAGGCAGTCTGCCTGCAAGGGGAAAACGTGCTCTCTGAGCCAGCGGGCAGCTGACTAATATAGATAGAAGGCCCCACTCCTAGACCCTGATTGATCTGTCCTCATTCTAATGATAACTCAAAATCCTCACAGTTTGGTACAAAAAGCACTGTCCTGATTCGTCAGAATGGAGCTATTCTGATAGGTAGGTAAAGATGCTGATGGAAGATATAACTGTGCAGCTTCAGGTGGATGGGAAGTCTCAGTCCTGTTGGTTCCAGGAACTCCTTAGTAAAGGCTGGTTGAGTTTTTGGGAGCATAGTGCAGGTAGGCAGTTCAGTGTAGGTTTTCTCTCTGAAGTGCAGTTTGCTGGAGAGGCCCCTCTTTAGAAACAGCTGCTAGGCTCTGACCAATAAACTCACCAGGAGCCCTTCTTAGTAGGTATCTTCTTTCTCAGGGCCTACAATATATAATTTTTATACACTTTTTCTCATCAGCCTTTTACCAATGAATCTTAATATCCAACTAGACGCCTGGTGCATGAATTAATGCACAGATAGTGTCCCTTGGCCTGGCCAGTGATCGGGGCTGATCTGGGGGGAGGTTGGCTGTAGGAGCGCACTGACCACCAAGGGGCAGCTCCTGCATTGAGTGTCTTCCCCCTGGTGGTTACTGCACGTCCTAGCAACCAGTCATTCGGTTGCTTAGGCTTTTTTATATATAGATGCTGAATCTTTCCTGCAACAGTTATTAATTTGATAGCCACTAAATGATAGCTTTAAAATATCTCCATCTGCCTTTCCTATGTTTATTAGGTAGAATTCTCCAAATGAATAATTTTTTCCTTCTCTCTCTTTATATAATCAATCATTTATTTCTGTATGAATACATGGTATCTCATTTATTGGGAGATAAGTTGTTGGTAGTACTATTTATTTAGATAGCTAAAATGTCCCAGATTTATCCAGTGGCAGCTGGATTCCTTCAAACTGGATCCTGTGTCCTTTTTTCCATATGCCCTACTTTTCTTTTTCTTTTTTTTTTTTTGAGTACATCTTTGCTTTGCTTTCTGGCAAAAGAAGATTTTTCAGGCTCATTTTTACTTTATTTGTACAGTCCTGAAATCAGCTGCTTATTCAAGGAATCTTATTAGATTAGGTATTCACACTGATACCTCCAGTTCCAATGGAACACTTCGCTTCCAAATCTGTTAAGATTTTAGCAGTGAGAAAACCAGTTTGATCTTCTGTCCAGACCACTAACTCTCCATATCAGCAACAAAGCTTTCTATCTTTCATGTGTTCACTGGAGCATAGTGTGCTGTACTTTGAAGTGACTGCAGCAAGATAATATTTTCTTTTTAAATAAAATATGTTTTGATTTTTTTTTTTTTTTTTTTTTTTTTTAGAGAGAGAAGGAGGGAGGGAGGAAGGGAGAGAGAGAGAGAGAGGAGAGAGGAGAGAGAAACATCTATCGGTTGCCTCCCGTAGGCACCCTGACCGGGAACCGAATTCACGACCTGGGCAATTGTCCAGGAATCGACGTATGGGACGATGCTCAACTAACTGAGCCACAATGGCCAGGCCAATATTTTTCTTAATTACAAAAATAATACTGCTTATTGTAAAATGAATAAAGACAAAATGAGTTCTTTAAGTAAACAAGTAGTAAATATGTGAGTAGCAGGGTACAGGTCAGATAGACCTGGATTTGTATCTGGGCACTTCTGTTTGCTTGCTGTAGGGCCTCGAACAAGATTTACCTACCTCAGTGATTCACTCTTCTTCTTCTTCTTTTTTTTTTTGATTCACTCTTCTTTATCTGTAAGTGAAAGAACAATATCTATCCCCAGATGGTTGATGTGAGGATTAAATGAGATAACATACATAAAATGTGTTATCTCAACTACATTATAAATATAAATACAGTTATAAAAAGTGGAAAATCCCTCCTACTCCCCACATCTTCCAAAGATGTATGGTATAGTCCAGTGATGGCGAACCCTTTGAGCTTGGCGTGTCAGCATTTTGAAAAACCCTAACTTAACTCTGGTGCCGTGTCACATATAGAAATTTTTTGATATTTGCAACCATAGTAAAACAAAGACTTATATTTTTGATATTTATTTTATATATTTAAATGCCATTTAACAAAGAAAAATTAACCAAAAAGATGAGTTTGCGTGTCACCTCTGACATGCGTGTCATAGGTTCGCCATCACTGGTATAGTCTGTAGACATCCTATATGAACACATTGTATGCGGGAAACGTATTTATACGTTTTACGTTGACTGGTAGTAGAGCGCGGGACACGTATTTTATAGACGCGGGATACGTTTTTTATAGACTAGCAGTAGAATGTGGGTAACGTATAAATACGTAAACTAAAGTTATCGTAATTTTACTGAACGTTGCCATTTGCGCAAAAAATTAGCAAAGATGGCCCACGCCACCTGTTAGCGCGCGATAAAAACTACCTGCAAACAATGTGTGAAAAAGGTATATTGCAGTTGTCTGTAATTACGTTGATTCAGATGTCATCAGTCTCATTGGAGAATGTCATTAGTTCTTTGCTAACCCAATGGTTTTGTGTTAAAGTTCTGTTGTCTGCTTTAAAATCACCTGTGGGCTTTGGCAAACTACAGGCACCTGGGGCTGCCCCCCTCACCGCCCCCTTAGAGAATTCTGACTCAGTTAATGTTGGGTGGGTCTAGGTTTATGTGAAAAAATTCTTAGGTGAGTTGTGAATCTGAATTGTAATGAGCTAAAAGCTAACTGGAGAGACAATAGGATTTGAATTTGTGGGATGTTATCAAACTTACGGGAAGGGAAAACAGGTAAGAAGTGGCATAATTTTCAAACTGAGGACCTATTCTGGGAGGTGAGGCTTCTGGGTTCAGGTTCATTGTTGACTAAACAGGTTAATCAATAATCTTAGTTTACTTGTTAATACCTATATAGAACTGAGCAGTGGAAGGAATGCTTATAACTTATTGATGAGTTCCTTTTGTGTATTTTGTGATTCGTTTGCTATTGGCATTTGTGGAACATCTTTGTATTAGAAATCTGCTCTTGAGCCCAAAGAATACCTTTTTCCTTTCCTAAACGCTCTGTAATAAGGGTAGCTTAACTCTGTGGTCGTGTGATTGCATCATAATCTTTACTCTCAACTCAGTATGTCAGCAGTTTTTCTCACCTGATTTTAGTTCTTAATTGCTGACAATTTTCTACAGACATAACTTATTGTGCTTTGACTGATTGCATTTCATAGATGTGTGTTTTTACAATTTGAAGGCCAGACACTCCACTAGCAGAAAGATTCTGACTTGCTTTATTCCAGGGGTCTGGAACCAAACCTGCAGCAGTATCTCTGAAGTATGCCTGGTTTTATTTTACAACTAGGTTAAGTTTACCCAGTAAATAAACTACTATGGTTGTTGTATTATGAAAAACACATTGTTTTGATCTCTTGTAACTTGTGAATTACATAAATACAAGTCATTCTTTATCTACAGTTAACTTTCCTGGAAAGTGCCTTTTGTTGTTTTGAACAATAGAAGTCAGAGTCTTAGGAATAGTGATAACACTAGGAAATTTGTTTTAGTGCTTCCTGATTTTTGAACTAGGTACTGTGAAGCAGGCTTTTTGTCATGCTGAGTAGGAAATCAGGAAATGGTTTTCCTTTGGATTTAAAAAACATAACCAAACATTTGAAATATTGCTTTCAACAACCCTACTAAAATGGTTTCCTGTACCGAACTATCTTTACCTAATTTGAAGCGCTTGTGGGAGTGGATGTAACAGCAACAATGTGCATATAGTTCTGTAGAACCTGCATCTGGGTGGTAATGGATTTGTGCCCATTTGATGGGCCAATTTTGATTTAAATGAAAAAAATAATACTACATATGCACAGATACACAGGTAGGTCATAGGTACGCAGGCAAAGATATTTTGCTCTGAGTATATGTTTTCTTGTTTTGTTTAGTAGATGTTGATGTAAGAAACATCCAAACCTATGGAGAATTTTTATGCGTTTATTTGAGCCAAACTGATGATAATTGCTGGGAAGTAAAATCTCAACTGATTAAAAAAAAATGCTCTGGAAAATGGCAGATTTCCAGCTTATTTTATACATTACAATCAAAGGAGGAGCCTTAAGGAAGTTTACATGAAATCCACTGGTGGTAGATTAAGGGGACAGGAGAAAGCAAAGCAGAGAAATCTCTGGGATTGCATAAAAGGCTAAATCGAGAAACACATACTTCTTTTACTTTGGTGGGTACAGGTTAGTTAATTAACATTTACAGCACATAGAGAGATGGTGTGTGGAGAATGCGATAATGATGAGGGGTTGGTTCTGTGGTCTTGTGCTCTGGTGCAGTGGTTGTGCCTTGAGGGGTCTGGAAATGAAGATTACGCTTACATTTTAAAGGCATGTTACTCTTGCATTTAAAGATATGTTATGGAGGGATAAAAAAAAACTGTGGTACGTTTATACAATGGAATACTATGTAGCTGTAAAAAAGAAGGATCTATTACCCTTTGAGACAGCATGGAGGGACCTGTAGATTATTATGCTAAGTGAAATAAGCCAGTCAGAGAAAGACAAACTATCACTTAATCTCACTTATATGTGGAATCTAATGAACAAAATAAACTGATGAATAAAATAGAACCAGTGGCATGGAAACATGGACCAGACTGATGAATCTCAGAGGGAAGGGGGAGAGGGAGGTGGGAAGAGATTAACTAAAGAACTTACATGCATTTATGCATTATCTATGGATATAGACAGTAGGATGGTGAAGGACTGGGACCGAGTGGGAACAGGATGGAGGCTGATCAATGGGGTAAAAAGGGGACAACTATAATACTCTCAACAATAAAGATTAACATAATAATAATAAAAAAGTAAAAGAAAAAAGTAAAGGTATATTGTCTTAGGTGCAAAAAGATAATAGACAGGCTCACTTAAGGTAAAGATTGACCTCTGAGAAGGAACCTACAGGCCTATGATGTGACTACCTGCCATGACACAGTTAGGAATTGTTACGTTCAGACCATTCTTTATGGTAACGTTTGGTTTCCAAGTTTGTAAGGCTCACCAATCAGGCCTTCCCTGAGCTAGTCACGTTGTGATCACTTTTTCATCCACATAAATGCTTTAATTATGAATATAGAGGTGGCTTTAGGTTTTGGAGTAGCATTGCCATGTGCTTTTAATTCATCATTGTCCATGGTTTCAGTGGAGCAGTAGTAATGTGGATAATCTAAAAGTAATTTATGCATGATGTACCTGTTTACTGTGTTCCTTGAGTTAGTATCATAGGCATTTTTTTCATAATGACTAAGACATTGAACGTGTGGGCTTTAGAGTTAGCGTTGCTTTGATTTGAATTCAAGTTTTACTCAACGTGGATGACTTTGGACAAATTACCTAAGCTTGTGCTTTGGTTTCTTCATGTACAAAATGGGAATAATAGTAGTACCTACTTCATAGGATTGTTGTGAAGATTAACTATGTTAAGGTACATAATAGGTATAACCTGGCACACATTAAAAATTCAGTAAATGTTAGCTATTATAATTATTTAAAATATTCAAGTCAGTTGGTTGCATTTGGGAACATCTGGAAAGTGTCTAGCTTCTCTTTTGCCCCATTTCCCTTTATATCTTTCAGATGCAATGCATAACAGCAGTCCAGATGGAAGCAGGATTCCCTTATTTCTTCCCTTCTGTTTTCCTTCGCTTGTCCATGGATTATTTTACCTTTGTTCAATTCAGTTTAGTTTAGTTTTGCTTTTGTATGAAAAAAGTTATACACCTTTGTTGAAAGGCATTCACACCTAAATAAACAGAGAGCTATCCCAAATCCATTATAGGAAATTTCAGTATCAGAGTGTTTTAGTTTTAAGAGAAGAAAAGTCAGTAGGATGGTTGCTATATCAAAAAACTCTTCAATGTAAGGTCCTATAATAATTTGCCTTTGTGATAAGGAATGTTAGAAATGATGGCTCTGCAAAGTAGAGGAGATGATAGAGGGCGCTGGTATGTTGAGAAGATGAAGGGAGAACGTAGTATATGCAGAATTTCTGAATGGCAACTCTATCTCACTTGACTTCTCAGCTCACCACTGGGACATTTGAATTATTTGCCATTTTACCTTTCCAGGATCAAGCTTATTTTAAGCGCTTGAGTGGTTAGCAGATTAATAATTCTACTTTCCATTTATGAGCAAACATTATTTTTGATTAGAGAAAGAGTGAAGAGTAGGGCATCAGCCATGATCTAAATTATAAATTTCTAACTGTGTACAGTATTTTGAAAATTTTTTCCCCTCTTTGCTGGGAGAAGACACTACTTTAACCTTATACTCCTAGGAGATGTACCTTTGCGGCCATAGGAATATTAAGGTGTGGATGTCTGTGTTGCTCACCATTGGAAAAGATATATCAGGAGGGAGGTCAAGGCTAGAGAGGTAAATTTGAGAATTATCCATTTAGGGGGGCTAATTGAAGCTAATTGGCAAGCTCTAGTAAGTGAAGGCAGAGAAAGAAGAGGGCAAAGCGCAACCCACGAAGGAACAACTGTATTTCAAGAGTGGTGGAACGAACCAGAGAAAGAGCTGTTGGGATGGAGAACCAAGAGAATGGGCCAGTAAAAAATATAAAATACAACCCTGGCCGGGTAGCCCAGTTGTTTAGAGCATCATCCTAATATGTCAAGGTTTCGGGTTCCATCCCCGGTCAGGGCACATACAAGAATCAATAAATGAATGCATGAATAAATGGAACTGTAGTAGGCAGTTAGATAGACATAGCAGAGCAAGAATGATGTGCCAACAAATCACAATGGGAGAATAAGTTAAGGAAATAGGTGAAACACCAGAAAGTTCAGTTTTATGGAAAAATAAAGGGAAACGCTGAGAGTTTGTAGAAAGAAGTGATCAGTGATATAATTCATTTATTTAACAGATATTTAAAGAATACTTATAGTGTGCCAGACACTGTGCTGGGTACTGGTGATACAGTGGTGATCCAAGCAGACAAGATCCTGCCCTCAAGGATTAGGTTTTGGTAGGGAAGGTAGGTAATAAATAAATAAATGAAAAGATACTATAAAGAAAATCAATAGATCAATGCCAGAAAGTATCTTTTAGTACATATAGACCCAGGGCAAAGACCTGAGAGTGAAAATCTACCTCTGTAAATGGAAGGCAGGGAAAGTCCGGAGAAAGAGGCTGGTCACTTCAGTAATTAATAGAATTTATTAAGGGAACTTATATATGAGATATGTCTTGGGTAGCTGCAAGATGCAGTGGATCCCCACACTGCTTGGCAGGTGCCAAAGAATTATATAGGGTACAGGGGGAATAGCACAGGTACTAGTACATAATGCTACAAGGCACAGGAATTACTTTACATGCTTGACCAGGTCAGCCTATTCCAGGAATCAGCACATATCAGCAGGCAAGGGAAGGGTGCTGATTAATGTCAGAATGAACATCGGTTACCATCAGACAATTTCTCTGGGGGTTTGTGGAAAGCAACCTCCATTCTGGACTAGGTCCAGCTTGCAGGACAGGCGGTGGTCTCGCCATGGAACACTCTTTCCAGTGTCAGGGCCTAAGAAAGGCCACTTTAATGGGAATGCCAAGCAAGTTAAGGTCTGAAGGATGAGAGTCAAGTAGAGAAAACCTGAAGGGGATACATTCTTTTGAATCAGTGTTGAAATATTGGTTTCCATTAGAACATTTGTTTTCATTTCCAGCTGTTTATATATAAATTGGTAGCACTAGCATTATTAGATTAAGTATAGTCAGTTTCCAAATGACTTTTGAAAAACATTTTGTTTAGACCCTGTATTTTTGAGCTTTTAATATTCAAACATATATAAAAGAGAGTATAGTATATAATAAACCCTCATGTGTCCTCATCATTTTAGTGTCAACAACAGTTCACAACTAATCTTATTTCATCTATATCTCCAAACACTTCTCACCATCCTCATCCTGTTTATTTTAAAGCCAATTCCAGATAGTTTCCTCTATAAATGTCTTGGTATATACTTCTATATTTTAGTGTTTTGATTTATTCCCTCTTAGAACATATAGATAACCATATATCTGGATTGTTTATTATTAGTTTCCCTTTTCACTTAAAAGAGTGTCCCTCTTTCTTTGGACCTTAAATTCTATGGTTACCTTATTTATATAAGGGAGGCCTCTTCATAGTGGACAGTAAATAAATACTTTAAAGAACCTTCAGTATTGAATATTTTTCTAATAGCATGTCACTTTTTTACTTTCTATCAGGACAGCAAGCCCTGGAGTTCACTATATCAAGAAATTATATGCCAAAATATAATGCCATATGAGTCAGAGAAAAGAAGGATCCTAAACATATGGTAAGGAGGGAATGAATTAGCTGGACTGCCTGGATTATGCCTTCCTTTTTTCCTCTAATCCACTCTGTCTTTGTTATGATTTCTTCATAAATGCAGAAAATATTCTTTTGAAAACAAAAAGATTTTAACATTGGAATGAGAGGGATAATGCTTTAGAAATATTAACCTCCATTCCTTTGGGATATTTGGTCAGCTGTTAATTATCCAAGTTTAGATCATCCAGATTTAACTTTTCCATGATCTATATTTTTGTTGTTGTTGTCCTTATCTCTTGCTTTACATCCTCAAGCCTTAATATTGTCATCAACTTTTATTTTTATTTAAAGGGAGAGAAGACTGTCAAACCCTTAATAGTTATACATCTTGAACAAAGGTAGAAGCTATAAAGAGTGATTATCTGTGAAGTACTATTGTATACTGCCTTGTAGTAGTACCCTTGCTATTTGTTTGTCTTATCTCTTAGCCAAAGGAAGTTCCATGAGATCAAGGAATTCTTTACATTTTAAAATCTCCCGTAGTTATACTTAGCATGCTTTAGACATGTTAAGAGTATGGGGTATAAACACTTTCTGGAGGGAATCAGTGAATTAAATTGGGAGTATTCATTGGCATAGCATATTATGAATTCAGTTCTAGATTTGTTGAGTTTGAGGTAAAACTAAAGAGCTTTGGTAGCCTGTGATAGTAAAGTTTGGTAAGAGAACAGGATTGGGAATGTTGTTTCAAGATTTATTAGGCCAAAGTATCCTCACATCCTCTATCATTTATTTTCATAGCAGCACAATGTATTGTTATCTCCATACACTTATCTCCATTTTGGGAGATTAGAAAGCTGAGGCATAAGGTCTGAGCAAATCTGTCTCCAAAGGATAAGAAATAATGCCTCTCATTTCTAAGTATACTGTTCTTTTTAAAAGCCAAGTTACTATTTATATTTTAAGAAGGAGCACATGATGTCTATTAACAGATGATAAAAGAGAAGCAAACTGGGAAATATATTTTGTATCAGGATTATTGCATCTACGGCTGGGCAAAGCTCAGAGGAGTTCTCTTCAACTCTTCATCTCTGAATATAACAAACTGAGTTTCTTAATAGATTTTTTTTTTAAGTAGCTCTAAAGGAGACTTTCATGTTAAGAATGAACATAGCTACTACCATGGTTGGATAAGAAGATGTTTCTCCTCAACTAAAGGCGATTTCTAAGTCTAGAATAACAAAATGTTGCAAGTATCTTGGCCTTCTGTTGAATGTAGTTGATCATTTTATTTTATTTTTATTATTATTATTTTTTTAAATATATTTTATTGATTTTTTACAGAGAGGAAGGGAGAGAGATAGAGAGTTAGAAACATCGATGAGAGAGAAACATCGATCAGCTGCCTCCTGCACATCCCCTACTGGGAATGTGTCCGCAACCCAGGTACATGCCCTTGACCGGAATCGAACCTGGGACCTTTCAGTCCGCAGGCCAACGCTCTATCCACTGAGCCAAACCGGTTCCGGCATGATCATTTTATTTATTCAAAAATATTTTTATTGATTTCAGAGAGGGAGGAGAAAGAGATAGAAACATCAATGAGATCATCATTTTACAGGGCTCTAATGCTGCTCTATATCCAGTTAAATAAGAAGGGTGTATGTTTGTGTGTAAAAAGATTTAAGGATTTTTCTAGAAGTATACTGAGGGCAGGCAGGGTTGTTGAACATAATCTCTTCAAGACTGACACAGTTCTCTTTTTTTTTTTGCAGGCCTGATTGTTGGCAATGACATCGACAACAGGCTGGCATTTATTTCTGTCCTAACCAGCTACTTTATAACTGTGAATAGTAACTATGCATATTTGTTGGCCAGCCAAACCAAGGAACAAGAGCTATGGCTGTTGAAAAAATCTGTCTGATTCCAGGTTATTTTTCCTGGGTTTCATCATCAGGGACCTCCTTTTCATCTCAACAGTGTGGTACCCTTTACCATTTGATAAAGATTAAGGACATGTTCTTTGGTCAACAGCCAGAACTTAAAATCTGCTGGAATAGAGTCAGAGACCATTTCAACTACAGCTGAGGAAAATGAAATTTCCTTTTTATTTGGTGCCTTGTACAGGGAGCACACTAACTCTTATGGAAACGTGTGAGTAAAAAGAGATTGAGTTTTGTCTACTAGAAACTCATGGTTATGGCGAGTGACCCAACGTGATCAGAGAGGGCAAGAGCCACAAAGGAACTCATGACAGGCTATACCATGTTGCGGAATGGGGGTGTGGGGAATGGAGGTCAAACCTGTATGTTACGGTGGTCCAACCGTATCCGACTCACATGGCTCAGTTTTACGCTCTTCATCATTCTGGTTTTCTTCCCCCTCATTGCTCACTATTATCTCACCACTCTGGATGAGGCTGATGAGGCCGGCAAGAGGATTTTTGGCCCACGGGCTGGTAATGAGCTGTGCGAGGTAAAGCATGTGCTGGATCTTTGCCGAATCCGTGAGTCTGTAAGTGAAGAGCTGTTGCAGCTGGAAGCCAAGCGGCAAGAGCTGAACAGTGAAATTGCCAAGCTGAACCTGAAGATTGAAGCTTGTAAGAAGAGTATTGAGAATGCCAAGCAGGACCTGCTTCAACTTAAGAATGTCATTAGCCAGACTGAGCACTCTTACAAGGAGCTGATGGCCCAAAATCAGCCCAAACTTTCTCTGCCCATCCGATTGCTCCCAGAGAAGGACGATGCTGGCCTTCCTCCCCCAAAGGTCATCCGGGGTTGTCGGCTACACAATTGTTTTGATTATTCTCGCTGCCCTCTCACCTCTGGTTTTCCAGTCTATGTTTATGACAGTGACCAGTTTGCCTTTGGCAGCTACCTGGATCCCTTGGTCAAGCAGGCTTTTCAGGCTACAGTACGAGCCAACATCTATGTTACAGAAAATGCGGATATTGCCTGCCTCTATGTGATATTAGTGGGAGAGATGCAGGAGCCAGTAGTGCTGCGGCCTGCTGAACTTGAGAAGCAGTTGTATTCTCTACCACATTGGCGGACAGATGGACACAACCATGTCATCATCAACCTATCACGGAAGTCAGATACACAGAACTTACTATATAATGTCAGTACTGGCCGTGCCATGGTGGCCCAGTCCACTTTCTATGCTGCCCAGTACAGACCTGGCTTTGACTTGGTAGTATCGCCACTAGTCCATGCCATGTCAGAGCCCAACTTCATGGAAATCCCACCACAGGTGCCAGTTAAACGGAAATATCTCTTCACCTTCCAGGGTGAGAAGATTGAATCACTAAGATCTAGCCTTCAGGAGGCCCGATCCTTTGAAGAAGAAATGGAAGGTGACCCCCCAGCTGACTATGATGATCGTATCATTGCCACCCTAAAAGCTGTACAGGACAGCAAGCTAGATCAGGTCCTGGTAGAATTTACCTGCAAAAACCAGCCTAAACCCAGTCTGCCTACTGAGTGGGCACTGTGTGGGGAGCGGGAGGACCGCTTAGAATTACTGAAGCTTTCCACTTTTGCCCTCATCATCACTCCTGGGGACCCTCACTTGGTTATTTCATCCGGATGTGCAACACGGCTCTTTGAAGCTCTGGAAGTTGGTGCTGTCCCAGTTGTGCTGGGGGAGCAAGTCCAGCTTCCTTACCATGACATGCTGCAGTGGAATGAGGCGGCCCTGGTGGTGCCCAAGCCACGTGTTACTGAGGTTCACTTCCTGTTACGAAGTCTTTCTGATAGTGATCTACTGGCTATGAGGCGGCAAGGCCGCTTTCTCTGGGAGACTTACTTCTCAACCGCGGACAGTATTTTCAGTACCGTGCTGGCTATGATTAGGACTCGAATACAGATCCCAGCTGCTCCCATCCGGGAAGAGGCAGCAGCTGAGATCCCCCATCGTTCAGGCAAGGCGGCTGGAACAGACCCCAACATGGCTGACAATGGGGACCTGGACCTGGGGCCAGTAGAAACTGAGCCGCCCTACGCCTCGCCCAAATACCTCCGCAACTTCACCTTGACCGTCACTGACTTCTACCGCAGCTGGAACTCTGCTCCAGGGCCTTTCCATCTTTTCCCCCACACACCCTTTGACCCTGTGTTACCTTCAGAGGCCAAATTCTTGGGCTCAGGGACTGGATTTCGGCCGATTGGTGGTGGAGCTGGGGGTTCTGGCAAGGAGTTTCAGGCAGCACTTGGAGGCAATGTTCCACGGGAGCAGTTCACAGTTGTGATGTTGACTTATGAGCGGGAGGAAGTGCTTATGAACTCTTTAGAGAGATTGAACGGCCTCCCTTACCTGAACAAGGTAGTGGTGGTGTGGAATTCTCCCAAACTACCATCAGAAGACCTTCTGTGGCCTGACATTGGCGTCCCCATCATGGTAATAGAAAATGAGCAGTTTGTTTTATTGCATGAGATAGTGTTTAACTTCTAATCTCTTTTCTAAATGCATGTATAATATATATACACCTTTTTAACCTATACAGATTTTTCCTCCCCATGATATTTCTGCTTGCTTCTTTTTCAGTCTTTTCAGGCCTTGCCAGTTCCATCTCTGCTACTCCTTAAATCTTCTAAGACTCTCCAAAACTAAAATTGATACTGGCCTCATGAAGGTTTATGAAACCCCTTCAGTTACTCCATAGATTTCTACATCATAACAAAGACGATGAGATTGATGATGAAAAGCTAACCTTTAAGAAGCACTTGTGATCTTGGCAATGTAATTTAGCATTTATAGAACTTACTGCTATTTCATTTCGTATCTGTGGAAGCTGAGGCTTAGAGAGATTAATTATTTTGCTCAAAGTCATGATTTGTAATGGAGGGGCTGAGCTTTAGTATGTCTGACTCCAGAAGTTACAGTTTTAGTCACCTCCCAAAGGATTTAGGAAGACCTGTGTTATTTATCAGGATATTATAGAAGTCTTTTGGAAGATGAGTCAGGGTTTATATTTGGGAGTTGGCAATCCTGAACCTTTTCTGTAGTCTCTTGTAGGTTCTTTCTCATTCTTTATTTTATTTGTCATGGTTAGGATGCTGTATTTTACAGGAAAAATATAGCCAAATATGCCGGATTGGATTTTAGTTCCGAGTACTTTATTTATCCACCTTCTGATGTAGATTTGACAATCTAGAAGATTACCCATTTCTCTTAAATGCGAGGCCTTAGAGTAGGTCTTAAGTAAACGTCCAACTACTTATTCTGCAGCATATGTGCTTTCAAGAAAAAAGGTAGTAAAGACAGGCAGAAGATCTGATCAGGCATGTGTTGCTAGACGGGTAAGAAAATTAATGTAATTTTTAGGAAGAATTTGTCTGGCAGGGAAATGTTTGGGCCAGACCAGTTTTTAAAAAATTTATTTCATTGAGAACTAATTCATGTGAAATATGTTTTTTTCAAGTTCTTTTTTTTTTATTCTTTTAAGTATTACATGTCTCCTTTTTCCCCGATTGCCCCCCCCCCCTCCGGCCCACCCCCAGGACAAGCCCCCCACTGCCCCAGTGTCCGTGTCCATTGGTTATGTGAAATATTTTCTAAGCAGCAGCATGATATAATAGAAAAGTTTGAGTTTGGAAGTGCTATATAGACCTGGGATTAAATAGTCATTTTGTGATCTTTGATTAATTAACTTCTTTGACTTTAAGGTTAAAGAGGAATAGAAAATAATACAAGTACAGAGTCTAGAAAGATGCCCAATTATTAATTCCTACTTATTCTTTTATGTTGAAGCAGTATGGCTATTCTGCCTATATTTTGGACAGCTTTAACTTACTAATAAAGGCTTCTTCTTGTGTCCTCTTTATAATTTCCCTTTTTTTCATAGCTATTATTGCCTACTTTCTTCTGTTCAAATCTTTTAAGTTTTCTCTCTTACTAATACTACTGCTGCTACGTGCTTACTACTGCTGCTAATAGTTTATAGTATTTTAATTGATTTTATAATCTGAGGCTATTCAGGACTGCATAGGGTTCTAAAAATTTTTGATCTCACCCTAGCTGGTTTGGCTCAGTGGATAGAGCGTCAGCCTGTGGACTGAAGGGTCCCCGGTTTGATTCCAGTCAATGGGCACATACCTCAGTTGCAGGCTCCTCCCTAGCCTGGGCCCTATCAGAGCATGTGCAGGAGGCAACCAATTTATGTGTCTCTCTCACATCAGTGTTTCCTCTCTCTCCGTCTCTCCCTTTCCCACTCTCTAAAAGAACAACAAATAAATTAAAATTTTTGATCCCAGAATTTATCTTGTATATCAAGAAAAGTGTTATAAATGGGGAGACTTCTTTATAGACTTGCACCCACTCACTTTTTTCTTTCTCAGTTACAACTTTTTGAATGTCATTGAAATTAAATAAAAATTGTTCTGTAAAAGGTAGATGCTGCTCAAACAGGACAATAAAGCAGCTTTTGTTTTTCATTTTTCCTGCGTTTTCTTTGAATTCGATAGGGGTATAGAGAAGCTGATGCCACCCCGTAACAATGACTGAAATTTGTCAGGGAATTTACCAGAACTAATCCTTTCTTTTAATTCTGGTGGGAAATAAGTAGTCCTCTTTGATTACTGGGCAGCTAGCTTATTGCAATAATACAGTGCCTAGTGCGAAAATGCCAGAAACTTTCTCAAACAAGAAAACAGTTTCAAACTAGAGAATTTTCACTCCATTCCCTAAACATTTTGACTATGCTTTGTATTAAAGAGAGCGGGGTTTGGGGGCAGCACTTGATTTGCTGACCTCTTGAGAATAGAGCCAGCACTACCCAGGTATTAGGGTTAAGAGAGACTTGCAGCATTCTCTCCTGTGGAAAAAAGGTTCTGTTATGAGGCATCTCAGAGTGGTTTTTCTACCTGAGACGCAGATGTACCCTATCCATTACATTATAGTTAGCAGGTCTTCTTTAAAATTAGCAGCGGGTGGTTCCCAGGCAGCCTCTCATATTTCAGTCTTTCAGGGAAAATGATATAAAATGAGCATATTGGCTGCATGAATCAACCCAGGAACCCACATGCCATTTCAGAAAATGCTGAACAATTTGTGCTTCTCTTATGCTCAGATTCCCATCTAAGCACTTGGGACAAAAGCTAGATATTTGTTGGCAAGAAATTTATTGAGCTCTAGGTGTTTGAGTAGAGGGAGATTGTCTTAGGGGTACCTGCTGGGATTTATATATTAAAATTCTTCATTCTTTCCTATTATTTACATAACAAAGGGGGAACTAAGTCAGATCTGGCTTGGAGTAAATAGGTTATTCATGGACACCATTCCTGGTCCCTCCTGCCCCAAATGCTTTATGTAAAGACAATTTCAGTTCAAATGGGATAGGGCCTGGGCAAGGTGACAGGATTCCAACCACAGAGATGGGGTAGTGTCACCAGTTGAAGTAGATCTTTCATGTGAATGGTGTGGGGCTTCTGAGCAGAGGTGGTAATGGTGGGTGACTGCTCTTTCTCTGTCTTTTGCCTATTTTGTAAAGAGTTGAATCAGATTCCTTACCTCCTGGAGAGTTACAACAAAGAATACTTGATGGAAGTCAAATGGAGAGTAGTATTGTGCCAAGGTTTTGAAGGCTAGTCTTGAGAAAAAAACACACACAAAAAAAACCCTTAATATCTGGGGATCACCACTTTCATGCACTTTTTTTAAAAAAAGGTAGCTGTGGTTCCACTGTTTCTAGGCCACCATTGTTTCTGATGCTATATAAGTAGTGTTTCAGATTTTTGTTTTTCTATATAATGTGTTGTTTTTCTCTGGTTTCTTTCAAGATTTTTTTTTTTCTTGTATTTGGTTTTTAACAGTGTGAGTGTGATGTGCCTTAGCATAGTTTCCTTTGATTTTTATTCAGATTGGGGTTCACTAAGCTTGAATTTGTCCACTTATGTTTCTCATCATATTTTGGTGAAATTTTATTTATTTAGATATTTTTTCCTGCCCCATTCTATCCTCTTCTTTGGGGGCTTCATTATATGTATATTAGACATTTTATATTGTTCCACAATTCTCAGTGGTTCTATTCATTTCTTTAAAATACTTTTTTCCTCTTTTTTAGTTTTGATAATTTCTATTAATCCATCATCCAGGGCACAGATTTTTGTGTCTACTGTTAATCTCGCCAGGTAAGATAGTCCAGTAGATTTAAATTTCAAATACTGTATTTTGTAGTTCCCACATTTCCATGTTTTTAAAATAATAGTTTGTTTTTCTGCTAAGATTTCCTGTCTTTTCCCCATTCTGAGTATACTTTACTTCATTGAATATAAAGAATGATAACTACTTTGATATCTTTGTCTACTATAACAACTAATTCAATCATGAGTTACTTGGGGATTTGTTTTAATTGATTTTTTTTTCTTGAGGACTGGGTCATGTTTTTCTGGTTCTTTGTACTTTATATAACTTTATATTGTGAATGTTATGTTGTGGAGACTTTGGATTTTGTTTTGTGTCTCTGAAAGTGTTGATATTTTAGTTTTAGTAGGCAATTAATTTAGACTTTAGCTGGTCTGCTTACAAATAGTACCAAGCATGCATGGTTTTGGTGTGGACCAGAGACTGGGTAATTTATATCCAGTTGGAGCTCCTCCTGTTTGGCTCACTCCTTTCTGGAACCTACTTTCTTCCCAGGAGCTGTGGTTGCCCCAAACTTTTCCCTCTTATTCTTCAGACTAGAAAGACTTGGGTATCATATGTGAGTTTAAGCTGCTCTGCATGGTGTCCACTCTGGCCTACTCTCAGGGTAAAAGCAATAATATTATCCCCATGTTGGTAATTCCTTCCTAAATTTCAGCTCCCCTCTATAATTTGTCACCGCCGTCCTCTGTTCTAGTACCTTCAGGTACTTGTTTTTTTGATATTTTTCCCCAGAGTTTGTAGTTACCATCTGTAGGATGATTGGGTCTGGCAGGAGCCTGTTCAGCATTCCTGGAAGCAGAAACCTCCAAGTGATCCCTTGTGGAGTCATAGTCTCACCCAAAATTTTGATTTGAGTTATTACTTTATTCTGACCAATTAACACAACTTCCACACTCTGCTGGATATTCTGGAAAATAGCAATAAATAGGGTTGCCTTGTTGGAGCATTTTATGGAAATGAAAACACCAGAATCTGTCCTCTTTGAGTTTTAAAACTCGGGTTGTTATGGAAGGGGACATCTTCCAGTTATGAACGGTATTTTCTTGCTCACTCAAAACATTGCCCATCTTCACACTGTATACTCATTTCTCAGCTTTGTGACAGCCAGTGCCTTGATTTTTAATTTTTATTTCTTTTCTCCATAAAGGGTATAGCTGACTTACACAGGTGCCTGGGAAGGCCTCTTTGAAGAGGTGACATTTGAGCAGAAGCTTGAATGAAGTGAGAGAATGGGCCATGTAAATTCTAAAATCTGGAGGAACATACAGAGAATGGCAAGTGCAAGAAGCTTGTCATGTTCAAGACATGGCAAGAATACTTAGGGTGTCTAGGGTAGGGTGATTAAGGGGAGAGTTTGAAAGAAGTTTGGAGAAGTAGAGAGCAGCACATGTAAGATGATATTGGCCATGGTAAGGAATCTAGATTTTATTTCATGTATGTGAGGGTGCCATTGGAGGGTTTTAGTAAATGATATATGTGGGGCTAGGGGGAAAAGAGCAGAAACAATTCAAAGGCTATTATTGCAGTAGCCTAGGTGAGGGATGCTGGCAGCTGGGACCATCGCAGTAGTGGTAGAGGTGGTGACTTCAGCGATAAGCATATGGCACCTCCTAGTAGACTCTAAAGTCTCTGTGGAAGTAGTAAGGCTACAATGCACAATTTTTCCCCCAAATGAAAACTATAGAGATATGAAATTATTTTTCACTGCCCCTTTCCCTTTTTTTCAGCCCTTAATAGTAGAATTCAAAAAGGAGAGTTCCATTTGGGGAATTTGATGTCATGCCAGGGTAGTGATTTTAATACTATTTCCCTAATAGTCTATTTAGGGAAAAGGAGAAAGACTGGAAGAGAAACTGGCTATGTAGTAAACTTGTTGTCATTAATATTCAGTGTTGAGCCTCTGCCAATTAGGTTGTGAAAGGTTTTACTTCTGACTAGACCTCAGGCAAGAGTAGAGAATTCAAAAGTCTCATTTCTTAGAAAGTTGATAGGCTTTATTTTATTTATTTATTTTTAAAATATATTTTATTGATTTCAGAGAGGAAAGAAGAGGAGAGATAGAAACATCAATGATGAGAGAGAATCATTGATCGGCTGCCTCCTGCATGCCCCCAACCCGGGACTGAGCCTAAAACCTGGGCATGTGCTCTTGACTGGAATCAAACCCAGGACCCTTCAGTCCGTAGGCCGACACTCTATCCACTGAGCAAAACTGGCTAGGGCATTTGCTTTATTTTTTTTTTATCTGTGCCCATTCTTTAAAAACATTCCTTGAATATATCAGATGATAATTTTCTAAAATTATGATTTCTGAGCACAGCTAAGATGAAAAGCCTTGTCCAATTTCTTAGGTCCAAGATTGTAAAAACTTCTTGGACTACCAGACTTCACTAAATATTGGTGTATCTGGGTGTGTGTAAGATAATATTTTATTTAATAGCTTGGTGGCTAATGCTATGGCTCTCTTTTTCTGTTTAAGCATATAAAAGAAAGCTACTAGAAATTAGAAATTAGTAGCAAAAATTCTAGATGTATAAAGGAATTGCTCAAGTCAAGTTGTGTAAATGATTTACTAATTGCAGCAAATCAATCTTTAGGTAATGTCTCCCTCTCTTAGTTTATATATTCTCTTTTTACTAATTCAAAGTTAAGAGTACGGAGACTGATCCCTAGCTGGTTTGGCTCAGTGGATAGAGCGTCGGCCTGCGGACTGAGGGGTCCCGGGTTTGATTCCAGTCAAGGGCATGTACGTTGGTTGCGGGCACATCCCCAATGGGGGGCGTGCAGGAGGCAGCTGATCGATGTTTCTCTCTCATCGATGTTTCTAACTCTCTATCCCTCTCCCTTCCTCTCTGTAAAAAATCAATAAAATATATATATATAAAAAAAGTGTAGGGAGACTGAGAGTTGTATTGTTTTAGACCACTTGACTAATTAATACCTAAATTAGAACTTAGGTGTTAGGACTTCTGACCATAGTTCAGTGGATATTTTTCTGTTTTCAGCCAGATCAAATTTTCTTGGAAAGGCGTGCGCGCGCTCGCTCGCTCTCTCTCTCCCCTCCTCCCCCCCACACACATACATACATCACATATGTATACTTAAATAAAGTGTTTACAAATTAGGAAGAGGTTATACTAATCTCATGTTATAATAACTACAATTTTTGAGCATTTTGTATGTGCTGGGTAGGCACAGTGTCATGCTCTTTATATGCATTCTCTCATTTGATGGTGAACCTAACCTATCCTGTTTTTACCTACAATTTCATGGGGATCATTGCCAACTTTTTCTCATAAGTTCAGACTTATCTCATAATCTAAAATGTACTTATAATCCAAATTTAAACTAAGTTATAAATGGAAAACCAATTCACAGTATTATCTTCTTATTCCTTTCCCTTCTATCTTTGCATTTCCTAACTTTTTGCTCCCACAATTTCATTGAATGAATGAATCTCTTGAAAAACTGAGAAGTTTTAATGCTCCTTTTTCAGTTGTTTTCTCTCTGTGGATCACCTCCCATCCAATTGCCTCAAACTGTATTTCACATACCTTACAAGTAAGCACATGTGATGATGTGCTTCTACCTAGACCTCGTTTTCTTGATTATCAAGCTCTATGGTGGGTTACTTCTTTAAGTTAGAGGAAAGGATAGGATGGAAGACAAAATTGTAGCTGTTTACCTTTATTGCCTGTAAGATAAGTTTCATTCTCAGCAGTGGATTCATTACCATTATGTGTGTGTATTGATTGCATGACTGGAGATTTGGTTTGGCTGGGCAAAATTTGACCTTAAAGAGAAAAAAGGACATTGTAAGTATATTTAAATTGCTGAATTTAGTAGGTGGCATTTGTGTTTGTATGGTTTTATATTTTTCACATACATTTTCTAATTTTATTGCTTCTCAGGTATATTCTACATTTTTGTGTTTTCTGTCTGTGGTCTACTTTATGACTAGGGTTAATTCACTTAATCTCTTCATGTTCTATTTTTCTTGCCTACCTAGGCCTGCTTATGACTAATTATGAGCTGCTTTCATTTAGGTGGTTCCTCCATTTGAATCCAAATTCATTCTGCTTCACTTGAGCAACTAACTATCTCTAAATTGTTGAAATGTTCATTTGTTCTTGATACATTTCCATCCCTTGCATATTAAGAGATCTTTGCTAATTGGGAATCAGATTTATCATGGTAGTTAATTTATGATGTGAATTGATACTTTGCTAATTAATGTAGATTGTTGATTCTGTTTAGATTTAGAACTTAAATGCCTTGTTAACATACTAGGAGAAAGGACCCTATTAGAGTAGTAGTTATTTTATTATTCAGAAACTCCAGAATTCCTCAAGACCAAGTTGAATGTTAACTGAAGTTACTAATTTCTTGATCTTGCATATACTTGTATACATTTGCATATGGTAGGGTTCTTGGCCATGATTGCTGTACTGGCCCATTGTGATGAGAAGAAAGGTACAATGAGAAAATCAAGGCTTTTATGAATGATAGTTAAACAGAAGAACTAGTGAAGCATCATCCGGGAGCATTGCACATGAAACAAAAAAGTGAATGTTAGTGAGCATTGCTCCTGACTTGATTGTTCTAGGTTGATGGATTTTTTGCTGTAGAAAACTAGACTCAATTCTAAGAGGTGTCAGTATATTGAATGTTTATGATTTTTATATATAAACTTCTCAAGTCTTTATTTCACATTCTGAAAATAGAATGTGCAGGGCTAAATTAGGTACTGCTTCCTACTCATTCATTCATTCATTCATCCATTCATTCATTCACTTATAGAACATTTGTTGAACATCTGTGTGCCAGGCACTGTGTTCTATACATTCTGGTCAGTGTTACACCAGTAGTTATATTAGTAACTTGAAGATAAGTCTTCATGGTCACATTACTAAGGTGTAATCATAGGCATTGTTAAGGAAGAGGAGCATTGTTTTAAGTAGAAATAAAACATTAACAAAAATGAGAATATTTCCTAAACATGATATACTACTTTGGCTTACCTTTCTGATTACTCATTTCTTTAACATTCTGATGGCTATTCTTAAACAGCCACCAATGCTGATTTGTATGTCTGCATTACAGATATTTGAGTCTTTTGTCCTTCTGATTTTGGTGCCAGAATGGATAATGGTGGTTTGCTGATCTTTTTCTAGCCTTTAAGTACTATCGCTTTGAAGTAAAATTGTTAGAAGAAAGCACCCCTCCCCCTCCGCCCCCGCTTTACTAGTAATTTCAGTTTGTATTTGCAGAGTTTGTAAGGCTAGAACTCTCTTTTTTGTTATGGGGGAAAGGTGACTGTCCTTAAATAATGAGCTACATTTATTCTTGGAAGTTTGCTTTGCTGTCTCCTGGTGGTTGACTATAAATTAGGGTGTCTTAGCAGTGGCCCCAGAGACTTGTGGGCTGTATAATTCTTTGTTGTGTGGGGCTGTCCTGTGCTTTGTAGGATTTAGCTGCATTCCTGGCCTCTTCCCACTGAATGTAAATAGCTCACCTCCCCGCTGCCACAGTTGTGATCACCAGAAATGTCCGCAGATCCTGTCACACGTCAGTGTGAGGTAGAAATCACTTCCAGGCGAGAACCACTGCTCTGGATTCTTAAGGCAGACATAGCGACCACAGTTGTTTGTGAGCTAACCACAGTAAGCTGCTGCAGTACTTGATGTTGTGTTTCTGTGAATCCTTAAAGCTTTTTTGTTGTTGTTCTGATGGTTATTGCTTCACTTCCCTAATCCTGAAAGTTGCTGTCATCCAGCCCAGAGAAGTTGTGCCAGGACAAGCACTGTATGTATTCCTGGAACCCATAGCAGTTGTTCTAATGGAGTTTAATAAGCTTGCTCAATAGCTGGATGTGAAATCTAGGACAAAACACTTTGGTATTAGACCTAAGTCTTCCAAAGGACAGACAGGTCCTCTTGATTTGATTTACCTTGTAAATTGGACAAAAAAACTGGATACACTCTAGGTAGCACATCACGATCATTTTAGGTTTTTGTTGTTTCTTGCTTTTAGATTAAGAATTAGGTTGTTTGCTTTAGCCCAGTGGTTGGCAAACTCATTAGTCAACAGAGCCAAATATCAGCAGTACAACGATTGAAATTTCTTTTGAGAGCCAAATTTTTTAATCTTAAACTATATAGGTAGGTACATTGTTATTAACTTAATTAGGGTACTCCTAAGGCTTAGGAAGAGCCACACTCAAGGGGCCAAAAAGCCGCATGTGGCTCGTGAGCTGCAGTTTGCCTACCACGGCCTTAGCTGGTTTGGCTCAGTGGATAGAGCGTCGCCCTGTGGACTCAAGGGTCCCAGGTTCGATTCCGGTCCGGGGCATGTACCTTGGTTGCGGGCACATCCCCAGTGGGGGGTGTGCAGGAGGCAGCTGGTCGATGTTTCTCTCTCATCGATGTTTCTGATTCTCTATCCCTTTCCCTTCTTCTCTGTAAAAAATCAATAAAATATATTTTAAAAAAAGAATTAGGTTGTTCATAAGATTGCCAAGTTTGGCTGGTAAACAACTTCAGTTTTTGCATACAAGATGGTGCTGTGTTGATTTAGCAAAAGGCTGCTTACTTAAATGTTTGCACAGCTAGTAAGCGGTGGAATTGGGATATGAACTCAAGCTTTTCTGATTAACTCCAAAGCCAGGCTTTTAAAATCCTCTGTACCAGCACCTTTCAAAACTTAATGTGCATAGGAGTCACCTGGGAATTTTGTTAAACTGTAGGTTCTGACTTGGTAGTTTTGGGGATAGGCCTGCAGTTCTGCATTTTAAGAGTGCCAGGTGATGCCCGCCTTGTTGGTCTTTGAATCACACCTGAGTACTGAAGCTCTGTGCTATGTTCCTGGGTTACTAATTTTGCTGTAGCTAATCCTCCTGGTGATTAACCCACAAAATTGTTAATAGAAAGTGGCATAGAAAGAATTGGATTTTTCAATCATTTTTTCTTCATTTTAAGGTATGTGTATTCTCTACTGGATTTTAAGCTGTGTTTATTCATTGCTAGAGTTGAGGGGAGCTTTGTTCATCTGAACCTGCAGAATTCCAGTTCCGTATTTAAGTGAATAGTAGGCATGTAAATAAAATGAATGATCTGAGCAAGGGTAGTTTGTTGGGGGCGTTTGTGTGAACAACTACTGTACATAGGCCATTGATTCTAAGGTAGATGTTATTTTACATTTTAACATTCTGAACTCAGGTGTGTCTTAAGATAGATGATGTTTCACCATTGCCACGCTTGGTTTTTGGCTTCTGCTACTTCTGGCCACCTTCCCATTCCCCGCAGAATGGAGCCTGGCAGCTACTGCACTGTGTACTTGGCTGTCTCCCCCTCCTCTTTCCCCTGATTCAGGCTTCAGTGCCTTTGTTCTGTCACTGCTGTATCTGAGCCTGGGATTCTGGGCTATAAGCTCAGGGGTTTTTATACTGGTCAAATGTGCTGTAGGGCAAGATGGATTTCTGTGTCTGTTGCTTAGCTCTGACATCTGTTCTATGGAGTAGCAAATCTATTACAGGTTCTTCCTTGTCTTGACTTGAGAGAAACTCATCTGGGGCTGAGGCAGTCTTAAAAAGCTCTTTAATAAAGTAAACATAAACTATTTCATGAGCTTTCTTATTTAGCAGCATTTTTCTTTCTTGATGCTACAGAAATTAATAATGCATTTGCCTTGGGGCTTTGGTTTAACGAGATTTATAAATATATGATTAGCAGAAAAAGGCTAATTTGGAGTTAGAAGGTAGGAGAGTGTCGCTCTGTCACTTGCTAATTGTCCATGTATAAAGTGAGAGGTGGACCGGATGATCTCTGAGGTCCTTCTCCCTCTCAACTAATTGGATTCTGAGTGTGCTAGAATGCATTAATTGAATTAATTGAAGTATGAGGGCTTTGTTTTAAGAATATAGAAGTGAT
The DNA here is from genome assembly GCF_963259705.1 of Myotis daubentonii. Classification (NCBI taxonomy): domain Eukaryota; kingdom Metazoa; phylum Chordata; class Mammalia; order Chiroptera; family Vespertilionidae; genus Myotis; species Myotis daubentonii. The sequence goes on from NC_081844.1 coordinate 35,862,042, forward strand.
TAATTTTGACAAGGGGAGGGTAGTGACAGGAACCCTCTGAGCTGGGTCTCCAGGGAGAGAATAATTTTGGTAGAAAAACAGGAGAAAGAATATTTTAAGCTGAAGAAACAATACTCGTGAGGATATGGAAATACCTTTGAAATCATTTGTAAACCTTTAGACCCTGAATATAATTACATTCATCATGTTAGGTAGAAGTTATCCTCAGTACAGGTAAAACATTCTGTTTAGAATAAGATGACCCATCCTGGCTTTCTAAAAAGATCACCTCCGAAGAAGCTCGCTTTGTTTCTGGTTTTTGAAAATAATACGATGGTTTTTCATTAGTTGGATTAATTAGAAATAGATACCATAAAAATAAGATGAGCTATCAAAGACTAAGAATGGTCATCCTTGTTTATTTGCATACTAGGGGCCCGGTGCACGAAATTCGTGCACTGGGTGTGTGTGTGTGTGTGTGGGGGGGGAGTGTCCCTCAGCCCAGCCTGCCCCCTCTCACATACTGGGAGCCCTCAGGCGTTGACCCCCATCACCCTCTAATCGCAGGATCGGCCCCTTGCCCAGGCCTGATGCCTCTGACAGAGGCATCAGGCCTGGGCTGGGGGCAGAACCAGTGATGGCGGGAAATGAGGGTCCCCTGCTGGGCGGGAGAGCAGGTTGGGGGCGAGTTGCCCCACCAGCCCGTGTCCAGGTCAGCCGGCGGGATCGGGTCCCGGGGGACCGTGGGCACGCACGCCCCCAACGTGGGTTGAGGGCGTGAGTGTGGGCGGACACCGCAGCCGCCCCGCTGGCCGCGTCCGGGTCTGCCGGCGGGATCGGGTCCGGGCGACCGCTGGCATTCACGCCCCCAACCCGCTCTCTGATGGCACTGTACCATCCTGCCTGCAATATGCAAATTAGCCGCCATCTTTTTTGGCGGTTAACTGCCATCTTAGTTAGCAGTTAATTTGCATATCTCGCTGATTAGCCAATGAAAAAGGTATCGGTCGTACGCCAATTACCATTTTTCTCTTTTATTAGATAGGATTATGGGACAAGGTGAATAACAAAGCTACTTACTTACATTGTGGTAAACTATGCTTATCTGACATAGGGCTTAAATATAATTTCTAAAAATTATAATGTAGTTCTGTTTGGGCACAAATCTTTGTTTTATGAAGAAAATACTGCTTTGCACATATGGGTCACTTTGGATAGAGATTGCTTGCATTGGGATTTGCTGTGTACACAGAAACTGTTAGTTTTACTGAATTTAGGTACACCTTGAAAGAAAAAGCTTTTGTATGTGTACTCAGTGTTGCAGGTAGAAATTGCACAGGTGAAGTAATTCACCTCAGTAAGATAGGCAATCCTGTTTTTTTTAATACCAAAAAAGGCCTTAAAATTGGTCAGAAATGACATAGACTCAAGAGGTTTCTGAGTTTGGTTTTAAAGTTTAGGAGCAAAACGGGGTATTCCAGATCAGGGAATAAGATCTCAGTTCGGCTCTGCCACCTTGTGTTCTCTTGGGAAAGTTATTTTTTATTTCCTTAGAATGTGTTTAATCACATGTGTGAAATAATCCTCAGCTTTAGCTTGTTTCACCAGGAAATTAGTTAGCAAATAAATAGGGCTTAAAATGTGTACTCCTCATTATTATAAGGCAGTTTTTATCCCTGAAAGTCATATGCTAGATTATACAAGTGGTAGGTAACCAGACAAAATTTCTCAATAAATTTAGCCAGTTTCCTTTGACCTAAGGGCAGTTTTGGTTTTGCATTCTATAATGTGGCATTGATCGTTAGTGTTTTTCCTTCCTTTTTACAGGTGGTCCGTACTGAGAAGAACAGTTTGAATAATCGATTCTTGCCCTGGAATGAAATTGAGACAGAGGCCATCCTGTCTATTGATGATGATGCTCATCTCCGGCATGATGAAATCATGTTTGGGTTTCGGTGAGGAGCTGATTTTCAATCAAGAAACATTTTCATTTGCAAATGAAAGATAACCAAGTCAGCCCTAGCTGGTTTGGCTCAGTGGATAGAGTGTCGGCTTGTGGACCGAAGGGTCCCAGGTTTGATTCCGGCCAAGGGCACATGCCTGGGTTGCTGGCTCGATCCCCAGTAGGGGGCATGCAAGAGGCAGCCAATCCACTGAGCAACGATGGGATCGGATGCAAAGATCCAGGAGGAAAAAGGGGGAGGAAGAAGAGGTGGTTATGATGAATGACATTTGTTGAATCTGTACTATGTGCCAGAGACTAGTTGAATGCGTTGGCATATCTCATTCATCCTCCTAAAACTTGGTGTAAGTTGTAGTCATCTCCATGTTACCCAGGAGTAAATTAAGATCCAAGAGAACAAAACCGTGAAGCTAGAAAGTAAGTGGCAGAGCTGGAATTCTAACAGGCTTGTCTGATTCCAGAACTTCCACTCAAACACCTTTTAAAAAAAATTTAGTAGTTCTTATTTGGGCTTAATATCCCAAACAAGATAATGTTCCCATCACTTGAGGGAACATAGGAAAGAGAATGGAGTAGATCAGAGCTACTCAGAATGTGTCATGGACTGGTGTATGGGCCCGTGGACAGTTTAGTGCCTGTTCACAGAGAGTTAAGCTTAAAATTGAAGGTAAGCATTTAAAAACTTTTAAAGCAATTTGACAGTTACTGTGACATCCAGGTGTTTGATCATTTATCTTGCAATTCACTTTGGGTAACATTCATTGCATATCATTCACTCATTTAAATATGCCATTCAATGTTTTTTAGTACATTTACAAAGTTGTGCAACCATCACCATAGTATATTTTAGAAATTTTCATTACCACGAAAAGAAACGCTGTCCCCATTAACATTTCCTTCCAGCCCCTCTAAAGCCTAGGCAATCATTAATCTCTTGTGGACATTTCATATAAATGGTACTATAAAATATGTGCTCTTTTTTAAAAAATTGATTTTAGAGAGAGGAAGGAAGAGAGAGAGATAGAGACAGAGACATGCACAGAAAGAAAAATATTGATGTGAGAGAGAAACATTGATCAGTTGCCTCATGTACGCACCCTGACTGGGGATCAAACCTGCAACCTAGGTATGTGCCCTGACCTGGAATTAAACCTGCCACTTTTTGGTGTATGAGATGATGCTCCAAATCTCAACTAAGCCCCACTGGCCAGGGCAAAATATATGCCCTTTTGTAACTGATTTTTTTCACTTAACATAGTGTTTTCAAGGTCCATTCATCTTGTAGCATGTGTCAGTACTTCATTCATTTTGTATGGTAGTTGTTATCCTTTTAATACATTTAAAGAATAATTCATCAAAGGGAAGGTATGCCAAAGCATGATCTATGATATAGCATATAGATTAAAAATATTCAGTGCAGCATAAGTTTGAATATAATGTTAAGGAACTTATTATGTATAACACTTTCAAATGTAAATTGGTAGCATTATATATAATCAATATTTTTGAATATCTGACTTTCAAATATGTATTGTGACCGTGTTATCTAAAACTCTTGATGCATCATCCCAGGAATTTATTTAAGTCTTTAAATTAAGTTTATCTTGTGTCAGTGCTTCCACGTTGATTTTTTCTTTATTATTTAATAGAAAATTAACATTTGGTCAGCCATCTCATGGTTGACAGCCTTTAACTAATTAGGTATGTTACCTTTTAATATTGCATAGCAAGTGAGGTTTTGCTTTATTAAGAACTGTCTACATTTTAGACTTAAATCAGCCACATCAGATAACTGAAACACTTAGTTTCCAATCCTTTCTTCTGATGATATTTCAGAGATAGTAAGAGCAATAGGCATTTGATGAGATTAGAATTTTAAAAAAATATATATTTTATTGATTTTTTACAGAAAGGAAGGGAGAGGGATAGAGAGTTAGAAACATCGATGAGAGAGAAACATCGATCAGCTGCCTCCTGCACACCCCCTACTGGGGATGTGCCTGCAACAAAGGTACATGCCCTTGACGGGACTCGAACCCGGGACCTTTCAGTCCTCAGGCTGATGCTCTATCCACTGAGCCAAACCGGTTAGGATGAGATTAGAATTTTTAGGGGTATTGATATACTATTTGGTTATGTCAACATATGTCAATATTTGGTGTACTTACTAGCCATCTTTAAATCCTGGATATGTCAAATTATATTACAGAAATTTCTTATAGCTTTTTAAATTAATAATTTGGAGATAGTTTTAGGTTCTAAATTAGGATAGAGGTAGTGACTTGGGCAGGAGATGGCAGAAAGCCCAGGTGATACAAGTGTGGTTTCTTATCTGTTGGACTGGATTAGTTGCTTTTGAATTTAATAGGAGAGGAATTGTTTTGAAGTGAAAACAAATGTGTTTTAGGAATTGAATTTCCATGTAAGTGATGAGGGCTTTTCTCAAGCAGTTTATTTATTTTTTATTTTTTTTCCCTTTATTGAATAAGATATTACTTTATTTATTTAAAAAAATATATTTTATTGATTTTTTTACAGAGAGGAAGGGAGAGGGATAGAGAGTTAGAAACATCGATGAGAGAGAAACATCGATCAGCTGCCTCCTGCACTCCCCCTACAGGGGATGTGCCTGCAACCAAGGCACATGCCCTTGACCAGAATCTAACCTGGGACCCTTCAGTCTGCAGGCCAGCGCTCTATCCACTGAGCCAAACCGGTTAGGGCTGAATAAGATATTACAAATGTGTCCTTATCCCCCCAGTGTCCCCTCACCCCCTCAATCCTGCCCTCACCCTCATCTCAAGCAGTTTAAAGCTCTCTTTGGGGCTGAGGTGAAGTGGGAAGTAGTGGTTCATTGTTTACAGGACCCCGAAGCAGGGCTGATGGGTTCTGTGGAGCAGAAGTGCTTTCAGCTCTAGGATTTTAGCCTGGAAAACTGGGGGACTAATTCTGTTTGTCGTTTTACCTGTAAATTTGGGGATGATGTAAAATTTTATCCTGGAAACATTGAATTTCCAATTTATTTATTGCATTTATGAAATCTTTTATTTACATGGTCCTGTAGACCACTTTTTATGGTGTAGGTCTCTCCCTCAGTTCTGCTTAAATCAGGAATTAAGACTGTTGGACCTTACAGAGACTTGACTTGGGGTGGTGAACACACAGTACAGTGTACAGATGATGTGTTGTAGAATTGTGCACCTGAAACCTGTAGAGTTATGTGTTTTTTTAATTCTCACCCGAGGATATTTTCCCATTGAGTAGAAAAGAGAGGGAAAGACAGAGAAACATTAATGTGAGAGAGACACATTGATTGGTTGCCTCCTGTACATGCCCTGACCAGTGCCCAAGCCTGCAACCGAGGTACATACCCTTGACCAGAATCGAACCCGGGACCCCTCAGTCCTCAGGCCAACGCTCTATCCACTGAGCCAAACTGGCTAGGGCTAACCTGTACAGTTTTATTAACCAGTGTTACCCTAATAAATTCAATAAAAAGGCAAAATAGAAAGACTGTTGGACCTTACTCCAGGCAGCAGTCTCCTGTGTTTAGACCAGTGGTCTTTAAGCTTCTTTTATAGTATACTCATTCAGGAAAAGGAAAAATTAAGTATGCAATATACATCAGTTATATACATACATGTCTAGTGTACTAATGTAGCATGCTCATTAAAAATAAAACTTTTTAGATAAAAAGTAAATAGGAGTAGACATTTATATCTTCTTTCTGCTTCTTAGCAGAATATTATGCATCCCATGTTATTCCAGCTTGTTCTTTCTGTAAGGGTGGGAGAGATGCTGGCTGTCAGGAATTAGAGAAGCAGTAAAAATAAGCTGGTGCTTATTAAGGAAGCTGCATGTGTCACTCATTACTTGTTTTTATCCTATTTGGCTTGCGATTTTATTATTAAAAACAACAACAAAAAGAAGGAACAGCCTAAGAACCAGAACCTGCAAGATATAGGCAGCAATCTTAAATGTTTCTGATAATCTTAGAGCTTTGTACTTAGGTGTGTACATATACTTGTGCTTTTCGAGGGTGTGGAGAGAAGCACGGGACCGCATTGTGGGTTTCCCTGGCCGTTACCATGCGTGGGACATCCCTCATCAGTCCTGGCTCTACAACTCCAACTACTCCTGTGAGCTGTCCATGGTGCTGACAGGTGCTGCCTTCTTTCACAAGGTAAGACAAGATTTGGTAAGAATGGCATGAACTTGTTTAGAATTCAGCCTTTATGTTGCAGTGTAATGCTGCCCTAAATTTATCTCTCCTAGTGCTTCTCATATGTCCCTTCTTTGCTAGAAATAAGTTATTTCTGTTTTTAAAGACAGAGATCAAGATGCTTAGAGCAACTCTGGAATAAAAAGTCAGGGTGAGAAGACTGCCTATACAATTGTATGTAGGCCACTAGGTGAATTAAGTTCATCTTTCTGGGCCTTACCTCCTCATCTCTAAAATTGAGAGCATTGTGCTAAACTAACATCCAGTCTCAACATTGCTATTCCAGATACGGCCTGGCACAGAGGGCTGAGTCTGGCACTCTTCTGACTCAGGCTCGCCACCACTCTCCCAAGCCCCACCACAGGCCTCTATCTGTTGTGGCTCTGTATTCTGTTTGAATCCTTAGAGCTTGTAACCTTCATGCCTCCACATCCCAATTTTCATTGATTATCCAACATGCAAACCCCTCCAGTTATTACTCCTCACCTGTACTGTTATTGCTAAACTGTTCTATTTTTTTTGTTTCTTTGCTCCTGACTCATCTTCTCTCAATTTCTCATCTGTTCTATAAAGTAGCCACTGGCCACTTGTGACTGTTGAGCGCTTGAAATGTGGCTGGTGCTCAAACGTTGAGATGTGCTGTAGTGTAAAGTATACACCAGACTTTGAAAACTTAACATGAAAGAAGGCAAGCTATCTCAGTAATTTTTTATATTTACTGAATACTGAAATGCACTTATTTTGGATATATTGGATTAAGTAAAATATATTGCTAATTAATTTTACTGTTTCTTTTTGCTTTTAAAAATGTGGCTACTGGAAAATTTAAAATTACATGTGTGACTCATTATATTTCCATTGGGTAGTGCTGCTCTGTACCTTCCCTCTCAGTTCCTTCTTCTGGACTCTGAAGAATCCCTGTTCTCAGATAACCACCTTGCCTACAACCCATGGAACACCTCCTCTGTCTCTTTGACCTGATGGAAACCTGACTTTTCTCTAAGGAGAAAAGTATTTTTTCTGCAAACAGGGATTGAGGCTACTCATCTCCCAGATTTATACTTTGGATCAGGAAAGGTGTAGAGAACTTATCACTGCTTATCAATGACATATCTCGACAATTCTCAACTGACATATGAAATCTCATTGGAGGCTCATGGCATCTGTCTTGTTGCTGCTGTCCGCCAGCCTCATAATCATTCCCTCACAGTCATTAGGATGTTAGTACCTGGCCCGTCATCCTAATCTCCGTTCTATGCTGCCGGTCATTCTGGGTGACTCATTCCCCTTATGAAGACCCACCCACCATACTGTCTTCCCCATAAATGTTGAAGTATCTCAGGGTTCCAGCTTCATCTAGTGCTCTTCTTACTTTGTGTTTTCCTTAGACATTCTCTCATACTCACAAGGTCTTGTGGCTTTTCTTACACCTAAGCTGATGATTTCTCTATATTCCAGCCTTGGCCCTTCCTTGAGATCTGTACTTGTATATTTAATTGTTTCCAGGTCATCCTCTATATGTCCCTGTGATCCTTCAAATGGAATTTTCCTCCAAGAAGCCCGTGATTTCCCACCCCCTTCAATTCCCTCAACTCTTTTGCTCCTCGTTTATTTCATATCTCAGATGGTGGCATCTTGCAAGTCATCTCAAATAGGACCTTGAAAGTTATCTCGCTGGGGACATTTGAACCAGCCTAGGAAGTCATTAAACTTGCAGCTCATTTTTCTTTTTAAAGTATAACTGTTACGCTTATCCCATTCTTGAGTCTTGCCCTTGTGCTTATTTTCTAAACTTGGATGGGCTTTGGTTGGGCTGGGGATTGCAAGGAGGAGTAGAGAGCATCTGGCTGAAAAACTACCTAGGAGTCTTTTATTTTCACACTGGTTGTCTGAGAAAGAGCCACTGATTTTTAGCAGTGTCTGCTCATAAATAACTTGAGAATTTGTCTTCTGAAAAGTCTGCCTTCTCAATTTTCTGATGGCTCTATAAAAGTTACAGTAGTCAGATCTCTTTACTTTCAAGTAATAAATAATTAATAAAACTTAGGGTTTTGGGTTTTGTTTTTTTTCTGTTTGAAAATCTAGAGCAGAGTTTACAAACTAGCAGCCCCCAAGCCTTCTGTGGCTTACAGAATGTTACTCTACAAAAAGATTGGGACCTTAATGAAAATGAAAGTCAGGTCACACAGAGCAGTGTTTCTGCCTGACACCAACTGGCTGGAGCTGCGTAGCCGCTGTTCCTGTACCTGGGCATGTATGTGCTTATTTTCTCCATGACTATTTTTCTTACACCCATTTCTTTAAAATGTTGTGTATTTGCCTTACTTGTTTGATCCTGGAAAGCAATTAAGTAGTCATTCCCTAATCTGGAACAGTCTTTTTTTCAGTTACAGTTGACATTCAATATTATATTAGTTTCTGGTGTACAACATAGTGGTTAGAGATTTACATAACGTATTAAGTGATCACCCCCATAAGTCTAGTACTCACTTGACACCATACATTGTTAGTATATTATTGATGATGTTCCCTATGCTGTACTTTATATCCCCAGGACTATTTGTAACTGCCAATCAGTACTTTTTAATCCCTTCACCTTTTTCACACCCCCTCGCCCCCAGTACTCCTTCCATCTGACAGCCATCAGTTTGCTCTCTGTATCTATGAGTCAGTTTGTGTTTTGTTTATTTTGTTTTTTATATTCCACTTATAAGTGAAATCCTATGGTGTTTGTCTTTCTTTGCCTGACTTATTTCACTTAGCATAATACCCTCTATTGAAGCAATCAAGTTTTTTTTTTACTGTAAGTGCCTATCAATAGAAATTTTGAACCTGTACCTCACAAATATGTATACTTATTTATGAGTTATATTTATAAATGTGTACTATCATACTTATAGAAATTTTTGTAAGGTTGAGATAAAGATGAAATAGTTTCAAAGTATTCTCACTTAATTCTTTAATTTTCATGACAGCAATGTGATTGAATATGCCTTACTGTTTTTGAAAATCTTGATTTGACACTATGTTATGGCAAGTCAGAGATCTATTTCTAAATTAAGCATATTTTTGATACTTGGTTTTAATCACTGTCCCTGGAAGAATACCTTATTGCTGGGCTTACTAAGTCATGATACTCATCAACCAATTTGGTGGCTTGTTGCTGAAATTGACTAGAATTTCCATCTTCCATGTAGCCATTCAGTTTTTTTTAGCAAACCAATGAGGTGTTACATTATTATATTTAAGAGTAGTTTCCAACTTCATTTCAACTTTTTGTTCAGGAGATTTTTAAACAGGTTACAGAAGGTTTTTTTGTGTGTTTTTAAAATGTATACATCTGAGAATTTTTGTAGATTTTCGTAAGTTATTTTTGGCATTAAAATTAGATAATTGTGAAAATACTGCTAAGCAAGTGTTTTCATAATGGTTTCTCTGTTTTTTAAAGGCAATTCTTGTTATAATTTCACCTTTCTCTTGATGATATGGGTTGTGGTTAATATACATTTTCTTATCAGCATATAATGGCAGCCACTGGCATTTAAAGGGTCAACATATCTTAATCACCTGCCTTTTTCTAAAAGAAAAATGTATAATTCATCTTTTTTCCCCAAAAAATATATTTTTATTGATTTCGGAGGGAGAGGGAAAGATAGAAACATCAATGAGAGAGAACCATTGATCGGCTGCCTCCTGCATGCCCCCTACTGGGGCTTGAGCCCACAACCCGGCATGTGCCCTTGATCAGAATCGAATCTGCTACCCTTCAGTCCTCAAGCCGATGCTCTATCCACCGAGCCAGACCAGCTAGGGCTCATCTTTTAAGTTCACCATCTCTCAAGTACTTTGCCACCAAACCAGCAAACCACTGTATGCTACAAAAATTGTGTGATCAGTTTTTCATTACGTAGATTCCATATTTAAGGTAATAAAATACATAAATCAGTTTTATTGAGCACCTTACCTCTTTATTCATTATCACCATATTGCAACACATCACAGTTAACATGTACCCTGTTTTATAGCATTTGCCCATTTCTGTAATGTAAATATTCTTACTATGGCTGATTTCAGGTTATCGACATAATCACTAAACATGGAGTTGGGAAGAAATGTGGATTTGCACATCATTGTATAGTATTTTCACCATATAAATATGATAGACATAGACAACCTTAAGATAACAGTGAAATTTAGTTAATGATAGTAAAATATAACAATTTTTTAATTAAGTGATGAGCTTTAGGTTTTTATTTTTTATTACAGTTATTTAAGTTTATACAATTATATTTTTAATAGTAGCTATTTTTCATAACAAGTTCACAAAATTTCTAAATAGTCTTACAACATTTCTGAAAACTTAGCAGTCAACATTCATGAGCAGGTGTGAGCCAGCTTTGGCTCACCATTCTGTGGGCCTTGCAGGACATTTCAGAACTTAGGCTTTTGGTCTGAGTGAGATGGGAAGCCATTGAGGGGGTTAGAGCAGTGATTTTCAACCTTTTTGTTGATCTGACAAAAAATAGGTATAATTTTGATTAATTTACACTGATGGCTATTGTTGTGTTGGTTGGTGTCAATTTTTTATTCGACAGTCTAAGGGAAAAGAGGTAAGTGTCCCTGACTAAATAGTCAGGTATTGCATGTTTTAAAATGCTTGTGGCATACTGGTTGAAAATCGCTGGTTTAGCGTGACATGTTAAGTTGGACTTTTAACACGATCACTCTGCTGTGCTGAGAATGGACTGTAGGGAAGAAAATATGGCATCAGAGAGACCATTTAGTTTTTATTTTATTTATTTATTTTTTAAAAATATATTTTATTGATTTTTTACAGAGAGGAAGGGAGAGAGATAGTTAGAAACATCGATGAGAGAGAAACATTGATCAGCTGCCTCCTGCATATCTCCCACTGGGGATGTGCCCGCAACCCAGGTACATGCCCCTGACCGGAATCGAACCCGGGACCTTTCAGTCCGCAAGCCGACGCTCTATCCACTGAGCCAAACCGGTTTCGGCTAGTTTTTATTTTTTTAAAATATATTTTTATTGATTTCAGAAAGGAAGGGAGAGGGGGAGAGAGATAGAAACATCAATGATGAGAGAATCATTGATTCAGCCTGCAACCTGGGCATATGACCTGACCAGGAATTGAACCATGACCTCCTGGTTCATAGGTCAAGGTTCAACCACTGAGCCATGCCAGGCAGGCCCAGCAGGGAGACCATTTAGACAATATGAGTAATCCAGCCAAGAAATGACGGTGACTTGGAGCAGGGAGGCCAGTGGCAGTGGTGAGAAGTGATCAGATTCTAGACTTTGTATGTGAGGCGCTGAGAGATTGGATATTTCATGGCTCAATGACTTACTGAGAAGTCTGAGAAGATGGCCAGGCTTTTGTTGTCAGAGAGAATGTTGTTCAGCTGAACCAGTGTCTGACCTGATTTGACAAATTTTTAGATTGTTGTAAAATCACTGAGGTACTAAGGAAATTAAATGAAATTGCGATTCTCTAAGGGGGTGATAATGGCAACTTGGAAGGGGTCATTATTCATTGCAGAAGATCTGCCATGCAGGATGCTAAGCCACCCTGGCCCCAACTCCTTAAATGCCAGTGATGGCTACCTCTTTTCTCCCATTTCCTAACAGCCCCTAGGTCCACACTGTTGTGTTAATCCTCACTGGAGGATATATTTTCCCATTGATTTTTCAGAGTGGATGAGAGGAGGGATGGGGGATAGATAGATAAAGAGAGAGAGAAACATTGATGTGAGAGAGACACATTGCTTGGTTTCCTCCTGCACGTGCCCTGACAGGGCTGGGATCGAACCTGCAACCCAGGTACGTGCCCTTGATCAGGAAATCAAACTCTTGACCCTTTGGTGCATAGGCTGACACTCCAACAACTTAGTCAAAACTGGCCAGGGCATCTGCTCAGACACTCCAACAACTTAGTCAACACTGGCCAGGGCATCTGCTCATATTTTTGGGAAAAGCCAAAGAAGTATGGCCTCTAACAGAGTGTGATTCTTTTTCTTTCCCTGACAGTACTATGCCTACCTGTATTCTTATGTGATGCCCCAGGCCATCCGAGATATGGTGGATGAATACATCAACTGTGAGGACATTGCCATGAACTTCCTTGTCTCCCACATTACTCGGAAACCCCCTATCAAGGTGAGGGTTCCACTACTGATGGGTCTGGGGTGCATGAACACTGAATTCACTTAGTTTGCAGTAGTGCGGCATGTAACCGTACCTCAGAGTCCTCATCTGTAAAATGGGGATAATGATACCATCAACCAAAAAAGGATTGTCTGAAGTTTAAACTAGTTGTTAATTCAGTGGCTCTTCAGTCTTAAGGGTAAAATAAAAAAAAAAAGGGGGGGGGTAAAATAGATAGAACTAGGAGGATTTGGAACTTGGTTGGGAAAAATGTTACATCTTTAAGTTTTACTAATTTCTAACTGGAATTTTTATCAGTTATGAAACAAGCTACAATTCATAAGAGCCTTTGCAGTAATTGTGATTTGTCACCAGTAGTACTCAGACATTTTCATATCACATTTGCTGTTGCATCTCAAAGTGCCACTTGTGATCATCACTGCTATTAACTACCAAATGCATTTAGATCTAGAAAAGAACACATGTATTACTGTATTTCAGTATAACTTGTTTCCTTTGTAATCGCATGTAGTTAACATTATGCATTTAAAAACATTCTGAGGTGGAGTCCACAGGTTTCCCCAGATTGCCAAGTCAGAGTGGAGGCGACTCCTGTGGCACACAGATTTAAGAATATCTGGGTTAAATTATGTAAAGCTCCAAGAATAATGCCTGGCACATAAGTAATTGCTAAAAAAGTTATTTAGTGTAAAACAAGAACAAAAGTGCCGTCAGAATTCTAGAAATTTGAGTTTTGTTTTTATCTTTGAGTTGCTGAATAGATTTGATCAGAGTATCCCAATTTCATGCTCAGCGCATAGAAAGACCATTTCCATCACCCTTTCTGTCATCACTGGAGGTTCAGATGAGTGAGAGCTCTCCTGGTGAGGCCTAGGGGAGGCCTGGTAAGGGCCTTCATAGTGATTAATACTAGAGAATCTGTGTGTCAATTCAAATGAGCAGTATTTATGACTGTGCTCTGTCAGTATTCATGCCATAGCCTGATGTCCTTAGAAACATTACTTAAGGTCTTATTTTATTATTGTTTAAAAGGCATATTATTTAATATTACAAAATAATAAGTTATCTTTATGTATGTCATTACTGCCATGAGTATATAATATTTTACATATTGAAGGTAAGTTTTATATAAATAACCAGCAGTCTGTACTAATAACGATAAATCATATCTTTGGTGGGAAGCATTGTGATAATCAAAGGACATTGGATCCATGCAACAAAGGGTAACAAGTGGGGGCTAGGTGGAGGTGGACAAAGGGGAGTGGAAAGAGGGGACATTTTAATACTGTCAACAATAAAAAAACGTTTATGTAAAACAATAACACCAAAGAGAGATAGAAAAGCATTTGGGGGCCTTCTGCATCCATTTATACCTAGCAAGCCTTTTTCCAAGTATGGCTCAGGGTTATAACTTATCTCCTGATAACCCCATAGTTTCTTCTATCCTAGTGCCTTCTGCTAGCAGTGGTTCTCAACCTTCTGGCCCTTTAAATACAGTTCCTCATGTTGTGACCCAACCATAAAATTATTTTTGTTGCTACTTCATAACTGTAATGTTGCTACTGTTGTGAATCGTAATGTAAATATCTGATATGCAGAATGGTCTTAGGCGACCCCTGTGAAAGGGTCATTCGGCTGCCAAAGGGTTCGCCACCCACAGGTTGAGAACCGCTGTGCTAAAGCCTCACAAAAGAATAATTAGCAAAATAATGCATCCAATTGTGTGGGTTTTTTAGAAATTATGACTGATAATAGTCACAGTTATCTTCATAAAAGTAGTATGTTTGCCAGGTACAATGATAGATCTGATATAAAACAGTGAAAAGCATACTTCTTTGCAAACTCTACGGTTTGGGAGACAAAGCCTTAGAAAGAAGTTAGTGATTGGTGAAATTTTCTATTCCTTCTCCTTTCCTATGTGGCCGGGGACTGGACGTCAGCCAAGATGTGTGCTTCCATTTATACCTCCCTCATAGGTCAGACAGCCATGAAAGTCAGGCTCTGAGTGATTAGGTGTCACCTGAAACTCTTACAGACATGATGAATTTTGCACCTTCATCAAAGTGTGTTTGTCTATATTATTAGACTAATTAAACACTGGCCGAATCTCTTCAGTGTAGAGAATGAGATGGAAATAATTTGCACATGGTATACATGCCTCTTACCAAGTGAAAACTTAAGAAGTAATTATTCTCTGTGAATTTTCTCAGTCTTATGGGAATATAAGAGGAATTCAATTCAAGATCAGGGTGAACTTTTTATTTTATTATTTTTTTAAATATATTTTATTGATTTTTTACAGAGAGGAAGGGAGAGAGATAGAGAGTTAGAAACATCGATGAGAGAGAAACATCGGTCAGCTGCCTCCTGCACACCTCCTACTGGGGATGTGCCCGAAACCAAGGTACATGCCCTTGACTGGAATCGAACCTGGGACCTCTCAGTCCGCAGGCCAACGCTCTATCCACTGAGCCAAACCGGTTTCGGCCAGGGTGAACTTTTTAAAATCAAAGGCCCAATAAATTAAGAATGCCTTCAAATTTTGAGTTAATTTATTCAAATTCTGAGTCCAGTTATGCACTTTATAGTATAGAACCAGTTAGCACTATTTTTAACTTACCTTCTTTCAATAGCATCAGGTATATGTACTATTTTGTATTCTAAAATAGTAATTTCTTTTTGTATTAAATACTTCAAAAGTACACTGTTGAACTGTTCTCTCCCTTGTTAAAATTAGAAAGGTTGGCCCTAGCCAGTTTGGCTCAGTAGATAGAGTGTTGACCCACAGACTGAAGGGTCCCAGGTTCAATTCCAGTCAAGGGCACGTACCTTGGTTGCAGGTTCCTCAGCCCTGGTTGGGGTGTGTGTAGGAGGCAACCAATCGATGTGTCTCTCTCACATCAATGTTTCTCTCCCTTTTCCTCCCACTCTCTCTCTAAAAATCAGTGGAAAAATATCCTTGGTTGAGAATTAATGAAAAAACCACACAAAAAAACCCCCCCAAAATTAGAAAGGTTGGTTGGATTTATGATTAGCAGTGTTCTTTTAATAATGTTAATATCTTAACAATACTGACTAAAGAACAGGGAGTTAATGTTCTTAGAGCAATTGCTGCTTTGAATATTGTAATGTTACATTTTCCAGGAGGAAAAAGATCTAGACTATAAGTAGGCTTTATGCAGAATAAGGATTTGGGGGATAAGATTAATGATGTTTAGGTACAGACTTAGAATGAGTAGTAAATAAGCCATGGAGACCTAATGCGCGCTGTAATGGCTATGGGCAATAACATTATCATATTCCAAGCCGAGGATCGCTGGCAACACCAGAACTGAGGGGGCAGGGAACAAGCTGTTCCCCAAGCCTTCTGAGAGGATGGACACCTTGACTTCAGACTTGTAGCATCCAGGACTGTGAGAGGATAAACGTTTGTTTCTAAGTCTCTAGGTTTGTGGTCATTTGTTTTAGCGGCCCTAGGACACTAATACAGTCACTATCTTGCCTTCAGGGGTGCTCACACCATTGTTTTCCTTTATGCTTTTGTCACCTAAGCATCCATCCCTAAACACTGTGGCTTATGTGTAAGATAAACCTTTTTGTGTTAAAGTAGATTCAGATTTACAGACAGTTGTGAAGCTAGTACAGAATTCCCACCTACTCCATGCAGTTACCTTGTTATGAGCATCTTATATCAGTGTGGTCCACTGGTCCCAGTGAAGGAACCAGTATTGATACACCATATTACTCGTCTATCCTTTTTTTGGATTTCCTTAGTTTTTGCTAGAATGATAATGTAGTAGAATAATGTAAAGTGTAACCAAGAGCATATGTGAGCAACTGTGTGCCCTAAACTCTCAGTTCCCACATTCTTGGACCACATTCCATGGCTCTCTGGGGTAGAAAGCCTGACGAGAGCACGGGGAGCTGACTGCGTAACTAGCCCACACCTATGGCGCAGGCCACACTCGGGAATGAGGCCAGACAGTTACACTGCTCCCCCAGGGAAGACCGTAGAGAGGCTCTGGACTGGCAGGGACTGCTGGACCATGGAGAGTCTGCAGCAGACACATGCACCCCAGGCCGATCGATTCCCTACAGTTCCCTTAGCCACATTCCCACTAACTGGAGAGGTTAGAGGAGCAACCCAGGAGATGCCTTTAAGCCAATGCTTGGTCATTGGTCAACAGGGTTAAGTACAAAACGAGTCCACAAGTGAGCTTGACCAGAACCGGGCAGAGCAGGTGGAAGATTCCAAGGCCCCCTTAGAGCCCAGCACAGAGGGTGGGAGGGGGAGATATGTGTGTTCTGCTGTGGGCACAGTGGCAAGTTCTGTTCTGCTGTCCTGGCCCGATTGGTACAGGTCCTACCAGCTTTCTGGGTCTGCCCTCTGGTGGCCCTGAGCTTTCACTTCTGAACCTAAACTTCCCAGCCTCAAGCATACACAGAGCAGGACTGCCAGAGGCAGAGGGCTCTCTGGGGGTGAGTGGGCAGTCATCATGAGAATGGGAGGGTCCTCCACACCCCTCCACCGGGGTGGGGCAGGTAAAGAGCACGCTGGGCCCCAGGGGCAGAGTGCAGCTCCAAGCAGGAAGGAGTTCAGCTGGGAGAAGGGGAGGAAGTCATTGTCTTTTTTCTGTTCCAGGATCACTTTGCCATTTTAAATTTTATATAAATGGAATCATACAGTGTCACTTCTCCATGTCTCTTAATCTTGCTTTCATGTTTTTAAAGCTTTTTGTCAGTATTTTCCATATATTCCATATAATAATTTTATTATACTTTTCATCACTAACATTTTCTTATTGCCCATCAATTGAGTTTGATTTAACTCAATATACTTTTCATTTCTGTTGTTCTATTTGGTTCCTTTTCATATTTGGTTCCTTTTCATATCTGTTAGGACTTTTTTGATAGTCCCTGTTTCTTCCATTAAACTTTGAGAAGTCTTTCAAAATTGCATCGTAATATTATACACATTTATTGTTACAGTCACTCTGATAATCCTGCTATTTTGCAGTGTTTTGGGATCTGATTCTGTTGTTTGTTTCTTCCTTATGTGACTCATTTCCATTCTTGTGACTTTTTTTCTTGTTAATCCTCACCCAAGAATATTTTTCCATTGATTTTTAGAGGGTGGAAGGGTAGGGGAGAGACAGAGAAACATCAATGTGAGAGAGAGAGAGAGACAGACAGACAGACAGACAGACAGACAGACAGACATCGATGGGTTACCTTCTGCACACGCCCAGACAGGGCCAGGGATTGAGCTTGCAACCGAGGTACAAGCCCTTGACCAGGAGTCAAACCTGAGACCCACCCTTCAGTCCACAGGCCGACGCTCTATCCACGGAGCCAAACTGGTTAGGGCTTTGTGACTTTGTTGTTGTTAATTCTCACATGAGGATATGTTTTCCATTGCTTTTCAGAGAGAGTTGGGGGTGGGGGTGGGGAGAGAAACATTGATGTGAGAGAGACAAATCAACTGGTTGCTTCTCGCATGTGCCCCAGCTGGGAGTGAACCACAACCCAGGTACATGCCTTTAACCTGGAATCAAACCCGACGCTTGGGCTGGTGCTCTAGTCGCTGGGCCACGCCAGCTAGGCACTGTTTGTGACTTTCGATTGTGAGGTTATATTCTTTGGGATTTTACCTGTGTCTCTGAGGTCTAAGTTTGCACCTGAGAGGATTTGCATTTCCTTCTCCTGCATCCCTCAGGTCTACTTGAGACCCGTGTAAGCTAAGTGAGCATCTTGGGACTATTCAGGACACACAGCAACATACATGCCAGCCTCCGGTGTGTGAGGGCCAGCGTGTGCTTAAAAGTGGTCAGAAGTGCTGCTCCTTCTCCGCTTAGAGCGGAGACTGAGCAGAAACGTTTCCTTCCTGTCGCTCTCTGTGGCTGCCTCTATCCACGCAGCGTCCGGGCACAGCGGGTCCCGCTGCTTCACACAGTCTCCTGTCTGACTTCACACTCCTGCCTCCCGAGTCTGATAAAGACCCCACGCTCCTGGCTGCCTCACTACATTCAGGCCTTTCCATTCTTTTGGCCTCTGAGGATTTTATTTTTCATTATAAGCTCAGGCATATATTTAAAGAGATGGTTTACATCTATCTTACCCTGGTTTTTTCTGCCAGGTATTCTGTGCTGAGGGGTTTTATGTTATGTGGTCGGCCACATTGTTGATAGTGAAGCTGTTACATTATTCTCCATACTTTTCTAATTGCTTGAAATTTCCTAATAATAACTACTAAACTGTAATATGACTACTTTCCCATGTCTTTTTCCCTCCCCTTTCTTTCTTTTTCTTTTTTTTTTTTAAATCCTCACCCAAGGAGTGAGGATATTTTTCCCCATTAATTTTTAGAGAGAGTAGAAGGGAAGGGGGAGGGGGAGAGAGCAAGAGAGAGAAACACCGATGTGTTAGAGACACATTGATTCGTTGCCTCCTGCTTGCACCCTGACTGGGACTGGGGATTGAACCTGCAACCGAGATACATGCCTTTGACCAGGAATCGAACCCTTTCAGTTTGTGGCCTGATGCTCTGACCACTGGGAAAAATTGACCAGGGTCCCATATCTTTTGTAATTTTAAAAACTTTTTATGGTTGTGTAGTATTTTATAATTATTTAACTAGTTCCCTTTTGATGGGTCATTTTCCAGTATTTTGCTATTAAAGATAATTGAGAAACAACTTTATACCTACATTTTTCTGGGCAGCCAAGAAGAACACTAGCCGCAGTTACTAAACAGGTAACACTGACCATTTTAAAGCTCCTGATACCTGTTAATGACAGGCCGTTGGGAAGAGCCCCTTTACGTGTTGTAGCCACGTGTGTGGCAGGCGGCAGCCAGGGCACTGGCCCTGACTCCCTCTGAGCGCATGTGGCTGTCTGAGGCCGTGTCTTCCCTGTGGACGTGGACGCATCGGGTTGGTTAAGCTGTGGGGTTTCTCAGCGTTGGCCCCTGTGATCCTCACTGTGCTCCTTCTTCCCTGTTCCAAGGTGACCTCACGGTGGACTTTCCGATGCCCAGGATGCCCCCAGGCCTTGTCCCACGATGATTCCCACTTTCACGAGCGGCACAAATGCATCAACTTCTTTGTCAAGGTGTACGGCTACATGCCCCTGCTGTACACGCAGTTCAGGGTGGACTCTGTGCTCTTCAAGACCCGCCTGCCCCACGACAAGACCAAGTGCTTCAAGTTCATCTAGGGGCCTTGCAGGTTTGGGGAGAGGATGAGCAGAGTGAGGGAGGTGGCTCCTAGACGTGGAAGGACCCCAGGCACATCCACTGGGTGGGTGGCCCAGACCCTATGCTGGGAGAGGCGGCGGGAAGAGTGGAAAGGAAATAGTTGCCTTTCTCTTGAAGCTGCCACGCTGGGCCTGGAACCCGGACAGAGGACACTGGGACTCCCTGCACAGGGCACTGACTGATAGCTTACACTGAGGACATGGGGGCTCTGGAGAGTCACTCACACAGGTCATAAGCCCAGGACAGCTGGTTTGTGGTTTTTAAATCCAGTAACAACTATTATTATTTAAAAAGAAAATGTTTCAGATTTGCCATTCAAGGCTTATTTATATATATGTGTGTGTGTATATATACATATGTATGTGTATGTATATATATCGCACACATACTCACATGCATATACATATATATATTTGGGGGGAATTTGAAATTTCTGTCTGTCTCACAAAGTGAGGGACCCACCAAGGCTCCTGATGTTCTCTCTTTTGGTGGAGATGGATCCTGGCCTTAGGGATCTGGCTCATCCTTAAAGATCATCTCCATTCTCCCCAGAGGATGTGCAGAAACAAAAAAAGGGCCGGCTGGCCCTCTTATGGGCCTGGGATGAGATCAGACCTGTCGGTTTGTTCCTTCTCCCTTTGCACTGCCAACGGCGCTCCGTGACTCCTGTCTCCTCTCCCTTGAGTTCCTGGGGAGGGCGGACCTGCATCTCGGGGACAGTTGAGCTTCCTTGTGCTGGATCACTGGTGTATGTAGAGTCACGATGAGGTCATGCTGTTCCAGGACTGTCCCTGCTTTTTCCTTCTCTTCCATGTTGGAACCAGAGGAAGGAGGAAGGAAGGGACCCCAAGGCAGCACTTCCAAGTAGCTCTTTTGTCCGCCCCCCTTTTATAAATGTGTTTTGGCTTCAGGCTTTCCTGAGGGTTGTCTCCTGTGTAAGAGAACAGAACTGGCGGGCTGCCCTCCCAGGTGTGGTCTGAAGTGGTTTGCAGGTGGGCCTTCTCTCTGTGACTTGGAATAAGCAAGCATCCTTTGTGGCCCCCCACCCGGCTGGCCGGTGAGTCTTACGCAAGGCAGCTGCCTTGGGATAAATACCTGGGTGAAATTCACCTTCCCCTCCACCGTATGTTACCTGTAGTTTTTGGATCCCTAATGCCTGGTTGTTCCAGAACACCCCGAGGTTTGGTATGTGCCAGAACAATGGGAGGATCTAACGCCCTTTCCTTGACTTCTGACTGAAATATCATAGGCATTTTCACCCACATTGTCACTTTCCTTGGGTTTAAATTTCTATTCCCTGGGCTGAGATAGAAAAAGCTCATTTTTCTTTTGTGGTGACGGCAGTAGGATAAGCAAAGAGGGTGTTAGTGGCATTTGGCAGGGATTCAGCCCATGCCTTTGGCCATTTTTCTGGACCCCACTTCCTTCCAGTGAAGTGGAGTGTAGCTGGTTTTCTGCACCTGAACAAAAGCTCAGGTCTGTCCTGGTCATGCACATGCCTTAAACCGGTCCGTCTTCCCCAGACCTTGACACCTGTGCTTCTATTTCTTGGGGGCACATTCTCCTGTGACCTGCCTGTACCAGTGGGTTCTCTTCAAGTATCATTTTGAAGCCAGGCTCTGTCCTGTAGATACACCCGACCGTAGGGCTAGCTTGACCTAAGTGGCCTCTCTGCGGGCAAGCAGGACCAGGGCTGCTCCCAGGGCGGGTGGTGTCCTCCAGGCCCGCAGCGGCATCTTCTCGTGGCCCTTGTGCCGAGGCGGCTGCCTAGATTGAGTTACACTGCTCAGCAACCCAGCAGAGGGTCCAGACTCCCAGCATCCTAACTTTCTAGCGTCCTTTCCTTGACTTCTGACTGTATTCTTTTTAGCAGTAGCCTTCTTCCCTCGGGAAGCCAAAGAGTGTGGTGTGTCGAGCTATGTATGTGGCTGCTATTTTTATCTTGTTTATTTCAATGTGAGGAACTAATATACGCCCTTCAGTGGGACGTGGTGGGAAACGAGCCGTCTGTGTTAGGATCCCCTCCAGAGGAGCCAGATCGTTGGGTCCCTGAAGGCTGTTGGTGGATCCAGGGGTAGCCGAACGGGCTGAGATCATGGAGAACGTCAGCGTGTGCTGTAGGCAAGGTTGTGATGCCAGAGTTTCAAACAAGGATGCTCTATTGGGACCTGGATGGACACTGACATGAAGGACCCCACAGCAGGCTCTGGTGGACACTAAGAAAACAGCCGTGTTGTTAGACACTCCTCAGCAGCAAGCAGCAGGGCAGGCGGATCTTCTGGATTGTGGGTCAGGTGCTCCTGGAGCTTGGCTGCTGGGTTCTGCCACGTGGCTTGGGGGGGAGGGGGCGCGCTCTGTGCTTAGAAGGCCTTTGGAGCTGATCGTTACCTTGGGAAGCCCGATGTCACTTGCACCACCTGTGACTCACCTGGAACACAGAACAGCTCTGAAGAGCCACGTGGGTTTCCTTGGCCGTTGAAGGCAACACCCAGGGCCCAGGACATCCTGCTCTCCAGGTAGCGGTTTGCTCTTCTCCGCGAGGGGAATCCCGAGTGAGGGCCTCCCAAGGTGCTCGGCAGCCATTCTGCACTGGGCACCTGGCCAGGCTCTGTCGGCTGTGGGCGCACTTCCAGCCGGGGCCTGCGCACAGGGCTGAGGGCCCATCTGTGCGGGAGGGTAACCCCTTCAGTAGTTGCCTGCCTGTGTGCTCACAAGCTCCTGGTTTGAGATGATGACACTTAGAAGGGGGAGCTCTCTGCTATCCATGCCATGTCTATCCGCCCACCCTTTCTAGTCATGAGCACAATGGTCTGACATGGGATTTTTGTAAAAAAAATAAAATACATGGAGACTAACTCAATCAGCGTGGTGGTCTTTTGTGGTTTCCTCTGCAAGGACAGAGAGTGACCTGAGAGAAGGTGCCTGCTGGTTCCGGGGCGCCACCAGAGCACAGCCTGGAGCAGCATTCCTAAACCCAGGTGACACTGCACACAGGCACGGACCCAGCTGCCTGGCCTGGCCTGCTTCTGCGATGACTCAATCAGTCAGAGAGGAATCCAGGGGTCATTTAACTGGTGTGAGTGGGATGTGGGATGGCATGTGGCATATATGCCACCGTTAATTTTTCATGGTAATTTTAAAACGTGTGGCCCTGACCGGTTGGGCTCAGTGGATGGAGCGTCGGCCTGCGGACTGAAAGGTCCCAGGTTCGATTCCGGTCAAGGGCATGTACCTTGGTTGCGGGCACATCCCCAGTAGGGAGTGTGCAGGAGGCAGCTGATGGATGTTTCTCTCTTGTAGATGTTTCTATCTCTCTCCCTCTCCCTTCCTCTCTGTAAAAAATCAATAACATATATATAAAAAATAAATAAATAAAACATGTGGATGTGGCGAGTGCAGGGGAGCTTGTGTGCGTGTGTTCCAATGCACAGAGGACAGGGCTGGCCTGGAGTGGCCTGGGTTGGTCTAGAGGTCACTTTGTTGAGATTCGAGGAGTCACTGAAAGTACCTACGTCTAGTTGGTGCTTCTCAACTGTCAGAGCTCAGTCCTTTGGTGTCTGTGGCTCCGACTGCTGCTTGGCTGTGCGATCAAAGCCATCCTCGGAGAGAGCGTGAGTCGGGTGTCGCAGATGGTGGAAATCGGAAAGAAGACAGGAAACTGGGGCAAGCTGAATTGGGGGGGGGGGGGGGCACCTGTCCTAGGCTCTGTGGTTGGGAGTTTGGGTCACACTGACAATCCTAAGCGTGTGGGACCCAAAAGTCTGATACCTGCAAGTAGTGTTGACAATCGATTAGGTAGGTTCGCGCAGGTGAGGCGGGTAGATGTGTCATATAGGGTGGGAATGCCCACTTGGGTCTGGAGTTTTGACTGCCATGTTCCTAGTCTTCCAACTGTCCATCTTGTCGTAATTTGTCCTGGGACCAGAGAGCCTTGAGGAAGTTGCACAAGGCTGTAGAAATGGGCGTTTTACTGAACACGGGCCCCTGACAGTTCCTGCTTGGACTTAACCAGGTAAGCTCAAGTGGCCAATGTTAGTGGTTGATAGTATTGCCAATGAAATCGGCTCCAAAGTATTTACAAAAATGTGTTTGGGAAGGATAATATTGCAGTTAAGGGTATGGGCTCTGGAATAGGTTACATGGGTTCAAATCCTAGGTTGTCCATTAAGCTGTGGTGGGGAGCAATTTATCTACTCTATTAAATTGTTTGGGATGACACTGGTCAACGTGAACATATAGGTTTTAGGTGTGGGTTTCTGTTACAAGATCTGTATGTTGTACCATGTGCCCACCACCCAGAGTCAACTCTTCTGTCACCATATATTAGGACCCCATTCTCCCCTCCACCTCCCCCAACCTCCCCTCTGGCAACCACCATTCTGTTTGTGTTCACAAGTTTCAGTTTTATATCCCACATATGAGTGAAATCATATGGTTCTTAGCTTTTTTTCTGACTTATTTCACTTAGCATAATGTTCTCAAGGCCCACCTCAAGTTATCTATTCTAAACTTTCATCTGTAAAATAGCAAAAATCTTGCCATATCTTACATGTTGAAAGTTAGTATAAATGTGACGAGTCCACTGTTTGGCACACAATAGAAATGAACTATTATTCGGGTAACGTTCTTTTCTGTTTGCCATTTATTTTAATGCCAGTTCATTGTTTAAGACTAAGATTGGAGTCGCTCAAGGAAACAGGCGGACGCAGTGAGCAAGAGGGGAGTTTATTAGAGGGAATGGGGATGGAGCCCCAACCGGGGAAGGTTAGGACTCAGTTTCCACTGTCCTTGGGGTTGAATTATTTTTTTCTTAATTGGTACATTTATTAAAAGTGTAGACTAATGGTCCTGTGCTTAAATGTTGTGGTGGATGTGTGCTCACTTCCATAAAACATAACTAATCATAAGGAACTCTTCAACAAATATACTCCTGATAGACGTGAACAGGACACTAGAAATGACTGACAAGACAGGGCCACTGCAGACATAATTCCCTTATATAATTAATAATTGCTAGAAAATGGAGTTTGACATTATTTACAATTATACCAACATTCATGGAGGCTGAGTATCACAGCATAAGAAGCGTGTTTTCATGCTTCCCAAGTAGTTTTCTGTTTTAGATACATAGTGTATATTAGGTCGGTTACCACAACCGAACTTGTTCTCAACAAGCACAAGTTTTATGTCCCTTCACCAGTCTCTTCCATCTTTCTGGGCCTATTCATTTGCAGAGCAGAAACTGTAACCAGTTCTTTTTTTTTTTAAAATATATTTTATTGATTTTTTACAGAGAGGAAGAGAGAGAAATAGAGAGCTAGAAACATCGATGAGAGAGAAGCACGAATCAGCTGCCTCCTGCAGTGTTTCTGGAACACTTTACAGCTGTGGTACTAACCAGACAGGTGACAGAAGCCTGGCACAGGATGGTGGAGAAGTTCTACAGTCACTGTTGTTATAACTCACATCATTGACAAGGGGCTAAGAGAGCATGTCAGGAAAAACACGACACTGGATGGGTTCCAGAAGAGAGCATTTAGGTGGGAAGCCTTGCCCGAGGGCCGCGTTTGGTTTGCTGTTTAATTCACCTGCTTCTTGACCTGGTTTTATTAGGGAAATTGTTTTACTTTTTCCCTATTTGTCTATAAATCCTGGTGGTATTGTATGGTTGTCATATTAGAATTTAAACTATTTAGATTCTATTTACTTAAACTATTAGTCCCAATAGTTAATTATGAAACATTTCAAATGTATTGATAAGCTTAAATACTTTTTACGGTATGAGTCTGTGTGCCTAACATCCATTTTACTGTACTTTCTTTACAGTTATCTCTATATCCATCCCTCTATTCATCCTATTTTTGGTATATTTCTAAGTGAATTACATTAATGCATTTCCTTCTAAATATAAGCACACACATATTAACTGGATGTCAGTGTTAGTTTCTATGCATTTAATGAAAATTTACATACTAAATTTATACACTGAAATACACAAATCGTAAGTACATCTTCTGTTGAGTTTTGACAAATGCATACACCTATGTAACCCAAACCCCTATCAAAAAATAGAACATTTACTATTAAATCCAGAAAGTTACCTCATGTTCCTTCCTCGTCAGTCTCCCTCTCTACTCTCCCAGAACCAATATTCTGATTTTTTTCTTTATCTTGGGTTAGTTTTCCCTGTTCTAAGGTTTTATATAAATGGTGTTGCACATTGTTTACTCTTCTGAGTGAGTCTTGAAGAAACTCAGCATCGTGTTTTTGAGATTCAGCCCATGCTGTATTACTAATTTGTTCCTTTTATTACTGAGTAGTATCCCAAATGCAGTGTAACAGCATCGGTCCATTCTGTTGACAGGCACTTGGGCTGTTTCCAATTTTTGGCTATTATGGGTAAAACTGCTCTGAAGATTCCTGTGCAAGCCTTTTTGTGGGTTTATGTTTTTCTCTGGGGTAAATACCTAGGAGTGGAACTGTTGTGTGATAAGGTAGGCATATACATGTTTAGTTTTTTTTAAATTTTACCTTTCATTTACAGTTTGCATTGAACATTATTTTGTGTTATTTCAGGTACAGGATAGTGGCTAGACAATCATATACTTTACAAAGTGTTCCCCCAGATATTTTTAGCACCAACCATATATAATTATTACAATAATACTGACAATGTTATTGACTGTGCTTTATACCCCTGTGACTATTTGTAATGACCAGTTTGTACTTCTTAATCCCTTCACCCTTTCACTCCCCTCCCCTCCCCTCCCCTGCCCACGCCCACCAGTCTGTATCTATAAATTCTACATGTTTATAAGAAGCTGCCAGACTTTTCCCCAAAGTGACTGCACATGTTTTGTACTCCCACAGATAATAGGGCTCTGCTTTTCCCACAGCCTCACCAATCTATGGTGTTGTCAGTCCTTGAAATTTTAGCCTTTCTGGTGGGTAATGGTATCTTGTAGTTTTAGTTTGCATTTCCCTGATGACTGACGGCATCTTGCTGGATCATATGGTAGCCCTATTTTTAATTTTTTGAGGAACCTCCATACTGGTTTCCATAGTAGTTGTACCAATTTACATTCCCACTAATAGTGCACAATTGTTCTCCTTTTCCACATCCTTGCCAAACTTGATTATGTGTTTTGTTTTTAAATATATTTTATTGATTTTTTACACAGAGGAAGGGAGAGGGATAGAGAGTTAGAAACATCAATGAGAGAGAAACATCGATCAGCTGCCTCCTGCACACCCCCCACTGGGGATGTGCCCGCAACCAAGGTACATGCCCTTGACCGGAATTGAACCCAGGACCCTTGAGTCCGCAGGCCATTGCTCTATCCACTGAGCCAAACCGGTTAGGGCAATTATGTGTTTTTTTAATGATAGCCATTCTAACAGGAATGATGTGATATCTCATTATGGTTTGATTTGCATTTCTCTGATATTAGTGATATTGAACACTTTTGCATGTACTGTTGGCCATTTCTGTTTTCTCTATGGAAAATGTCTATCCAAGTCCTTTCCCCATTTTAAAATCAGAGCATCTTTTTGCTGTTGAGTTGTATGATTCTTTATATATTTTGAATATTAGACCCTTATCGGAGAGATGGTTTACACACACTTTCTCACATTCGGTTGCTGCCTTTTTATTTTGCTGATGTTTTCTGTGTGGCGCAGGAGCTTTTTAGTTTGATGTGGTCCCACTTGTTTATTTTTGCTTTTGTTGCTTGTGCTTTTGGCATCATAAAAAAAAAATGTTGCCAAGGCCTACATCAGTGGTTCTCAACCTCCTGGCCCTTTAAATACAGCTCCTCATGTTGTGACCCAACCATAAAATTATCTTCGTTGCTACTTCATAACTGTAATGTTGCTACTGTTATGAATCGTAATGTAAATATCTGATATGCAGGATGGTCTTAGGCGACCCCTGTGAAAGGGTCGTTCGACCGCCAAAGGGGTGGCGACCCACAGGTTGAGAACCCCTGGCATCAAGGAACTTTACCCTTGTTTTCTTGTAGTAGTTTTGCAGTTTTGGGTCTTACCTTTAAGTATTTAATCCTTTTTGAGTTAATTTTTGTGAGTGGTATAAGGTGGGGGTCCAATTTCATTCTTCTGCATGTGGTTCCCAGTTTTCCCACCACCATTTAGTGGAGACTGCTCTTTCTTTGAGTCTCTTGGCTCCCCTGTCAGGTATTAGTTGACTGTATATGTGTAGCTTTATGTCTGGGCTCAGTTCGATCCCATTAGTCTCTGTGTGTATTTTTATGATGGCACCATACTGTTTTGATTGCTATATAGCTTTGCAATAAAGCTTGAAATCAGAAAGTGGGATGCCTCCGGCTTTGTTCTCCCTCAGGATTGCAGGGCTACTTAGGGTCTTTAGTGGTTCCATAGACATTTTAGGGTTGCTTTTTCTATTACTGAGAAAAATGCCATTGGAATTTTGATAGATGGTAAAATGATGTTTTTATGATGTGATTAAAATCTGTAACAGGCTACCAAGAAGCAGTGGAGACTGTGATATTTAATCTTTAGAGAATAAACTCATGATCAGTGTTGGCTCTAACCCCCACCAAGATTAGACATTTTTGGCTCAACTCTATACTGCCTATTGCTAGGATTTAGTTGTTACTCGTATTTCCTCCAGAATTATAGTTGGTTATTTTTACCTCATCTTAGGTTCATGTTATTTACACACAATTCCACTGCAGTGAATTTAAGACCATCTGATATTTTCTGCTTCCCCACAGTATGGTATGAAACAATGAGACAACATTCAACTTTCCTTAGGGCTGTAGGGGGAAATGGGACTAGGTGCCAAAGGAGTGTCTCCCTTTCCTGCCCACCAGTTTACATGGCTCTGTGAATATATCTATGTATACAGAAGGCTAAGCGACCGGCTGACTGGCCGGTAGGTATGACGTGCATTGACCACCAGGGGGCAGATGCTCAATGCAGGAGCTGCCAAGCGACAGCAACTTTGCAGAGTGCCCTCTTGCATTCTGGGACCCCTTGGGGGATGTTGGGCTGCCAGTTTCAGCCCGATCCCTGCAGGCCAGGCCGAGGAACCCCACCTCCCGGAGGGACCACGCTCACTCTGCAGACACCCTTCAAGCCCCAGGGCTACCCCAGGTGCAGCCAGCTGGGGAGGGACCGCGGGAGGTTGGCTCCAGGGCATGTCTGTCCGGTCTCACCCAGTCCCGCCCCGCCACCACCTTCTAGTTTCCTTTCAATGTGCACGAATCCATGCATTGGGCTTCTAGTTATCATATAACTTGGGAGGTTTCTTCACTCTTATTTCTGTTGGTACGTCATTGTAGTTTGGCAAAGTCAACTCTTGCCTGTATAGGCCACCTGAGACAGCCAAAAGCTTCATGTTCTCCAGGGATCATGGAGAGGAGTTGTTACCTTTGCTTGAAAAGAAATGGACTAACAGGCCCACCTTCCCTTCCTAGCCGGCTCCTGTTCCCGGATACCCACCTTCGACACGATGGCAAAGCAGAAGCCGCTTACTGGCTATGTGTTTTGGGGAAAGTTACTTAACCTCTGCACCTCAGTTTCTTCATCTGTAGCCCAGGGGAGAGAACCCTGAGCCAAGAGCAGCCAGCTGAGCCACACAGAAACGGTGAGATGATGTTGTATTAAGTTTTGGGGTACTTCGTTACATAACAGCTGTATCGCTTCTTAGAAAGATGAAATAATAACATCCGGTTCCTCCTCAGTATTTTTAATGGTTTTCTAATTACTATGTAATCAAGCCTTTCCAGGTGTCAGACTTTTCGCCAGGTCAGCACCAATGGTCAGGGGGCTGCCTCTCCGTCAGTGTGGGTAGCCCTTGAAGACGGGTGTGCCATTTCTTCTGGGTCTTCCACTCACCCACCTGGTGTGGGATCCAGAAACCCGAGCTCTGGTGGAGTGACAGCTGCTCTTGGAGAGGCCGGCTCCAGATTTCCTCTCTGCTCTAATGAGCGAGTCCCTGCTTCTTCCTCCCCTTGGCTTCCCCCCACTGAGTAGGTGGGAGTAACTTGATTAAAACGGTCATAATTTCTAGATTATTCCCTGTCCGTTTGACTAATTTACATATACATACTGGTTGTCTCTGTAGTAACCACCTCTCTAGGGATCAGTTCCCTGTGTTCTCATCAAGCACTTAAACAGAAAGCAAACTTGAACCAATCCAGTCATTCCTGAATGTATCATTATTAGGACCTGTAAGTAAAATAACCATTTGATTTCTTTTGAGCTCTGTTTTGTACTGTTTTTGTATTTTCATGATTTAAAACAAACTTTTAACTTGATTCTCTCAAAAGTTTTATTTAGGAAGCGTACCTACATGTGATGCTATTTACAATTCTCCTCCTAAAAACTAAATTTTCCTGCCCATGGCACATCCGTCTCTTGTAATGTCTATTCTCTCTCATGGTTGAAGGCTCCCAGTCTATTCCATAGACACATCCTAGGGCCTTTGACTGGAATGACCTGTACCTTAAAAAACACCTAGGTAAGCATTCTTGTGCTCCAATCTGACAAAGTTGGAAATGGCAAAAAATGAAGTAGTCTTTTTCCTCCTTTAACGAAGAATTCATTCTCACTATGTGTTTACTCCAAAGGGAGAATTGATATCCAACTCTCCATAAAACTCGAGCAAGCAGCTCTATAGTGCTATTGTACATGTATGCATACACGCATATACACACATACATAAATCCCTTTGTGATGTTTAGCTGCTAATTGAGTTGGAGGACTGACTTTCTGGCTGAACTTCAGTCTAAAAAATTTGATCAGACCAGCAGGCTGAGCTGGGACTACTACCATAGGCGACTACTTCTAAGACTTGCATTCCACATTTTAATATCTGAAAAATTTGCACGTGTGCTACAAGTGATGCTGTTAGATTAGATATCATCTTGTAACTGAAACAGTTCAGAAGCAGCATTACTTCAAATGCACTACTGTTACTGGTGGATCTTTGGGCACTGAACTTAATGCGGAGAATCTGTGGGAAAGGTTTCTACAGGTAAAGGTCATTTAGTGCAGCGGTCGCCAACCTTTGGGGCCTCACGGACCACAGGCTGGTGACCGCTAATTTAGTAGCCCCCTCTTCAGAACCCTCCCAGAAGGTCAAGGCTGGGGGTTTTCATTAGAGACACAGCTCAGGTAAAGTTCACTTTTTCAAACAATTTAAGGAAACTATGAATTTTATTTTTTTAAATGTGACTCTCCTATTCTTCTAGATTCTTTTGTTTTTGATTTCAGAGAGGGAGAGAATCATTGGTTGCCCCCTGCACGTCCCCTACTAGGGATTGAGCCCACAACCCTGATATGTGCCCTTGACTGGAATTGAACCCGGGACCCTTCAGTCCTCAGGCTGATGCTCTATCCACTGAAGCAAACCAGCTAGGGCTGAATTTTATATTTAAAAAAAAGCCAGGTTATATTAGTAAACATGCTCACCAAAGAAAAAAATTGCTACAGTATTTTTTAAATTTATGCTAGTCTGAATATTTCCACATTTTTTCAGATACTGTATCAGTGTAAATTGTAGGTTCAACAGAGCATAGAGAATCCTATAAAAATAAGTTTTATTCTCAAAATGGGCTCACAATATAAAACACAGATAAATGGATTAATTTTACTAATTTTTTTGGGATCATCTGTCTTATCAGATGCAACACAGTAGACAAGCAAGTAAAACACAGTCACTGGTTCCCCACCTGAGGCCTGTGACACGATGAAAAACAAACACTGGCCACCAGAGACAAGTCAGTCATCTTTTCACCTCCCCTCCCCTCCCCTCCTGTCACTCTTATGCCACTCGGCTCACTGTCTTACCATCCTGGCTACCCAAGAGAGCCAGGCTTGGGAAGAAAATGAGTCGAAAGCTTAAATAAAGCAAAAGCTCTTGCCTGAGACAGCACTGCAAGTCAGACCAGCAGGTGTGGCCCTCTCTCCTGACATGGCCCTCAGAGCCTTTTCCTTTAGGTCAGAGACCGCCACAAAGGCCTGGCTGACCTTGTGTGCCCTCCCTCACTTGGCTTGTGCTGGGCAGGCAGAGTGTGAAGGGCGGTGGGATCTCAGGGAAGCAGACATGGCTCACGTGTTCCATTCAGAACTTCTGGAGGAATTTGAGGACAAGGTCCCGCAGTCGTACCCTGAGCATCTCGTCATTGTCACAGATGATGTGGGTTGAATCTTCCTCTATCTGGATGAGGGTCTCAGCTTCTTGGAGCAGGACGATGTGGCCCTTGGCTGTGTCCTCTACTTTGATGTCACTGAAGCCATGCTGCTCCAACAGAAAAGAGGAGGAGGTTGGTGGGGACTCTGAGGAGCAGCGACTGACCGCAGGCAGGGGGGTATTTCAGCAACTGAGAACCCTAACCACGGCCCTTCCCAGACAGCTAAGCTCAGTGTCTAGAAACCGGCGTGTCTGACCCTCCTCAGTGAATCCTTCAGACCAGACCTCCTGCAGTTCAACCCGAGTTCACACAGAGCGGCCGCGGACAACGCAGGGGCTCAGGGTGCCGACTGTCGGCAGAGCTGAAAATCCACACATAACTTCTGGCTCCCCAAAAACTTAGCCACAGTTGGCCCTCGGCGCCCACCAGGAACTGGTTCCAGGACCCCCTGTAGATACCAAACCTGTGGGTGTTCAAGTTCCTCATATGAAATAGTGTTAACAATGCTCTCCATCTGTGGATCGAAAATACTGTTTCTGATCTGTGGGTGCAAAACCCAGGGAGATGGAAGGCTGACTGGATGTATTGAAAAGGCTCCATGTATAAGTGGAACGGCACACTTCAAACCTGTGTAGTTCAAAGGTCAACTGTACTTCAAAAGAGGCCCCCGAACATGCAAAACAAAAGAGAATTTCTGTAACCTGCGTGCACTTTTGTGATTGAGGAGCACAGCCCAGTGCCTGGTCAGGTCAGGGGTCTGGGACACTGGGCTCCCCGCCAGCAGCCTCCGCGCCAAGCCCATGAGCCCTGGTGACAAGGCTCAGTCCTGCCCAGGAAAATGCCATTCCTCACAGCACAAGCCCGGTGATCGGGCACATCCCGCTCAGGGAGAAGGAAATAACGCCGCACAGCAAATGCCTCTCCAGCCGTCTCCGATGCGAATCACAGGACTTGCTTACACATCAGACGTAATGTTGAGAAAAAAGAAAAGAAGTGGAAAGAAGACCGATCTGCCTGAAAGGGATGCCAAACAGGTGAGGAACCAGACCTGAGGAGCTCCACCTAGTTCTCGCGAGCACACCTGTGGGGTGGGGCAGACGAACGTCCCTCCTGCAGAAGGAACGCGGCAGAGATGGTGGAGGCAACAGGGTCAGGTCCTGGGCTCAGCGCCCGGGTCACCTGGGCGCTGAGCTGGGCAGAAGAACTAAGTAAAGGTCTTTCCGGGGAAGCAAGTTGTTTAAAAGACAAGTCGAGGGTGAGTCCCGGCACCAGGGACCGGGGCTGCTGCAAGGTCATGAGGAGGCACTTACTGGTATGTCCCCCACTCGACGCCCATGGAGCACCCACAGTACCACCAGGGGCCGGGGAGCCGCACAACCTGGTGGAAGCCCTTCCTTCAGGGACAATGAAATGACAATGGAGAAAACAAATCCCAATAAAGAGAGCTTTTCCCATGTGGAAGCACTCAGCCACTGAGGGACTTAGTGTGGACGAACGGCAGCAGCTGATGGTTTAAAAGAAGAAAGTCTCTTTTCCTGGAACTTTTTATTCCAGTTAGTTGCAGTTCTTGCAAGAAGCAGCATGAATAATACGTTTAGCTAATTCCCTCTTTCTAGCAAGGATTCTGTGATTCTGTAAACATTAAAATCTTTGAAGTTCTGTGACTGAAGCCAAAATTCTAAAAACCTTTAAGGTTAAATTATTTTCCTTATAATTGTAGTTGAGAAGCCTGCTCCTTGGGAGGGGCGGCCATTGGGACAAGGTGTGACCAGCTGCTGCGATGGAAGAGGGACCCCTTTCTCTGAGGCAACGCCTCACAACTCCCGCCCGGCAATGGCGAGCTCGCGGGGACCCAGTAACACTGCCCCTTCTCCCGACACTCCCCCGAGACTCATCCCTGGGACCAGGCCACGCCAGCCGGGGCTTGTGGAGAAGGGAGGGCAGACCCTTCTCCCTCCCCCATCCCCGCCTGCTCGTCTGCCACAGGTTTCTGAGAAAGGCCTCAGCCTAGCTGCTCAAGGAGTGGCACCTGACGAGGCTGTCATCTCGCTACCTGGTACTGGATGGAAGGAGGGCCCGCTCCGTGCACCTCTCACTCTCCCCCAGGCTGCCCCTGGCATGACCTTGGACCAGGCAGACGCCACAGGGACAGGACTCAGTGGAGACCAAACCAAGTGGAAAGCAGGAGGCACGGAGAGAGAGGACAGCTCCTGGGCCGTGCAGACGTGCGAACGCGTGCTCACCTTCTCCAGGGTCTGCACGAACTGCTCCACTGGGATGGAACCGCTCAGCAAGGGCTTCAGAACCTTGCAGTCGGGGATGTCATC
This sequence comes from Myotis daubentonii, assembly GCF_963259705.1. Classification (NCBI taxonomy): domain Eukaryota; kingdom Metazoa; phylum Chordata; class Mammalia; order Chiroptera; family Vespertilionidae; genus Myotis; species Myotis daubentonii. The sequence goes on from NC_081844.1 coordinate 35,896,152, forward strand.
CGTCACCCGCTTTCTCTTCTTACCACCTGTGGGCTGGATTGGCCTGGGCGGGGGCTGGAGCGGGAGGGAACATGGGTCAGGACACACACAACCTGTGGGCACCCCAGGCCCAGCTAGCCTGGTGCCGCCTGTGGTGTCAAGTCTGCAGGCCCCGGGGCTCCACCTGGAGTCCTCAATCCGCATAAGCAAATGCCAGCTCTCCACACATCACACCTTATTTGGCAAAGACACCACCTTTGATAAAGAGCCACGTTCAATTTTTAACTGATTCAGTTCAGTGTTTTCTGAGTAAATTGTTAACCCGTGTTGGCAGTTGCAGGTGCAGCAATAGCACAGCCGCAAGGGACACTGGCTGTGGGTCACTGACTGGTGAGGACCCTCCTGGCCCAGAGAAGGTGCCCGTAACGCCGCGGCGAGAGACTTCTGTGAGGGCCAGTCACACGGAGCACGGGGCCCAGCACAGTGTCCCGCACACTTCACACTCCCACGATGCAGGGCGAGCGGTGACGCAGACCAGCTCTGCAAGGTGCTACCCACCCACGTGGAGCTGTACAGGGAGGCCCAGGCCCTCGGCCCCGATGGCAGCTGTGCTTAGTATTTCTGGGCCTCGGTGGGAGGGTGCCACCTGGGCTGATTTTAAAGCTCCCCTCCCCCAGCACCACCTAGTGCCCTGCAGTGCTGGGTGGGCACCCGCGGAGCTCTGAGTGATGGGGAACTTCCAGAGCCGTGAGCAGCACTTAGGATGATGGGTGGCCCCATCTCTGTGAATGGCAGTTTCTCTTCCCCTTTCTCTCTAAGGCGCTGGCCAGTGAGCAATAAGCAGTGGAGGGTTTACAGGCAGCGCCCTCTTTAGGTCTCGCATCTGATCCGTTAGGTAGTCTGGTCCCCGGGTTCGCTGGTTTGGGAAGTAGTGTCCAGGAGCCGGCTGAGTGCTAGGGCGTTGTGCGGAGGGAGCTGTAGTTCCAGGCCCTGGAGGTTCCCGGGGTCCCGCCCGGCCACCCTCCCCCGCGGTACCTGAAGCGCGTGCTTGTTGTCTTTAGTGTGCAGCACAGCCGAGACGGTTGCCAAGGAAACGCCAGGCTTCATCTCCATGGGCACCAGTGAGTCTGCGAGCTGGAAGCAAAGGGGTTTCGGTCAGGCCCTCTCATCTGGGGCATGGGGGCTACAGCTCCGCCCTCTGTGCAGAGCTCCCCACGCGTCCCTGCCAGCCTGCTGGGAAAGGTACCAATCGGCAAGTGTTATAAAGCTGAGCCTTTAAAGGTCACCTTTATTTTATTTTATTTTGCATTTTTATTTACATTATTTTGGTCTAAAATGACCAAATGGCCCTTGCTGGTTTGGCTCAGAGGATAGACAGAGTGTCAGTCTGTAAAATGAAAGGTCCCGGGTTCGATTCCGGTCAAGGGCATGTACCTGGGTTGCAGGCTCCTCCCCGGCCGGGGCTCATGCAGGAGGCAACCAATCAATGTGTTTCTGTCTTTCCCTCTCTCTAAAAATCAATGGAAAAATATCCTTGGGTGAGGATTAAAAAACAATAATAAATGACCAAATAACTTCAGGGAAGAAAGAAGGTAAAAAATTAATTTTTAACCCAAACTACATCACGCAAATTATCTATTATCTCTCTCTACTGCAATAAAGGAAGGAAGGAAGGGATGACAGAGGGAAGGCGTGCGGTGGCAGATAAGCTGGGCTGAGGAGGGAAAGAGAACAAACCAGTGTCCCAGGCACAGTCCCGCGTGCTTTGCCTGGAGGCCTCCCCAGATTCCTGCGGTTACCGGTGCCGACCCTGCTGCTTTCCCCTTTGTTAGTCAACACCCAGCGGACAGCACGCCCGCAGCCTGCCCGGGGCTGGCATCTGAACCGCGACCACCTCCTCTCCACCTCTGGCGGCTCCGGGAAGACACCCAAGTCTTCTCTGGTAGCTCGGAGCCTGCGGACTAACGCGACTTGCAAATGTAAAGCAGTGCCCGCTCTTCCCATTATCTTTTTTAAAGATACATTTTTCAAAGAAGATATGTTAGTTATGTTAACATCTAATGGGTTTATATTACTTTGGAATGAATTAATAAATATTTTTAAATTTGTTAGTTTTAACTTCTAGTTAGCAAACATTAATATCATCCGCATAAACAAAAGCTCTTTGGGCTCTGTTTTTGTTTTTCCCTCAAGGATATTTTTTCCATTGATTTTTGGAGAGTGAAGGGAGAGGGAGAAACAGAGAAACACTGAATGTGAGAGACACATCAGTTGGTTGCCTCCCTCATGCCCCTGACCAGGGCTGGGAGCCTGCAAACAAGGTACGTGCCTTTGACGAGAATTGAACCTGGGACCCTTCAGTCGGCAGGCCGACGCTCTATCCACTGAGCAAACCGGCTAGAGCTGGGGTTCTAATTTTTAACAAGTCTTGATACCACAGTTTGAGAACGGCTGGATTAACGTGTTGAAATCTAAACCTAACCCTTCAACCTCACTGTACAACTCTAAGTTAGAAAGTAAATACAAAGATGATCCAAAGATTGGGCCAGCATCTCGCACTCTGAGATGAGCAAAATGCAGAGAAAATGAAAAGCAAAATCCTGTATGTTAAACAATCTTAACATCCGGAGGTGCAGATGGTTAGCTCCATGTTGGTGTTACAAACAAAACAAAAACTTTGCTTCTTTTTGGAGGGGGAACATGCTTTCTTCTCTCCCCATAAAAAAATATCATTATTAATGTTAACTACTGAAACAAAACAAACACTGGCAATATGAACCTAAGGGTTGGCAGCAGGAGGACCCTGGACTGAAGGCTGGCCGACAGGGCGATGGAGCTGGTTACCCAGGGACCTGCAGGTGCACAGGGCGGGCAGGGCAGGTCTCAGAGCTGCTACTCTGTTCCTACAGCATTTGAAGGGCTTCGTGAATAGAACGGGGTGCTGTGCACCCCCTGCAGCGACCTTCCCCCCCTCCCCCCAGTCAATCCCTTCCTTCTCTGGCTCAGTGTCAGAGGTGTAACAGCAGATGTAGTCTTTTCTTCTGGTGACTTAGAAAGGGAACAGGCAAGTTAACAAGGACTGTTTAATCATGGGTAAGGATAAACTTGGGCATGAGAAATGCCAGAAACCAATTAGTCAGATGGTTTCTCGGTGGACGTCTTAATATTTTTGTTTCTGTCTTGGAAACAACATGCGGCTTCCTTTTGCCTCTAGTATGGAAACTGGGACTCCCGGGATGGGCCTGTCCATTGTGGGGCTCACATTTTCAGTGCGAATTGACCTGGGGGCTCCACTCTCACCTAAAAGACAGGATCTGTAACCTGTGTTGGGGTGACCTTTGTGGACAGACATGTTGGTGGTCACCTGAGGTTTTCTCAGGGCAGAGCAGGCATCTCTCACTCTGAGATGAGCAAAATGCAGAGAAAATGAAAAGCAAAATCCTGTATGTTAAACCACCTTAACATCCGGAGGTGCAGATGGTTAGCTCCATGTGCCAAGTCGAAGCACTGTGCCCGTCTCATAGAGCGGGTGACAGTCCATGGGAAGTGCTTAGTATTGTCCCATAGGGAGGGTCCATAAACAGGTAACTTCCATTATAATTAGGCAGAGGAGCCAGGAGGCCGGGCTAGTGAGGTATGGAGCAAGGACAACTGGGCATTCAGAGCTGAGAGTTTTTATCCCCTCGGTCATGAGAGGATGTGGCCTGAAAGAGGAGCACAGAGCCTGCTGCACGCTATCCCTGGCTCTCAGCATCCAAGAAAATTCATGGAGGCAGCCCTGCCACTTCTCAGGAATGAACTGTAATTAGAAATGCAAGTCAGCTGCTCAGCTGAGAGGGCGAGAGGAGGGTTTGAGCGGCTGCATTCACAATCTCTAACGAAAAATTAATAATTTTCCTTTTAAAGAATTAGCAGACCACAAACATCCAAATGACCATCAAAGTAGTCTATGTGAGAAGCCGTACATCTTTCCACAGTATTGCTTAAGGTGTCTGTGATGACTCCTTTCAAAAAATTGCCTTTATGACCCATTTATAAGGTTTATAAGAAAACTGGTATCATTGCTTTGACGTTATAATTTGGCTTGGGCTGAAATCACCTAGCTTTTTCACTCCACCTTGGTCACCAGTCTTCACTACAAATGAGTTTTCGGATCGCCTCCAGCAGTCACTCCACTTACTCCTCCCTCCCCCGCAGGGGTGAAGAGCTGCCTGGAGTGACTGCACTGGGCACATACTCCATGCTCTCAGAGCCTGGGGCCTGGACTACCCCGCCTCTCTGTGCGTCCCCTGCAGGAAGAGGGGTTCTCGTCCTTGCCCGTTCTCCCCACATTTGCCCTCTCTCCAGCCGGGGCTCACAGTAGACACTGTCACTTCTTCAGTCTGGCCACACTGGCTGCAGAGAGCACGGGCCCTGTGGCGGCTCCCTCCAAGGGTCCAGGAGTGAAACGAGAATGGGTGTAACGTGTGGGTGACACACGTGTGGTAGTGAAGAGCAGACTGCTTGCATTAAAAAAAAACCCACCTTGACTGTTCTGTGTTGGTGAATCACTTTTATCTAAGTCAATTCTTATTTTTAAACCTCACCTGAGGATATTTCTTCCATTGATCTTTAGTGAGATAGTGGGAAAGAGGGAGGGGGGCGGAGAGAGAGAAACACTGATGTGAGACACACTGCCTGGCTGCCTCCTGCACTTGGGGCCTGGAATGGAACCCAGACCCTTCAGTCTGTGGGCTGATGCTCTACCCATTAAGCCAAACAGGCCGGGATCTAAGTCAATTATTGAAATTCATTTGATCTCCTTTATCTATTGCTCTTAATTAAAATAACTGAGGGTAACTCTGGGAAGGACTGCATGTCCCGGAAACCGAGTCCCCACTGGTGGCACCTGGCCCTGCCCCACCACCAGCCTTTGTTGGGCAGGAAATGAGCACCACCCGGAGCTGAGACGTCAGTCCCAGACCTGGACATTATTCTGAACTCCAAAGAGAATTCTGGGGACACTGTTCTTAGTAAGTTTCCTGCCTCTTTTTATTGTTTGCGAAAACCATGTTCGAGCGACCTGCCTGCCATTTCGGGAGCCGGGCACTGACTGCTGCCTGCCTCCCCCAGACCAGCCTCTCACGCAACCTACAGGTCCCCACGACGGTACGCTGTGTAACGGTTCCCTGTTAACACAGGCTCAGATCCCATGTAACTAAACTATTTAGACTTCAACAGACCACGTCCGTAGATCAAAATCCGGGCCTCCCGGGTCGCATGCAGAACCTTAATCGGAGCAGCAGTCAGCAGCCCTGATGTTCCCAGCTGTCGCTTCACTACTTGGAAAATGTGAATGAAAACATGAAATCCCACCTCTTCCCACCGACTTGTTTAAGGGCTTACGGGGCTCTGGTTCACACACATTTGACACAAACCCGAAAAGAAAGCCAGGGCTGCTCCCAGAGACGCCCGCTCACCTCCGGCATGATTTCGATCTTCTCGTAGCGCCGCTTGAAGGGCAGGGCGAGGACCTCGGCGCGCCGGTAGGACATGGGCGGCGGCTGGCAGTCGATCATCAGGTCCATCCTGTGGGCCTGCGCGGGCGGCGGCTGCGTGTACTGCTCGGGGCAGACCACGTGCAGGGGCTGAGCGACCGGGGGATGGGAGGGGGGAGGAGGGAGAGGAGGCCGTGAGGCAGAGCAGCCCGTTCAGAAGCCCCTTCCTCAGCTGCTCCTCCCTTTTGGCACAGACAAGGCTCAGCACTTCCAGGCCACTGTGAACTTTCCTCTCAAACCCAAGTGGCCAGAGAGGAGAGATGAGTGCCGTGGGGGACAGAAGGGCAACTTCAGGCAAGCCCTGCACCGTAGCCATGGTGACAGGCAAGGCACCTTCTACCTGCCTCAGAGCCGACTCCAGTCCCAGCCTGAGGACTCCCCGTCTCTCACCCGGGAGACCAGGCAGCCTCTCCAGTTTCAGCACCGGCCGGCTGAGGGGCTGGACGAGGACCCGCTGGCTTAAGGAATGCGGGTGAAGTTGCCCAGGAATGGAAACCACAGGCTCTTCACCACCCAGCGTGCTGGGCACAGGGGGCGGGGGTCACACCACCCAGCAGCCCGAAGGCGGGAACTGCTCCAAGCCCGGCCAGAGAAAGCCACACTCTTCCCTGCCCTCCTGGGCCTCAGCCTTCCCGGCCTCTCGCTACATTTCCTCTGAGTTTTGTGTTGGCGTCTCTCATCCTGCGGTCAGAGACTGCGGAGGAGAGTGAATGCCCGGCCGCGGCGTGAGGGGCATCACACCTGCTGAGGGAGGAGCTGGGAGTCGGGTGCGGGCCACCGTGGCCCTCGTTTGGGGTCCTGAAGATACCGTGGGGGGGGGGGGGGGGAGTCAGAGACGCCCCTGCCTGTTCTCAGCCATCCTTCCCGACAATTCCAACTGCCTCCCCACCCCCAACCCTCAAACACCCCCGCCCAGTGTAGCTGACCCCGTGTGGCGGTTTTCATCCATCCCCTGCTCTCTCTCCAGTCTCCTTCTGTCCAGATGTCTTCCCTTTACCTCCCACCTCACCCAACTACTTCTCCCCTTGCTCTGGGGCAGAAAGTGCAAAATGCAAACACGCAGCAAACGAAAGCAAGAACAAAAACCAAACCAAACTGAACTTCCGAAGAAAAGCAAAACGACACTGCTCCCCTTCTATCCCCCACTGCACTCCCAGCTATCCGTCCAGGTCCCAGGGAAGCTGCCTTTGGCTCTGTGAGGACTTTTTGGGGGGTTGGGGGGCCAGCTGGCTTTTAACTGGACACAAATGGTCCTCACAGAAAGGACAGTCTTTACGCCTGCTCCTCCTTCCCACCTGGAGTTCACAGGAATGGACGCTTCCTTCGGGGTGTGAAGCCCACGCTGAAGTGTGAAGGGAAATGCCCAGCTCTGCAGACGCTGAGCCGCTGTGGGAGGAAGGAACGCCCCCAGAGGCCCCGCCCTCGCACCAGACACACCCACGGAGGCCAGGACACAGGTCACAGGAGACACTGGCACGGTTGCCTTGGTTACCTGCACTTCTTTGAGCAGCTTTGACACTTGGATGAAATTCAGCCGGGTATCAATGGGGCAGTAAATGCATTTCATGGCCAAGGGCTGGTAGGGAGCCAGTGCCTCCAGGTACGAGAAGTCGGGTTCTAAGGAAAGCACAGATGAGACGAATTAAGTGCGGGGAGCAGAGCGGCTGCCCTGCGAGGAGACGGCTGGTACGGTCAGGGCAAGCAGGTGTCAGAAGGGTGAGCCAGTGAGTAAGTGCTCCAAGGGGCCGGGCCCCTCATCACCAGAGAGAGGAGCCACTTACCCCCAGGGACAGGGAGAGACCAGGGCGAACCCTGTAGGATGGGGGGGCAATGGCAGGTATGAGTGTGAATAAAGGGGTCGATGAGCTAAATGAGGGATAAATAAGTGGGTGAGAAGAGAAAGCTCTTGTTTGCAACAAAATACCAGTTAATAAATGCAAAAGAAATGATAAAAATTGTTTAGAAATCACTGTCTGGCAACCATCACAGTAATAACGTATTCAGTCCCGAATCATCAGTAAATGCTACAAAAGTTAGATGAAAATTTGAGGAAGACCAGGACACACACACAGACTCAGTGTCCCACAAGAGATAAAATACAGAACAGTAACTTCAGAGTGAAGAAATGTGGCCCTGGACTCTAGTGCTCCGGGTCAACACTCAGGCCGGAGGCCAGCACAGGCCACAGAAAGATGCACCCAGAAGAAAACGGGAAGGGCCTGGACCCCATGGGAGCAAAGTGCTACTCCTGTCGGCAGAGCCCAGCACATCCCGACGGGGACCCACCCTGTCACGACGACCAGTTGTTCCCCAAGAGGCACTCGTGCTGTCTGCTTGGGGGGGACGGTTCTCTCCGCCTGAGGAGCTGCCCCGCTGGGTCCGAAGACCTGGCTCCCCCCTGGCGTGCACACAGCCTGCCCCCATGTGCTTCCTCACCTGCACACCTGCTGTGCTCACGACAGCTGCCCAAGTGCCCACATGTTTACATTAACACCCTCCGGTGGATCCTGTTTCCTTAAGAAGAGCACGTAGGAACCCCCATATGGGCCAGCACAGGGAGGGTGGCTGACCCCTCTTTTCATCCACTGTGCGAGCTGCAATTCCCATCGTCATTGTAACACAACTGGAAGAACTGGTCCAAAACTTGTGACTCTAGCAGACATCACGCATGTGGACACGTCTGTTCTCGAAGCCCAACTAACCAGTTTAAACTTAAATTCATTATTCAGGGCGGTCACAGACAATCGCAGAGCCTTGACTTCGTCCAGCTGGCTAAAGAAAAGTTTATACAGAGCGGGTGTGCCACTGTCCATGAGTCAGCACCTCCTCAAACAGGAGAGACCACCCTTGGTCCCACTGCAGGCGACGTCCCTGCACGGCCCTGCTCAGCAGAACCAGACAGCGGTGAGCTTCTGGGTGTCAGGAATCAAGGTTCGGTGGCTGACTTCCTCCGCCAGGGCTGCAAGGGGACCCGGGAAAGAAGCAGCTGGCAGCTGCTCTCTGATTCTGCACTTCCTGCCAGCGGGGTGTCGGCAGGAGCGGGCCCGCACCCAGGCTGGCCACCTTCTCCTGCTGGACATAGCGATTTCACCAACACTGACCCAGCCAAGGCCACTTGGTGACCACGATGGACCCAGACAAAAACAAGACCCCCCTCCACCCCCGCCCCCGTAATCCTGCCTGAACCACAGCACTGTCCGCACCACACACATTACCTACCCGGCTCCACTCTTCCTGCCTCTGGCTACGAGTCACTGAGACACCCAATCCATGTCACACGTCTGTGACCCCGCCTCACGCCTGCCTGTGGCCGCGTTTCCCCTCATCGCCATGAGTCAGTCAGCCCGAGTTTGTTTAAGCACCGTTTGCTCCCGGAGGCCTCTGGCTGACGGCACTGTTTGCTCACAAACAGGCTGAGCACGGGGAGGACCCACAGGGTCCCTGACCCCGAAGCTGTGGGCACAGTAGCCTCTGCTCCATGAAGTTTAAAATAACTGTAAGACGGCACCCAAGCAACAGCTCTGTGTGCAGGCCCTGCATGAAGTGCCTTCTCACACGACCCACCCAACACACAGCTGCCCAGGAGAGGGCCACCTCGGGCTCCAGGTCACAAGGGGAGCCAGGCTTCAGGGGCGGAGGCAGCTTGGCCGAGGGGACAGCAAGTTGGATGACTTCAGAGCAAGGTTTTTTACTGCACAGCCCGTAAGACGTTCAAATGTCGAGGCTGTCCGAGGGCCTTAAATTGATCACATAATATAGCAATTAAGTAAAAACTCTACTTGGTCTCATTAATGGACTTATTTTACTCTGAGGGGTTCATTCTCCAGAAAAAAAACCTGCAGTTCAAGCCGGAGCGAACTTTCACCAAAGCAGAAAGATCCAGTTCAGGAAACGAGCCCTAAAGGTAAACAGGCTGGCGACTAGGACTCCCTTGAAGCAGTTTACGCAGCCCTCCCCTCAGCAGTGCGGTGAAATCTGTCTCTGGGGAAGAGCTGCAAACACGGATGCAAAAGCTTTGACAGTTACTTACCAAGACCTTGTGCTTTACCTGACTCTTTCCCTGGATTCTTTATCCTTTAATATTTATGACAAAAGAGTGTTCATACTTATGCCTTATTTTAAAAACTATCTCTGGCCCTGACTGGTGTGGCTCAGTTAGTTGGAACATCGTCCTGTACACCAAATGGTCACAGGTTCAACTCCTAGGAAGGCAACTGATCCATGTTTCTCTCTCACGCTGATGGTTCTCTCTCTCCCCCCGCCTTACCCCCTCTCTCTAAAATCAATAAGCATATCCTTGGGGGAAGATTAAAAAAAAATTGTCCCCCTAGCCAGTCTGGCTCAGCGGATGGAGCGTCGGCCTGCAGACTGAAGGGTCCCAGGTTCAGTTCTGGTCAAGAGCATGTATCTCGGTTGTAGGCTCATCCCCGGCCCTGGTTGGAGCGTGTGCGGGAGGCAACCAATCGATGTGTCTCTCCACAAGATGTTTCTCTCTCTCTGTCTCTCCCCCTCCCTCCCACTCTCTCTAAAAATCAATGGAAAAAAATCCTCTGGAGAGGATTAACAGCAACAACAAAATTGTCCCTGGGTCTCTACTTGGTAGGTGAGCTCAGTGATGGTCCCAGCGAAAGGGCAGGGCGTGACTTACCTGTGAATATGACAGTGTTGAGACTGGACTTCCCCCAGAGCTCCATGAAATGGACCACGTCCCCAAACCGGAGGGAAGGGTGCCCAGTGAACACCACGCACGGCTGCCTGAAGTCGTTGCTGAAGTCGCCGTGGATGCTGGGGTAGTGCTTCAGCTTGTTGGTCTGAATGAGCTAGAATCGATATACAAAACGTTAGCCTGTCTGGGTGGGAGGGAGGCCAGAAGTAAATTAAAAATACAAGTGAATCTCATTATAATTTGCCAAAGATTAACATTTTTTAAATCTAGAATGTAACTTTTTCACTCAATGGAAGCTTTTCAGGTTGTTACGGCTGATGCAGTCCTGTCTGCCTTTATAGCGGGGGTGGGAGCATCCGGCCCTCGGGCCGCACAGGGCCCACAAAATCATTTGGTCTGGCCCTGCCAAGGCATTGGGGTGAGTTAATGACATGTTTAACCAAATACAGCAGGCTAATTTAAAAAAAAAAAAAAAAAATATATATATATATTTTTTTTTTATTGATTTTTTACAGAGAGGAAGGGAGAGGGATAGAGAGTTAGAAACATCGATGAGAGAGAAACATCGATCAGCTGCCTTCTGCACACCCCCTACTGGGAATATGCCCTTAACCAAGGTACATGCCCTTGACCGGAATCGAACCTGGGACCCTTCAGTCCATAGGCCAACGCTCTATCCACTGAGCCAAACCGGTCAGGGCGAGCAGGCTAATTTTTAAGTTGGTAATTTTGTACGGCCCGCGAATGATGTTGTAAATATCCAAGCGGCCCTTGGCAGAAAAAAGGTTCCCCACCCCCTGCTTTATAGCTTCCTGACACTCCGAGCCCTGGCCCCCAAGTCCCCGGTCTCAGGTCACCTTCCCAAAACATGTGCTTCACCCAGTTCTGCCACCAGTACACACCTCCCACAAGAGCCACTCTTTACCCACACGGACCTCCTTTGGAGCGTCAGTTCCTGTGGCAGCTTCATAATGACCAAGGCCACACTGGCTCTCGGAAGCCTGGGAGCTGTGACATCATCGCACAGAGAGCTAAGGCAGAGGCAGGCCGTGCACAGCCCCAAACTTGCCTCAAACGTTTATATTTGGAACCAAAAAGGTCTCCCTTCCAGCCCAATACTAGATAATACCCTCCCAACGTCAGGCCGACCCAAGGCAACACCGTGTACAGCCACAGCCACAGACAGCATCTTAGGACCCTGGGCAGACACTGCCTGCTGCCTCGACCCTGCCCCCACCTCCCTACTCCAGCATCGAAAGGTCAGATCCCAAAAATCCAGACGTCAGAGACCCTAGGTGTCCACTAAGCCAAAGGGAATTTTGCCCGGAGGTGCTGTTGAGTGGGTGATGGAATTACCATGACACGGGTTAATCCTGAGGCAAGCCCTCGTGCAGAAGGGGGTCTGGAAACTGTCATTGGTGTCACGTGCTCCGATGGGACATGCACAGTAGGGAGCAAGCCCTCAACTCCCACTTTCCTCCCAAGTTACAAGCAAACAAAACTGACGTTCTTTCTGTAACCTAGCTGGCCACGGTCGTTACCTGCCCCAGTTAAATGGGTGAGCGCTGTCTAAAAGACAAATAAGTCTACTGGATCCAGAGACGTCAAGGAGATGAATGGGTCTCTAAGAATAGCACGTCTTTGCACGTAACTTGAGTCACTTTCCAGGCATCACCTAGAGTTCCTGCAGTTCTCCTGATCAATGCACAGGACCCAAGATAAATTCATCTCTTATTTTGTCGCTTGGACCGAACTGTCCAGGGACTACTGCATCTGACCATCCGGAATTACCACGTGCTCTGGAGGGTACCCTACTGCCAGTTCCCTAAAGTGCTGATGCCAATGTAAACATCTTCAAATTATGTATGTTATAATATATATAAACATAAAACACACACATATACATAAGACAAAAATTGGGAGAAATTCTATTGTGTGGTAGAGAAAATGGTTAAGAACATTATAGTATGTGCACATGATACGCCAGATTAGGCTGCAATAATAATACGAGACACACAGGAAAATGCCGGTGATACAATGTTTGGTGGAAGAAAAAAAACTGAAACAAAACAGGGCACACAGCTGCATAGAAACACTCATCCATCCTGTGAGGGAGGGAAATTTTCCTGTTTTTTAAAAATTGAGGTATAATTGACAAGTAACATTACTTCCAGGTATGCAAGCAACATCATCACTTGGTTGTATGTACATCATAAATGGTCACCACGGTAAGTCTAGCTGACATCTGTCGCTGTATAGTCACAATTTCCCCTTGTGACGAGGACGTAAGATCTGCTGTGAGCAGCTCTCAGCATTAACTCTGGTCACCGTGGGCACAGGACACCCCTGGGACTCATTTGTTTACAACTGGAGGTTTGTGCCTTTTGACCTCCAATTTTTTAAATTGATATGTTATCATTTTCATCATTAAAACTTCACATCTATGATTAACATAACTGGAAAGACTTTACAATAAAAAATCTGCTATGCAAACATTTTGGTAGATAATAGAATAGAATTCCTCGTGCAGTCAACGGAACAGAGGGAGGCTACGAAGGGTGAATGCACTGGTCATACGGTGTTAGTAAGGGGAAGTGATGGACCTGGAGTTAGAACACTCCACTGTCATCGCCTATGGGAAACAAGGGCGATGAGCTTACGTAAGGATTTCACTTTTGTCTAATGGCCTGCTATCTCCATCCATGTCCATTCACCTAAAGTTCTTTCTGAGTGAAAGAATGGTCTCTGATCCCAGCAGACCATTTTCTTACCTCTGCATGAGGAAAAGGTGGTTCTGGGAGATACACCTTCGTCTGCTTGTTGTGACAAAGCCTTAAAGAGGAAAAGCGGATAAGCCAGTCAGCTGGGCACACAGGCTCATTGGTGCCACCTAGTGGTAGCAGTGAATAAGTAATAAGTACAAGTAAAAATGTCCTGCAGTGACTCTCAGCATCTACAGAATAAAATCCAGTGTCTATAGAGCACTCAGGACAGAAAACTCTTTTAAGCACTTTTTTAAGCTTTAAAATTCTTCAATACATTTTTTCTTAAGACGTAACCTTGTTATTTTGAAATAATCTTAGATTTACAGGAAAGTTGCAAAGATAGTTGAGCTCCTCGTATGTCCTTCACCCACTGCCGCCGATGTTAATATCATGCACAACCGTGATACATTTGTTAAAATAAAACATTAACATCAGTACATTACGACGAGCCAAGTTCCAGACCTGACTGACATTTCACCAGCTGTCCCGCGAATGTCCTTCTGACCCAATCCAGGACTGTGTTGACTGGCTGAGCGCAGTATCAAGGGGAGAGTGACATACCCTTTTCAGAGACACAACTCTCTGCTTGTCACAGCCACTGAGCTGCACTGGCAACTCGAACTGGGGAGTAAGTGTCTCAATCCCCCGGCAGACATGAATGACGTGCACAGGGATGGAGAAGCCGCCTGAGTGTGCACACAGAAAAAGATCCCACCACAACGAAAAGGGGAGAGTCCTTAGGAAGAGCTGAGGGGCAGCATATGAGATGTGGCAGAGATGAGGCACACATTCCTTTTTCATGAGAAACTTAGTAGCACAGTGTGTCCGGGAGGCCACCACACCACTCACAGGGATGACACACTCTGTATGTGTTTGCACAGCCCTGAATGCTTGGAAACACCACCCTAAGGCACTACTGGGTGCCGGGTGACAGCTGACCTGTTTCCTCCTCCCGCCCTTCTTTTGGCCAAGGTGCGTTAGATTCAAACAGGCATCTAAGGAGTCCTAAAAAGGCTCACGGACATCTTACTGTTCAGTAATTTACTCTCCCTACGTTTGATCAATGTCCTGTAATAAAACTTAATTTTGTCACATGTCATGCTATTAAAATGAAGATATAGAGTTTTCTTTCAGATTTGGCATTAGAAGTGTAGACAACATGAGCGTGGGCTTTAACATCCTTTTCGCGTCTAGGATGCAATTTTACTTTGTAACAGCAGGCAGAAGACAGCATGTGAGAAGATAAATGGTAGCATTTCTGTTGCTAGTCTGGAAAGTGCTGGCTAAGTTACGTCTTTATCTTTGGTCCTCCCTCCCTTCCCAGCTACTCTCCAGCAGTTAGCCCTGTGACAGACTTGGCCTTCATTAGCACAGCTTCGCATCCCAGTACGGGAACGCCACAGAATGAAAGTCTCCCAGGACCGTGGGAAGAAGTGGGATCATTTCTGTTCTTACTGCTTGACTGTGCTGCCTCAAAGTAGAACTCAGAGAGAACACAGACATACCACTCAGCAAAGATCTGGGAAAACTCGAGGGAGCTGTTAGCCACGGGGGAGATGAAGTAGAAGGGGATGCTGGAGAGGCCGGCCGAGTCGATGTACTGGTACAGGCACTCCAGGAGGTCGTAGATCACCCCCGACGGGTAGCAGGGGACCAACACGTTTCCTCCGTTCCGGACGGTCAGCGCTGTGGAAGTTGAAGCCAGGAGGAAAATGGTAGTATCAAAAGAACAGCTTTATAAAAGTAGAATGGAACGTGTATACAGTATATGGATTTGTTTCATTTTCCTACTTCTGTGGGAATGTTAGCGTCCCCCCAAGTCCACACACTGAAGCCCTGACTTGCCTTGTGGTGGTTTATGGGCAGGGCTTTGGGAGGTCATTAGGGTTAGATGAGGGTGGAGCCCCCAGGAGGGGATTCGTGCCCTTATAAGAGGAAGAGACACCAGAGCTGCCCCTCTCTGCTATAGACACAGCAAGAAGGTGGCCTCTGCTAGGAGGGTCCTCACCAGGACCTCACACGCTGGCAACCTACTCACAGCCTTCCCAGCCCCCTGAACAGAGAGGTAAACATCTCTTGTTAAGCCTCCCAGTCTATGGTATTTTGTTACAGTAGCCAGAGCTGACTAAGACATTAGCCAACCGGCACTTTTCTAAAAGAAAGGCAGGACTTCTTGATTTTATTGACAATTATATCCAAAGGAAAATAAATTTCTTCCAGGTAGCAAAGACCCCAAGTCTCTCAATTTAGTCTTCTCCCCCCAAATAAAAAAATACCACCACCAAATATTCATAAGAAAACATACACCTGTTCAGTGGTGTCACTGTTGTGAATTTAAAGTCCATGTACAGTAAGTCCTCACTTAATGTTGTTGGTAGGTGCTGTGACTTTAACCCTTTGAGTGCCAACCAATATCCTGGGAACTATGCTAAAATTGCCAAGGCATTTTTGATGATTTGACAGCAGTTTAGGAAAAAAATTATGAATCGCAAGTAAATGAAGTGACATATTCAAAAACTTAAGGAAACCTTTATTACATTTGTTTTCATCTTTGACATATATTGTTTGCTGATCCTAGCTAATAAAAGACAAAAGGGTAATTGACCATACCTTCGCTACGCTTCCCATTGGCTAATCAGAGCGACTATATGCAAATTAACCGCCAACCAAGATGGCGGCCGGCAGCCACGCAACTGAAGCGAGCAGGAGGCTTGCTTGCTTCAGTGATGGAGGAAGCCAAGGTTGCCTGCCTGCTGTGGCCCGGCTCTGAGCTCCGAAAGCAACAAAGTTTCAATTATAGAAGCTAAACAAACCCCAGATACCTGCTTTCAGCAGGCCGTGGCCTCACAGCTGGAGTGAGCAGGATGGCAACAAAGTTTCAATTATAGAAGGTAAATAAATCCCAGAATAAAAAAAAGAAAGAAAAAAAGGAGAGGCTGGGAGCTTCAGTTGCCGGCCAGCCTGAAAACAGCCCTCAGCCCCTCACCCAGACTGGCCAGGCACCCCAGTGGGGGCCCCCAGCCTGAAGGGGGTGTGGCCAGCTGCAAACAGCCATCAGCTCCTCACCCAGGCTGGCCAGGCACCCCAGTGGGGACCCCCACCCTGAAGGGGGTGTGACCAGCTGCAAACAGCCATCAGCTCCTCACCCAGGCTGGCCAGGCACCCAAGTGGGACTCCCACCCTGATCCGGGACACCTTTCAGGGCAAACCAGCCGGCCCCCGCCCGTGCACCAGGCCTCTATCCTATATAGTAAAAGGGTAATATGCAAACTGACCCTAACAATAGAACGACTGGGAATGACTGGTCAATATGACACACACTGACCACCAGGGGGCAGACGCTCAATGCAGGAGCTGCCCTCTGGTGGTCAGTGCGCTCCCACATCGGGGAGCTCTGCTCAGCCACAAGCCAGGCTGATGGCTGCCAGTACAGCAGTGGTGGTGGGAGCCTCTCCTGCCTCCTCAGCAGCGCTAAGGATGTCTGACTGCAGCTTAGATCTGCTCCCTGCTGGCAAGCGGACATCCCCTGAGGGCTGCCGGACTGCCAGAGGGATGTCTGATTGCCAGCTTAGGCCCAACCCCCCGGGGAGCAGGCCCAAGCCAGCAGGTGGTCATCCCCCGAGGGGTCCCAGACTGTGAGAGGGCACAGGCTGGGCTGAGGGACCACCCCCCCCCGGCCAATGCACAAATTTTTGTGCACCGGGCCTCTAGTTGTATTATAAAATACTAGTAAAAAAAATTTGAAAACATATAATGTTAAAATAGAGGGACACCCTTCTCCAATATCTTCCACAAAATCGTCATCTTCACAACAAGAAGTGACATATTTAGCAATATCATCATCACTAATAAAAGCAGACTTAGAACTGGACGCCATTTTGAAGCTTTAGGGCTACAAAAACTGAGTAAACTTCATAAAATCATATTACCTGTAAAAAATTAGGCAGGTAAATGCCAGTGGTCAATTTTAGAACTACAAACATTTGGCATCATAAGTAATCTGCACTTAGGTGCCATCTGTCAATAAAGAGTGAACTACTAGCATCTAATAGTGACACTGCAGGAGGAGCACGACCGAGCTCCCCGGCACTCTAGGGGTTAAGAGGAGCAATGCATATGAAGCCAATTTTACCACAGGCTCATTGATAAAAACAACAGTTAGGTTCCTACGGCATCTCCACAACCTACAATGAAATGCTGCTGAAACAAACGACATTCCTTGAGGACCTGCTGTCCAACCTTTGACTGTAAGGACCCCTGCTCCAACACCGAATCCCACCCGAAGCAACAAGATTAAATAAGAATTTTCTATATGAACAAGTGAGAGAATGCTGAGTACCTGTTGCATAGCATGCTCAAAATTCGAAGGTACCATTATAACAACTATTTTTACTGCACCTTCAGATTGAAGCTGCTTAACCCCTAGAGTGCCGGGGAGCGCTATCATAATTTTTTTCCTAAATTGCTGTAAAATCAGCAAAAAAGCCTTGGCAATTTTAGCATAGTTCCTAGGATATTGGTTGGCACTCAAAGGGTTAAGAAGTGCTTTTGTCGACTACTGGTTTTGCAGGATGAGCAAAAAGGGTGAGAGAAAACGGGGAAAGGTCTTAAAAGGGGGCACCTGCGGCGTAAATAGGAAGGAAGGGGCAAAACACTGCAGAGGTAGGTACTGAAACACAAACTTCACGAGTCAGCGGGGGGTGCACATACCCAGGTTGCTGAAGAACTCGCCCACCATGCCGTCCGGGTTGGCAGTGGGAATCTGGGTGAGGCCTGTCAGGACGAGAACATCGCTGTTTTTGAGAGATGCCTGGTCCATGGGCTGAAAAATCAGAGAGCCATGCTTAGTAATTTAAAAAGGGATGTTACCCACAAATATAAAGGCAAAAGAGAATATCACATTGCTCTATGTCCAACTCATCACCTCTTACTTCCCCTGAGGAAGTCTGTCACTAAACCGTGGTTGCCCATGGGGTGTGGGGACTGATGGGGGATGGAGGAGGTGTGAGGAACTCTTTGGGGTGCTGAGCACATGATATCAAAGTTCACAGCGTTGTACATGTAAGATCTTAGGGTTTCACTCTATATAAATGTTATTTCAATGGAAAACAGCAGATTTCTATAACGTTTTTTGCTCCTTTCACAATATGATCTCACATTTACCATGGGGGGGGGGGGTTTCTCAAACTTGAGTTGCATCAGAATCACCTGCAGAGTTGGCTGAACCAGGGAGTGTGGGCCCCAGGGCTTCTGATGCAGGTCTGATGGGCCAGAGGATGTGCACTGCTAACCAGCTCCCGGAGGTGCTCCTGGGCTGGTGTGGGGATCACGCCTTGAGAACGACTAGACTGTGTAATGTGATTCTTAAAGCAACTCTGCGAGCACCTGGAATCAATGCTTTTATGAAAAAGCGGAAGTTGGGACTCCAGGAGTCGAGGTGATTTTCCCCAAGTCTCAGTGGCAGAGGGACCAGGAAGAACATGGATTAGGAATTAGAAACGTGACTTCCTTCCAATACCATTACTGGCCACATGGCCTCAGCCAAGGCTTGGAGCTGGGTTTCTTGTAAAATGGGCATATTTCTTCGCCCATCTCCCTTCACTGATTTCTGAGAGTCTCATGATAATATTCATGATATTCTTGTGAACTATGAAGTCTAATGGTGCACTGTTATGTGATCCTCAGGATGTTTTTTAAAAATATATTTTTATTGATTTTTAGAGAGAAGAAGGGAGAGGGAGAGAAAGAGAAACATTGATGTGAGAGCGAAACATGGATCTGCTGCCTCCTGCACACCCCGTACCAGGCATGTGCCCTGACTAGGAATCGAACCAATGACCTCTTGGTGCATGGGCTGATGCCCAACAAACTGAGCCAGGGCAGGCTGTTGTATTTTTATTTTCACCTGGCACAATTTGAATTTTTTATTGTTTTCCCTAATTACATCAGGATTCAAACTGGCAACAAAAATGATTCCATGACTGAGCTCCTGGAGAGCTCCTAAGTGTTTTCATTTGTAACACATCTTTTCCTCGGTTTCAAATAACATACTCATCGGAATGTTAGCAGAAAAAAAGCCAGAAACACAGATTACTAAGAGGCCTCATCCCTCCCTTCCCTGTTCCACCCAGATTTCCCAATCCTATCTAATAAAGAGGGAATATACTAATTGACCCTCATGCTGTTGCAAAGACTGCAGCGCCCACAGCCAGTAAGGAGGGAAAATGCTAATTGACTGCCCCGCCCTTAAAGATGGCAGCGCCCACAGCCACTAGATGGCCAGCAAGGGAGGGCAGTTGTGGGCGATTAGGCCTGCAGGGGAGGGAAGTTTGGGGCGACTGGGCCTGCAGGGGAGGGCAGTTAGGGGTGACCAGGCCTGAAGGGGAGGGAGGTCAGTTGGGGGCAATCAGGCAGGCAGGTGAGCAGTTGGGAGCCAGCAGTCCCGGATTGTGAGAGGGATGTCTGATTGCCAGTTTAGGCCCAATCTCTGTGGGCAGGCTGGGCTGAGGGACATCCTTTTTGACTGCCCCTCCCTCAAAGATGGAAGTGCCCACAGCCACTAGATGGCCAGCAGGGGAGGGCAGTTGGCGGCGACCGGGCCTGCAGGAGAGGGAGGGCAGTTGGGGGGGGACCAGGCCTACAGGGGAGGGCAGTTAAGGGCGACCAGGCTGTCAGGGGAGGGCAGTTGGGGGTGATTTCATGCACCAGGCCTCTAGTAAAAAAATAAAATTCCAAATTGTAGTACAGCAAAGACCCACCACCTGCACTGTTATCTCTGAGTACATGTGCCTTCTGATGTATTTCCCTTTAGCATTTTATATAAGCATAGGTATATGGGCTTCATTATTTTTTTAAATAACATAACTGTTGTTATATAAGCTGCTTTACAACCTGAAAAACATTTCTTTAATAAGAATATAGAAAAACTACAGTTATGACAATTATACTGAATAGCTTCTAATTCCTATTTGCAGGTTACACTAATGTGTCTAAGAGCTTTTCTGCTGCTTGGGAAGACCTGCTCTGCCTATCTGTGCCTCTCCAACAAATACAAATGTGCCCACT
Organism: Myotis daubentonii; assembly: GCF_963259705.1. Taxonomy (NCBI): domain Eukaryota; kingdom Metazoa; phylum Chordata; class Mammalia; order Chiroptera; family Vespertilionidae; genus Myotis; species Myotis daubentonii. Next base: position 35,916,164 of record NC_081844.1, read on the forward strand.
GCTTCTAGAGAAGGAAGGTGGAGTGGAGTCCAGTGGTTTAGTAGCACATGTGTAGTGAGCCTGGGAATGTTAACTATCATGCATCAAACACAAGGAAACCGGAACGGTGACAAAAGGCACCAAGTTTTGTTGAGCAGTATTTTCAGCTTAAAATGGTAAGAATTTTATATGGGTCTTATTTGAACAAGCCAATCGTGATCCACAGGGCTGACGGGAGATGGGGAAATTCAGAGGGTGCAGCACTCCCTGAAATGGTATATACAATTCTGTCTGTGCCTATGTACATTTCTCTGTGGAGTTAATTGGATTGTCTTATGGGCCATGACCCCAAAAAGTTAAGAACCACCATATGTTCTAAATGAAAACATATAAGGAAGAACAAATTCTGGCCCTGAAACCATTATCTCTGAACCTCAGCCATCGGCAATGCCTTCCTTTGAAAATTAAATGCCCATAATAAAAAAATAAACAAAAGCACTTGTATAAAGTGATGGTGCTCTAACCAACTGAGCTGTAGAGACAGACTCATAGAAAGAAATTAGGCAGACAGCTCTGGTGGTGGTGGTGGGTGCTTGGTGGGGGAAGGTTGAGCAAAGAAGGAAAAAAAAGAGAGACCTCATGGACAACAGTGTGGTGACTGGGCGGGGAGGAGGGTGGAGGTGGAAAAGAGCATAGAGGGGATAAATGGTGATGGGAAAAAGAAAACAAAAAATCATCACACATCTCAGTTGTAACTTAAAACAAACAAACAAACAAACAAACAAACAAACAAACAAAAAAACCAAAAAGCAGTTCTACAACTTGAATCCCACCGAGCTGGAAGTTATGAAATACTCCATGTCAGGCCAGATGCGGAAGCTGGGACTACACGAACATGCTCCTTATTTAGCTCTATAACTTGGAGACGTTTCTTGCTGACGGCCAGTGCTACTGTGAGGAAGGAGGCTGACAAGGCTGTTAGTGGCCCTCTCCAAACAGGCTGACCCCACCACCATCGCCAGGTCCCACCGAGGGCAAATGTATACACTGGCTGCTACCAATAGCCATGCACTGAGCACTTCAAATGGGAGCATTTTGTTCAAATGCACAGGAACAGAAAATTCCACTGTGTACAAGACTCAAATGAAAACACCTAATAAGTTGACAATTACAATCGATCTTGTAGAATAAAGTTTTGAAAAACCCTAAGCCCACGGATGCTTGTGGCTATCATGTCGGTCCTCTGCTGGGTAATTTTTACTGAACGCTTGCACAGGACACGAGAAAAAGAAGACCCAGTCTTTTGGTCCTAGAAGCTTACAGTTAAGTTGAAGAGAAAACATGTATGTATAATCAGAAAAGAGGATTTTTCAAAAAGCCATAGAAGAATAATGCAAATATCAAGAGCTAGCATTGAGTATATGAATGCTAGGAGGAATGCGGACCAGAGAGCTACCCGGCCAGGGAGGTTGCTTGTGTATGCTTTTGGGCAGATGGAGTTTGGTTCTAGGTTTCCTTCCTTCTTTCACCAAGGAACTTAAGACAGCCCAGGTCGCTGCCTCTGGAACCTCCCCGTGACACCCCTTCCCGCCCCCACACCAAGATGTCCTTCCTACCCATGCCCCATGGCCTCCAACTCTTCCTATCCCAGCACCAATCACACTGGATCGTAACTGCCTATTTACCTGTCTGCATCCCCAAAGGACTATGAAGCTGAGGGGAAGGACTGTGTATCTCCATTGCCTAGCAAAATGCCAGGCACACAGCGAATACTAAATTAACATTTGTTGAATAAATGAGCCCATGAAAAAAGCACACAGTCTGACAGGCAAGGCAAGGGCATTGCATCTTGGGAAATGCTACACGGGAAGTCAGGAAGGTAAGGAGGGCTGGGGAGGGAAACCTGGAGATGCCAAATGACCTGACTTGCCTGGAATGGAAAGTCTACTCTGGGGCTGAGGAAAGAGATTAGTAAAAAAAGAGACAGTATAATTGGTCAAGGGCCAAAAAGGTCAACATCAGGAAGACTGGTAGGTGGGCAATAAGGAGTCAATAGTCTGAAGCACGAGAAGACATTTGGTTATAATAATTATAGATAACTAGAGGCCCGGTGCATGAAAATTCATGCACTGTAGGGGGAGGTCCCTCAGTCCGGCCTGCCTCCTCTCAGTCCAGGAGCCCTCAGGGGCGGGAGGTGACACAGCAATCAGGGGAAGGCGACGCCCCATCACACCTCTGCTGCTGCCACTGCCGGCAGCACAAGCCTCGGCTGGCCCTGGTACCTGAGCCTCGGGCGGCCCTGGGTGGCTGGGGGGCTGAGGGAACTGGGGGTCTCCGGAGGCAGGTGCGTAGAGCGGCTGGGCCAGCATGGGGGCGGGCCCGGCTTTGCCGTGCGCCTGCCGCCCCTGCAGGGTTGAGGGGACTGGATGCGACCATCTTGTGGCTGTGGGCACTGCCATCTTTGAGGGCATGGCAGTCAACTAGCATATTCCTTCCTTATTGGCTGTGGGCGTCACCATCTTTAGGGCGTGACAGTCAATTAGCATATTCCCTCTTTATTGGATAGGACACCCAAAGGAGGAGGGTGAGACCAACTAGAGAGAGGTCATGCTGAAAACCCCCACAGCAGCTCAGACATAAAGGGAAAAGCACTGTAATCTCATGGCAGGTGAAATGGAAGCAGCAGATCTACACGACACTAAAAAAACCAACATTTGGGAATGGGTCAGACACATAGGACAACGGAGAAACCAAGACTTTAAGATGCCTCCAAAATGTCAGAGACATAGTCAAAGGGAAATTTAAGAGATGCAATGATTTAAAAGAATAAGGACACAATAGTACGTCCAGTGTTGGCAAGCTGCAAGTGTTGAGGGGAGGGAGAGCAAATGGGTTTATTCTGACCTATCCTCCTTTGATGAGAGAAAAAAGAAACAGCCTCGTGATTGGCTGAGCTTCGTCTCTCAAATGTGTTCCAGTCTAGAGACCAAGGCGGGGAGAGTCCTCAAGGCCAGGAGGGCTGACGTGGTGGGATGAATGCCCTTTCAGGCCCCTTTCGAGGTCAGAAGGACAGAAAAAGATCAACACCATAAACACACCAAAACGCTACCAAGGGCAACACCACCAACAAAATATGTCACACACTACAATTTTCCATGCTTCAAGCCTTAGCCTTGTATCAGGGTCCTGGGCTAGGTCAGTTTCTAACACCAACCAGGAATTCCGTAGCTCCCCACTCCAGGTATTTGTAGCTTTTGCCCTATTACGCTGGTGATTTGCACACCTAAAACTCAAGTCCTGCTGGGAAGTCAGGCAAAATGGCCAGGAAGCTATTAAAATAATGAGTGTTAAGTTGCCTTTTCAAACCATTATAAGAGAAAAACTGGTGTTCAAATATAGGTTCATAACCCACAAGCAAATCCATTAATTTGATTTCTAAGGCCAAAAAGGCGTTGGCTCTAATAACCAAAAGTGCTTTAGCTAATGCACTTATGGGATCTAGCCAACGGTTACTGTTTGTTTTGTTCTATTAGTATTATTGTTTCTAAACAATGTCCTATACCCTGTTTCTGGGCACCCTGAACATCTGTTTGGTATAGGTATTTTTCAGTGAAAAAAAATTAAAAGAGAAACTTAAAATGTCCAACAGTGATAAAAGTTAAACATTTTATTGTATGCCCATATGATGGACCACCAGGCAAATATCAAACATCCTGTGGTGGAATACTAATAACCTAAAAAAAATTCATTAAATAGTTAAATCAGAAAGAGCAGAAAAGCAGGCTGTGAATAGTTATCTCTTTGTATTAAGATGATTACAATTTTTATTTTTTCTCTGAGGTTGCTAAGTTTTCCAAAATTACTACACTAAAGATAATGTTCCAATAAGAAATATAAGGCAATATTATTTTAAAACAAAACAAAAACTCCACTATGCTTCCTGACAAGACAAAGACAGTGAGCTGCTGGCTCCCTTTTAGAATCTAAATGGAGGGACAGCTTAGATATAAGAGAAAGTGACAAATTTTGAGAGAGTAAAAAACTAGAATAAATTCTTGGGGAAACCATGGGTCCTGGAATAGGGACAGAATGGCAAGAGCCACAGAGGCCTGGGCATGGTGGGAGAGTAGAGGCTGGGAAAAGAACACCTTGTCCCCTTCTCGCTCGTCTATGCTACTGTTGGCAGACTGTGGCTGCTCCCACACACTGCGAGGAAGAAAACGCCAGGATGGAGGATGAGTGTTCACAGACGGTGCAGGCAGACCTAAAGCCCTGGCTTGTCTCTCACACTCCAAGGCTAACCGGTGGGAAACAAGTCAGGGAGACAAATCCTGGAGCAGAGGGCTTTCCTGGGGGGCAAGCAGTGAGAGCTCACAGGGAAACAGCATAGGACCCCAGAGGAACACACCACCTACTGAACACAACAAGCCACAAACCCACCCCACGTGGCAAATTAGTACACAGAAGAGGAGACTATGCATGACAAAAGCCCACACACAAATAAAATAAAAACAAGTAAGTAAAATAAAAATGACTAAGTATCAAGAAAAATATTTGGAAATACTGTGCGTAAAAATATACTTGTTGAAATAAAAACCTCAGCACATACGTTGCAGTGCAGTATGGATACAGCCAAAGAAGGAATTCATGAGCTGGGGGATCAAGAGGAATTTTTTTCAGGAGGCTTCAAGAAGAAGATGGGAAATATAAAAGGAAAGAGAGATGGAAACATAAAAGTGTTACTATCTATATACTTGAAGTTCCATCAGGAAGAATTTATAAAATGATTAAGAATTTTTCTACATAAAGGAAATTGGAAGATCGTAGAGTGTTATGTTACACTTATAGACAGGAAAAGCACACATGTAAGATATAGTACAGTAACCTTTAAGAACATTGAAGATAAATTAAAATTCTAAAAGCAGATCCCTCAAAGGAACACAATTCTGAAGGGCTTCACAGTTCTCAACTGCAACAAGGGTACAAGCGGAAAACAAAGTAATATTTTCAAAGCTTTATAGGCTCAACATTCCTTTCCTTTCATTTTATATCTATGAAGCTATCATTTATAAATGTGAGAAAAATTAAAAACTTCAAGGCCTCATGAGGTTTACCATTTTAAGACCCCTCAGTAAATATTCCTCAAATATTTCTGAAAGAGGAGTAAATCTAGGAGGATTATGAGACATACGGGAAATTTGAAAAACAAACTAAAACCCCCACCTCAATAAAGTTCACTGCTGTCTCAACAAGCAATATATTAACCACCCTAAGTATATTCTAAATAACCCAGAACTAAAATTCTGGACAGTATCAACATGGTGGGTGGGGGTAGCGGGGAGGAAGGAAGAGGAAAAAGATGGGAGATAAGAGGAAGGTGTGGCTCTGGAGGGAAAGATATAGATATTGCTAAGCTTGACACATTGCGGACCAGTAGTTTTATTGCTAGCTTTACCCAGTGGCCAGATAAGTTTCTATTGAACAAGTATAAAAAACGTTTTACATGAATGTTAAAGGCACGCTTTAAAATTAAATACCCATTGCATTTTGAAGTTATTTATTACATGCTCTTACGCGCTAATATATTTTTAAAGAATTCTCGTGATTGGCCACAGCCTGAGAGCAGAAAACACGAGAATTCTCGTGATCTGTCTTTAGATACTTGTAGGAAAAATGAACAACGCAGAAGAATAAAAATAAAATATGTATGTTCAAATTGTAGAAAAAAATTTAGCCCTGCAAAAGGAGGCAAGGAAGGATGGGAAAAAAAAATGAAATAAAAAATCAAATAAGAAGGCAAAAATAAGTCCCAAATACAATAGTAGTTACAAGAAACACAAATAGGTTCACCAATCAAAAGAGACTCTCTAGATTAAAAAAGGAAAAACATCCCTGGCCATGTCTTCTACATGGGATTCACTCACTAGAAAAGGACAGGGAAAGAGTGAAAAGAAAGGGATGGAAAATAACAGCAAACATGAAGGGGGAGAGAAGTCACTTGGCTTTTAATGCAGTTTTAATCGAGAAAAAAACACATCATCCTGATAAAATGAATAATTTATCCATAAAACATAATGATCATGAACCTATATACCACAGAGCATACAGCTTAAAATTATTAAAAGCAGTAACTGGTGAAACTAAAGAGGGAAACAGGTAAGTCAACACGTTTTCAGAAACGGGTAGCTGAGCGAAGTTATGAAAGACTTGAGTAAAACAATAAACTCAAATGAATAAGTTCATATAGAAAAATTTTCATTCAACAGTGAGTACCGTCTTTCCCAACATATGTAGAACATTTTCAAAATAAATAAAATTTAGAATCCTGAAGCATAAGTATGACTTGAAAAAAGTCTTGTCTAAGTCTAACCATACTGGATGGATTAGAAACAGACAAAAGTACTATAAAATAACTTTGGTCTTTAAATCATGAACATTATGAAGGAAATTATGATATGCTGAGAGATCAAAAACAAAGCATTTCATATAAAAAATTTGCAGAATTAAATGATACTAAGAAACTGACAGCTTTAAATATACTTATTGGAAAGCAAAGAAAGACCAATGCAAATGAGATAAGTATTAAAAGAAAAGTAACAGAATAAACCCAAGGAAGAAAATAATAAAGGGAAGAATAAAGAATGAAAATACAAAAAACAAAAACAAAAAACCATTGAAAGCAAAAACTTTTTCTTTGAAGAAAAACCATAATGTAGACAAACTTCTGGCAAATGTGACCATGTTAAAAAAAAAAAAGAGGTACTGAAAATAAAATTTAAAATGAAAATAGACTTAAACAAAAAAATTAAATAAAAGGATAATGTATACAATTCCGTAAGTTGAAACAATTTCATGTTTCGAAAACCTTGTCAAAATGGATAAATTTTGGCCCAAAGTGGCAACATCCTGACCTAGAAAATAGAGTTCAATAACCAAGAAAAAAATTAAAAAGATAATCCCAGGCCTAGACAGTTTTATAGAGAATTTGAGTTTTAAGAAAAGATAGCCCCTATTTGTCTATCCGTGGCATTAGAAAAAGAGGGAAAAAATGCCCAAATCATTTAATGAAGCTAATTAATGTACCTGCTTCCAAATAAATAGTGATAGTACAAAAAAAATAACACATGAGTTCATTTTCACTCATGAATATAAATTATACACCTCAATTAAATACTGCCCAACTGATTCCAGGAGGGCATTTAAAAATAATAAACTGTGATCATGTAACATTTACCCAGGGAATGCAAGGGTGGTTAAATGTGAGAAAAGCTAACATTACAATTCACTACATTGATGGTTGAATGGAAAGAAATCACATGATAAGTTCACAGACTCAGAAAAAGATCTGTGAAGGTATACCATCTGTATCCGATTTTTAAAAATCAGAGAATTAGGACACAGGAGGAATTCCTTAAATGGATAAATAAAGATGTACAGTAAGCACTCTCTTTATTGAAGAAACCACAAAAGCGTTCCCTTTAACACCTGGTACAAGCCAAGGATGGCACGATCAGCACCTCTGTTTAACATGGGACTAAAGAGCCTAGTTGTAAGACGGGAAAAGAGGTAAAAGATATAGGATTGGGAAGAGAAGTGACAAAGCTGTTACTCCTTTGCAGATCTTATCATCAAAAGGTAAATATTAGAATGTGAGAGTTCAACATGATTACTGAATATTAGATCAAATTTTTAAAATTAATACTGAGACCTTGTCCTCATTAAAGGCTAGTTCTCCAGACTGTCAAACTACAGTGGGAAGCCTGGGGAAGGTTTTGGTGGGGGGGGGGGGTTTAAGAGATCAACCGAAGGACTTACATGCATGCATATAAGAATAAGCAATGGACACAAAACACTAGGGGGTAGGGGCTGGGGGAATGTCAAGGGGGGGAAAAAGGAGACATATGTAATACTTCAAGCAATAAAAATTATTTAAAAATAAATAAATAAATAAATAAATAAATAAATAAATAAATAAAATAGGGAAATGAAAAAAAAAAAAAGGCTAGTTTTCTTCCTCTTGCATTTGGGATGGTGTACTTTCTTTGGCCTCAATTCTCCTCCAACTCTCCAAACATTTTTATTCAGGACTATTTTCCTACCTCCCACTGTCTAGTGGTAAATGTTCCCTACAGCCCAGTCTCTCTCTCCCTTACCCCTTCATTTATATGTTTTAAAAGTCTGATGCCTCTCCAGGCTTGCCTTCACATCATGGTCTGGCTCTGCATTTCTGTCTGTCCAATGTTCTCTCAACTTTCTGTTTCATCACACCCACCAACACCTTCTAAAACCGACAACCCCAGCCAACTCCTCCTTGGCACCTAGATTAGTGTCATTATAACCATTCTCTATGTCCTCTAAGCATGAAATCTCCAGAGACAGTGAGCATCCTATCTAATAAAGAGGGAATATGCAAATTGACTGGCATGCCCCACAAAGATGGCAGTGCCCAGTCCCCTCAGCCCTGCCAGAGTTGCCCAGTCCTTTCAACCTCGCTGGGGGTTGGGGGGTGGCAGGCACACAGTGTGGCCAGACCCGCCCTTGGCCCCCCAGCCGCCCAGGGCCAGCCTGAGGCACAGGCACGCTTCCGATGGCGGCGGCTGCCCAGGCGCCCAGGGCTGCCTGAGGCTCAGGTAACCAGGGCCAGCTGAAGCTTGTGCTGCAGGCAGTGGCAGCAGCAGAGGTGTGATGGGGGCGTCACCTTCCCCTGATCCCCGGGTCGCCTCCTGCCCCTGAGGGCTCCCAAACTGTGAAAGGGGGCAGGCTGGGCTGAGGGACCTCCCCTCCAGTGCATGAGTTTTCATGCACTGGGCCTCTAGTTCAATATATGTTTGTTGAATTAAAGAACTGCTAATGTTTTCTTGTACTTATCTTTCCATTCTTATTGCCTCAGGCTAAACCCAAAGCCACATTCCCCTGTGCTTATGAGATTACTAGGACGGCCTGCTCTATTCTTCCTAGCTAGTGAGGGTTCCACTCAAGTAGACCGGTGGTTGGCCTCTTTCTGTCAAGTTTAAAGTTTAACTGTCATAATGGTGTGTAAGCATCCGTTAACAAGCCATGAACTTATGGGTGTGGCTGTAGTCCACGAAAACATTATTTACAAAAACAGGTTTGTGGGGGGTTCAAATTTGGTCCATGGGCCATAGTTTGCTGCCTTTTGAAGTACACTATCAAGTTTTCTCAAACCAAAACTTTTCTTATCCCTTAGAATTCCATTATTCGGGTAAAAGAAAATTTAATTTATTTTCTTTTTTATATACAATACTGGCTGCCAGTTATGAATTAAAATTAATTACTTAAGTATGATACTCATTACTTTCAAAACCTTATTTTCTCTTTAAATTTACGAACCTTATAAGAATAATTTACTGGAAATTACATCAATAATACTGTAAAGGCTTTGATGTAAGCAGGACAAATAGGAAGAGTTGGCAGCCAAGTAATCTTTCTGTCTTTCATGGAGGAATAGATCAGGAGTGATAGAAGCTGCCAATAAGAAAATTTGATTCAATGAAGCAGGTTAAGATGACATTGATGGGCTTTTGATTTCAATAAGCGGGAAAGGCCCAGACTTCTGCTAGCTATAGGAAAAAATTCCAACTTGTCCCCTCAAGACCTTGAGATGAAACTTGATTATAAAAGAAGGTATAACAAAAAAACAATGCAGAGTAGCAGCTCAGGAGCATCCTGTAGTTCTAGACTTACAGCAGCCCTTCTTTAACCCATATTAAAGTGGGATTTGGATTTCTCCAAATTATCTACCATCCATCCATTCATTCATCCACCCATCTGCTATCTAATAATATCCCTGGCCCTCCTTTACAAACATGGAAAGAACCAGAATTTATAAAATGAATAATAAATCCATTTATAAAATGAATAATAAATCCTTTAAAAACACCTAAAATGGAATAACTAATGCATTTATAACTAAGTTTATGTACTTAGCTTATTGCCAAAATGACTGTTGATGAATGACCAACGTAAAACCTTCCAATAGCTTCCCTCTACATATGAAAATAAAATCCAAATTTCTCATGATGGCCTACCGGGCCCTACACGGCCAGGCCTCTGCTCATCTCCGGACATCTCTGCTGACCACACTCAGTATGCTGCAGTCTGAGTGGCCTCTGCGCTGCAAACATGCCCGGCTGCTCCTGCTGTAGGGGCCCTTCATCTGTCATGTCTCTGTAATACTTTGCCCTCACTGCTGTACGTGGTCATTTCTTCAGGTCTCTGTTCCAACAGATCCTCCCCGGAAGCTTTCTCTGCCCATCCAAGTTAAACTAGTCTCCATCACTCTACACACAGCCTGACTTTGTTGTTTTCAGTATTTATATCACAACCTGAAATTACTTGGCTAATTTATTTTCTGCACCCATCCTCTCTCCATACATCCACAGAACTCAGGTCCATGAGCAAGGACTCTGCCTGTGGGTCACCACTGACTCTCATACCTGGAGGAGTGCTGGACACATAGTAGGTCCTTAATAATGTTAAATAACGAATATCTGCTGAGTAAACAAGTGTCCATCTCTCTTCCACATCAGGTTATGATTATCCGAAGTGTTGGGAAATCTCAGAATCCTAGCGGTGGCTTTAGAGGCAACAGGACCTTACAGGGGAGCCAGAGATTCTAAATGTGGGACATGAACAATCTAACTTTGATAAAGTGTACGTGTGGAACATAAAGTTTCAGTGCAGCAGGATGAGTAAGCTCTAGAGAGCTGCTGTACAACACTGTATCTACAGTCAACAGTAATGTCTTCTACACTTAAAAATTTAGCCTGACCGGGGTGTTCAGTGGTTGAGTGTTGATCCTTGCACCAGGAGGTTGCCAGTTCAATTCCCAGTCAGGGCACATGCCTGAGTTGTGGGCTCGATCTCTAGTAGGGGTTGTGAAGGAGGCATTCAAGCAATGATTCTCTCTCATCATTCATGTTTCTATTTCTCTCTCCCGCTCCCTTTCTCTCTGAAATCAATAAAAACATATTTTTAAAAAAATTTATTAAGAGGGTGGATCTCATGTTAAGTGTTCTTACAATGATTTAAAGTGTCTATAGAAACCAAAATTAGGTAGATTAAAACACTGCTGATGGTACTCTGGATATAGTCTAAATTTGGGTTAAGTAACCAAAAAGCTGAGTTGTTAAATGAGAATTCAGAGTTACCTGTGGGTGTGTGGTAAGCAAGGAGGATCCCGAGACGTAAGACACCTTCTCATAATGGGACTGAATAATCCAGTTGGAGCTTCCAAGGGCGTAGCCGGAGCTGAGCGGAGTCACCTGGACCGCACCAAACAGCTCCTGGAAAAGAACCGCAGGAAGAAGTGATGAGCTCTCAGCAACGCAGACATGCAGGTGAGTCTGTAGGAGAAAAGAGCTGACATAAAACAGAGAGAGTCCATGTGGCAGACACAGAGAGCAGCCCCATCATTTTGACTTGTCACCTTTCAGAGAGTTTCGGTGCATCCACATGGCACCAGGCACTCTGGCCTCACTCAGTGAAAGGCAGAGCGGATATATTACCAAATAAACCGGAGAGACAAATACGTCCGTTTTCTTTTTCTTTACAGGTTAGGTGTTATTCTCATGGTTGCTCTACACCGAATGACTCTGGGCATAAGCTGACAGAAACGGGAACCTTATCGTTATCAGGTCAGAGCTCAAAAGTTACACTTGCAAGTTGCTTCCTGATCTCTTTTATGCTCCCTGTTTCCTGTTTCCCTTGTCCAAAATCTGTCCTAAAGTGGGTAGAATGACATGCCTTTCTCTTGACTTATCACATGCTGGCCAATCAAATGCCGCCCAGGAAGAACCTGGGAGGGATGGAGGAAGGGACTGACACTGTTCTGTCTTCAGCATGCACAAGTACACGATTCTTAGTGATCAAATGGCTTATAAAGGGAACTAGGGGATCCTACCATAAAACCAATATGAATCAAATGCATTCATTAATCACTTAAGATCATATCAACACTCACAATTTTCTGAGAATATCCCACCAGCTGGATTTTACTCAGGGCGGAGTTCACCTCTTGCATCGTATAGCATCTTCTCCAGGTGGACACTTCCACTGCGTCCTTGAGAGGAGAGGGCAGCAGCCTGTAAGTGCATCACAATGCCAATTCTTTAGGTTCTAGAGGTTCCGTTCAAGTACTCCGTCCATTTTGTCCAAGTTGTCCAACTTACGGGCACATAACTGTCCATGGAATTGTGATCTTTTTTCTTTCTCTTGGCTGTACTGTCCCCTTTCATTTCTGGCTCCAGTAATTTAAGTCTTCTCTTTTTTTTTCTTGGTCAATCTAGCTAAAGGTTTGCCAGTTTTGTTGACCCTTTCAAAGAACCAATTTTTGGTTTCACGGAGTTTTTCTATTATTTTTCCGTTCTTTATTTTGTTCAGCCAGCATATAGCTGGATCTTTTTTACTTTTTATTCAGTCTGATGATGTTATCTGACTGACTTGTTTAAGCCATTTACATTTTTTAATATTATTGATATAGATGGTTTGTCTGCCAATTTAAATTTTTTCTATGTCTCACGTCTTTTCTTCATCTATTTTTCCTTTACTACTTAAAAAAAAAAAGATAGTAAGTGAATATTTTTGTTTGTAGCTTCTTCTTTCATACCCCCCCCCCCCGCCCCTTTTAAGTTATTTCCTTAGTGGTTGTTCTAGGGCTTACCACATACATCTTACTATAGAACATTTCTATATGGCATCTCACATAAGATAAATGTTCACAAAAGATAAATGAAATAAAACTTTACTCATGGGCCAGCAAAGCAATAGAAATGGGCTTGGTTAAACGCAGATGAGGCTTGGCATAAAAGAGGAAAGTAAAACATGATTTGTGATCTTTCAGACCAGCCTCAGGAACATCCATTAAAATAAGCAAGCAAACAAACAAAATGGGTCATTAGAAATACATTTTATCACTTGCTCTAACATAACCAAGAACAGACCTGAAAAGTGACTTCCCTGAGAGCCTCAGGACAATACAGATGAAGGAACTTCTGATGAACTGAATGTGTGTGTTAGCTCTGCTCTCTCCTGAAATATCCCTGAGCACTAACAGTAAAGGGCTTCACACACACACATACAGACACACACATGCATGCGCACACCCTCAAGAAAAAGAGAAACAGAGACAATAGCAACAGCATTCTGGAAAGTAAAAAGTAGGTCAAATGGTAACTGTCTTAGCAGACCCAGGAAAGTTCAATTCAAGCCTCAATTTATACTGCAGAACCCACAAAAAGCTCAGCAATTGAAAACAGTAGGTACGTCTGGAAATAAAGTTGAAGATGGGCCACCCCTGTTCCTGCCACCCACTCGGGACTCAGCACATGAATGAAAACTATACCTTAGCAAGACATCATAAACTTAGAGAACAAAGAGAAATTCTACAAGTTTCCACAGAGCAATCTACAGGATACATACCAAAAACCTACACTCAATTGCCTTGGACTTTTCAATAGCATTTCTGGGAGCTAGAAGAATAGAGCAATGCTTTCAAAATTCTAGGAAAAAATTATATCTAATCTGCATTTCTATCCGAGTGTGAGGGTAGAACAAGGCATTTTAGACGTGCAGGGTCTCAGATAGTTTACCTCCCAAGTATGCTTTCTCAGGAAGCTATTGGAGGATGTGCCCAGCAAAATGAGGGTGAAAAGAAGGAGGAGGAGGGGCAGGGGCAAGGACAGGACTTAGAAAACGGTGCTTCCAGCAGAAGAAAGAGGCACAGAAACCTTCAGGATCGTGGTGAAGATCATCCTAACCTGAAAGCTGTGCAGCAGGCTCGAAAGCAGCTACAATTAGACCAGGGGAAGAGAGAAAACTCTGCGAGAGGATTTCTTACGATAAAATTGTTAAAAAACAGAGTTTGAACATACTGAGGAGAGACTGCTACAAGTGAGGCAGAGGTTGGACATAAATTTGTAATAAGTACATTGAAAACGAAGCAAATAAGCAAACAAGTTAATTAGTAACTCAAGGAGAAACAAAAAGTTGTGCAGAAAGGAAAAATTATCCTAATAATGTTATATGGCCTGTGAATTGCATACTAGAGATTTAGCCAAAATAGCATACAGATCACGTTATTACAATTCCCTTTACCTGTTTCTTCAGCAACAAAATACCTTCTACATAAAGAGTCACATGAAGATTTTCTTATTTCACTTATCTGTCCTCTTGGTTTAGGTTTCACAGTATTTATTCAATAAAGATTTACTTAGTCCTGACTGCAGTCTTAGCATTAAGCCCTGTAAGGGATGTAACAGGCACAACATAAAGGCCTCTGCTCACAAGGAGCTCAAGTTTAAGAAAAATTTATAACAATACAAAGCAATAAAAGAGCTGTGGCCTGGCTGGTGTGGCTCAGGGGTTGAGCATCAACCCCTGCACCAAGAGGTCACTGGTTGCATTCCCAGTCAGGGCGCATGCCTGGGTTGTGGGCTCGATCTCCAGCAGGGGGTGTGCAGGAAGCAGCCAATTGATGTTTCACTCTTGTACTTGCGCGCGCTCTTTCTCTCCCTTCCCTCCCCCTTCCTCTCTAAAAACCAATTAAAAAAAATCTTTTTAAAAACCATGATCCATCCTTGACTGTATATTTGCCTTCACGCACAGAAGGTCCTAAATAACATATTAAAAATGAAAATCTTAACACACACCCTCCTCCACTGTAACGGCTTGCCATTACAATCAGGATAAAATCTAAGGCTCTTAGTGAGGTAGAATAGTAAGCAGCTAGAAAAATTCCTGGGCAAGTGGAATGGGGAAACTGAGACAAGATAATTAAACAAGGCCAAACAATTTGACTGATTTACAGACAGCTAGTGAATCGCAAGATCTTATCTTCCCTTACCAAGGACATCTGAGAACAAACGGTGCATACTGTATACACCTCTCCTCCCTGACCAGAGAATAAACAGCTTACATCACTCTGGTCGGGTAGATAGAGGACAGAGACCCAATTAATGCCACTTGTGTCAGCCAACCCCAAGGGCAGATGAAGTCAGGGGAACAAATAACAAAAACCCAATTAGAGCCAGACAGGCCCAAAATAAAAATAAAATTGCAAAGGTGAACCAAGAATAATCCCACACTTGCCCCTATGCCCATTTTGATGCATCAGCATATTAAAAATGCACCTGGAAAGCTGATGAAAATTCTACTGAAACCCTCCTTTAAGATGCTCGCCCACAGAAGAGAGATAAAACCCCCCAGACAAAGGGTACCAGCGCATGTTTGCTCTAGAGCAGCGGTCGCCAACTGGTGGTCCGCAAACCACTGGTGGTCTGTGAGGTCTGAAAGGTTGGCGACCGCTGCTCTAGAGCACACCCATGCCCCTTCTCGGGCATGAACTTTTTACTTTCTTTTTTGTAAACTCTAAAGGTCCCCACAAGACTTGCCACCAGGGGAGCAGTGGGCAGTGGCAGCTCGTCCAGGGCTAACCCTCTGATCCTGTCTCCCAGGCCCCCCTTTTCTCTGACTCCAGTGAGCTAAAAGCAGCCCCACCTTGACTCACTTCTGTCACTCCAGCAACAAAATACCTTCTACATAAAGAGTCAATGAAGATTTTCTTATTTCACTTATCTGTCCTCTTGCTTTAGGTTTCACAGTATTTATTCAATAAAGATTTTCATATCCCAGGGAGCTCATAGCAGCCTCACCCTGACTCACTTCTTTCCTACGACATTTCTAGGGAGTCAAAGCAGAGTGCCTCCTAGGCTGCTCCTGCTGCTGCTTCTTCCCTTGGTCTCTCCTTTGTTTTGCTGTCCTCAGCTTTAACAAACGTGCTCTCAACATCACCTGCACTCGTGTGGTGAAACCTCTCCTGCACAAAGTCAACAGCCCACCCGCTCTAGGCCGGTCCCTGTCTGATAACATTAGCATGGCTTTATAAATTCCTTCTTTATCTAGGTCCTGCCTCAGCCTATAGCCTTGGACATCATGGGGGTGCTGATCCCTGCACAGTCAAAAATCCACATATAACTTTCATTTCTCCAAAACTTTCTAATGGCCTACTATTGACCACAAGCCTTACCGAGAACACAAACAGTCAATTAACATATTTTGTATGTCAAATGTATTACATACTGTATTCTTATCATAAAGTAAGCTAAAGAAAGATGTTAGCCTGGCCAGTGTGGCTCAGTGGTTGAGCATCGACCCATGAACCAGGAGGTCACTGTTCGATTCCTGGTTAGGGCACATACCTGGGTTGAGGGCTTGATCTCCAGTGTGGGGCATGCAGGAGGCAGCTGATGGGTGATTCTCTCATCATTGATGTTTCTATCTCTCTCTCTGCCTCTCCTTTACTCTGAATTCCATAAAAACGTATGTTTTTTTAAAAAAAGAAAAGATGTAAATAAGAAAATCAGAAAGGAAATACATTTACAATACTGTACGAGTTTATTTTAGAAAGTCCATGTAGAAGTGGGCCTGCACAATTCAAACCCTGCTGTTCAAGGGTCGATGCTACTGAGCTATAAGCCGCTCTCAGTGCCAGGCTCCCTCGAGCCTGCAACCTCCCCCGTTGCCTTCCTCACCTTCTGTGTGGACGATGCCTACTGCTGCCCTACTCCTGCTTTAAAGCCGAGACCATTTGCCACTTTTTCTCCACCTTGGGACACTGGAGCAGGCCAGGGGCACGTCCTTTATTCTTTGGGAAACAGCCCGAGTACGAGGGACAGGGAAGAGGTACTGAAGCTCTGCTGGACGAACTGCGGGCAGGGGTCAAGGCCACTGCTTCCCTTTCCCTTCGGTTTCCCTGTGTCTCTGCCACCCACACTGAAGAAGGGGAGTTTCTCTCAGAGGCACTATGACATCATGGGAAAAAAAGAGACCTCTTTCCCTCTGTTACCTCTTGACCTCTGAGCCTCAGTTTCCTCATTGGTAGGACAGGGAGAATATCACCTTCCTTTCAGAGTTGTCAAGTGTCTGGCAGAGAATAGATACTGAGTACAGATGGTCTCCAGCCCTCCCCAGCACAGACAGCCATCACAGCCCAGGAGCATTGTGTCTTCCAACAATTCAACCCAAGGTGATTTACCCAGATGAGCAGCGATGACTATGAACTTGAGTGGCCCAGGCACTTCTGTGAATTCCTCAGGATTAGAGAACCTCATGGCTTGGGCCTCCTAGGGCTGCCCTTCATAAAAAATAAAGGCTTCTCACACTGTGCTGAGTTGGAGCAGAAGGCTCCTTAACTTTATCCGAGAGCTGGAAGGCTGTTGTGGGAGTGGCTAGAGCAGCGGTCCTCAACCTGTGGGTCGTGACCCCTTTGGGGGTCGAACGACCCTTTCACAGGGGTCGCCTAAGACCATTGGAAAACACATATATAATTACATATTGTTTTTGTGATGAATCACTATGCTTTAATTATGTTCAATTTGTAACAATGAAATTGGGGGTCACCACGAGGGTCGCGGCATTAGGAAGGTTGAGAACCACTGGGCTAGAGAAGCATAATAAACTGCATCCCTCGCCCCAACGGCATTTGTTATAAGTTGCCTTCAGATTTGCCAAGGCCCTGCACTGAGCCGCCTCTCTGAGAGGCTGAGCCAAACAGCCACACACAAGCCTAGGGTTAGACTGCTTTCTCTCCTCTGCCCTTCCCCCTCATATCTTGACAACTAGTACTGCCATTACCCAAACTAACACCCGGGCTCTACTTCCTTCCCTTGAAGGCCCTTCCAGCATCCTCTCCCCTTCCCATCTAGGACAATGTTCTGTGAAAGTTAAGCCGATTCAAGTCTGAAACATTCTCCAAGTAAGGCATTTGGTTCCTTTACTGTTTCCACTCTCTGCTGGAAGGTGAACAATCAGATATGCAGCCTCCAGAGTAAGCTAGCAAATGATCCCAGCCTTGGGTAAGGGGGAGAGGGAAGACTGAACATTCACACATATTTCAGCCTGGATCTTTTCCCATCATTTCCTCCCCTCAGGAGAAATAGCACAGAAATTATAAACTTACGTTCCAGAGAAACTGGAGAAACCATTTGTGTAAACAGAAATAGTCATGATGGTTTCTGATGACCCGTTTAGTAAAGCAATGTTGGAAGGAGGAGAAGAGTCTTGTTAAACACAATAACAAAAACAATAACGTATCTTCTTATCCCATTATTAGAGGCCTGGTGCACGAAATTCATGCACTGGCGGCGGGGGGGGGGGGGGGGGTACCTCAGCCCAGCTTTTGCCCTCTCGCAGTCCAGTAGCCGTCAGTCGGATGTCCTTAGCACTGCTGCAGAGGTGAGAGAGGCTCCCGCCACCGCCGTTGCGCTTGCCAGCTGTGAGCCTGGCTTCTGGCTGAGCAGCGCTCCCCAGTGGGAGTGCACTGACCACCAAGGGACAGCTCCTGCATTGAGCATCTGCCTACTGGTGGTCAGTGCGCTTCATAGCGACCTGTCATTCCACCGTCGGGCCAAAACTGGCTCTCCGAACATCCCACGAGGGTCCCAGATTGCGAGAGGGCGCAGGCCAGGCCGAGGATCACCACCTGTGCACGACTGGGGCTGGGGAGGGATGCGGGAGGTTGGCCAGCTGGGGAGGGGCCTTGGGAGGGCTCCAGGGTGTGTCTGGCCCGTCTTGCTCAGTCCCGATTGGCCGGATCCCAGCAGCAAGCTAATCTACCAGTCAGAGCGTCTGCCCCCTGGTGGTCAGTGCACGTCATAGTAAGCAGTTGAGTGGCCTTAGCATATCATTAGCATATTACACTTTGGTTGAATGGCCAACTGGACGACCAGACACTTAGCATATTAGGCTTTTATTAGATAGAATATCATACTAGAGGCCTGGTGCACAAATTCATGCACAGGTGGGGTCCAACTGGCCCATTCCAATCGGGGCTGATCAGGCCATGCTGGCCAGGGGGAGGGGCCGCAGGTGGTTGGCCAGCCAGCCCTGCCCCCGATCGGTGGAGGGGTGATCAAGGGTGGGGCTGGCTGGGGGTAGGGGCCGTGGGCGGTTGGCCAACTGGCTCCTCCCCCTGGTCGAACTCCTGGATGAGGGGACAATTTGCATATTAGCCTTTTATTATATAGAATTTTTCACACAGTAGTATCTTTTCCATTTCTGTGTCCTCCGCACTGAGCATAGTGCCAACATAAAGACAGATACCTGTTCTCGTAACTAACACTTCAGGAAAGGTAAGAACCAGTGAGTCGGTACTAATGAGTCCTATCTGTACGCACCAGTAAGTCTGGGTGGAAGTGAGCCCTAGGACAGTGGGCTAGGCGGTGACCACAGCAGGGAGGAATCAACCAGTGAGCCAGAAGAGGAGGCTAAGCAGGTCCCAGCGGAGTCTCGGCTGACCTGCTCAGTTTAGGGTTTTGTGGCAGGCAGCTTCTGACAGCTCCTGAGGATCCCACCTCCCGTATTCAGCCCCTTGTGTTGATCCCCTCCCTGAGTGTGGCTTGCTTCTAGTGCAGTAATATGACAAAGGCCACGGGTTGTCACTTCTAAGGTTAGCTTGGGTCCTCTTGCCTGTTAGCTTTGATTTAACCACCTGCCGCGTTGTGAGATGACAAGAGGGGAAGCCCTTGGCAAGGGCCTGAGGGAGGCTTCGGCCCAAAGTCCTTGAGGAACCGAATCCTGCCAACAACCACATGAGTGGGCCGAGAAGGGATCCCTCCCAGTGGAGCTTGAGATAACCGGCCGGTGGGAGACCCAGAGCCAGATGACCCAGTTATTAATCCACAGGAAAGCTTCCTGAGGCCTGCTGCAGGACAGAGGCAGTGTTTACTACCTTCCTTCAGTGTGAGCTTTTCTCGGGTCTCTTCAATGACTTTACAAACTGTCTGTACAGAACTTCTGTAGAAGGCTGATATGCATATCTCATTTAATTTTGATTTTTGCTTCTTTTAGTTGCAATATTGAGCAATTAAGCTCTTTTCCCCCCGCCATATTTCTAAATGAGGGTTAAAAACTTCCCTCCCAAATTGTTCTGAGCACTACAGCAAATGCGTAGTAAAATAGATATTGATATGTAAATAAATATATATGATATTCAGTACATATTAATTCCCCCTCACCCTATTATTCTTCAATTCTTTTGGGTACCTTATATACTCACTACACCTTTCAGATCTAAAACTACCTAATTATTTGCCATTTCTCTATTTGGAAATGTCTAGAAGGTTTCCTTTCTCATATAGGTTTGGTGACTATATTTTCCCAAACAATTTGGGTAAGTTTTCTATCAGCTAGACAAGAGACTTAAACTAGAAGTCGGTAAAATATATTGTTGGCATTTTCAAAGGTAAAAAGTTTCATTCTTGTTTTACATAATGTGATCTTTCCATTATTTTCTCTCCTGCCTGGTGTGCACTGGCTGATTTTATTTGAACTAAGCCATTCTACCATGTTTTCACCCACATTGCTCCTTTCTTCTCAACCTGTGGGTCGCGACCCCTTTGGCAGTCGACCGACCCTTTCACAGGGGTCGCCTAAGACCATCCTGCATATCAGATATTTACATTACAATTCATAACAGTAGCAACATTACAGTTATGAGATAGTAATGAAAATAATTTTATGGTTGGGTCACAACATGAGGAACTGTATTTAAAGGGCCAGAAGATTGAGAACCACTGTCTTAGAATAATCTCTGTCCTCATTCAAACCCTACTTACCCTGCCAAGACTAGCCTAAGTCTTGCCACTTGGTACCTAATCTTTCCTTGATAAACTCGAGTACAGGGATTGTCTTAAACTTTTGGGGGCATTTTTCTACGAACTTATTATAATGCCAGGCACTTGGTAGTTAATCAACAAGTAAGTTTGAAGTTCTCTGAATTCCATATTTATACCCACGAATTCCTTTTGCTAACATCTCCTTTTACTCTTTTGAGCTACTTAGTCCATTTGTCATTACTTCTTTCTATCTCCTAACATCTTGTCTTTAACATCTTGTACCTTAGCTTTCCCGAGAACTCTCCTTATGCTCACCTGCGGACATTATCATACAGAGGCATTTAGAGAGCCATTCAAAGCCATTAGGATGATTGGCTGATAAGGAAATACAGTGTAAACAAGCTCTGGGTTTTTTTCTGGCTTTCTAATTTATCAAAGTCAAGTTCTCCGAGTCTAAATGTTTCATAAGTACTTTCTAAAAGATTTCCTTGTTTTGTTTTGTTCTTATCATACTCGAGTGCCTACTAAAGGACCTCCCAGTGCTCTGACACCAGGCCAGAGCTCTGCCTGTTCTCCCACCCAAAGCACAGGCAGCACATGAGCATGAGTTTTTGTGAAAAGGGCAGACGTGAAAGTCCACTGGAACCACTTAGAAGCTTATAAATAAAACATTGGTTGGGCTTTTTCTAAGACTTTGATGAACGAATGAACAAAATGAATATAAGAGCAAAATACAAAAGAATATAAGCAGCAGAAAAGTTGTTTCCTCTCATTACAGCAAACTGTGCTTGACACACACGTGGGTGGGGTGGGGTGGAGATGAGTGAGCAGAGTGACATCTAGATAGTTCACTGAATGTGGAGTTTCAAAAACCATGCATTTAATAGTAACCTGAAACTAGATTAAAACCCCGGAATTTTGTTTTATATCAATTTATCTCTAAAAAGGACAAAGGCAATTGCTTAGGCTACCACAGGGTAACAGAAACAATTCCTGAGAGCACCTAAACTATCTCTGCTTTAATTCTGTGCTCATGAAAAAACTCTTTATCTATAATTTGATCTCGTAAGTGGACCTGCTGACCAAAACAGAGTGTCCTAGAGAGATGAACCATTCTAATTCAGGAGCCAGGCAGACGTCTCAGTGTAATGTGATTACATGGAATTTCTGTGTGTTAGTCAATATCCTGGGAGTTGGGTTAGCCTCAATCAGAGGCTAATCAACTCTGAGCGAAATGGCATGATTAAGTTTCTGGGACTGCAATGCTGAAGAACTCACTGTGAGGACTCCAGCAAAGTACCGCCACTCCACGAGGATCTGTTTAAGGAGCCTCTCCCTTGGACATCTTTAAAAACTGTAACATACGTGAGCTTAGAGATAATTTAACTCAATTCTTTTATTTTACAGAAAAGGAGACTGAATCCCAGAATCTAAATGACAGTACTAAATAACTAGAGGCAACAGAATTAGAAAATTGTTTGAGACTTTGAATGGTGACCACACAATATAAAGATGATTTATTATAGAACTGTACACTTGAGACCTATATTTTATTAACTAATGTTACCCCAATAAATTCAATAAAAATTAAAAAAAAGAGAGAGAGAGAGAGAGAATGGTTTCCCTTCTACTATCCTACCTTGCTTTTATCAGGAAAGGCAAAATCTAACAAAAAATTAGTCTGTGGAAGGCAGATGTGTCCTAGTAATTGACAGGAGGCTACGTGAGCCAAGTGCATCAGTAAAAGTGAGAAGGATGAGGGCGTCTACTGAGTACTTCTATGTGCTTACCATTGGGGGGGGGGGGAAAGACTTGACTCATATTGCTCATTTAATCCCCCCAACAACCCTCTGAAGTTGCTAATATTATTCCTCGTTTATAAATGAGGAATCGGAGCCTAGAAGAAATAACTTGCGCAAGCTACCAAGAAGCAGATCTGAAATTCAAACACCAGCCTATTTGACCTCCAAGCCCACAGCTTTAATGTTCTTCCTACGAGAGTTAGACCTGATAAATTCCTCTATAAATACCAAAGAAGTGTCAGAGCCGAGGAACTTCAACTAGAATATGATTGTTTTTTCTTTTGTATCTTCTGTAAGGTATGAACTCACATTTTAAACTCTGAGTACTGAAAATTGCCAAAACATTTCAGCCTGGAATGTATCAGTGCATAATTCCTTAATGCTTGTGAGCACTATGACAATAACCTGAATTATAATTGCAGATTTCCAGTCTTATACGAAAAAATGGCAGCCTGAAACAAAAAAATGCTAGAGGATGGGTTTGTTTCTTAAGTGAAATATTTTGCTTTGAATTTTCCCATTAAAATATCTACTCTGAAGTGGGTATGGGAAAATCAGAAACTCAAAAATTATATTGCAAGGGATTCTCCTTTTCCTACCCTTCAAACTCTCTTTTCTCAAGAAGACTAAACTGCAACGTCAAAATGAGGAAGAAGGATGGTTAACGTCTAAATAAATCTCAGGAGAAGTGTCACCTGAGGCAGGGAGTCAGACAGCTGCCAAAAAGCAAGAGTAGTAGTTTTTTTGGTACACATACTAATACTAAATCAAATGCTAATTCAAACTATGATTTAAGGGAAATGATTTAAGGGACTTTGTCAAACTCTTTTGACCAATGAGTTAGAAAAATTTTAATTTATTGTTTTCTTTAGTTGATGGTCTTATTAGCAACTTAAGCTACTAAAATGCACTCATTCAAGGCACTTAACCAAGAGATTGCCTGCATGAGGCTTCAGCAGAAGTAAAAAATTGGGGGCTCAAATCTCAAATCGAATTCACAGAGGTGTTTATAGATGGATCGTACAGGATTTTATTTTAATGTGTGAGCCAACATTTTCAAGAGACTTTTTAAAATGACATTTAAAACATCCAAATTTTGAGTTTCTCTTGAAAAAAAAAAATAAAAAAGATTTGTCAGTGACAGGTGCATATTCTCACATGGTCACCATCGGCTGAAGCTGTGTGTCAGCTGTGCCATTAGAGTGGTAAGGTCTCTGATCCACACTTCCTGGCTCTCCCCTCACTCCTATGCTTCTCTTCCCCATGCCTGGAACCACCTGAGTTTGTGATGCCTACTTTAGAGGAATCAGATAAGGAAAGTGCAGAAATTAAAGAAAAAAAAGAAACAACAACAAATGAAGAGAACTTGGGGAAAATGTCAACGTACTAGACAGCAAAAAGCAGTGATTCTCAATATCATTCGCCATAGTATTCTGGGGCCCTAGAGATCAAGAGGCTTGTGACAGAAAAATTTTAAAGTGACATAAATCCTTTAGCATAAATATTGCCCAAATGAAGCACTTTTTGTACGCTGGCCAAGGTTAAATTCTAGGTGGATATTTCAAAAGGATTTTTTTGTCTGATGTCAACTATAAAATAACTCTTCAAATTCTTGTGCCATTTCTGATATGTATGCTGAGCTTACCCAGGAGAAAAAAGATGATGCAGCTTTCTTGGTTTGTCTTTCTAACACCTCAATATATTCTTTCCAATAATTAGACTCTCCTCTTTCTCTATCAATAAGCATAGTTCAACTCATGCTCAAAAGTGAAAACAAAATACCTGACCAGGATCAGAAATATGGTCATGATATATGAAATAATGAAATATGGTTTTCTCCAAAAGCACAAGTTATTCCTTCTGCTCCTTTAACCCAGCTGGTTTTCAAGTCTGAATTTTGCCCACCAGGTGGCGAGATAGCAAATTCAAGATTTTATTTCAATTAGCACTTTTTTAAAAGGTAGATTTTCTAAGATTCTTAAAAAATAACTTTCAGCCCCACCCTACCCTTCTGCTTCTTCAAGCTCAATTCACCTCTCCCTAATATACAATAGCACTTCTTCTGTAAGCCAGTTATCTTGTATTTTATAAATGGGAGGCAAAGGAAAACTGCCAAGGACTCTGCTCAAGGTCACAGAAGAAAAGGAAAAATAAGGACTTGGAACTTCCTAAGACTTGGCCCAGGGTTTGGGAGTCAGGAAATAGTGACCTTTGAACGTCATTTCTGGTGTGCCAAAATTATTTGCAGCAGAATATTATAAAGGGTATAAATTTAAAAGGAGGAAGTAAGGGGAGCCAAGGCATACATGTTCCACGGGGAAAGGAAACAAAGTTCTCTGGTTTCCAAGGAGGGATGTAGAGACCTGGGTCCAATGTGGTTCAGGGAGCACGTGGGAGAGAGAAAGAAAAGGGGTAGAAGGTACAGCAATGGCAGGAGGAAAGGGAGCAGAGAATACAAATGCAAAATGAGAGGAGGGGTCTCTGTATTAAGCAGGTAACCATGTAAAGACTCAGACATGTGCGTGTAAGAGAAAACGTTTCCTAACCCCAAACCAGACAGACACCATATCCCCAAGTGAGGACACAGAGGTGTGAAGAAGATCCGTAAGACACAGGAGAGAATGTGCAGTTATACACCCTTCCTCCTTCCTCACATGAACGGGGTCTCACACACATGTGAGAAGAAATGTGTGTGTATCCAAGAGGCGGTCCAGCACAGTGGTTAAAAGCACAGACTCTGGAACCAGACTAGCCTGACTGTCTGGGTATGAATCCAAATCCTACTATAGCTCAGTAGCTGGGTGATCTTGAACAAGTTATTTAACCTCTCTGTGCCTGCTTTCTCTTCTGTAAAATGATAATGTTAAAAATTAAATTTAGCCCTGGCCGGTGTGGCTCAGTTGGCTGGAGTATTGTCCCATACACCAAAAGGTTGTGGGACTGATTCCTGGCAAGGGCACATATCTGGGTTGCGGGTTCAGTTCATGTTTCTCTCTCACATCTATGTTTCTGTTTACCTCTTTCTCTCTTTCTCCTTCTCTCCTCTCTTTAAAATCAATTAAAATGTCCTCGGGTGTGGATCGAAAAAAATAAAAAATAAATGTATTAAATAAAACATTGAGAATAGGGCTACCTACACTAAATAAAATAAATAATTCATACAAAGGAATGCATAGAGGAAATTTACATGCTCAAACTCTGAAATAGTTACAGTACTAGTATAAAAACAAAGCACATTCTCCTAGCTACATTTATGTATTCTTGACTTTCTTAATGTTAGATTATTAGATGGTGAATAATCACTGATCTAGAAGGAAAGAGAACTCGGTGGCAAGACAGATGGAAAAGAGGGGTGTTGGTCAGTTTGTGGAACACATGCTACTTGAGAAGTCACAGACGAGCCCTGACTTGACTCTGGATGCCAGGCCCAGAGGCTGGGTGACTGTGGTGCCTGGAGGTGAGGGCAGCAGTGGGCAGGATTAGAGACACTGTAGTATGTTAGGTCTGACTAGTGTCCTCGCTGCCAATGAAGTGTGAGAGCACTGAAGTGGAACCAAGCTGCCCCCTTGCCTCATCTATTATCTTTCTACTTATATCACCTCTTATCTTCTGGTTTCTGATCCAGGGGCCACTGAAACTAACCTCTCTGAAATGTCCACAGCCAAGGGCCTCATCCACCTTACGTGCTGATCCGTCTGCAGTATCTGAGACCACTGGCAAGCCTGGGTTCCCCCCTTGGCTTCCACTCAGGGCTCCTCGTACCTTTCTAGTTACAACATCTCAGCTTCTTCACAATTCTTACCAATTCTCTTCAATTCTATTGCAGAAATATCTTTTAAGCTAGACCCTTCATGTTCATTGCTACTGCCTTAGTTCAGGCCTCTGTTCTCTCCTCTGGGTTTCTGACACTGTCTTCCTGCTGGTCTCCTGCCCCCATCTGTACACTTCCATCCACTCTCCATGCTGCTAGAGTTACCTTCCCCAGAACAAATACCTGATCATGTCATTCTCTTCCTCATAAACCTCCACTGATGGACTTCCCACTCTCAATAATATTCAAACGTGACACGTTAAGTTTCCTCATTATTTGCCTCAACTTCCCTCTTTAGCTTCATCCTCTCTTCTCTACTCTACCCAATCTAATCCACCCTGAGCTTCTCCCTGTTCCCTGAATACACTATATCCTAGGTTGCTGTGCCTGAATCTTTTCCATCTGCAAAAGTCCTTTCGTCCTCTAAGAAGAAAGTCACTCCTAAGGAAGTCCTCCTCAGCTTCCCTAAGCAGAGTTCATTCTCTGAGAGCCCACAGTGCTGTGTTCAAGCATCAAATCTAATGCATCCATCCCACTTGTAATCTACCTGCTGTCTGATTTCCACCGACTCCTGAATACCTCAAAGACAGAGATAATTGTTTTACTAGTTTTTAAAAACTCCCAGGCCCAGCACAATACCTTGCCCATGGCATGGTTGCCTCTCAAATTATGTTGGTTGAATCAAACATAACCCTTTCATAAACAGGGAGAAAAGAATCTAAGGCTGTACATAAGGGGGGCATACAGGCCTTCTGCTCACCGCTGAATGTCCTTGTTCTTCCACAAGGAGGCAGACTGCGCCTTGGGCACTCTTTCAATGAAATTCACCAGCTCTTCCATGAGAAGCCTGAGTTTAATCAAACAAAAGAAGTGATGAAAATTCATAGAAGAACTAGGGAAACACCGCACTCTAACACAGAATCCAACAGAAACGGGCTTGTCTGCCTGCTCCCTCCCCAATTATCTTTCCCTCTGTTGCATATGAATGTGGGCACCATTTTACATAAAGTTGAATACAAATCTAGCTTCTTATTGAATTTCCAAGTTAAGAATTTGGAATATGAATGATTTAGTTCACCTTTAAAACAAGCCTGGCATGTTTTCATCTCCAAACACTGAAATAGATAGGCATCTGGTTTAATTCTCACTCTAAGATCGCTGCCTTTATGTAACTAAAAATACAAACGGAGAAAAAGTTAAATTGTGAAGTACTTGCTATTTGTGGCAGCAGGGGTCGGGTAAGATTTTTAAAATGATATTAAATGGCCTGGCCAGGAGGCTCAATGGTTGAGCTTTGACCTATGAACCAGGAGACTACGGTTTGATTCCCGGATTGCGGGCTCGATCCCCAGTGTTGGGGCATGCAGGAGGCAGCCTATTGCTGATTTTCTCTCATCATGGATGTTGTTATCTCTCTCCCTTCCTCTCTAAAATCAATAAAAATATATTTAAAATAGATAAGTAAAAGAAAAGAAAATGATATTAAATGACCAATTTAAACTGGTAAAGTTTTTCTTCATGTGTGTCTTAGGGATTAATAACATTCCATATGGAATATTCTAAAGCAGGGGTGGGGAATGTCTAGCCCTCAGGCCATATAAGGCCTGAGAAATCATTTGGTCTGGCCCTGCCAAGGCATGATGGGTGAGCTAATGAAATGTTTGACCAAGTACAGCAGGCTAATTTTTAAAATGATCATTTTGTATGGCCCTCGAATGATGCTGTAGATATCCACATGGCCCTTGGCAGAAAAAAGGTTCCCCACCCCTGCTCTAAAGACTGATCCTAAAGGCCTAACTCAAGGACCTACCAAAGGCAGGCTGTGCACATCGAGAGATGGACCATCACAGAACCACAGCGGAGGGGATGCAAGAAATAACCCACTCGATGGGGTCAATGGTCCGCATGCTCTGAGGGGTTCATGCACAGAGAACTGTCAGAATCCTGGATAACTCCAGGAAGACCAATAAGCTGGAAGCAGGTTTTCAACAGCATGAGACCCCTTGCGTAACCCAGGAGAGATGATCTGTACGGACCCCAATCCGGTCCCCATCAACCACAGATGTATTCGCACTTGCATGCTGAGCATCTTCACTTCCTTTCCATTTATTTATTTATTCCTAATACCACCCCTCCTTAAAACTTGAAGGAGCAGTGTGAGTCCCAGCATCTAAGATCTGGGACCAGGCTCATTACCATTCTGGTTACAGCTTTCAGGAGAACCGCTCTAACTTTTTCAGACTGGAGTCCAATGTTTTCACCTCATCCTCCCACTGAAACTGATCCATCACCTCCCATGTCTTATGGCCCTATAATGTCTCTTCCTCAGATCCTTTACATTTTCCTATACACACTGCAGGTAATGTGATTTAACACAAAAATAAGGACATATTGTTTTATTTCCAGTAACTCCATCTTGTTGGACTTCTGCAAGACACTAGAACCCATACTTTTGGTCTTGATAGTTTCATCTTATACCACACTTATTAGTTTGCTTCAACACAATTCTTTTCCCTGGAGTAACTTTCTTCTCACTAACTGATGCTATGGTTACTTGCAGCAACCATGAAGGCTCGGGAGGGGCAGAGAAAGAGACAGCAGGGCGTTCTGAGTCAAAGGAGGCCTGAGGTTTTACTCCTTGGAGTTTGGCGTTTCAGTCTAACAGTCCAGACAACTTACCCATCTAGTGACTTATCCTGTTTTCTACACGCTGTCTGCATTTGGTCCGCACTAACCCATAAAAGGGGGGACATTTTGAAAGCAAAGTAATAAAATTTCTTTTCTTAAATATGCTGTTCCTTTCTCCTGAATCTCTTTGCAGTGCATATTTGTGGCATCTTATCAAATGTTACCTCCCCTGATTAGCATCTGCACAGAGGACCTGTCTCAGGAACTCCTTCTTCCAGCTTTGATTCAAAAAAAAAAAAAAAAAGATAGTGAAGACTACCGGCAGCATCAGTCTCTGGGAGAGTCCAGTGACCATCTGTTTTATCTAGAGAGCTGTCTATTCATGCCTGCCCTCCGGGTCGGCTGCTGGGGAGGAAGTAACGATCACTCCTGGCACAGCGCTCTATTAAGCAGTCACCAGTGAGGGAAGGAGCGCTGGGCCTCATGCTCACGGGGTAGAGCAGTGTCTCACCTGCCGATCTGCACGGTGGGCTCGGTGGCGTACACCGTGCCTGTGAACCCGGTGTGCTCGGTGATGTAGGGCAGCGCCATCATGCAGTGGTAGTTAGAGATGAGGATCACATCTACCGTAGACAGATCTATTAGCTCTGTCTGAAAAGAAAGGAGAGGGGATGATGCATATCTGTTGCGAGCCCATAGATCAACGTGCTGCGACTGAAAGGGGATGCCGTCAGAATGCAGAGTAGTTTGGGTGCTACGGAGTGATGATGGTCTTCCTGCGACACTTCTGTTCTCACCTTAGGACGTTTCCTGATATTGACGTTGGGTAGCAGGACAGGAGGGCTAACACCAAGAACGCAGCCTGGACACCAGCAGCGCCCTGAGGCACTAAAGCTAGTTCTGAGTCACCCCTGTGGGGATAAATGCTGCCTGGCAGGTGAGACCAGGGAACACAGCGGAGAGACAGCACAATATAGCCTGTGAGGGGAACTAGAATGCAATGCGGCCCCGCCACGGATTGCGGGAGCTGAGGGAGCAGCACAGAGAAAGCAGCTCCTCCAAAGTCAAACGTGGGAACCGATTTTCTTTTTTTTTTTATTCCAGAGAGGAAGGGAGAGGGAGAGATAGAAACGTCAATGATGAGAGAGAATCACTGACTGGCTGCCTCCTGCAAGCACCACACTGGGGATCGAGCCTGCAACCCAGGCATGTGCCCTTGGCTGGAATAGAACCTGGGACCCTTCAGTCCACAGGCTGATGCACTATCCATTGAGCCAAACCAGCTAGGGCGGGAACTGACTTTTGTTGTTTTTTTTAAGGTAACTTCTGACCACTAGTGCTGGATATAACCGCCCCCCCATACCCCCCCCCCCCCCCCGCCAAAAAGGAAAGAAAAGAAAAAAGTAGTGGCAGTCACAAAAGGAAATTATACTCTTATTTTACCCTAGTCTTAACCCCAAATCTACCCCTTTTCCCATTAAGGTCATGTGAAAATGGCAAAGACAAGTTGGCAGGTGAGGGAAAAATGCTACCATGTTCAGTAAATTTTATGAGAACTCTCTTCTAAGGAAATGATCCTCTTACTGATTTGCCCAGATGGAAGAAACCACTTCTCAGAACCACCAAGCACTTCATGCATGTCCCTCTATGGCAGCGATTACTCTGTACCATGGCAACTCGAGTATCACTTTCTCCCTTACATAGTAAATGTCTTTCGGGTCAAGAATCCTGCTGATTCATCTGTCCCTTTCCAGCTGCACAGCCGGCACACGACTGGCCTCGGCTCTGCTGCTGGAGGGATGCAGTTATAAGCAGCACCTTCTGTGGGGAAAGCTGAGACGCAATCACCTCAACCACGGAGTCCCCCTCACGGAAGTTACCCCCGGGAAAGCGCATGGTGCACTGAGGACAGCATGCGGCGAGTCGAGGAAGTCTTTCGGAAGAACGGGTCATTGCCCTAGTACGTCCCCCACGGAGAAGTGACAGAGATGTCTGTGCCGTCTTTGCAAATGACAGAGACAATGTACCATTTTGCTGTGGGTATTTTCTGGTTGAGTGACTTGACACATGAAATAAGTTAATTTAATAAGGCTGCTGAGGCATACTCAGCTCCTGAGGGCGGCATGCAGATTCGAGGTCAAAAGCTACACACTGCCGAGGGCAACGGCAATCTGTGTGAACAACGGCTTAATGACAGTATTCAACTTACTCACCCTTGACCCCATGTCGTACACTGCACTTCCCAGACAATGCCCTCACCATGAAAGGTCACGTAGCATTCTGCTGGTCCTAGCCCCGCCACCACTCTGGAACCACTTTTATTGTTGATTTTACTTAAATATATTTTTATTGATTTCAGAGAGGAAGGAGGAGGGAGAGAGAGATAGACACACCAATGGTGAGAGGGAATAATTAATCGGCTGCCTCCTGCACGTCCCCCACTGGGGATCGAGCCCACAGCCTGGGCATGTGTCCTGACTGGGATCGAGCCATGACCTCCGGGTCTAGAAACACTTTTACACAAAGACATGAAGACAGAGAGGCAGAGTGACAGACCCAGAAGAAAACGGGGAAGGACAGCTGAGGCAACAGCCAAGCTCCGAAGCTTCTCTACCTTCCTTTCCTGCCATGTACAGGACCTGCGTAAGAATATTTGACTTTTCTCTTTAATGTCTAACAAAATCAGCCCAGAGTCTATAATGATGAGAAATTTGGTGGGACATCTGGAAAAAAATACATATATATACTCTGTCTGCATACATGTCAACAGTGTCTACATAAACATTTTTCCATCTGAGAAATAAATTTAATATCCAGGCCACATTTATATACTCACATTTATATATTTACTTACATACTTTTACTCAGTGAAATCCAATAATAATTAATTTTAAACTGTATATGGACACTTGGGTTCTACAGCCCATAAACGGGGTCAAAACTACCCCAATTTATTGCTTGCCTATTATACTGTCCTGGGCCTTATATGCAGTCCCTGGTGTAGAAGTTAGGGGACAGTAGGATGTTTAGGTAGTCATACAAGATTATAAATTATAAACTCCATGAGGACTGGGGTTAGGTCTGCACAACTCACCGAAGTCAGTGAAGTCTGGGCTTAGTAAGCATGTCTCTCCTGATCCTCTGACTCTCCTATTTTCTCCTGATGATGCAATGCTCTGGTTCTACCTTAAAACGGCAACTATTACTAACTTGTTATACAAGCTATAAGTTATGACAGAAGTTGAAAAAAATTATACGGCTCTAGAATCCTAAATATATCAATACTCTTTGAGCTGGCCAAAGCTGAATTGCAAAATGGTAATTGTCTAATTTTAAAGTTTAGCAACCTATGGAGCAGGCCAAAAAAGTCATGAGAACACCAACTCAGGTTCCACACTGTTGTCCGTAAACGAGGGTGCAGCAGTCAGTGCCGTGTGTGGTGCACTGGAAGTAAACACAGCACCGGATTAGGAGTCTTTGAACAGATGGGGAACTGCCCCACCAGTTCCTCGATGACAAATGAAGATGACAGGGAGGCTAACTGCAGGCAGGGAGAGCTCAGGATTCTCGATCACTGTCTTCCTTCACCCTTATTCTTACTACTTTACCTCAAACTCTCCCCCTTTGCTGCTACCTTCAATGACCACGTCCTTCATTGGTTTCCTTCCTTTCTTCCACTCGGGTACAGCAAAGGGCACATACACGTACTTAGAAGAGAGAAAAATGGTTATCTATAGGGTATCAAAGAAAGTGCAGAAATGGAAAGAGAGGAAGAGAGGACAAAAATAAGGGAAAGAGCTCTCCATTTCTTTTCTCTTTGGCAGTGGACTGTGCAAGAATTTTCCACAGGTGCTATGATCCATTGGGCGGCAAGGAGAAGACAGGATGGCAGCTTTGCACTGATTTCCTCAGGAACCCCGGATTAGCTACTGGCTCCCCTGCACTCCATCTGTCCGCTGAGAGCGCCCAGGCCACTCAGGGGATTAGGCCTGTCAGCCGAGATTCGTTTCCTTTAAAACTAATGGAAACTGATCTCTGTTTCCTTTAAAGGATGAAACTGGCCCAAGACTCTTATACTGAGTCTCACTATGATGGTAATATGTAAATGACAGATATCCATAACTCAGTTCAGAATTCGTGACTTTCAAGCAATATTCAATGTGATCTTTCAGGTCAGCAAGAAACTTTACAGTTTGCTGCACTGGCTGAAGAACAGCAATTCCCAGTTACCCACTCTAAGCAAGACGAGGAGAAGTAGGGCTAATCTAAGTCACAGGCACTGTAATTACAAAACAAAGGTCTGAGCTATTTCCTTACTTTGCTCAAGAGCACAAGTGTCAGTGGGGATTATGGAAAGAGCTAGGAACAGGAGGAAGAGAGTGACAAATGATGCCCAGACAACAGAAAGAACTCCTAAATGATATTTCAGCTGTGTAACAAAGTGGCTGAAATAACAGATTCATTTCAACTTGAAGAGAGAAGCTAAGCCCCTTAAAATTATTTCTTGACTTCATTTTGAGAGATGACGAGACATGCTTTGTTTCTACAGTGAGATTCACTTTAATCTTACCTCTGGTAAGCAGAATTCAGGCACAGAATCCACAAATACATGGCCTGAGCACTCCTTCAGCTCCTAAAAGAAAGGAAAAGGAAAAATTCTAGGGAGAAATATCCAATTGATACAGCAACAAAGAAATTTCATCCTCAAACCAAATTTTCCATGAAGAATCAGAGACGGCTAGAGTTGGAGAGAAGCTAGAAGGTTATGCAGGCCAACTGTTTCCAGTGTAGGCTCAGGGAGGTTAGGTATCTTATTCAGGATAACAAATGCTGGTAGGTGGCAGACTCAGGACCTGAATGCATATTTCTTGATGGCTTTTCGAGGAAGCCGTGTGGACACATGCTGCTTCCATAATTCATGACCCAGTGCTTCTCGAATAATAGCAACATCAGAATACACATGGGCACACTGATGGAGTCAAGACTCCTGGGCCCTACCTAACAGCCAAGGGATCAGAAACTCTGGGGATGAGGTCATGGAACCTGTATTTATAACGAGCACCTCCAGTAATTTTATTATGCAATCAGGGCCAAGGGGCAAGTAAGGAGGGGGATGAAGAGTAGAAGGTAGGAATTAAACTACCCCCCCCCCCATTATCGTCATGAATATAATCTTTGTCCTTGCAGAGCATGCAATTTATTTGAGATTATAAGCCAAATGTAATCATCCAAAAGAAAAAAGCATATTTGTAGCACAACTCGCCACACTGCTCATGACCTACCACATTGGATATGCCTGCCTTAGCTTGGACTCCCACACAAATATCCCCAAGAAAAGGGTGAGTGCAAGCTTATATGGAAGGTGCTGAAAAACAGGGGGAGGGTGCGCAAGTGACAAAAGGAAAGGAAGAGGGCCAATAATGGATGCATTATTGAGCTATACACCTCTGTGGGCAAGGGGGACTTAATCCATGGGGACACTCTGGTGCATAAATCACCCTGGAGTTATCCTACCCAGGGGACATGGAATTTGAGGTACTTATATAGCAACCTCTGCATTTTAGAGCTGCAGGAAGAACTCTCTGGAGAACCATCCAGGGATTGGCAGCTGGAAGTACGGTAGAGCACACTGAACAGTGGGCCACCAACAGGGTCTGCTGCAATGCCTCCAGAAGGCCACTAGAGTTTCTGTCTTCCCTCACTGACACTTGAAACTGAAATCTATAGAGGATTTCTTGTACCACCCAGTTAAAGCTATCTATGACTTTATAAAAAAAAACTAGAGGTCTGGTGCGTGGATTCGTGCACCAGTGGGGTCCTTCAGCCTGGCCTGTGCCCTCTTGCAATCTGGGACCCCTTGGGGGATCTCTGACTGCCAGTTTCGGCCAGATCCCTGCAGGTGTGTGAAGCGGCCGGGGAGGAGCCCGAGCCCTGAGTAGGCACTGCACCACTCCTGCTCATTCTGGCTCCTCTGCACCTGCCGCCGCCACTGCTCAATAAGCTCACTGAGTGGCGTTACCACTGTGGGAGCACACTGACTACCAGGGGGCAGCTCCTGCATTGAATGTCTGCCCCTGGTGGTCAGTGAGCATCATAGCAACCAGTTGTTTGGTCACTTAGGCTTTTATATATATACTAGAGGCCTGGTGCACGAAATTCGTGCATGGGGGGCGGGGGGGGGGGCGGGGAGGGTATGTCCCTCAGCCCAGCCTGCACCCTCTCCAATCTGGGACCCCTCAAGGGATGTCCGACTGCCCAGTGTGGAATCGGGCTTAAATGGGCAGTCAGACATCCCTCTCACAATTTAGGGCTGCTGGCTCCCAACCGCTTGCCTGCCTGCCTGCCTGATTGTCCCTAACAGCTTCTGCCTGTCAGCCTGATCAGTCCCTAACCACTCCCCTGCCAGCCTGATCGACATCTAACTGCTCCCCTGCCAGCCCAATTACCCCCAACTGCCCTTCGCTGCTGGCCTGGTCCTCTCTTGCTGCCCTCCCCTGCAGGCCTGGTCCCCCCCCAACTGCCCCCTCCTGCTGGCCTGGTCCTTCCCAACTGCCCTCCCCTGCTGGCCATCTTGTGTCCACATGGGGGCAGCTGTCTTGTGTTGGAGTGATGGTCAATTTGCATATCACTCTTTTATTAGATAGGATATGTAGTTTGGTTGACAGTTTGCTCTTTCCAGAACAAGAATTTTGTTCTATTGGGTTTTCATTAGTCACTGAACATATATTTCTATATATTCCTATGTATATCCTATATAATAAAAGGCTAATATGCAAATCAACCAAATGGTAGAACGACCTGTTGCTATGACATGCACTGACCACCAGGGGGCAGATGCTCAATGCAGGAGCTGCCCCCTGGTGGTCAGTGCGCTCCCACAGAGGGAGCGCCGCTCAGCCAGAAGCCAGGCTCACGGCTGGTGAGCACAGCAGTGGTGGTGGAAACCTCTCCCACCTCCACAGCAGCGCTAAGGATGTCTGACTGACGGCTTAGCCATCAGTTAGACATCCCCAGAGGCTCCTGGGCACAGGCGAGAGGGCGCAGGCTGAGAGGGTACAGGGATTCCCCCCCTCCCACCCCAGAGTGCATGAATTTCATGCACCGGGCCTCTAGTGTATCTATATTTATATTTCAGTCTGAATGATTTTACTCTCAATCCTTATTTGAAGATAGGGTACTAATTATATATTACTTTCCTTTTGAATTTTACAAGTCTCATAGCAGAACCTTGACAGAATATTTCCTCCCCTCACCTTTCAGTGTAAACTCTGATTCCTCTTTTTACATGAATACCATTTAACCAGTGAAAGGCTGAGCCAAAAAGAGGCTGCAAACAGGTCTTAATTATAATGCATCTGCCAGCTAAAAACAAATAAGCAATTATGTTCAATGGGAGAAGACTCCCAAATCCCTTAGGATGAGGTTAAAAATGATTGCAGGTAAGTCCTGGGAAATTTCAAAGTTCTGCCTGGTCTTAAACTGGCTACATAATCATCTTCCCCACAAGGCTACACGCACCAGGGCATGCCCACCTCACATGACAGAGCCTCCTCCCAGTCTCTCCCTCCTGACTGCAGAAGCAGGCCTGCCATTCTGCGCACTCACAATGTCACTGTGTTTTACTCACTGCTCTAATGAAATGCTCTCACGTACACAAGCAAGTCATTTGCTCACAATGCACTGGTAATGGGATGCTTGTGAGCCTTTCTCAGGGAAGAATAATTCATAGCTAGCAGAAGAGTCAGACTGACTTCAGGTGCACAACTCATGAATGTCACATAATTTTATGGGTTAACTGTGAGGGAAATCTCATTTCAAATTATACACTTGGCTTGCACTTGAGGTTGGGTGCAGTTCACAGAAATTAATTCTGTAAAAAGAACACCTCTTTATTTAACAACTAGGGGCTTGGTGCCACCAATTCGTGCATGGGTGGGGTCCCTCGGCTGATCGGGGCTGGCCAGCTGGGGGGAAGAATCATGGGAGGTTGGATGTGGGAGCTCACTGACCACCAGAAGGCAGCTCCTGCATTGAGCATCTGCCCCTTGGTAGTCAGTGCATGTCATAGCGACTGATCGTAATGGCCACGTAGGCTTTTGTATATATAGATATCTATTACAGGAAGGAAATGCCTTATTTAGATGAATCATTTTAAGGATCTTTAAACGTAATCAGTCTTTCAATCCTGAGACATGGGAAAGAATGATTTAGAAGACTAAGAATGGCATGGATGAGCTTTGAAGTTTTTAACCCTTTATTACCTTTGGTCTCTCATTTATAATTTAACTGCCTAAATAATGATCTGAGGAAGAAATTACTGTGAAGATAATCTAATGTTGACCAGCCGCAGTGGCTCAGTGTTTGAGCGTCGACCTATTAACCAGGAGGTCATGGTTCAATTCCTGGTCAGGGAACATGTCCAGGTTGCAGGCTCAATCCCCAGTGGAGGGCGGACAGGAGACCAATCGATGATTCTCTCTCATCATTGATGTTTCTATCTCTCTCTCCTTTTCCCTGTCTCTCTGAAATCAATAAAAATGTCTTTTTAAAAAAGATAATCTAATGTCAAAAACTTAATAGCCTAGAAAAAAGAAGTTATTTACTTTAGGCCTTGTTAATCAGTAATTAAAGTTGATAGGACCCCAAATATCTTAGATTCCTAGAACTATGTTCTTTTTTTCATAACCTACTATAGTGTCCATTCCTGGCTAACAGGAAAGGCTGGAATAAGATCATAGAACGTAGTCTGAAAGGCCCTCCACACGAATTTACCTAAGAACATGTTTTCACCCTAATCCTCCCAGAACGCACCGCCTGGGAAGTTAAACACTGGCACTCAGTCTATTCCTCACCCAGAGGTCAATGTGATCTGATCAGATGATGACAATACCTTCCCGCAACCTTCTGTGACCACTCCTCACCCCCAAAGACCCAAATTTTACAATGCCCTACCTGATCTGACCCCTGAAAAAGCAGTTTGAAACTCACATACTAGAGAATTTTAAAGTTGTTTTTTTTTAAAGTTTACTCCCTCCAGCCGTATAGTTGGTGGAATTCTCTAAATAATATCACCTTTGAAAATCTCATTGCAAATAAAAAATAATTGTTTTCTCTTCGTGGTGATAAAATGTATTTGCAGCTCTTAATTTTTTCACATGAGAAAATTGGACCTGAATCTGAACAGGGATTCCCTAAAAGGCTCTTAAAAACAACAATCACCAAGTACTAAAGACCCTACATGGATCCTGGGATTTTTTCAGGGAGAATACATTGGGAGGGCTTGGCGGGGGGATGAGCCCATCAATCACATTACTGATGGGTGGCCCTCGTATGACAAGAGGGTTTTCCACTGGGTGTAGCTACACTTCAGTTACTCATTACCTTGTCCAAGAAAACATTTCCATCCTTTAGGGACCAGCCGGGAAGATTAGACAGCCTGGGACTGCAAAACAAAAAATTAAATTATGCTAAATAGATTATAATCCTTAGTAATTTCAAGGTGACTATATTGTCTCCATAAAGTTAAAAACAGCTGGGAATTATTGGCAGCGATGCTCACCCAAAATACTAATTGAAAAGATAAAGAAAGAACCCTGTTGTATCAAGCTTAAGATTCATATGGCAATGGATCATTAAAAAGCCAAACAGTTTAGCAATAAATTGGGAAACTGAAAAGAACACTACGCAGAACAATAAAGAAAAAGGCAAGATAAGACATTAGAGCGTTTTATAGTTTTCCAGTCACTGGCCCTGACTTCACCTTGCTTGTGTTTGACAAGCCGGAAGGGAGGCCCCCTGGGACCAGCATCTGTGGATGAGAAGGACTCAGAGAGAGAGAGGTCAGGGGCTCGGACAGGAACACTCAGCTGCCTATCAGCCAGAATTCACTGCACATGAAAATGCCTGCGTTCTAGTCAAATTCACAGTCTGGATTCACAACTTAGAAGTAGATTTGTCACTTGTCACCTGTGGCTTGAGTTTCCAATGCTGGAAAATGATGCTCGTTTTCCTAAGTGTTACAAAATGATGTCTAGTAATTATTAGGTGAGGTTAATTTCATGTATATATGATATATTGAAATAGTTTGTTTTCAGAAATCATTCACTTCTGGTAATCTCAGGATTTAACCTTATCTACTATCTGACCAGAGGAATTATGTTGGTAGATGAAAATGCAAATAGTTCAGGAAAAAAAATGCTGTAAAAGAAAAACTTAATGATCAAGGTGATGTGTGAAGAAAAGCACGTCAGGAGCACGAGCAAAAGGAATTTAGCACGTCACCACAAAATTAGCCTGTGAAGTAAAAATTAAGGGCAAAGTAAGGATTGAGGACTAAAAGACCCTATAATCAGAAACTCAATTAATGTATATAGTCCCTTATCCTCTTGTCAAAATAATTTTATCAGAGTCTGATTTTGTAAGTAAGTGACAGCTATGAGAGCCAAACAGAAACACAAACATCTTCTAGGAAAGGTTAAAAACCTGAATATATATGCATCTAATTTTTTTTAAGTGAAAAATTTGGGGTAACTTTGACAGAATTCCAAACTTACAGAAAAGTTGCAAGAATGTAAGTACAATGAAGTCTCACATACCCTTTGCTTACAGTCACGGTTTACATTTTGCTTTTATTAACCAAAAGCAAGAATTTTGGATTTTATACTTGGGAATGAAAAATATTACTAGGACAATCAAATTTGGTTGGTATAAATTATAACTGATAAGCTTAAAAACAAAAACTTCTGGGATTTTCCTGCTCTAACCTCTCAGAGAAATATTCTATTGTCACTAGCCATTTAATTCCCACCTCATTTCATAATCATTGTGTCTTCACTATGGACTTTTTACTTCTTGAAAAATATATTTACTATGAGATCAGTTTAAAATTGCAATGCCAAGACAATGTGTACTGTTCTCATTTCATGCATGCTCTCTAAGTGACGGTTGTCAATACCCACATCCCTTTACAAAGAAAACTGGATCAAAGTGCCTGCATTCTCTCCATTCCCCATCACATGTAAATCAGCCTTCAATCAGCGGTGACTGATTCCATTAGTTGTCCTCAACAAATGATTAGGAAAGGTATACTGCTTATTAGGAAATATTTTTTTTCAAGTAAAAATTTTACTTCAGTTAAACATTTTTTTATATCACAGCCTTCAATAAAGTACCTATAGTTATTTTGGATTTGAGAAATGGGCAGTAGATGGGATGGAGAGCATGACCATGTTATAACAATAGCAAAGATGAAGAGCCACAGAAATGTGTCACCCAATGGCAAAGGGATGTTGACTACAGGAATGAAAATATTTGATTGCTGAGTTCCAATGAGTTAATGACTAAACCATAAAGAGTTAGTAAACTTTAAGCAACAAAGGGAAAAGGATTTAAGCATGTATATAAAATCCATTTTTTAAAAAATTTGGTAAATTATTCCCATAAGTAAATAAATAACCTAAGGAGGCATTTAAAAGTAACCTATCACCTAGAAAAATAGTGAAACAGAACAACTATGGTTTGCAATTAATTTTTCTTTATACTTTTCATTTTTCCAATTTCCTACTTTGAAATACATTACTTCTATGATCAGAAAATAATGAAAGAGGCATGACTACATTCATTCATTCCAAAATGTTTATAAAACTTATTCTGAAAATGTATGCAAAGTGCAAGAATATGACAGTAAATAAATTAATCCTTGAGTCTGAGGAGTTTACACTCTAGTATAGGGAGATAGTAAACAGCAAATACAATAGAATAAAATAAAAGCTATGATGGGGTAAGTAGGTGTTAAGGACTCAAGCAAAAAATCCTGACAGTGAGTAGTGCTGTGGGAGAGCAGGGATAGGAGCTATGAGAAAAAGATGGAGGAAGTCTTTCCAGAAGAAGGAAACACAGAACAGCCTCATCATTTGTAGTGTAGGAGAATGAGTAATCCTCCAATGGATCTTTATTTATGTGTCAAGCATTCAGGTGCTGGTGATACGACCGTGAGCAAAACATACCTGTCCTCTTGGAGGACAGACATATCAACTATCACCCCAACACAGACAAGCTGTTAAAAACAATGAAGCAGTGTAGTACGAATCGTGACAGGATGGTCTAGGCCAGTGGTCGGCAAACTGCGCCTCGCGAGCCACATGTGGCTCTTTGGCCCCTTGAGTGTGGCTCTTCCTAAGCCTTAGGAGTACCCTAATTAAGTTAATAACAATGTACCTACCTATATAGTTTAAGATTAAAAAATTTGGCTCTCAAAAGAAATTTCAATCGTTGTACTGTTGATATTTGGCTCTGTTGACTAATGAGTTTGCCCACCACTGGTAGGCAACATCAAAAGATTTGCCTGGTTCTATGACGACTGAGGGTGATCTGGATAGTAGTAGGGTCAAGGAGAAACTGGGTCAAGGGACAGGGTTTGGAGGGAACAGAGAAAGTAGGCTACGAGGTTCAGTACTCTCCTCCCCTCACTCTCACCAGCCTCTGGCATGGACACCTTACATCAAGCATGTCAAACTTGTGGCCTGTGGCAGCATGTGGCCCACAATGAATATTTTTGCAGCCCAGCCAATATAACGGTATGTAAGAAACGTTTTAATAAAAATTTGGTAATTTAATTTTTACAATATCCTGTATATATAATTATTAATAACTACAATGTTCGCTAATGACCGATTACTATAATCCTGTTGCATTCATTTTCCTTACACGCCTTATGCACAGGTGCACCATTTCTCTCCACTAATACTAATAAGCAAATATTTTAGCAGCTGATTGCCACGTCATTAGTTTTGTACTGACTTGTTTGGTGTGCGCAACAGGAAATATTTCGCTTACGGAGAATAAGAAAAATAGGTTTATCTACGTTACCCTTATTAATTTGTGCAGTTATTCAGTGTCTGGTAAGTGAATGTTCAAGACAAAATATTAATTTTTATTAAAATGTTCTATTATTTTCTGTTAACGATTACTCATTTATTTCAGCCCTTTGTATTCAGCATGTCTCTATAGAAATAAACCTACATTCCCATGAAAACTGAAGCTTTTGTTTTTTTTGTGGCTCACATAAACTTAAACCTTGTTTATTTGGCCCATGTTAGCCTCTGAGTTTGACATGCTTGCCTTACATAAAAGGTTATTCCAATGAAATTTCAAGAAGAGTCCCACACACTCCCCCGACCCCACCTCTCCTCATCCAACTAGAACGCCATTCTCCGTGTCCTTTCTGTGAAGAAACTGGAGTCATAAATGATCTGAGCGATAAGCTCTGGCTAAGTAGGCTAAAGAGGGTGGGATAGAGGAGGGGAGAAGAGCCTTCATGGCTGAAAGAACAATGTGTGACTGTCTTGGGCAGGAGATAAGATTTCTTTGAAACTGAAATGAAACAAAGAGCAAGATACTAGAGGGACAGGCTTAACGCTTAATATACCAAGATGTACTTGGTATGTAACCTAAGAGCAATGAAAGATCATTGTTTTACATAAGTGAGAGGTGAGGCTAGATTTGTAATCATAAAAGATGGTTCTGAAGAAAACTGACACCATGTGCCTGCTGATAACATACTCCATCATTGGTTTGGCATTCCTACCAAAAATAATCCCAATCTAATCTAATAAAATAATTGGCCTGTACTCCTAAAAATGACAAGGCCCTGACAGACAGACAAACTGCAAAACTCCTTCAGATTAACACATTAAGTGCTCAGCCTGTTTTGTCTTCCGGACGGAAAGTATAGTGTCAGTCACCAGTGACTGACTGGGCGCTTAATGTGTTAAAGGAGACTGAAGACATGACAATCAAATGAAACACGTGATCTGGAGAGCATCCTGGGCCTGTATCACTATTTTTCTTTTTTGCTATAAAGGGCATTATAGTAAAACTAGAGGCCCAGTACACGCATTCATGCACCGGTGGGGTCCCTTGGCCTGACCTGCGCCCTCTTGCAATCCAGGACCCCTCGGGGGATGTCAGAGAGTTGGTTTCAGCCCGATCCCCACAGGCCAGGTCGAGGGACTCCACCGGTGCACAAATCCATGCACCAGGCCTCTAGTATGCATAAAGATCTTTGGTTAATCTCTTCCTGCCCACCCCTCTCCCCTCACCCCCCTGAGATTCATCAGTCTGTTCCATGTTTCCATGCCTGTGTGTTGAGCGTCTGCCCCCTGGTGGTCAGTGTGCATCATAGCTACTGGTAGAACGGTCAAACAATCACTTAGGCTTTTATATATGTAGATATGAATTTGTGTAACTTGGGAAGTATGAATAAGATATAAAGCATAGATACTAGTATGAAATCAATGTAAGTTTTCTGATTTTGATTACTGCACTGTGATTAGGTAGAGAATGTCTTACAAAATAGGCACTCAGACATTTATGTAGTAAAGGAGCATCGTATCTGTGTCTTTGAAATGGTTCAGAAAAAATGACATGCATGCACATTCAGAGGAAACGACAAAGCAAATGTGATAAGATATTAACAACTGATAAGGATAACTGGGAATTGTTTGTATTATTCTTGCAACTTTTCTGTAAATCTGAAGTGATTTCAAAGTAAAAAGTTACACAAAAAGATGACTTTGGATTCAGGCAGGAGCAAGATCAGAACTGAAGAAAGTTGCTAAGAGGCTTTATAAAGCAATAATGCCTGTAAAAGAGGACAATGACTACAGCAGCACTGAACAGAAGTGACTGGATTCTAGAGCACTGTAGAAGGTAAAAATGACAAGGCTTGCCGAAACCGGTTTGGCTCAGTGGATAGAGCGTCGGCCTGCGGACTGAAAGGTCCCAGGTTCGATTCCGGTCAAGGGCATGTACCTGGGTTGCGGGCACATCCCCAATAGGAGATGTGCAGGAGGCGGCTGATCGATGTTTCTCTCTCATCAATGTTTCTAACTCTCTCTCTCTCCCTTCCTCTCTGTAAAAAATCAATAAAATATATTTAAAAAAAAATGACAAGGCTTAATGACAAACTCAATTGACATGGGGAGTGAGCAAGAAGGGTATATTTAAGTAAACTCCCAGTTTTCTGGCTTTTATAACAGGATGCCATCCACTAAGGTGGGGAGGGGGGAACAAGTCTGGGAGTGGCTGCTCGCCTCTTCTGGACCAAGTCTAATAAGGAACTCAACTTGGGGCACATTGAGTTTTGAAGTGTCTTCAAAGGCACACCAAAGAGAGGAACTTTGGATATATGACTATTTTAGGAACATGAATCTGGAGCTCAGAAGAGAATTACTAACTAAAGATGCACATTTATAAGTTACTAGAGGCCCGATGCACGAATTCGTGCACGGGTGGGGTCCCTAGGCCTGGCCGGCAATTGGGCCAATCAGGG
Source organism: Myotis daubentonii (assembly GCF_963259705.1). NCBI lineage: Eukaryota > Metazoa > Chordata > Mammalia > Chiroptera > Vespertilionidae > Myotis > Myotis daubentonii. The sequence goes on from NC_081844.1 coordinate 35,960,348, forward strand.
CCGTGGGAGGTTGGCCCACTGAGAGGAGGGGCCACGGGAGGTTAGTTGACCGGCCCTGATTAAGGTCACTGGGGCCGGTAGGCTGGGGGGAAGGACTGCAGGCAGTTGGCCAGCCAGGGGCAGGGACTGCGGGAGGTTGGTCGGCCACCCCGATTAGGGCCATCGGAGCCGGCTGGCTGGGGGGAGGGACAACAGGGGGTTGGCCGGCCACGGGAGGTTGGCTGTGGGAGCACACTGACCACCAGAGGCAGCTCCTGCATTGAATGTCTGCCCCCTGGTGGTCAGTGCACATCATAGCGACTGGTCATTCGGTTGCTTAGGCTTTTATACATATACTAGAGGCCCGATGCATAAAATTCGTGCAAGAGTAGGCCTTCGATGACTGGATCCCTTCGAAGAGTGGATCCCTTCCTCGCAGGCATGGTGACTGCCTATATCCTGCAGCTGCAGCCCCAGCTTCGTCCAAAGGATGTCTGGTCTAATTAGCATATTACGCTTTTATTATTATAGACTAGAGGCCTGGTGCACGAAATTCATACATGGGTGGGGTCCCTGGCTGGGCCGGTGATCAGGGCCGATCAGGTTCCCTGCCTCCCCGCCTCCTCCTTCCCTTGCTGCTGGCGTCCGCTGGCGTCCACTGCCACCCACCTCTAGTTCCCCATCCCAGCCCGAGGGCCCGGTCCCAATTAGGCAATTGGGGCCTGCCGGCCAACCTCCAAGTCTCTCCGCCTGGCCGGCAGGCCACGTCGGCAATCGGGGCCTGCAGGCTGGGGGCAGGTCCTGTGTTGAGCATCTGCCCACTGGTGGTCAGTGTGCATCATAGTGACTGGTCGTTCCAAAATAACAGTTGCTTAGGCTTTTATATAGATTGTTTGGATGGTTATGGAAGCCCTGAGCATTTATTAAATTCCTTTGGTGGAGACTCTTATAGTCCAGGACTACATATTGAAGAATTCTGATATGTGATGGCCAGATGGAGAAAGATGCATCTCCAAAGTAGATAGAACAGGAAGAGTCAGAGATATAAGGGGGAGGGTGCTGCTGAATGCTCAAGTAGAAAGAAGACTGTGCACCAGAACTAATGACATGAAGTCATTTGCGACTTCAGGGAGAGGCATTCTGGTGGGTGGTATGGGAAAGGCACAGGTTGGAGGAGTTAGGAATGCTGAAAAGAAAAGTTGAGAGAAGGTGAAAAAAATTTGTTCTTAAATTTTATGTTAGAAGTGACAGCATAATTAAATGGGAAAAACTGAGTTAAGATGGAAGGGTTCAAGATAAAGGAAAGATCACAATTAATAGTGAAGTGAGATGGCTCTGAGAAGGCAAGAAGGGTTGGAATCTAGGGAAGAAAAAGGGATTCATTCACATGACAAATATTTACTGAGAAGCTACTATGTGTCAGTAATTGTTTTAGGTACAGAGGCTACTGTGGAGAACAAACAAAACCCCTGCCCTTATAATACTTACCTTCTAGTGGAGAAGACAATAATATAAACCAAATATCTATCGATCTATCATCTAACTCTATCTATCTATCTATCTATCTATCTATCTATCTATCTATCATCTATCTATCTATCTATCATCTAAAAGCCTAAGCAACTGTCCAACCATCTGACCAGTAGCTATGACGCACAATGACTACCAGGGGGCAGATGCTCAACTGCCAAGCTGCAGTGACTTGGCAGCTGGGGTTCTTGGGTGACACGTCGGAACCAGAGAGGAGGGAACCCAATTCTGGAGTGCATCACCTGAGAACTGCCCTCTTGCAATCCAGGACTCCTCGGGGGATGTGAGAAGCTGGTTTTGGCCCGATCCCTGCAGGCCAGGCTGAGGGACCCCACCTGTGCACAAATCTGTGCACTGAGCATCTAATGCAGTGGTTCTCAACTTTCCTAATGCTGCGACCCTTTAATACAGTTCCTCATGTTGTGGTGACCCCCAACCATAAAATTATTTTTGTTGCTACTTCATAACTGTAATTTTGCTACTGTTATGAATCGTAATGTAAATATCTGATATGCAGGATGTATTTTCATTGTTACAAATTGAACATAATTAAAGCACAGTGATTAATCACAAAAACAATATGTAATTTTATATGTGTTTTCCGATGGTCTTAGGCAACCCCTGTGAAAGGGTTGTTCGATTCCCAAAGGGGTCATGACCCACAGGTTGAGAACCGCTGCTCTAATGTATATATAATGCAATGATATGCACTATGAAGAAAAATAAAGCAGGATGAGAGAATAGGGCAGCCGTGGGCAAACTACGGCCCGCGGGCCAGATCCGTGTTGTTTGAAATGAATAAAACTATTGAAAAAAAAAGACCGTACCCTTTTATGTAATGATGTTTACTTTGAATTTATATTAGTTCACACAAACACCCCATCCATGCTTTTGTTCCGGCCCTCCGGTCCAGTTTAAGAACCCATTGTGGCCCTCGAGTCAAAAAGTTTGCCCACTGCTGGGATAGGGAGAAACTGGGGATACTATTTTAGCCAAGTACATCTCGGAGGATTCTGAACTGAGCAAAGGAAGATACTTTTTGAAAGAAACTATACGGGCTGCCAATCATCCCACTGATATAACCTCCCTCTGCCCTAACCAGTTTGGCTCAGTGGATAGAGCGTCGGCCTGTGGACTGAAGGGGCCCAGTTTCGATTCTGGTCAAGGGTATGTATCTTGCTTGCGGGCACATACCCGGTGGGGAGAGTGCAGGAGGCAGCTGATCGATGTTTCTCTCTCATGTTTCTAACTCTTTATCCCTCTCCCTTCCTCTCTGTAAAAAAATCAATAAAATATCTAATCTAATAAAAGACAAAAAAGGTAATTGACTGTACCTTCGCTATGCTTCCCATTGGCTAATCAGCGAGATATGCAAATTAATCACCAACGAAGATGGCGGCCGGAAGCCAGGCAGCTGAAGCGAGTAGGAGGCTTGCTTGCTCCAGTGATGGAGGAAGCCAAGGTTCCCTGCTGGCCGCGGCCCGGCTCTGAGCTCCGAAAGCAACAAAGTTTCAACTATAGAAGCTAAACAAACCCCAGACACCTGCTTTCAGCCAGCCGTGGTCACAGAGCCGGCTCTTAGCTCCAGTGACGTCAACAAAGTTTCAATTATAGAAGCTAAACAAACCCCAGATACCTGCTTTCAGCAGGCTGTGGCCTCAGAGCTGCAGCGAGCAGGAGCCGGCTCTCAGATCCAGTGACGGCAACAAAGTTTCAATTATAGAAGGTAAATAAATCCCAGAATAAAGAAAGAAAAAAGGAGAGGCTGGGAGCTTCCATCGCCGGAGGGCCTGGCCAGCCTGCAAACAGCCATCAGCCCCTCACCCAGGCTGGCCAGGCACCCCAGTGGAGACCCCCACCCTGAAGGGAGTGTAACCGGCTGCAAATGTCCATCAGCCCCTCACCCAGGCTGGCCAGGCACCCAAGTGGGACCCCCACCCTGATCCGGGACACCCTTCAGGGCAAACCAGCCGGCCCCCACCCGTGCACCAGGCCTCTATCCTATATAGTAAAAGGGTAATATGCAAACTGACCCTAACAGCAGAACGATTGGGAATGACTGGTCACCATGACACACACTGACCACCAGGGGGCAGACGCTCAATGCAGAAGCTGCCCCCTGGTGGTCAGTGCGCTCCCACATCGGGGAGCTCTGCTCAGCCACAAGCCAGGCTGATGGCTGCCAGTACAGCGGTGGAGGTGGGAGCCTCTCCTGCCTCCTCAGCAGCGCTAAAGATGTCCGACTGCAGCTTAGGTCTGCTCCTGGCTGGCAAGTGGACATCCCCTGAGGGCTGCCAGGCTGCCAGAGGGATGTCTGATTGCCAGCTTAGGCCCAACCCGCCGGGGAGCAGGCCTAAGCCAGCAGGTGGTCATCCCCCGAGGGGTCCCAGACTGCGAGAGGGCACAGGCCGGGCTGAGGAACCCCCCCCCCCACCCGAGTGCACAAATTTTTGTGCACCAGGCCTCTAGTATTAAAAAAAAATCTATCTATCTATCTATCTATCTATCTATCTATCTATCTATCTATCTATCTATCTATCTTCCCTCTGAGAGAAAACCAATGACAAGGGGTAGACCGAGCAGCAGTGGATTCTAATGCTGAGCCAGAGCTGTGAGAATACAAGAATTAGGTAAAGACTAGGATTTAACAGGAAAGGGAAAACTAGGATTGTCTGCCCAATTTAGGTTTTGAACACCTAGCTAATCCATGACCCCACAGAGAATATAGGCCCCTTTTAGAAGCCCTCACAGTACCTTGTATTTTATTTTTCTTAGTAATTATCAACATATATAGTCGTTTTCTAAACACAAGTACACTGAAATCTTCAAATGTGTAATTCTTTCTCTCCTGACAGACTATAAGCTCCATGAGGAAAGGAAAGTTGTCTTGTTCTTGTCTATATCCCCTCGTCTGGCACAGTGCAGATTCTCAGCAAATATCAAATAAATGAACACTTTAATCTTTGGGGGGAGAGGGAAAGAGACAATAATTTCAGGCCACTTTAATAAGAAATAACCTGTCAGACATATGTGATGCAGTGCCTAAAACAACTGTATTTATATTTTGCCGGGAGCCGGTCCATCCTTGCTGTTTCAAGGGATCTGGCATATATGGCATACGGTTCTTAATATGTTTTCTCACCTTCTTGGCGCTGTGTTTTAACCAAGGTCACCTCTCCGAGAAAGGTTGAATCCCCAGGTAGGGATTTTCTCCTGAAGTTAGGGAGGGAATAAAATCCCTCAACTAAGTGCCAGGCGGGTAATTAATCACTTTAACTACGAACAATCATGCTTAAGCTACATAATCTTTACTCCCTGGAATGGAGATAAGAAACGCCCTAACCTTTGTAATAGAGATTGATAGGATTGAATCAACTGGTATAAATACAGATGTAACTAGACAGCAAGACACAGAACTCAGGAGACAGGACTTAGAAGAGAGAACCTACAGAGAGAACCTACACAGAACCTACAGACAGAAGAACTTCGCTGGAGAGAACATGGCAAAAGATCCTGGACTGAACCTGACTACAGAAATTGGCAAGAGAACCTGACTAGAACCTGGTGACTGAACCTGGCTGGGGAACCTGGACAGAACCTGGCTGAAGAACCTAGCGAGGGAACATGGCTACAGAACCTCGCTGGAGATCCGAAGCAGAACCTCTCTGGAGATCGAGACCAGAACTTGGCTGGAGATCCTGGCTAGGCTGCTGATCAACTGAACGCTGTCTCCGTGTCATTCTTTCTTCGCCGGCTCCGTCTACGCCTTTGGGAACCCCTGGACCTGCTGGGGTTGGACCCCGGCAATATTTATATATATATCCTATCTAATAAAAGAGAAACATGGTAATTGGCGTACGACTGCTACCCTTCCCATTGGCTAATCAGCGAGATATGCAAATTAACTGCCAGCCAAGATGGCGGCTGGCAGCCAGGCAGCTTGAAACTAACATGAGGCTTGCTTGCTTCAGTGACGGAGGAAACTAACGTTCCCTGCCTGCCTTGCCGGCATCTGAGCCTGCAGTTTAAAAAACATTGTAACAAATATAGAAGCTAAACAAAACCCCAGAAACCTGTTTTCAGTGAGCCGGGATCTCAGAGCTGGAATTGATACAGAGTTTCGATTATAGAACCTAAACAAACCAGATACCTGCTTTCAGCAGCGGATGCCTAAGAGCTGGAGCCTCAGAGCTAAAGCTGGCCCAGAATAAAAAAGAAAAAAAGGAAAAAAGGAGCAGTTGGGAGCTTCAGTCCCAGCCTGAAAACAGCCCTCAGCCCCTCACCCAGACTGGCCAGGCACCCCAGTGGGGACCCCCACCCTGAAGGGTGTGTGACCAGCTGCAAACAGCCATCAGCCCCTCACCCAGGCTGGCCAGGCACCCCAGTGGGGACCCCCACCCTGAAGGGTGTGTAACCAGCTGCAAACAGCCATCATCCCCTCACCCAGACTGGCCAGGCACCCCAGTGGGGACCCCAACCCTGATCCAGGACACCCTTCAGGGCAAACCAGCTGGCCACCACACATGCACCAGGCCTCTATCCTATATAGTAAATGGGTAATATGCCTCCCAGCACTGGGATCAGCGGAGCCGCAAGGCCTCCCAGCACCGGGATCAGCGTGACGGGGGCAGCGCCCAAACCCCCTGATCGCCCTGCAGCTCTGTGTGTGACAGGGGGCGGGGCCACAACCTCCCTATCTGCCCTGCTCTGTGCCTGATGGGGGGGCTCCCTAACATCCTGATCGCCCTGCGGTTCTGTGTGTGACAGGGTGTGGTGCCCCAACCCCCCCAACCCACGGGCCCTGCTGTGTGTGTGACGGGGTAGAGCCATAACCTCCCCATTGGCCCTGCCCTGAGTGTGAGAGTGGCGGCGCCCCAATCCCCTGATCAGCCCTGCTCTGTGGGTGATAGAGGGCGTCGCCCCAACCCTCCCCTCCCCCCACGGGCCCTGCTCTGTGTGTGATGGGGTAGAGCCATAACCTCCCCATCGGCCCTGCCCTGTGTGTGACAGTGGCGGCGCCCCAACCCTCTGATCAGCCCTGCTCTGTGGGTGATAGAGGGCGGTGCCCCAACCCCCTGATCCGCCCTGCTCTGTGTGTGACAGGGGGCGGTGCCCCAACTCCCCTATCTGCCCTACTCTGTGAGTGACAGGGGGGAGCTCCCCAACCCCTGATGGGCCCTGCTCTGTGCGTGACAGGGGGGAGCTCCCCAAGCCCCTGGTGGGCCCTGCTCTGTGCGTGACAGGGGGGAGCTCCCCAACCCCCTGATTGACCCTGCTCTGTGTGTGACAGGGGGGAGCTCCCCAAACCCCTGATCGGTCCTGCTCTGTGCGTGACAGGGGGCAGCGCCCCAACCCCCTGATTGGCCGTGCCCTGTGCGTGACAGGGGGTGGCGCCGCAACCTCCCCATCGACCCTGCCTTGAGTGTGACGGGGGCGGTGCCCCAACCCCCCAATCGGCCCTACCCTGAGTGTGACTGAGGGTGGCATCGCAACCTCCCAATCCGCCCTGCTCTGTGCATGACAGGGGGCGGTGCCACAACTCCCCAATCGGCCCTGCTCTGAGCCCGACCAGGGGCTGCACCTAGCGATTAGGCCTGCCCTCTGCCGCCCGGGAGCAGGCCTAAGTCAGCAGGTCGTTATGTCCCGAGGGGTCCCAGAGTGCGAGAGGGCACAGGCCGGGCTGAGGGCCCCCCCCCCCTACCGAGTGCACAAATTTTTGTGCACCGGGCCTCTAGTGTGTGTGTGTGTGTGTGTGTGTGTGTGTGTGTGTGTGTGTGTATCTCTACACTAATAAAAGAGAAAAATGGTAATTGGCGTAGACGATACCCTTTTCATTGGCTAATCAGGGCTATATGCAAATTAACTGCCAACTAAGATTGGCAGTTAACTGCCAACAAGATGGCGGTTAATTTGCATATGTAGGCACAATGCAGGGAGGCGAAAGGGAAAGCAGAAAGAAGCCCCCTGCCACTGACAGTGATCGGAAACCCAGGGGGGGAGCTAAGAGCTGGGGGGCAGCCATGATCGGAGAATCAGGTGCCTTTTCCGCCCTGGCCAGTGATAGCAGGAAGCAGGGGTGGAGCCAGCGATGGGAGCTGGGCACGGTCGAAGCTGGCAGTCCCGGGAGCTAGGGGTCCCTTGCCTGGGCCTAAAGCGAAGCCCACGATCGTGGGGCCGCTGCAGCTGTGGGTCCCCGCTGCCCAGGCCGGACGCCTCAGCCAGAGGCATCAGGCCTGGGCAAGGGGCCGATCCTGCGATTGGAGGGTGATGGGGGTCAACGCCTGAGGGCTTCCCAGTATGTGAGAGGGGGCAGGCTAGGCTGAGGGACACTCCCCCCCACACACACCCAGTGCACGAATTTCGTGCACCGGGCCCCTAGTATATATATATATATATATTTTTTTTTTCCCCTTTCTCTTTTGGATAATACCTGTGGATGGTAAATGTATTTCTAAGTGCTGGGTGTGATAATAATGGAATTTTCTGAGCTTTGCATAAAATGTAAGCTGGAATTATCTCTGACTTTTTCCTCATCACCTATTGTAGCTCTTAGCTCAGGGAGGAAAAAAAAAATCAATGGTTGACTTTTATTTTTATTTTTTCTAGATGGGTTCACAGGGTTATCATTATGAATAATCATTGCACACAGTGACATCTTCAGGAATGAATGGGATGCAACAGATGGTTTACTTTAGCTTGCTATATACTTTTGAGCTCTTAAATCTGTTTTAGATAGCTGTTTCCCCTCTTGTATGCGATATAACTGTTTGCTATTGGGACTAATGTGCTGCTAAAAGTTAGCACTTTTGTTTTTAATAAACTGCTGCTTCTAAATAACAGCAAGCTTCCTAGATGAGGTCTTAAAAGAGTAAACAACACTGATTATATGCCTGGGATAACCTATCTGCTTTAAGACATGGACTTTTGCTTCATATCCAATACTAAGATATCTATAGCTGACTAGTACAAGTATAAAAATAGTGCATAGCTACCTATCAGAAAGAACTGTCAGGCTCTATGATGTCAGGTCCCTGCCAAGGCAGTTAAGTGATTCTAAAATTCAATTTGGGGGCTCATCAGTTGACCATTTATATGAATTAGCAGGAAAGATGAAATACACATGACCTCACTTGCACTGAGCAGTTGCAGGAACATTTTACAGAAGCTCAGAACTTATAATAAAGAAGTCAATCAATAAATCAATACAACACTTTCCATCATCCCAGCCAAAGGAAATTATTTTGATGAAGAACATTTTTTTTAAGGGAACAAAGTAAACTTAGGACAAAACACAAGATACGGTAACCTTTACATAAATGGGTACCCATTTTCCATCAAACTAAAGCTCAGTTTGTCTCAGATGCATCAACACATACCTTTGAACAAGTGGCAAAGGAAGGAAATTGAGGGTGGAAGTCATATCCAGTCCACAGTCCAACATAATGGTGGTTGATTTGAATTTAAGCACATTGCATGGTAAGGTTGGGTGCCCGGACAGGCAATACTGAAAAAAGTAAATCACTTTTATCAATAATCAATTACCAAAAAAGCCCCAAAAGTACAGTAAATTAAATTCATCATTTTCTATCAAAAGAACAGCATGTAAACAGATAACTTTCTATGTGGTTTTCTCCCTTTTACAGCTCTGAATACCACTTCCCCTAGCAGTTCCAAATACTCAAAAGTCTCAGATCAGACCTTATTTTTCGTAGGGTACCAAGTTATGCCTCAAGCAAGCACAGTAATTATTTGAAATAGAAAGTTTCCAAACTATAGTTACCTGGTCCACTCTCAAGTGACACTTCCAAATTCCCACTATCTCATTGCACCTAGGTACTGCCTAAAGCTGTAGAAATTAATTGCATCCTACACCAGATTCTCGAACTGTGCGATGGGTTTGGTTTTCTCCTCCTATAAATAAGTCAAGTGATTTTCCTCAAAGTGGAATGGCTGAAGAGGGTTAGCAAGCAAGCGTCAATGAGGGGTGATGGCACAGCCTCGTCAGAAAAATGACGCAAAAGGACAAGTGACTTCCCTGACGTGCAGATACTAAGCAGGAGGAACACCTATTCCCAGCCAGTCAAGCGTCTCTCAGCTGTGGCAGCAGACCTCAGAAGCAAAGGTGCACAAGCCACAGTGGAGTCTTTAAAGGAGAGTGATGAGGCAAGACATGCACTGACCTCAAACATTTCTCACATCCTCCCCAGTGCAGGGGGAGTGATATGCCATACTGAGAATTATATGGGGTGTGCCCTGTGTGACCTATCGTAATTTGATTGCTGCTCTGAAGAAAAAAGAGTAAAGAAGAGGGAGAAGACCTTTCCCTCATTTTTAAAGTCATCACATACAGCAAAGCCCAGAAAATAGAGGGACTGATGCTCTTAATCCCTTGACAAGTACATTCTTCCTTTCCAATTTTAGGTACAGGACCAGCACCAGTCAGAGTAATGTGACATCAATGCTGGGCCCACGTGGCCTCAGCACCTCAGGCTAAGTCTTCCCAGGTATTTGTTGCTTTGCTTGTTCTGTCACAGAATAAATGTCCTACTTTTCTCTAGAGGACATTACAGGGACTACTGATTTTTTAAAAAATATATTTTAATTGATTTCAGAGAGGAAGGGAGAGGGAGAGAGATAGAAACATCAATGATGAGAGAGAATCATTGATTCGCTGCCTCCTGCACACCCTCTACTGGGATGACCTTGACCGGAAGTGAACCCAGGACCCTTCAGTCTGCAGGACGATGCTCTATCCATTGAGCCAAGCCAACTAGTGTGGGACTGGTGATTTTTCAAAACTGCATGTTCTATGAAGGATAAGGCCAAGATCCAAAGAGAGTGTATTTCGCAAGCTTCTTTATTCCGTTTATGTATGATGATTATATTTCCCAAACCAAAATTTGCAACTCATGGTCTGAAAGAGTATAAAGTTACTTATAATGAAAACAGTACAAATTATTTAATACTAGAGGCCGTGCACGGGTGGGGTACCTGGACAGGGCAAGCGATCAAGGCCTATGGGAGGGGGGGCGGGGGGCAACTGGCTGGGGGGAGGGACCCAGAGAGGTTGGCCGGCCAGCCCCCTGATCAGGGCCTATTGTGGGGGGCCGGCTGGCAGGGGCAAGGGACTGTGGGAGGTTGGCTGTGGGGGCGCACTGACCATCAGGGGGCAGCTCCTGTGTGTCGAGAGTTTGCCCCCTGGTGGTCAGTGCATGTCATAGCGGCTGGTCATTCTGGTTGTTCGATTGTAACAGTCATTTAGGCATATATATATATATATACACACACACACACCAACACACACACGTGTGTGTGTGTGTGTGTGTGTGTGTGTATATGTATGTATATATATATATATATATATATATATATATATATATATATATATATATATATATATATATATTAATTGTCCTTAAAAAGTCCAGGAAGCATGATTTGGGTAATTATACTTTGCATAAGTTCTTTCTTTGATAGGTATCAGAATTACAGAAAAATACATCTCCCTACTAATCCCTACTCTATCCTCCCTACAGTTCCCCATGGTTAGCTTGTTCTTATCCCTAAGAATTATTTGTTAAACTATCTCAAAATGAACACAAAGCATTATGTTAAACTTGCCCCAAATAAGCCAAATGTTCTGATAGGAGCTTTCCTATATTTCTCCTTTTAAAAAGAAATCAGATATTCAGAAAAACCTAAAAAGAAATAAAATTAACTGTATACAATGGTTATCACTGGGTGGAAAGATATGGTGTAATTTTCTTCTTTCTGCTTCCTGTATTTTCCAAACCTTTGACAATAAGCGTTTATTACATCTGTATAATTAGAAAAAATATTAAAACAAAATTAGAAATCTAGCCAGCAACACTGAATCACCACATTTTTCTTATCTTCATTTTTAACTCTAAATTATGGATAACAGGTTACGCCAGAAGGCAGAAGATTAACGTGTAAAAAAGCTGCTGCTCAAAAGATTTGAGGCAAGAGAATTTAGCTGAAAGACTACATTTGCTCCTGTCACACAAGGATAAAGAAAGGTGAGGAGCAATTTATAAGGGCCATAACTGAATGGAAGACTTTCATAGCATCTACTAACAGAGTGCCAGACCTTGCTCTCACTAGTTCCATTTTTATGGATGAGGAAATTGAGCTTTACACAGTTGAGTGGCTTGTCTGAGAAGAGCCAAAGACTCGCAGCAAAGTCCCCTGACTCTAAAAATCCCACTCGTGTTTCCCAAATAGCACCGCTCACTTTGTGGATCAACAGAATCTCCTGAGGTTCACACAACCAGTAACTGAGGCACCTGCAAGGTTCCTCAAGGTTACCTGTCTCCAGTGATGCTCTCTGCCTGTACCTAATATGCTGCCTGCAATCCCTGTAAGACGAATACACAGAAGTATTAACCAATCATGTGATTTCAATTTTAAAATTAGAAATGAACCTACATTACAAAAAGTTTGAAAAATAATAAAAAGAAAAATTGTAGCCACAATCATTTTTCTAGTCCCTGTCTTTTTTTCATATCGGTAAAGGCTATAATTTTAGTATCTCTACTGTTGTGCATGCTGCCTTTAAAACACATGACAACTTTGTTTTTTGGTGCATCATACTTCATTTTATTGGCTGCTTAAATAAATACACCATCCCTTGTTTAATCATTCCCTTGCTGTTGAACATTTAGTGTTGCTCCCACTCGCTCTATTACAAACATGGCTGTGGTGATCATTTTAGTGCTTAAGGTTTTTTTCCATACTGGACTATTTTTTTTAGAGGATTCCCAGAAGTGGCATTAACTAGGTCAAAAAATATGAGCATTTTATGGCTCTTGATATATGTGCCAAAATGCTTTCCAAAAAAAGGCTGTACCTATTCACAATGTCATCAGTAATATATCAGAAGATCTGTTTCACTGCTTATTCCCATCAGAATTACAGTCACAACCATCTAGAATCTACACCAAAATGCAGCTACAATGTTAGTAATAGCTGTCCAGAATCAATTAAAGGGCCCTAAACAGGCAAGTCGACTACTTGGGAGGAGAAATGATGAAAGCAGGGAGTTTGAAGTAAGACTGTGTGCTCCTATCCTGGTGGTGCTCGTTATTGACATATGAGTTGGAAAAGTTACTTAACTTTGCAAAGACACAATTTCCTCATTTGTAAGATGTAGTAATAAAGCTACTCTCCTAAAGCTGTGAGGACTAAATGAATGGATATAGCACCTGACACAAGGCCTGTGCTCACTATTAATTCTGTAGTTACAGAATCATTAAGGGGCTGAAGAGGCTACCTAAATTTGGGGAGACTAATTTGCAGCATTTTAGAGACACAATTCTATTCTAGAGTGGCATTCACTAATGCCTTAGACATTTGTATATCCCACAAGACTAGGTAAAGCAAATGAACAATTTTACAAATACTGTCATGCCGGAAGCGGGTCCATCCTTGCTGCTTGACACAGTCGCTACAGGGAAGAAACATCTGCACAGCATATGTTTCAAGGGACCTGGTGTATATGGCATACTGTTCTTAATATGTTTGCTCCCCTTAGCGCTATGTGTTTTAACCAAGGTCACCTCTCCAAGAAAGGTTGTTTCCCCAGGTAGGGATTTTTCCCTGAAGTTAGGGAGGGAATAAAACCCCTTAACTAAGTGCCAGGCGGGTAATCACTTTAGCTACGAACAATCACGCTTAAGCTACATAATCTTTACTCCCTGGAATGGAGATAAGAAACGCCCTAACCTTTGGGATAGAGATTGATAGGATTGGAATCAACTGGTATAAACACAGATGTAACAAGACAACAGGACACAGAACCTGGCTACAGAACCTGGATAGAACATGGCAAGAGATCCTGACTAGAACCTGGTGACTGAACCTGGCTGGAGAACCTGGACAGAACCTGGCTGAAGAACCTAGCGAGGGAACATGGACACAGAACCTGGCTGGAGATCCTAACCAGAACTTGGCTAGAGATCCTGGCTAGGCTGCTGATCAACTGAACGCTGTCTCTGTGTCATTCCTTCTTCGCCGACTCCGTCCACACCTTTGGGGACCCCTGGACCTGCTGGGGTTGGACCCCAGCACTGTCAGTTGCTAGTTTGCCCTCCAGGAAGATGCAGCCACTGTGTACAGTGTGAATATTCTAGCCAAAATAAGGTTCTACAATTTTTTTTTTTTTTTTTGCTTAACAAGCACATAGCAATGCTTTTATGTTAATTTTATTTCTAAATAACAAAAATAACAAAGAGTTAAAGTGAATCAAAGAGTTTTATAAGATACAATAAATCTCACAACTCTGGACTAAAACATTGTATGTTCTCCTTTTCCCTAGTCTTGGTTAAAATAATTTAATATACGTAGTTGTTAAGATATGGTGTTTATTAAGTGTCAGGCACTCTGCAAGAACTTTACGTTTAGTTCCTTTAATCCTCCCAAGGGTGCCATGAGATAGTAATAATTTTCCCATCTTATTGGTGAAGAACATAAGGCACAGAGATTATGAAGTTGCACATGTTACAAAGTTGCAAGGGTGTGCCAGGACTTAACCCAGGACAGTGAGACCCAGAAAGTGTACACTTAACTACCACAGCATGCCATGCTACACGGAAATAAAGGAATTGTCAGGGACCCCCCAAAACCATGCAGAGATGACATGTCCCAAAAGGCCATCTTTTAAGTTGATAAAGAATGTAGATTGAATTTATAGTCTTGTTGTGAACAATGAAAATTAGTTATATGATTAACTTAAGATAAAGCAAGAGTCCCAATTAGATTAAATTATTAAATTGGCCTGCAATCCATCACAAGCAGTAATTTTCTTTTGCTGGATTTTCCCTTCCATTCGAAAAAAGGTGATAGTATTCTCTCACTACAAAGTAGTGTTACTGCTGAAACTGCCTCTAAATATCTATTATGTGACCTAAAACCGTTAGGTTAAGTTAATGCCAAAAGCTTTTTAATTTTGTTTGGGAGAATTTTTTTTTGATGCTGTGCAATTCTCCCAAACAAGATTAAAGAGGGGCTGGTTTTCTTTTTCTTTCTTTCTTTCTTTTTTTTTTTTTTTTTAAAAAGGCATTAGTGTTAATGAAGTAAGCTGTAAATGACATCACAAATTTCCCCCTCTTTTTTTTCTTTCTCTAAACCAACGCATATGTCCACTGTGGAACTCTATGAGCAGAGACATGAAGATCGGTTTGCCTTTCTCACTGGCAGTAAAATAAAGAAGTGAGTTTGGTTGTTTTTGATTCATATACAATATTTAAAAAAAAACAGTTTTAGCAAAATAATTTTTGTATAATGGTTTTGCCTCCTGGTAAAATATTAGAAAACCTATTAGTATAATTCAAACATAAATGAATATAGGGTAAAACAAATTTAATGGATTCAGAAAATGTATTTGAAAAATTCCAACACTGATTCAAGGCAACACTGATTTAAACTATAAATGGAAGGGTATTTTCTTTAATCTGATAAAGGGTTCCTAACCAAATCTTACATCATAGTTAATGATGAAGCATGAGAAACAGTTCTGCAAGTCAAGAACAAAACAAGAATACCTACTATGACTGCTTAAATTCAACACTATACTGAAAATGCTATATAGTGTGATAAGACAAGAAAAATCTATAATAATAAAAGCATAAAATACTAATTAGACCGGATGTCCTTCCGGACGACCTTCCAGACAAAGCCGGGGCTTTGAGGGAAGCCTGGGGACTGGGTGCCTGCTGGAAACTAGAGGGAAACCCAGGTCTTGGGTGCCAGAGGGAAGCCGGTGCCTGCAGCTGGGGGAAGGGATGCCTACTCTTGAACAAATTTCGTGTATCGGGCCTCTAGTAAAATATAAAATGTTAGAAATAGAGAAATAAAACTGTCATCATTCACAGATGATAAATTAGAAGACATTCTGAAAACATACTATTACAATTAATAAGGCAGTTCATCAAGGTTGTTGGGTACAAGAATTAACATACCAAAATTAACTGAGTTCTTATATGCCAGCAATAAACAAGTAGTAAACACAAATAAGCATTAGAATAGAATACCATTTAGCCCTAACCGGTTTGGCTCAGAGGATAGAGCGTCGGCCTGTATTAGAATAGAATACCATTTAGCCCTAACCGGTTTGGCTCAGAGGATAGAGCGTCGGCCTATGGACTCAAGGGTCCCAGGTTCGATTCTGGTCAAGGGCATGTACTTTGGTTTTGGGCACATCCCCAGTAGGGGGCATGCAAGAGGCAGCTGATCAGTGTTTCTCATCGATGTTTCTAACTCTCTATCCCTCTCCCCTCCTCTCTGTAAAAAATCAAATATATTAAAAAAAAACAAAAAAAAACAGAATACCATTTATATAGCAAAAAATGAAATGTATCATAAAAGTATAAAAAAGTGTGAAATCTTTACCAAAAAAATTATAAATCTCTACTTAAAGATAATGTTAACTGAATAGAAAATAAACTACTGCAAAAAATAGCAGTTTTCACTAATATACTTTTTCATAGAGTTTAAGAATCATACGGATTAGGTAAAAAAATTAAAGAACAATGATCAGAGAGTATTTAAATTTTCTGATATTACAACTTAGTATAATGTGATTAACAGTAGGATATTGCACTGGGATAGCTAATGGACCAATTAACTAGGAATAAACTTCAAAAAAGAGGCATACATATCTTGGACTTTGATATATGATAAAAATATCACTACCAATATATGGTGCTGGGAAAGTTTGTAATCCATTTGAAAAAATTACCTGAGAAATAGAAATGAGGAAGCAAGAGTGGTCAATAAATGAAGATATGAAAAGATGCTTGATCTCACTATAATCTGGGAAATACAAGCCTTAGGTTGGCTAAAATTAAACAGACTGCAATACTAAGTATTGGGAAGAATGTAATCTATATATATAAAAAGCCAGCGACTGTAATGCCATAACGACTGGATGACTGGTTGCTATGACGCCCAGCCCCTACCCCTGGCTAGCCCCACTTCTGATCAGCCTCTCCCACCCCGATTGAAGGCAGGGCTGCTGGCAACCCCCCGCCATGGCTCCTCACCCAGGCCGGTCCCGCCCCCCAGCAGGGACCCCCACCCTGATTGGGGGCGTGGCCCCTCACACAGGAGGCCCCGCCCACAGCGGGGACCCCCACCCTGATTGGGGGTGTGGCCAGCCTGAAAACCTCCCGTGGCCCCTCACCCAGGACAGCGCCCCCCCAGTGGAAACCCCCACCCCGGTAGGGGGCGTGGCTGACCTGCAAACCGCCCACAGCCCCTCACCCCAGCCAGCCCCCCAGTAGGGACCCCCCACCCTGATCCGGGACCCCCATCAGGGCAGGCAAGCTGGCCACCACCTGTGCACCGGGCCTCTAGTCCTATATAATAAAAGGTTAATATGCAAATTGACCCTAAAGGCAGAACAATCAGAACAACCACTGGACCAGTCACTACGAGGCGCACTGATCACTTCTCTGTTTCTTTTCCCGGCTGGCAGGCTCCGAGCACCTGATGATGAACGAGGAACCAGGGGTGGGTGGTGGGAGGTGTGGGAGGTGCCAGGCCAAGGCCCCCGCCCCGCCGGTCACCCCACACACAGAGGGCAACCCATGGCGGGGGCGGGGCTGGTGAGTGGGCAGTAACAGCCAACCTCTCAGTCCCTTCCCCTGGCCATCAGGCACTGATCACCATATGGCAAAAGGGGAACCAGGGGTTGGTGGCAGCAGGTTTCAGGGCCAGCTGTGGGCAACTGGGGAGGATGGCCCTGATTGCAGGCCAGGCCTAGAGACCGTACCCATAATTGGTGCATTGGGCCTCTAGTCTATATAGTATATAAAAGCCTAAGTGACTGTTACAACCAGTCAACTGAACGACCAGTCACTATGACACGCACTGACCACCAGGGGGCAGATGCTCAACACAGGAGCTGCCCTCTGGTGGTCAGTGCACTCCCACAGCCAAACTCTCGCAGCCGGCCAACCTCCCCGGTCCCTCCCCTGGCCGGCCGGCCCCAATAGCCAGCCAGGTCGAGGAACCCCATCCGTACACACATTCATGCACTGGGCCTCTAGTAGAGTATAAACTGGTAGAACCACTCTGGTGAACAATCTGGCAATACCTAAAAATGCTAAAAATATACATACTTTAACATATACTAAACTAATAAAAGCATATAAAGGTATGATACACAGCTACTAACTTGAGGAAAGTAGCAACCTCTGGTGAGGGAGAAAAAAATGAAAGTTGTTGATCTTAGCTTTAGTTATAACTTGTCTTTAAAGGGGGGAGGGCAGGAAGGAGATCTGATTTTCCCCCTCACCTCCCAAAAAGTACAAACTATTAACATCTACCTAAGGGTGTCTTTTCTGTATTGTCATTAGATACTTCCGCAGACACCAGAATTATGTAATTACACCTTTCCTACTATTGTGAAAATCTGCAGTGTTATTTTCCTTATGACAAAAGTATCATGGTGCAAAAATAGAATCTAATAGGTCATAATGGATAAATATTTTAGTATTAGTATAGCATTTGCTAGGTATATTTGTTAATTTTCAAGGAACTGTGCTTGGTAGTGATAATGGTCTATAATATTCATTTTGATATCTCACTTATCCTGATGCAAAGTGAACAAGACTTAAAAACTACTGAAATGGCAATGAAATGGAATAAAATGTGAATATTACCTCATGAGAAGGATGATTCGACAATATATGATCTTGGGGGGAGGGGAGAAACAAAGGTAACTCCTAGATTTTTAAATTATTGAGATTACTTCGGTATCTTTAATGAACTTCTTGATGCTATCTAGTCTTACAAACTTTGGCAAAACACTTCTCTAACAAGACCAGGCAAAGCTTTATAATTTTATGGTAAAATTTTCAACTGATATAATTACCTATTTACCAGAAATGTCATATTAATATGATAGCTATATTTATCAAATATACATATTCATAAAAATACACATCAATGCTGACATTTGAAAAGGAATTCTAAAAATAAAAGTGGACCAGGAGAACCAAGATGGCGGCACAGGTACACACTTGTACTTGTTGCCTCACACCACCACATCAAAACTACAACTGAAAGACAAAACGGATATTATCCAGAACCACAGGAAGGCTGGCTGAGTGGAAATTCTACAACTAATAGGCAAGAGAAAAGCACATCGAAACTGGTAGGCAGTACGGAGGTGCGTGTGGAAGCGGGCTGGCAACTGGGTATGCTGTTGTCTTTTTCAATCGGGAGGGAGATACAAGCTCCCAATTGCTCTGAATTCCAGTTCCGGGTGAGACTCTGGGGACCCAGACTTATACAGTGAGAAACTGGACTGTCTGGCATTGGGCCGGAACGCAAGGGCGGCTTTCTCGCAGAGATGCTTGCAGGGATCATTGTTCCTGCACGGGGCCGCGGGACACAGAGACCCAGGACCTCTCTGAGGCAGAGCAGACTGGCAGCCATTGCTGTTTGCTCTGCCCTGATGATTCTGAGACCACACCCCACCCAATTTACAACCCCATCCAAGCTGTGAGCAGAGGTTTTTGCATATGAATGGCTTGTTCTTTTGAAATCTAAAACCTAACAAACTGCAGCTGGGTCAAAGAGCACCAAAGCTTCCAAAAGAAGGCCTAGATAGCAGCCTGCATTTCTTCACAGCTGGGCCTCATCTGGGCACGTCCAAACCCCAACAAACTGCAGCTGGGTCAAAGAGCACCAAAGCTTCCAAAAGAAGGCCTAGATAGCAGCCTGCATTTCTTCACAGCTGGGCCTCATCTGGGCACGTCCAAACCCCAAACAAAGAGGAGGAATCTGCAGATCTCACTGTAGCTCCTGCTGGGTAGCCTCAGGCATTGGCTGACTTTGTACCTCCTTGGAGATCCAAGAGCCAGTGTACCCAGTGGTCAGAGTGAGACCATACCAGAGTACAACTCTTCACATCCATAAGCAACACACTCAAGGGGCAGATTCAGTGAGCACCAAAGCCCCACTGAAGCAAGTCCTGCTCCATAAGGGTATCTCCAGAACAGCAGTTCTCCCACTGTAGACACAGCTGGTCCTCACAGCCAATTGGCCTGGTGGTCAATCCCTCCCAGTGATACCAACAGCAATCAAGACTTAACTACAACAAGACTGTGCACACAGTCCACAAAGGGGTGCACCAAGAGTGTCAACCTCAGGTAATATAGGACACCTAGCACACAAAGCCAGTAGGCCCTATAGGACACCTAGCACAGAAAGCCACTCTATCAACACAGGGAAACAGCCAAAATGTAGAGACAAAGAAACAGGTCACAAACAAAAGAAATGGAGGAAAGCAAACTACTGGATATAAAGTTCAAAACCACGGTTATAAGACTACTCAAGAATCTTCTCGAAATCTCCGAGAAATTTAGTGAGACCCTCAAGGATATGAAAAAGGACCAATTAGAAATTAAGCATACAGTTACTGAAATAAAGAATAATATACAGAGATCCAATAGAAGACTAGAGGACCCCAAGAATCAAGTCAAAGATTTGAAATACAAAGAAGCAAAAAACACCCAACTGGAAAAGCAAAAAGCAAAAAGAATCCAAAAATATGAAGATAGTGTAAGGAGCCTCTGGGACAACTTCAAGCATACTAACATCCGAATTATGGGAGTGCCCGAAGAAGAGAGCAAGATACTGAAAACCTATTTGAAGAAATAATGACAGAAAACTTCCCCTACCTGGTGAAAGAAATAGACTTACAAGTCCGGGAAATGAAAAGAACCCTAAACAAGAGGAATCCAAAGAGGACCACACCAAGACACATCATAATTAAAATGTCAAGAGCAAAAGACAAAGAGAGAATCTTAAAAGCAGCAAGAGAAAAACAGTTAGTTACCTACGACAGTTAGCACCCATACGACTGTCAGCTGATTTCTCAACAGAAACTATGCAGGCCAGAAGGGAGTGGCAAGAAATATACAAAGTGATGAATAGCAAGAACCTACAACCAAGATTACTCTACCCATCAAAGTTATCATTTAGAATTGAAGGTCAGATAAAGAGCTTCACAGGTAAGAAAAAGCTAAAGGAGTTCATCACCACCAAACCAGTACTATATGAAATGCTGAAGGGTATTCTTTAAGAAAGGGAAGAAGAAGAAAAAAGTTAAAAATTATGAACAACAAAGTGACAACAAATACATATCAACAAGTGAATCTAAAAATCAAGTGAATAAAAAAATCTGATGAACAGAATAAACTGGTGAATAGAATCAGGGATATAGAAAGGGAGTGGGCTGACAATTCTCGGGGGAAAGGGGGTTTGGGGGATGAGGGAAGAGACTGAACAAAAATCATACACCTATGGACGAGGACAGTGGGGGGTGGTAAGAGCATGGGGTGGGGTGGGAACCAGGTGGAAAGGAGCTATGGGTGGAAAAAGAGGAACAACTGTAATAATCTGAACAATAAAGATTTATTAAAAAAATAATAATGGGGGGGGGGAATGGACACATATGTAATACCCTTAGTAATACTTTAAGCTATAAAAAAATAAATAATAATAAAAATAAAAGTGGACCTTAGGTTAGAGCAGAATAGGAATTAGAAATTTCACTGTATGAATTACCTTCACTAACAGTAAGAATTATTGACAAATATTTTCTATCTAATACTTAATCAGCTCTTTCCCAACAAGTGAATAAAGTAAATATTGTTGATACCAACTCAATTGTCAAGGCTCAAGATCACGTAGTTAATAACAGACTGAATTCGCACTCAAATCAGCACAAATTCTAAGTGCTTTCTCTCACATCATTCCAATGAATAGGAATAAGAATGACTTTGACAGTGCACTATGCTAAGAGTGACAGATTTAATATGGATAGAAGAGTTGGAAAGGACAAAACATCAAAGAATCTTAGAAATAACAGTGACTATAGTTTTTTCTAGTCATCTTTTCTAACTGCTCCCTCAATATTGTGTCCCTATTGTGCCACTATCAAATCCCTGCTAGATTACCTCTAAGGCAGACAGCTTGGAATAGACTGATAAGGGAAAGTATTTGATTAGTCCATTCAGACTACTGACATTCGATTCCATGTCTCCAGAAGCGGTACACTAGCGTATTTTAATACTTTTTAAATGTTCTATTTCCTAATGACAAAATCCACACTTTTTAAAAAAAAATTTAGTTTTTTCCCCCAATGCTCACCAGATTCTTAGCTTCCACAAAAATCATAAAATCCTGGGGTTAAAGGGGCTTTGAATTAAAAATGAATCATAAAATTAAGAGTAAAAGCTAAAATAAAACTTCTGGAAAAGCACTGTTCAAAAGAAATACCGCACAATGCAGGCCACACACAATTCTAAAATTTCTAGTAGCTAAATTAAAAAAAATAAAAGGAACAGGTTTAAGTTACTTTTAGTAATATATTTAACCCACTATATCTAAATTATCATTTCAATATATAATCAATATAAAATTTTATTCACATATTTTTTACATCACTTGTTAGTACTAACTATTTAAAATCTGGTGTGACCCTTATATTCACAGTGTACTTCAATTTAGATGCCAAATTTTCACCTGAAATACTTGATATGCATTTAGATTTCATAAAACTCACAGTTGAAAAAAGTAGCTCCACATATCCAAGTTCTTATGAACATACTAAAACTTTTTCAATAAATGAATTGCATGTCAACCTTTAAAAACCAAATTAATTAAATTGAGATACAACTTAAAATTCAGTTGCTTTGTCATACTAATAACATTGTGAGTGTTCAATAGCCACATGCAATTAGTGGATACTATATTGGAAAGGGTAACTCTAGAAAAACAGGAAACTCTCTGTGCCTTGGGTTGGGCAAAAATTTCTAATATTAGACACAAAAAGCAAGAACCATAAAAGAAAAATCTATAAATTTGATATAATAAAAATTTAAAACTTGTTTTTCAAAAGACATTGTTAAGAAAATGAAAGATAACTCACACATTAGGAGAAAATACTTGCAAAACACTTATTTGATAAAGTACTTGAATACAGAAGATAAAAAGAATTCTTTCAACCTGAGAACACAACCAATGAAATAAAAATGGGCAAAATATATGAATAGGCATTGACTGAAAAAGACATATGGATGGCAAATTAAAAGATCCTAAACTTTAGTCCTTGGAGAAATACAAAGTGAAACCATAATAAGATGCCACTGCATTCTCGCTAGAAGGGTCAGAATTAAAGATTGACAAGTTGGAAACCTCACACACTACTAGCATAATGCTTTTGAGATTCACCTTTGTTTCTGCAAATACCATTCATCTTTATTACTAAGAAAATATTCCATTGTATAGATGTACCACAATTTGCTTATCCATTCACAAGCTGATGGATATTTGGATTATTTTCAGTTTTTGATGATTATGAATAAAGCTGCTATAAAATGTCACATACAGGTTTTTGTTGGGGCATATGATTTTATTTCCCTGGCATAAGTAAAGAGTGGGTTATATATGTTTAACTTTATAAGAAACTCCCAAACTGTTTCCCAAAGTGGACAATTATTTTTAGCTTAAATTAAGCCAGTCAGATTTTGTTGCTGGGCTGTATACTACAGCATCCAATATCCCTTTTAACCTAGGCATAAAGCATTAGTTCTAATTGTGCTTCTAATTTGGTATTAGCCCCCATGAATCCCTAAACTCTTTGGGCCTCAAATTTCCTCATCCACCATTTCACTGGGGCACCCAAAATCCTTGATCTTTTATATAACCTGCCAACAAGACGTGTCTGTGCCACTGTATTCTTTTACAATTCACTTTCTGAAAGTATAAAAAAATTACATGATTTATAAGCTGGAAGGAATTCCAAGATCATCTAGTCCAAATACCTCTTTTAAAAATGAAGAACCTCACTCTTCCAAGGCTTGTGAGCTTTCCTTTCCACCAACACACCAGAGTATATACACATTCAATGACATCAGTAAATGCAGCTCACTAGGAGACACTCCATGCCCAAACAGGGTGTTTAAGATTCGTAATGTGTCAGGGAAAGAGGGGAGTACTGAGACTCCTTGCCTTATACCTCACCACCCTGAGTTAAATTGCTTCCACTGAGCCCAATTTGCCTAATTTGATACTATTATCCCTGCTAAGAATTTTGGGCCAGGACCTGACACACTCAGAGACTTCTATAAATACATTTCAATTTTATTTGGTAATCTTTCACTTATTCCGCTTTATTTCTTGATTCTATCTTGCAGGAGAGCTGTTAAATGTGTCAATCATACTCACTGTCAAAATGACTACACAGCTGGATAAAAGAGAGGGTAATTTTCCACTTGAGCAGAAAATCTGTAGCATGCATGGTGAACACAGAGAAAGAAGTCACTTTCTGGTTGAGGAGTGGCTAAATACCATGACACTTATGGTAGCGCCCGCCTGTTTATCCTGATCCTGTCCTCTGACTTGGCTTTTCATAAAAATGAGTAAAGAAGCAGAAAGTGGTGGTAAAAAGCCTTTCCCCACGCCCCCTGCCCCTCCCACAGAGAAGCTCAGAAAGAGTGAGAATGTTGACAGTAAACATTAAAGATGAGAGAGGGGCTGACTTGAGAATAAATACTGTTGGCTGTTGGGCACCAGAATTTTAAAAATGTTAGAAATTGATTATAGTTGATAAAAAAGAGTCCACAGAGCTATGTATATGACATCAAAGTATTTTTTAAAATTCATTGGAAGCACATACAGGTTGTCCCCCAAAAATGTATACACAGTTTAACAGCTGATAGCTCAATTTTGAAAATGAAATGTATTTTAATAAACACTGCCTTTATAATTATTCAAAGTGTGCGCATACAATTTTTTTTTGGGGGGGGGGGATACTCTATATATACCAAACTGGTAAAAGTGGTTACTGCTGGGGAGAGGGTGTTGATCATATTGGAACCTTCACTGTTTACTTTCGATATTCTGTACTCTTGACCTATTTTTTTAAAACATTAACCAGATTTCTTTAAAGCAGATTTTTTTTTCATTTTTTTTTTTTTAAATAAAGAGTAATTAACATAGAGATTTCTATTGGCAACCAAGTTTTAAAAGAGGTGGAGAGGAAATGGGAGGTAGAAGTTAGGGTAGAAATAGTTGACAATAAATTAACAAGTACTACTCTACTCTAACTTTTCATTGAAACTATGTATATATCTATGATCCAAGCAAAAGCTGTACTACCACTACCAAAAAGACATTGTATTAAAGGTCATATATGATTGACCTATGCACTGTGGTTTGCTTTTGTTCTATAGTATTTGTTTTACTTGAGTGGTTTTCAGGTGTTTGATGACCCAATATTATGTCCTATAAGAAAAAATACACTAACGCTGATAAAAGTGCTAGTAAAAAGCAATATATGATTATGATGGAGAAAGGTAAAGACCATTTTAAAAAGAGAAAGAGTATGAAAATGGTAAGTATAATATTGGGATGAATTAAATAACAGTAAAGGCAATTTAAGAACAATGGTATTGAAAATTTATAGCAATGACAATGAGCAAGAAAGTAGAAAAAAGATTAACAAAATGCTATAAAACTTGTAAATGGCTAAGAGGATTAGGTTGAGAATATGTTGAGTTAAAGGAGCTGGACACAAGTACATAGATGGATTAACAACTAGATAATTTATGTTCGTTTTACGGTATGGAAATTATATGCCTATACATATGGTATATCCATACCCTGAGGATGGCATCGCACGTTCCAGTGATTTACCTATATTCAACCTGTCGATGCGACTATGAATTTATCATAGAATATCCCATGTATTCATCAGTTCTGTAGAAATGGGATCCTCCCAAACTTTCTCAATAAAGATGAAGTCAAGGAATTCACTGGGTGTTTCTGTTCTCTTTTTCCATCTGGGCACTCATCTTATATGGTGCCCATCAAATGGTCCCATTGATTCTCCAGATCCCTTTCGCATTCTGATGTGTTTATGAATTCTGTTACTACTTATGAGGGCCTCATAAGGTGCTTAGAAAAATCCTGTTCTAAGTAGGTAATTCTGACTTTGCTTTGATGCATTTGCTAAACATGCTGATGCTTCCTGTTTTGATTATATTTCACTATTTGAAAATATTTTCTGTAATGCAATGAATTGTACTTTTTTTATTTCCAAACTCCTTTGCCCGATTCCAAAGGGATGAATAAGGCTCCAGGTGTTTAAAATTCTTACTTTAAGCTCCTAAACTTTCTGTTACTGTCCAAAGCACTAAGTCTCATATCTAAAATCCACCACTGTGGCTTCAATCTACCCATCTAACTTCTAATACATTCAATAAGTCTGCCCCTGGTCCCAACTGCAGTGATCTAGTGCTCCAATCAAATGTACAAATCTTTCATGTTAATAACACATGTTGAATGAAACTGTTGATATTCTGAATAAGGAGGATGTGAGAAAATAGAAATGTGCCCATTTTTGTACACATTGCTATAGAGCTGAACATCTCATTCTAAATCTTTTTTAAAACCACTTTATTAAGGTATGCTTGACATGTAAAAATGCACTGAAATATATTTAGTGTAAATAACTCGATGAGTTTGGGGATAAGTATATACCCATTAAAACATCACCACTATCAAGGCTATCCATAAACATACATCACCTCTCAAAGTTTCCTCTCACTTCCATTATTATTATTACTTAAGTGTGTGTCAAAAACACAACAGAATCTAAACGTTGTGGGTTTTTTTTCATTAATCCTTACCCAAGGATACCTTTCCCATTGTTTTTTTCCTCAGAGAAAGTGAAGAGAAGCGGGGAGAGACACATCCATTGGTTGTCTCCTAAAGGTACCCTGCCCAGGGCCGGGGATTGAACTTGCAACTTAGGAACATGCCCTTCAATGGGAATCGAACCCATGATCCTTTGGTGTGTGCGGGCTGACACTCTAACCACTGAACTACACTGTCAAGGGCCAAATGCTTTTTAATTCAACTCTCCTTTCCACCCACAGTAAGATAAAATGCTCCTCTGCCAATGTATTTGTCAACCAAGGTACCAGCTGAAATTTTCTTTCTCTAGGAAGACCTGATTCTTTGGTTGGAATTCATCTTTCATGATTCTAATCTTCCATACCTTACTATTGCCTTTATCATGGTCTATCACTAAAACTACATACACTTAGCCCCATGCATAAATAATATACACAGTACACTGTCTATGGTTTGTTAAATAGTGAGTTACTGACAGGTAGGGTCTATGTGTTATTTATCTTTTGTATGCCCCACGGCATCAAGGAGATTTTGTACAATATAGGCATTTACTAACATTTGTTGGATTTTTGTTATTCTTTCTCTTATCTGTTAGTTTTAACTATCACATAGTCATTCATCAACAGTTTCTTCCTATTGGATCTACACAGCGTGAATCAAATATAGCTTAAAATAAATAAGCTACTGTCTAAGGTTCCAAAATCCTTTTTGTTTCTATAGAGATTATTTTTGGTGTGGTAATTATGTTTATTTTAACAGACTGTTTTGTTTACATTTCTTGCCTTTATCAGGCCTGTCTCTTAAGTACAGAGAGGGAAACTATTTCTGGCTGTTCTGTTTTCCAAGGAAACCTTGCAATTTTCTTTTAAGGTCATAAAAGTCTTTTATTTCTATGAGTCTGCTATGCACCATCTAAGATTTTAAGTTATAAAAACCATTGTTTTCTCAAAAGTCTGGAAAAAGCTTGCAAGGTATAATTAACTGCCTAGAATAAACAATACAACATAAATAGATCTTCCCCTTAGAAAATAACATATTGTTGGGCTATGTGAAAGAATCTCACTTCATTAGCAAGAAAGCAGCTACAGTAGATAAATTAAAATATACAAAAATTTCAAGACAAAATTCAACATAGCAGTGACATGTTGAGTTTGAGCAGCATGCCCACTCACGTCAGAAATAGAACAGAGATGCCTACCACCACGACTAGTCCAAACTATTCTTAAAGTATAAAACAATGTAATCACACCACAGGGGGAGGGGGGGGGTGGAGTGAGGGGGGGGAGGAGGAGGTGTAAAAAAATTATCTGTAAAGTTAAACAGGTGGAAAACCCAACAGAATTAACTGGGAAAACTACTAAAAATTAAAATAAGAAAACTCAACAAAAGGCTGTAGAGAGAATAAAAAAAAGCAAAAACCCACCCTGGACCATATGGCTCAAATGGTTGGAGTGTTGTCCTGGACATTGAAAGGTCATGGGTTTAATTCCCAGTCAGGGTACATACCCAGGTTGCGGGTTCCATCCCCAGTGGGGGCGCATGCATGAGGCAACTCATTGATGTTTCTCTCTTTCTCTTAAATCAATAAAAGCATTTCCTCAGGTGAAAGGAAGAAAGCCCAGCTGGTTGGCTGAACCTTGAAGATATTATGCTAAGTGACATCTGGAGATGGGTGGTGGTGAGGGCTGCACAACAATGAACAAGTACTTAATGGCACTGAATTATACGTTTAAAAATGGTTAAAACAGTAAATTTTATGTTGTGTGTATTTTACTGCAATTAAAAAAAAAAAGTAATGCACAAGCAGAAAATCGGAAGAGACCGATAGCAAGTAAAATAACTGAATTAGTGCCCCGGTCTGGTGGCTCAGTCAGTTAGAATGGATCATCCCCGGTTGGGGTGTACACTGGAGGCAATCAATAGATGTTTCTCTCTAACATCAATGTTTCTCTCTCTCCCCCCTCCCTTCCTCTCTCTCTCAAATCAATAAACATATTGTCGAGGGTTAAAAAAAAATTAGTCAATTAAAAATCTTCCCACAAAGAAAAGCCCAGCCCCAGATGGCGTCATTGATGAATTCTATCAAACTTTTAAAGAAGAAATAATATCAATTCTTCATACACCTCCCGGGGTAGACAGGAGGAGGGAACATTTCCCAACTCATCCTGTGAGAACAATATTTCTCTGATACTAAAACCAAACAAAGATAGCCTAAGAAAACTGCAGGCCAGTATCTCTCATGAATGGATCTGAAAAAATCCCCAACAAAATATCAAACCGAATCTAGCAAAACTATAAAGGATTACACATCATGACCAAGTGGAAATGATCCCTAGAACACAAGCGTGACTTAACATTCAAAATTCAATTAAGGTAATATACCATACTAATACAATAAAACTCAAAAACCATAGGATCATCTTGCTATCCAAAGGAAAACCATTTGATAAAATCCAAGACCTGTCCATGAGAAAAATGCTCAACAAACCAGGGATGGGAGGGAACGTCCTCAACTTGATAAAGGGCATCTATAAAAAACCTGCAGCTCACATCACATTCAACAAAGACTGACTGCTTTCCCCCTAAAATCAGAAAAGGGGAAAAGATAGAAAGAACATCTGCCTTCACTTCTATTCAATATTATACTGGAGGGTCTGGCCAGTGCATTTATGCAAGACAAAGAAATAAAAATACGGAGACATTAGAAACAAAAACTTCAGTCAACTGGTACCTGGATAAACAAAGTGTGATGTATTCATATAGTGTTATATTATTGAGCAATACATGCTACAACATGGATGAATCTTAAAAACATTATGCTAAGTGAAAGAAGTCAGACACAAAAGACCGCATATTGTATGAGCCAATTTATATGAAATGACCAGAAAGGGCAAATCTACAGACAGAAAGTAGATTAGTGGTTGCCTGGACTGACTGCTAATGAGCACAAGGGATCTTTCTGGAGTGGTGGGAATATTCTAAAACTGAATTGTGATTGTTGCCCAACTGTAAATTTTCCAAAAGTCATTGCATGTCCTTTAAATGCATGAGTTCTGTGGTAGGTGAATTATACCTCAATAAAGTTGTTTACAAATATTAAAAAGGTAACAATTATAATAATACCATTTATATTACTACTATACTGCTTGTTTACCCATATTTCCACATGCTGAAAAAAAATGGGAAGAATTACTAAGTTAGAACATGCAATTATGCCTTCCTCTACTTTATTAGAATAGAAAAATGCGTAAGTATTGTATATAGGGAAAGAAAACTTCTGCTTAGGCCATAAATCTGAGAAATGGATTATTTATTAATGTAAGACATTTTATTATTCAGCCCCCTTCATAAACATAAGTGAAAAATAAACTGTACCTTAAGGGCAAAAAGGGTGTTTAGTTTTACATGTCCTAAAAAGAATCACTGTTTAAAACATCATCTATCTGATAACCTTTCAGAAAGTTGAAGTTCATTCAGTTATGCTTAAATTTAAATGTTTTACACCTTTAGGCATCTCCTTCGGATATATGGTCAATCAGGGACAATTTAAACTTCCTGTTTTTCTCAAAGTGAAGTTCCCACCACATAGTTCTTAGTTGTGATCACTAAGCACCTTGGGGCTTTCAAGCTGACTCCTTCATCCTACACAGGCTTTCCTATTCTCCATTCCACCAACCCTTTGCATTCCTGCCTTTTCTCATGATATGTACAAATTCTAGCAAATACCTCTTTGTTAGTCTTCCTGAGATGTCAACTCCTAGCTTCATCTCACCTTTTCTGGGGGGTAGGAGGGATCTCCTGTCATTTACACACACTTGGCCCAGCTGCCTCTCCACTTTGCTTGATAACATGATTCCGTCATCTTCATTACTACACCCATGCATCAGCATTTTCAAAGCAACACCATAGATTCTTTTAAAAAACCTTTTTTTTTTTTTTAATCTGGAGAAATTTGCTCCCCTTTCGTATACATTTCTGTTTACGAAATGTGGCTAACGTCTAACAGACAAGAGGGTGTGAGGACTGATGAAAGAAAACAGTTACATTATTAAGACAATGTAACTTTGTAAAGTAAAGAGACAGATGGCCTTGTTGGCAAGGACTGGGAAATGAATTCTCATACACTACTGGGTACATTGGTAAACTAGTGGGCAAGCTGGCCATACCTGTTACAACTTTAAGAAGGCATATTCTTGGACATAGTTAAATATATTTTTGACCATTGCATTAAAAAAAAATACTGAACCAGTGCCCAATGATAATTCCACATCAGGA
Organism: Myotis daubentonii; assembly: GCF_963259705.1. Lineage (NCBI taxonomy): Eukaryota > Metazoa > Chordata > Mammalia > Chiroptera > Vespertilionidae > Myotis > Myotis daubentonii. The sequence goes on from NC_081844.1 coordinate 35,990,867, forward strand.
AGTTCACTGTAATATTGTTTGAAATGCACTGTGAGCCTGCTAGACTTTAGTTTCATAAATCTGTTTTGCTCGCTGAAATATATCCAGTGCCTTGAGTAATGCCTAGCACAGAGGAAGCCAATGTTCAGGAAGATTTGTTGAATGAATAAAATGGATGATGGAGATCTGAAGGGCAGTTCAGGCCTGGGCCTCTGTTGGCATTTAGCAAGCCAAGAGGTGAATGTTCCATTAGGAATGCTAGGCGTTATGAGTTCCACGGCTATGCTGCACTCCTAGCCCTGTCTGTCCAGTATGCTTTGTTGATCACAGCAGCAAATGGCAGAGGGATTTATGTACTTAGATCAAACCAGTCACAAAACAAATGTGCTTGTGCAGCTATAAGCAACAGCACTGCTGTCATGCTTGTTTAGTAAGTGGTACATACATACATACATATATTTTTTTTCTTCAACTATTATTACCCTAAAAAAATTCATCATTAGTACACATTTTTGGGGGGGCTTAATAAGTATAAAAGATTTAATCTTCACAGCAACCATTAGGGCTCTGAAATGCCCAAAAATAAATGATCTGTTTTTATCTCAGAACACTACTGAACAAGGTAAGTGACTTGGACTTACGTCATAGATTTTTAGAGTTTGAGGAAATCATATGAAAGGAGAAAAAACCTATCATACTGTAGCCATTGCCTTTACATCCTAAGGACACAGGAGGGCACTCTAACCAACCAGCAAAGAAACACAGAAAAGATGGTGAAGTCAGGTTGACCTTTTAACAATCTCACCGCAATAGGTGAATTAAGCATCAGTCAATGTGTGAATGTTTGTAATTTACAGCAAGAGATTTTCCGTTAATCCAAATTCTAGGAAGCCAAAAGAACTCTGAAATTGTGTAAATTGGAGAAAGAATCCATCCCTCTCAGATCCACACTTTCTAAAGATTTGTTCAATTAACCTTGGGGCAGGATTTGCCCCTTTCAAGCAAAGATCTTCTATACAAACTTCAATTCCACTTGTTTTTTTTACTCCACTAGGAATAATCCATGAATCCATTTTTTTACTCCATCTCTTTTCCTAGGAGAAATGGCAAGTTAAAAGTTTGAGCCACCCCCAAAGCCAGTAGTAATGAGAGCATAGAACACTAAAGAATATGTCTTATGGCTTTCTTGAGTTTTTAAATTTATAAATACAACTACAGCATATAATTTCCTCTACCAAATTAAAAAAGTATAGCATATCAAGCATTTAAATGAGCTTTCTTTCAGACCTTTAACAAGAGAGCAACAATAACTGCAGAGATCCATAGATTCTAGGGAATCAGGACCATTCATACAGGATTATCATTCATCTTAAAGTCACATTCAAATTTGTGCTTCAGCAAAATTACAAATAATTCCTTGTCATCAATCTTTGGGGTCAAATGTAAATAGTCAACATGGAAAGTATTAAAACTCTGAATGCCAAGGATATACTGTAGTTGCATCTTTGTTGACTGAATTAATTAGAAAATTCTCTCCATCTCTGGAACTATCTATAGCAGCATTGTCAACCGGTGGTCCGCGGATCACTGGTGGTCTGTGAGGTCCGAAAGGTTGGCAACTCCTGATCTATAGGAAGTATGACACATGCTGCATTCTTGAGCTGCTTATCATTTTATTCACTTTAATCTTCATCTATTTGAATGACTAAATTCCTAGTCATGATGCTTCAAAGTCAATTTCTATCAGTGTATTCAGTATTTTTTTTTTATAAGTTCCCTGGTGAATTCTAGTTCCTTATCCTTAGCTGAACTGGACATGAGGGTGTACCCAATTAGGCTCAATCTATACTAAAAGAGAACGTGCTCTAAAATTTGTTAATTTAGAGGATGCATTTTTAATTTTCCTCTTCCTTTTAAAACAATTCTGGTTCCCTGAAGATCCTAATGAATTTCTTCAGTTAAATAAAGCTGCCTGAATACTGCATCATATTACAGACAGTCCCTAAAATCCGTTCAGTTGATATCTCTCTAAGAAGGAGATATTTAAGGATTACATTATAATGACATGCATTGTCTTCCCTTGGGTGTGTAAAAAGCCACCGAGAGAATGTGTAAAGTTAGAGAGCTGTAAATGGTATCAGAGGCTAACTTGGGTAGTAAAAAAAAACTAACTTGGGCACTCAATTGGTATGATCTGATATGGAGTCCTTTGTATTATCAAGAAAGTTTCCAAACTTCAATTTTTTACCACTAATCTTTTTTTAAGATCTTAATTTAACCAAACTCCCATTTAAAGATACTTTTAAAACTAGCCCAGAAGAGCGGATGAGAGGTAAGAAGGGAAGGTGGGGGTGAGGGGGCTCCTTCCCTTCAGAACACGCCTCCCCCTGCCTCCTCTCCAGAGTCTCCCAGGTGTCAGACCTAAAGGCTTTCCCCACAGTGATCCTTTGATTATTTTTACTTCCCCTGGACCCGTATGTTCTAACAGAATGTTAACAAACTATAATTATTAAGAAAAAAATGGCTTCAAATAAACTCTCAGTATGCACTCTAGCGTCCTTCCTCTAAGAGCGAACCTAGAACGTGCCAGGCACTGTGCAAGGTGCTGGAGCCCTTGCCCTCATTAAGCAGCAGACCCCTGAGGAAGGAATCTTGGCATGTTCTATGCCGCTTTTTCCCCTCTGTGTAACTTTGAGCGACATTACCTCCCTGGGTTCAGTTTTTTTTTTAAATCTGTAAAATGGGACTACCATCCCTGGGGCCTAGACCAAAGGATTAAACGGGCCACTGAATAGGAAGTACCTTGCACAGTGCCTGGCACATAGTAATTGTTCCATAAAGGGTAGCCCTTATTTTTTACTCCAATTTTGCAGCTTATTGTAACGTTTTAACTTTACCCCTTAAGCTTTATTCAATGATATTTACAGACTTGCTAAGCCTTCAGATATTATTCAACTACTATTTAGTGGTGTCACACTATGTTGGGCCTTGGGAATACACAGTCTAAAAGAGAGAGGGCAGAAATAAAACTAATCACCGCAAATGCTACAAAAGGTGTGCCATGGAAACATATAAGAGGGGTGGGTACCTAATTAAAGGAAACCTTGAGGAAGTGCTATTTAAAAAAAACAATTTAATACATTTTTATTGATTTCCGAGAGGAAGGAAGAGGGAGAGAGAGAAGCATCAACAATGAGAGAGAATCTTTGATCGGCTGCCTCCTGCACCCCCTCTACTGGGGACCGAGCCCTGACTGGGAATCAAACCGTGTCCTCCTGGTTCATAGGTCAACACTCAACCACTGAACCACACTGGCTGGAAGACGAGGTGCTATTTCATCAGAGACTGAAATGTATAAAGAAATTAGGCAGGGAGAAAGTGTTGTAGGCAAAGGAACATAGTGTCAAGTCCCAGAGGCAAAAGAGAGCAGGGAAAGTGGAAGGAACTGGAAGACGTGTAAAATCACTGGAACAGGGAGAACAACGAGATGAGGGCTAGACACACACCCGGAGAGGCAGGCAGGCCCAAGTCAGTCAAGTGAAAATTATAAAACTTCATCCTAAGGGCAAAGGGTTTCATGTTACTGCAGTGTAAAACAACTTTCAGGATGCAGAGTAGATCATGGATTGGAGAGGGGAAAGACTGAATGTAGGCAGCCCAGATAGAAGGTCTTTTGAATTCCAAATGCCAAGTGAAAAGAGCCCCTACAAAGGCAGTATTAGCAGGACTGGAGAGAAACAGACCTGTTCAACAACAGAAGTAGACTAAGGTGCGGTCACAGACTGGGAAGGGTATTTTGGAAGTCATAATCTCAAAACCAAGAATGTGCTCAATAAAATGTATTTCTGTTTCATGAAATAAATGTAAGACATGGCTGACTACATATTCCAGAAGCAGTACACAAAGCTAAACCTTTTAGGCCATGGGAATATTTATTACAACTCTACGGGAGGCACATCACACAAAAGGAGTCTAATTTACTGTCAATATTTTTGAAACCACTTTGCTATGTTGATAGAAATTCTGCATTACAGATCATGTATTAACTACCAAATGAGTTTTTCGTGTGTTTTTATTTTAAATCCTCACCTGAGGATATTTTTTCCATTGATTTCTAGAGAGAGTGGAAGGAAGGAAGGAGGCGGGGGAGGTAGAGGAGGGAGAAAATGAGAGAGACTTGTACATTGGTTGCCTCCTGCACGCTCCTACCGGGGCTGGGGAACCTGCAACATAGGTATGTGCCCTCACCGGGAATCTAACCTGAGACTCCTCTAACCACTGAGCCAAACTGGCCAGGGCCCAAATGAGTTTTTAACACTTCCTCAGAGCTATCTTTTGGTTCTTAAAGAAAAAAAAAAAGTTTCTACTTTTTTCCCTTCCATGATTTCACATCTCTAAATAAATTAAGCAGGAGGATATTATGAGCAAACCAAAGTACAGGGGTGGCCAAGAGTAGGTTTACAGTTGTTTGTATGGAAAAAGACATGCAGGCTATAATTATTACTAATAAATAATACAAGAATAAATTCACAACTGTCAAATAAACTATGTCTCTCTGATAACCTCAGCAAATGAGTTTTTACGGAAAAACTTTCACATTTGCATGCCTTCACACCAAGCACACTCAACGTAATTTATCTTTTATTGAAGACACATGATCTGTCCTCCAACCATTTAGGCCAGTGGTTCTCAACCTTGGCTGCCCATTAGAATCACCTGGGCATTTTTTAAAATCCTGATTTCTGGGTCTCATCCTCTGGAAACGGTTTTTTGTTACTAATGTTGTGGCCCCAACCCATAACAAAGAAACAGAATTTCCGGAGGATGAGGCCCAGAAATCAGGATTTTAAGAAGACTCCCAGGTGATTCTAATGTGCAGCCAAGGTTGGGAACCACTGATTTAGGCGAAAGCTTTTTGCTCCTAAGCTGATTCCTCTTCATGGAAGACCCGAGCCTACTCCTCCTTCTTAGCAATTCCAGAGTCACCTTTCCAAGAATGTCTCTCAATCATTCCCTCAGTTCTCCAAGCCCTAAACATGCCTGTGTGTTACCATGAATTAGAGCGTTGGCTTACTTTTCTACCTTTATTATACTGCACACTTCTTTAGGGATAGAGTGGTGACTTTCAATTCTGCATTCTTAAGTGTCTAGCACACGGTACCTAGAAGCAAATTGATATTCTCAAGGTTTACGGATCTGTGCCCTCCCCTTACATAAACAGCTTTAAACAGAGAGAGTTTTGGAGCTGAATCTACTTTTAATACTTTCTCTGAGCTTTCAAAAAATAGCTGGCACTTTGCTGAGCAAGTAAGTATATACCTGCAGCATGGTAATTACCAAAGGGCAGATAGGGGTGTGAGTCCTTTGAAAAAACATGTTCAAGTAATTACATAAATGGGAGGGGGTGAGGCTTTTTTTTTTTTTTTTTTTTTGTATAAATTACAGATGCCCTCGTCCGTTTGGCTCAGTGGATAGAGCATCAGCCTGCAGACTAAGTGTCCTGGGTTCAATTCCAGTCAAGGGCACATGCCCGTGTTGCAGGCTTGATCCCGATAGCGGGCGTGCAGGAGGCAGCCAACCAATGGTTCTCTCTCATCACTGATGTTTCTATCTCTCTCTCCCTCTCCCTTTCTCTCTGAAATCAATAAAAATATATTTTAAGATAAAATAAAAATTACAGAAAGTAAAGCTTGACAATATTTGGCTACAGGAACATGATTTTTAAAGGTACAGCATCGCACACGCTTTTGTCCTCATAAATACGTTATTAACTAATTCCACACAGTTGGAATAAACTAGTTAGGTCTGCGTGCACAATGATAGTAAAATGGCTCAAAATAAAGGTCTGAGTTTTCTTAGAAGCCAGGTGTTTTGGGTATTGTGATGTGGACTCCAGGTAGACTGGCACATTCCATCTAACCTTGGGTCATGAAGTCCTTAACGACTGTAATGTCTTTTTATTTCAACTTGAAGATCTAATTGGCTTTATGAAGCAATTCATGAATCGGCAGCATTTCATCTAGCAACTAGAGGGGCGCTCCCCACTCTAATGTGTTAACACTTCCTCTCAATCCATCTATAAGCAGGCTCTACAGCAGCGGTTCTCAACCTGGGGGTCGAACGACCCTTTCACAGGGGTCGCCTAAGACCATCGGAAAACACATATACAATTACATATTGTTTTTGTGATTAATCACTATGCTTTAATTATGTTCCATTTGTAACAATGAAAATATATCCTGCATATCAGATATTGACATTACGATTCATAACAGTAGCAAAATTAGTTATGAAGTAGCAGCGAAAATAATTTTATGGTTGGGGGTCACCACAACATGAGGAACTGTATTAAAGGGTCACGGCATTAGGAAGGTTGAGAACCATTGCTCTACAGGTTTAAGCCTCAAATCCCCCAGCAGCACACCCTGCCCTCGTCCTTCTCTGGATTCCGAGTGCAATTAGGAGCCTATAACAGAAAATTTAATAATGACCCTCTGTCTAATATTTTCTACCCCCTACCCATAAGTAACAAAGCCCCTCAACAAGGGTAAGAAGAAACGCTAAACAAGAGCCAACTGCGTGGAAAGAAGTTAACAAGCTATTACAACACTCACGTGGCAGCTGAGAAACCAGCCGAACCCAGTTCATGAAGCCCACCTTTAGTTGGTCGGTGAAGAAATGTTTCAGTCAACCACTGATCTAACCAAAGGGACCCACCAAGCATGTCTAAGATCCCCTGGCAGCTGTGTGCGAGGTGGGGTAGGGAGGTGTGATTCGAAACCCCTCAAACAACAAACAGCAGCTTTCCTTAGTTCACCGCACTTTCTAGTTCCCTAATTACCACCCCTATAGACACGGTTCCCTTCGCCACGTGGAAACGACTAAGTCCAAAGGATATGGCACAACCATTGCCCTCTGACCTAGGATAAGAGACTCACCAGTTTCATATTGGACTTTTGGTTGTTGAACACCAGTCACTGGACTCCTCAAACCCAGAAAGCGTCTTCCGGTTCAAGCTCCGCCGCTCGCCCGCGGAGAGCATCGCGGGACCTGTAGTCTTTCTTCCCTGCGCCCCCTTTCCGGGGCATCATGGGAAATGTAGTCATGCCTCCATACATCCTGGGAACTATAGTTATCTTTCCTTCTCCTCCGTTTTCTCTCGAAACACCTCCTTCCGTCCGCTCAAATTCATCCCGGCCGCCAATTCATCCTGCCTTTCCACCCCAGCGTGACCTCATGTCCACAGTCTGGGCCTGGTACCCATGGTATTCTGGGATGTGTAGTCCCCACGGCTCTGCCGCCCCTTTCCCCTCCTCCCGGTGGGCGCGCGACTTGCCGGGAGTTGTAGTTCATTGGAGTCTCTGAACGCAAAGTCCCACACGTTTACTCAGGGGAGGTAGGAACTACAACTCCCAGGGCCGCCCGGCTGCAGCAGGTGGGAGCGGGGCTGTTGATATCAATATGGCGGTTGTCAGCCAGACAAAGACAGTCAGTCTGATGTGATTGAGACAAGGGAGGTTTTCAGGGGGAGACTGGGAGATAGGGGCCTCCCCTCCCCCTCCTCCTCTTCCTGCGCGGACCTCAACCCCTCCCCAGTCCGCTCCCGACCGGCGCCCCACGCGGAAGACACCCCTCCCCCTCCCGCTTTCCCCTCCTCCCGGTCTCAGCCCTTCGTACTGGGACGTTGGGGAGGGGGCTGTGCCGCGCGGAGAGAACTCGGCAACGATTCCGAGGTGAGTCGAGCGGTTTTAAAGCCGGACTACCTCAAGTCTCTTTCCTCACTTCTTTCTCTCCACTTTTTTTTTTTTTTTTTTGCAGGGTTTTGGGGAGAAAGTGAGTGGGCTGGGGCTGGGTCTCTGAAACGGCCGGATTGAGAGGAGGGAGGACGCAGGGGGCTTCCGAGGGGGTGACCCCGGACGAGGGTCTGGGGTGGGGCGGTTTGTGGGGGGCGGTCATTGAAAGGCGTCGGCTGCACCCCAACTCAGTTCTCCTCGTCTCCTCTGGGCGGAAGGTTGGACTCCCGGAGGTGGGGTCTCCTGCTTGGAGTTTGGGAAACTGTAGGGTGAATTGGAGGCGTGTGGGCTTGTTTGGGGTGTGTGACTGCGGTTGAAACTGGGTGACGTGTCCTCGGGGAACGTGTTAGCCTTGAATGGAGGTCTAGCGACGGGAAGTTAGGCAGCTGGAGTCCTAGCTGCGCCCTGGGCCTGGGCGGAGAGGCGGGCGCGAGGTGCGGGACCTGGACCTCGGGGCCGGCGCCGCGGTGCGAGGCAGCGGGGCTCGCAACTCGCCGGCGTCCCGTCGCCCGATCCTGCCCGCCCGCCCGCCCGCCCGCCCTGCCCGCCTCCGCCCCCCCCCCCCCCCCGGACGCATCGCCACCCCGAACTCCGGGCGGGAGGACTGTCGAGCGGAGGTGGCGTGGAGAGGGGTTCTTGCATCCCTGAAGTCGGTAGATGAGGTGGGAAAAGAAAAAAAGTGTTCTTAATATTTTATTCCGGAACCGTGTTTTGGTGACACGATTGGGGCTGCTTCGAAAGGAGTCCTCCACCCACCCTCTCCCCGAAAACAGCAGGTAGGTGTATCTCTAGCTCCTCGTCTGGGTGTCGAACACATTAAACATCAGCTGCGGGCGCGCGGGGTCGCGGTCGGGAGTGCTGGCATGTGTCTCCTTAAAAACACAGGATGACTTGTGCATCTTGAGATGGGGCGACTGATTTGCGTGGCAGGAAAAACTGTTGGAAATTATTTGGAGGCGGGGCGGGGCGGGGTGGGGTGGGGGGGAGTCGCTGAAAGGCGCTGTGTGTGTTTTCCTTGTACCCCACCCTGTTCCGTCTCGCATTTGTCTGAAAGCCGGCACCGAAGAGCGAGGAGGCATTGGGTGAGTGGAGGGGCGAATGCAGCTGGCATTCCAGGTACCGTGCGAAGTTGAACGGTATGAAGTGATCGCTTTATGCAATTGCCCTGACGCTTTAAAAACCCTCCTGTTCGCTGTAGGGCGGCGTGATGTGACGAGTTCATTTCCCTGAGATCCTGCAGCTGTGCAGACCTCTGCCTTCCCTCCTTCCCGCTTCCCTTCCTTCCTTCCTTCCTTTCCTTCTTTGCTGAAGTCCTTCCTTCCTTTCTTTCTTGGCATTGTACTTTGCTCTTCCTGGATGGACGTACTGCCTCCTGTGCCTGTTTGTTTAGTTTGTGCTAATAAGGTTGTGCTTTTTGTGGTTTTGTGAGTAAAACACATCTTTAGGTGAAAAGGACCTGCATTTGTTTTTATTTTGCATTTAGCCACAGGTAATTGTCACAGCAAGGTTGCAGTGCTTTGCATGAAACTTATTTTAAAACTGCACAACCGAGTTGTGAGAGCTGGCTGAACTACGTTTATAAGTCGTTTGGAAAATGCATTATGATTCCCCCCAATCCCCATCCCCAAGTTTCAGTTAGAGGTATAAAGGGAAGGGGATTGCAACATGTTGTTTCTCACAGTCGTTATAATATTTAATCACATCACACCAGGAGAATTTAAGATAATATAATTTGTGTTTCCTTCAGTCTGAAATATAAGTTTGTCAATATCCCTTCTCACGAGACAGATTTTTACTGTAATAGACTTTTAAATAACCAAAGGAATTGGCATAATATCTCTTTAGACTGTTGAGAATTTAGTGTACTTACATATTTGGCTGCAAACTTATCAATTCTTGAACCTAGCAACTGCAAACCTATCAATTCTTGAACCTATGAAACTGAAAGTCACATAGATACAGTATGTAATTTTATGGTATATTTTATAACCTTTGAATTGGAATTCCTGCAGTTGGTAGTTCACAAATACAAGCTGACTGTATGCATGAGGTAGCATATATATTTAGATTGACCTGAATAAAGACAAAATTGATGTCTTCTAAATTTTGAATTTAGAATACAAAGTAGCGCCTTTAGTTTGTTATAGATTAGGATTTCCAGAATTTGTTTGTTTTAACCTTCTATCTTAACCTGAAACATTACTTTGTAAAAACTAGAGAAAAATCCTAAATAACTACATAATAGAGTGATTTTTTTGTGTGTGAAAGGTATTGTTAGATATACAATATTAAAATGTTCAATAATTGTTTTAGAAATAAAACTAAAATGTCTGTTGAGAATTGGAACCGTATAACAGTATTTGCTCTTCTGCCTGCCCTTACCTCAGGTTTTTCTTTTTGTTTGTTTTCTTCTATGGAAATGCAAAGTTACTGGGAAAGCTTTCATTGAACTTTCTCTAACAGTCCGATTTAAAGTAAACCAGATATATTCCTTGCATTCATTGGGGGTGATTCTGTTGTATTTTAAGCACTGAGCATTAAAATGATGTAAAGCCTTTACTGCAGGTTAAAGCATAAAACGTTCTCAGCATGTGGAAGTCATATGGTTTACGAAAAAAGTAGGAAATCAGGGCATTGGTGCCTGCCAGTTTAAGATTTCATCCTGTAACTGTGAAAGACACATTTATTTTAATATGATTGCTTCTAAAAATGTTGCCTGTGTTATGGAAGTTGAAAATCCAAACTGTTTTTAACCAATCTGTTGCTAGTTTAGTATACCGTATTGTTGCAGATGTGCATCAAGGAACCTTTAGGGGTCAGCTTTATGTTGAATATCTAGTGAGGCATCATTTTCACTGTGGTACTAACAGATTTCAGTCTTCTTAGCACAAATCCTTGGCTGAAGCATCACTAATATAAATTTAATAGCACAGTATTGGTAAATTACAAAATATATGTAACAAATCTCTCCTTGGTTCATCATTAAAAAAAATAATAGAAGTAGCTCATTTATGCCAACTTTTGTGGTAGGTATTAGTTGGAATGGCATTGCTTGTTTCAGTAGATATTGAACACATTGGGAATATTTCTGCCTAATTCCTTCATTTTGGGTCTTTTGTATATTATATTTAGTCTATCCCACTTTTAATGTTTCCTGTAAAACCATGTTTGCTTTTTCTATTCATTTCATTGCAGCTCTTGCTTCTATTATTTTTATATGCAGATCTTTAAACTTGAATTATTACTTTTGGGAATTAGACATTTATTCTATGATGTCATTTTTCATAAATGTAAGTTGGTGCACCACTCAACTTTTTAAAAATGTCAGCGTTTACAGATAAACTTAAAGATGCTTAGTGAAAATTTGTTGGCTTTGTTTGTTTGGTGAACCTGCCTTATTTTGATGTTTTTTTGTCTCCATAATTAATTTTATAGCTCCCTTTACTATTTGGCTAGATTTTTCTTATAACCCCTGGCTTTTACTTCTCAATTTAGGAGAACTTTAATTTCTAAACCAGTTGTTATGAGTGGAAATCCCAGCTTGTCTGGAGTGTTATGTATGCATATTCACATATGCACTCACAGTTACAAAACACCGTTATGTTTCCTTATACATGACATCGGTATATATCTATCAGACTTTACACCATGAAAAAGGAATCTGAGCCACAATAATAGGAGGGTAAAGGGGCTCAAGCTAGAAATCAGAGTGTAACCACCATCACATGCTGTCCTCGATATGGAATCTAGGGAGATTTGCAGCATCATTGTCAACTGTTATTTTAATAGATTCTGTCAAAATCTAGTTCTCTCAGAATGGTATTGAAAATTTTCTCAAAATAATATTAAGTAATATGTGACTTAGATTAGTAAGTGCAGCTATCCCCCAAGTTGATCCTTACCAGACTTAGGGCCCATCGTAAGTACAGTGTAAAATTTTTTCTGAGTGATTATTTGACATAAAACTTTTAGTTAGAGTCTTTTAAAACATAATCCAATGCTTTAGATAACTTGTTTTTCTTGATGTTAGATGAAACAAGTTGGAAATTTACTATAACATTGTCTTGGACACTTTCCAAGAGCATTTAGTTACTGGAAGCTCCTGGCATTAGCATAGTTTTTACCCTTACAGTGGTAATAAGGTTGAAGTTACAGTAAGTTTTTCCAATGGTTATTATAATGTTAGTGCAATATTTTAAAGATCTTTGGCTTGGTTTATAAGGATAGTTTTTTGCCTTTTTTATTTTTTACATTTACAAACAGAAGGAGAAAAAATAACAATAGTTGATTTAGCTTTAAAGTTGTGTTATTTTACTTCTTTAAAATCCTAAAATAGGTGGTAACAGATCCCTCCTTATAAATGATAAAATTAGAATCAAATTTATTCAAAGGGCATTTAGATTTTTTTCTTACACTTAGAGTACTGATTATGATCAAAATTTTTACTCAATTCCACATATTAAATATATTCTCTGTAGCTTTTCTGTCCATCTCACCTTCAGTGGTTTATCAGAGGTCTGCATGTGGTTATCAATATTAAACAATTAGTATGGAATTACCAAGTGGCGGTAGATTTAGTATATATAATCACTTTTTCAAAGAGGGGAAGTCAAATGCTATGGCCATTGGTGAAATGAAGATGACTTAAGACTGAATTTACCTGCTTTAGGATTTTGATACAGTAATCATATGATTGAAATATGAAGCTACTATTGGGTTGGGTCTAGACAGTCAAGCTATGGAATAATTTTTATTGTCTCCATCCAGTCATGAAGTCAAGTTGATTTTGTATCCTTTGTGTTTATCTATTCACTTATTTTCATTCTATTGTTATTTTCAGGCCTTCATCAGTCTTGCTTGCCACATCAGCCTTTTAACTAATCTTCCTGCTTTTAGTGTTTTTCCATAGTCATTCTTCAATCCAATTAGGAATCTCACTAAAATAAAATGTGAATTTTATTTTCAGCCATATTTCAACTATAATCCTTCAATGGCTCTTTAGCCTTTTGGATTACATCCAAACTGTCATTTCACCTGTGTCCATATCCTGCCTCTGCCACTTACTAGCTATGTGACCTTAAGCAAGTCATTTAACTTGTCTCTGCCTCGATTATCTCATCTAAAGAATGGGAATAAATACTCCTTCATAGAATTATTGTGAGCCCTTAGAATGCTGTTAAATCCTTAGAATGCTTTTGGCATATCATTAGTGTTAACTATTATAATTGTGCTGTAACAGATAATTTTATGTTCTGGTTCCTGCCTTACATTTTATGATTTCTGATCTCAGACCCTTAGCCATGCCAACTGGTAGACCAAACCAAATACTCTGTAGCATGGATAAGGAAGGTTGGACAGTAGTCTATGAAGGTTGCATTTGTTAGTAGTATCTTCAAAAATAAAGAATTAATTGTGAACTTTAAATTTAAAGCACATTACTGTATAAAGAATGATGGTATATTTTGCTATTCTGGCTTTTATTTTTTTTTACCAAAATAAAGAGTAATACTAGTTAGATTATTGACTAATTCAGGCTACAATTTAAAAAATCACTTGCCTAGCCATGTTAATACATTTTTCTAGGTTTCTAACCTAGATTTCCCCTTGATACACCAATTTTTTATATCTTCTCACCTAAGTTCATTAAAGATCTATTAACTTTGTGTAGTTTCTTTTACTTTCTTCCCCACAAATCTGAATTCTCACTCCATTTCAAGTAATGTGTTTTCTTTAAGTTACTATTGGGACAATTGAATAGTTGCATTATATGATCTGGAAGCCACTTTAGACAATCATCTGTTTTATTTACATACTAATGTTTATACTTACACACTGCTTCAGTTGGTTTTCCAGAGTGCTAGATGATACACATATGGTGATTTATATCTGTGTCTCATTCCTCTCAAGGAGAAAGAATGTCTTGTTTTTACTAAACTGAGCCTCACAAGGATAAATGTTACCAAAACGGTTGTATAGAAGTAGCAGGATGATAGCTAAGGTATAAGTTCAGACTTTAGAGTGTAATTTTTGTAGGATGCTATATTATGACTGTGGTTTGCAACCACTAATTTAGCCAGCGTTTACCTTTATGGAACATAATTGTTCATTGTGGAGAACTTGAAAGCAGCTATTCTGAATATTATCGTTATTTGGTTGAAAATGCATTTTTTTTTTTTTTTGAGTCAAAGATAGCCCATGTTTAGTTTTACATAGCAGTTTAGAACCACGCAGGTCAAGAATAGTTGCTGTACACTCTTTTCTAAGGTAGACCTCTCTGAGAAGATGGCATGATCTTAGAATACTGTATCATGGTTTTCAATGAGATGCCACTTCCCTCCAAAGGTGATAGGTCTAAAGTTAAATATAAATTTCTTTGAGGTTTTTTCCCTTTAAAAAAAGTTTCTTCCTTGCCCTGGCTGGTGTGCTCAGTGGTTAGAGCATCAGCCCAGCACCAAGTGTCTTGGGTTTGATTCCCAGTCAAGGGCATGTACCTGGGTTGCAGGTTTGACCCCCAGCCCCTTTCAGGGCACAAGTATGTGGGAGGCAACCAGTCGTAGTGTCTCTCTTACATCGATGTTTCTCTCTCTCTCTCCCTCTCCCTCACCCACTGTCCCCCTCCCCTTCCACTCTCTCTAAAAACCAATGAAAAAAATATCCTCAGATGAGGATTAACAAAAAAAGTTTCTTCCTTTAAATAAAGTATTCTATTTAATAAAAGGCTAATATGCAAATTGTCCCCTTGACCAGGATTTTGACCAGGAGTTCTACCAGGGGGCCGGGCCAGCCAGCCAGCCAACTGCCCGCAGCCCCTCCCCCCGGCTGGCCCTGGCTGATCGGCCTCGATCGGGGCTGGCTGGATCGACCCCACCCATGCATGGATTCTTGCACCGGGTCTCTAGTAGCAATATAAAAAAATATATATGTATTGCTTATTTTCTAATGCACTGTAGGCATCAAATGACCTGGTCTTCTTCCCTAAAACAAAAAATTATTTAATGAGCACAAGTAATTGGTTACTCCAATTTTAAGTTCCATTTTTCTGAAATAGAATGTTTAGTTGACAGCATTTTAATTAGGTATCTTCTCTCTGTTACTGACCATGTAAGTTTGTATTACTTGGTTAGGTTTCAGTTTCCTAGTTTGCTAATCAGGGAGGGTATTTATTTATTTATTATTATTATTTTTAATAAACATTTTTATTTATTTCAGAGAGAGAAGGGAAAGGGAGAGAGAGAGAAACATCAATGATGAGAGAGAATCATTGATTGACTGTCTCATGCATGCCCCCTACTGGGAATTGAACCCAAATCCCTGGTATGTGCCCTGATCCAGAATCTAACCACTATGTCTAGGTTCCTGGGTTGGTGCTCAACCACTGAGCTACACTGGCCTGGCAACAGGGAGGGTATTTAGGTTAATTTGCTTTTTATATGGTATTTTTGTTATCATTAAGTGAACTCATGAATTGTTTGCTTTCTTTTACTTTTGAAGTAATTATAAATCACAGAAAGTTGTAAATAGTAGAGGGGGTCGTGTACTTTTCACCCAGTGTCCCCTAATGGTTATATCTTACATAACTTTAGTTACTAAAGTTTACTACAATATTAAAACCAGGAAATTGACGTTGGTACAGTGTGTGTATAGTTCTCTGCCATTTTATCACATGTGGAGATTCTATAACCACCACCATAATCAAGATACAGAACTATTCTGTCACCACAGAGATTGAATAATTCCTCCCTTATTCATAATGCTGTCTTGTCAGTATAACTAAGGAGAAAAACCTAATTATTGGATCAGTAATTTCACTCTTTTGCCTTTTGTAGTAGTTCAGAAATTCTTTTGACACATCATGCGTTATGGAAAATTTCTATTAAACTTTTCAGGTTTTGAAAATATAAAAATTTACAAGCTTTACTTGAGGTCTTTTTAGTACCCATTAAGCTTTTTAAGGATAAATTAACAGGAATATTGAAAAATTCTGTAAATAAACTGTGAAAGATTTAAATAAATTCAAGGTTTAAATTATATATTTCTTGCCAGAGAGGAAGTATGCCAGAATCTGTAATAGGTGACCAGGATTACAGTTATTCTGACATTAGTTTGGTCTTTGACAGTGTTGAAGCAAATTTGTCAAATTAATTAATTGTGAGCTCATGCTGAGTTCTATTTTGGGTTTGTTGTAAGAGAACTCGCTTCAAAATCAGTTCAAAGATTATTTTCAGAGAAAGGATCTTCTAGAGGAAAATAAGGAAATCTTGAGACTATTGTTAGTCTAAGTACAACAAAGGACCATCAAGCTAAAGATTCGTTACAGGGCTGTTTATACTTTGTCTCCTCTCTATTAGTTGTATGAGTTATAAAGCTTGTCAAAGATGAGGCTGCTAATCCAACATACTGCTGATTATTACAAACAATCAAACAACAAAGGTCTGCTTTCGACAGCTAATAAATTATCTTCAAATAGATCAACAGGTATATCTCCTTTGGGTTTGAAACAATTTTTTATTTGTCAACACTGATAATTTATTTTGAAAAGATAATTAAATTCTAATTTGTTTCACTGACCAGAATATGGTAAATATTAGTGGGACTTCTTGATAAGGCATTCATATATAGAGAGGTTTTGTGGCTACCTGAGATTTTACTTTCTTTGTGATATAATTGTTTTTCTCTTTGGATTTAGCTGTTAACCAGCTTTTTATTTATCTTGGTATACATGCTTTTGTTTTTTAATTTAAGTGCTTTAGTCATGAATTGTTTAGCTTCCAAGGAGAGGTTGTTATAAGGATCCAACTGTTTTGGGTTGTTAAAGAACTAGACTTTGTGTGAATGGGAGAACTGTATGGAATCTGAGAAGCTAGTTCTCTCTGTCTCTCATTTTAGAGATGTATGGTTTCTTGTCTTGCCTTGTTTTTCCATGCCTGCTTCATCTACCTTTCTCACTTCTCCCTTCCACTTCTATTTGCCTTTTTTCTTCTTTTTATTTATTTATTTATTTTTTTATTTTTATCTGTAACTGAGTCGCAGGTGGATTTGGAACTGCTCTTTCAACTAAAGCTTACCTCTTAGTGGTGACAGTGTGCTTACTTTGGCTCAGTTGTGCCGGAAGCCGGTCCATCCTTGCTGCTTGACACAGTCCCTGCAGGGAAGAAACATCTGCACAGCATATGTTTCAAGGGACCTGGCGTATATGGCATACTGTTCTTAATATGTTTGCTCCTCCTCTTAGCACTATGTGTTCTAACCAGGGTCACCTCTCCGAGAAAGGTTGTTTCCCCAGGTGGGGATTTTTCCCTGGAGTTAGGGATTAACAGGACTAAGGAAGGGAATAAATCAGTAAAACCCCTTAACTAAGTACCAGGTGGGTAGTTAATCACCTTAACTATGAACAATCATGCTTAAGTTACATAATCTTTACTTAGGATAATCTCCTTCAGTTACTTCCTTGTAGCTTAACAGAACAGTAGAGTGGTGACCTTGGAATGGAGATAACAAATGCCCTAACCTTTGGAATAGAATGGATAGGATTAAAATCAAATGGTATAAATACAGATGTAACAGGAGAATAAGAGAGAGAACCTGGCTATGCGGATCAACTGAATGCTGTCCCTGTGTCCTTCATTCTTTGCCGACTCCATCCACACCTTTGGGAACCCCTGGACCTGCTGGGGCTGGACCCCAACACAGTTGGACAGAGAAATCTGAACGCATGGCATGATCATGAGTTATATGTCTATTCCTATTCCATGACCTTGGCAAGTAAGGCACAGGGTCAAATAATACTAATAATAGACAAACATGGTAATTAACCATACCTCCGCTACGCTTCCCATTGGCTAATCAGCGGGATATGCAAATTAACACATTGTTTGCGTGTAGTTTTTATCGTGCGCTAACAGCGCGGGCCAATTTTGCTAATTTTTTGCGCAAATGGCAACGTTCAGTAAAATTACGATAACTTTAGTTTACGTATTTATACGTTACCCGCATTCTACCGCTAGTCTATAAAAAACGTATTAATAAGTGTCCTGCGCTCTACTACCTCCAGTCAACGTAAAACGTATAAATACGTTTTCCGCATACAATGTGTTAACTGCCAACAAAGATGGCGGCCAGCAGCCATGCAGCTGAAGCAAACATGAGGCTTGCTTGCTCCAGTGATGGAGGAAGCCAAGGTTCCCCGCCTGCCACGGCCCGGCTCTGAGCTCCAGAAGCAACAATGTTTCAATTATAGAAGCTAAACAAACCCCAGATACCTGCTTTCAGCCAGCCGAGGCCTCAGAGCTTAGAGCGCCAGTGATGGCAACAGAGTTTCAATTATAAAAGCTAAACAAACCCCGGATACCTGCTTTCAGCCAGCCACAGCCTCAGAGCTGGAGCGGGCCTCAGAGCTGGAGCCAGCTCTCAGCTCCAGTGACAGCTATAGAAGGTAAATAAATCCCAGAATAAAGAAAAAAAAAAAGAGGCTGGGATCTTCAGTTGCCCGCCAGCCTGAAAACGGCCCTCAGCCCCTCACTCAGACTGGCCAGGCAACCCAGTGGGGACCCCCACCCTGATCCAGGACACCCTTCAGCGCAAACCAGCCGGCCCCCACCCATGCACCAGGCCTCTATCCTAGATAATAAAAGCGTAATATGCAAACTGACCCTAACAGCAGAACGACTGGGAATGACTGGTCACTATGACACACACTGACCACCAGGGGGCAGATGCTCAATGCAGGAGCTGCCCCCTGGTGGTCAGTGCGCTCTCACAGGGGGAGCTCTGCTCAGCCACAAACCAGGCTGATGGCTACCAGTACAGCAGTGGTGGTGGGAGCCTCTCCTGCCTCCTCAGCAGAGCTAAGGATGTCTGACTGCAGCTTAGGCCTCCTCCCCGCTGGGAAGTGGACATCCCCTGAGGGCTGCCAGGCTGCCAGAGGGATGTCTGATTGCCATCTTAGGCCCAATCCCCTGGGGAGCAGGCCTAAGCCAGCAAGTGGTCACCCCCGAGGGGTCCCAGACTGCGAGAGGGCACAGGCCAGGCTGAGGGACCCCCTACCCCCGAGTGCACAAATTTTTGTGCACCGGGCCTCTAGTCTATCTAATAAAAGCCTAAGCAGCTGTTACAGCAGAACACTCTGAACGACCAGTTGCTATGATGTGCACTGACCACCAGGGCGCAGAGGCTCAACGCAGTAGCTGTCCCCTGGTAGTCAGTGCACTCCCAAAGGGGAAGCACCACTCAGCCAGAAGCCAGTCTCACGGCTGGCAAGTGCAGCGGTGGTGACGGGAACCTCTCCCGTCTCTGCGGCAGCACTAAGGAGCAGCGAGTCGAGCAGTAAGGAGTGAGCAAGTGGGCGGTAAGGAGCGAGGGATCCTGGATTGCAAGAGGGATGTACGACTGCTGGCTTAGGCACGATACCCCTAGTTTAAGCTGGCAGTCTGACATCCCCCAAGAGGTCCTGGACTTCGAGAGGGTGCAGGAAGGGCTGAGGGACCCCCCACCTCAGTGCATGAATTTCATGCACCGGGTCTCTAGTCTTTTATATGAAGCTAAGGCTTTTGGGTACTCTGTATGAGGAAGTTTCTTTTTCAGGGGTTGAACAGGGCATACTCAGTTAAACATGTCAAGTCCAGCAGTGCATGTTTACTGGTATGTACTCTGGGATACAAAGATGAATTGGATTTAATCCTTTTTTTAAAAAAAATAAATTTTTTATTGATTTTTTTTTTCAATGAGAGAGGAACATCATCTATTGGCTGCCACCTGAACAGCCCAAAGCCTGGGCATGTGCCCTGACTAGGAATTGAACCGAGGAGCTCTTGCTGGGGATAGAGTCCAAAACCCGGGTATGTGCCCTGACTAGGAATTGAACCGAGGAGCTCTTGCTGGGGATAGAGTCCAAAATCCGGGCACGTGCCCTGACTGGGAATTGAACCGAGGAGCTCTTGGTTCCTAGGTGGACACTCAGCCACTGAACCACACCGGCTGGGCTAATCCTTTTTTTGAAGGATCAGATAATTTGCAGGAAATGTCAAAAGTCTCCCAGTATAATTTTGTGTTAGTTGTTATGTTAGTCATCTCAGGCAAACCAGAAAGATGACAAAGTAGGACTGTGAAACTAGTCAGGATTAAGAAAAGAGAACCAGAGGTAGCACTAGAGCCATGAATATTCTGTCTCTACAAGTGACTCGCACACAGATCTGCTAAAGCAGTGGTTCTCAACCTTCCTAATGCCGTGACCCTTTAATACAGTTCCTCATGTTGTGGTGACCCCCAACCATAAAATTATTTTCGTTGCTACTTCATAACTGTAATTTTGCTACAGTTATGAATCGTAATGTAAATATCTGACATGCAGGATGTATTTTCATTGTTACAAATTGAACATAATTAAAGCATAGTGATTAATCACAAAAACAATATGTAATTATATATGTGTTTTCTGATGGTCTTAGGTGACTCCTTGAAAGGGTCGCGGCCCACAGGTTGAGAACTGCTGGCCATTCTTTTAGGACCCTAGTTGTTGCTATCAAGGAGCGCCTCTGGTAGAATGAAAGGCTTTTTTGTTGTTGTTCTACCTCAGGGGTCCTCAAACTTTTTAAACAGGGGCCAGTTCACTGTCCCTCAGACCGTTGGAGGGCCGGACTATAGTTTAAAAAAAAACTATGAACAAATTCCTATGCACACTGCACATATCTTATTTTGAAGTAAAAAAACAAAACGGGAACAAATACAATATTTGTATTTGCATGTGGCCCGCGGGCCGTAGTTTGAGGACCCCTGTTCTACCTCATATCAAGTACTTAACCTTTTGGCCACCGTTTGTCTCATTGTTGGTGTCAAGAGACATCTTAGAGCTCTCTCTGGCTGGGTAGCTCAGTTGGTTAGAGTGTTGTCCTGATATGCCAAGGTTGGGAGTTCAATTCCTGGTCAGGGCACATACAAGAATCAACCATTGAATGCATAGATAAGTGGAACAAATAGATCTCTCTCTCTCTCCCTTCCTCTTTCTCTCTCAATCAATTTTTTTTTAAAAAAGAGAGAGACATTTTAGAATAACTGCCTCCTTCACTAGTCCAGAAACTAAGATTCTCTTAGACATTGTCTATGATGACAACTATTTTCCTAGAAAATGTCTTTCATCCTGGACAAATTCTCCACATATCTGGCTATGTAAGAATTAACATATTGAGTCAGTCCAGTGTCCCGTCAACACCATATGTTATATTTAACAAAAGCTCCATGATGTCAGGGAAAGGACCGAGAGCTTTTTTTCTCTCTATGTCAGTATTGGAGTTGATATGGGTTTCAGGGCTAAAAACTCCAAAGCCAGGTCTGGATTAGGTTACTAAAACAGGACTGAGATTTTATTTTATTTTATTTTATTTTAAATATATTTTATTGATTTTTTACAGAGAGGAAGGGAGAGAGATAGTTAGAAACATCGATGAGAGAGAAACATCGACCAGCTGCCTCCTGCACATCTCCCACTGGGGATGTGCCTGCAACCAACATACATGCCCTTGACCGGAATCGAACCTGGGACCCTTCAGTCCGCAGGCCGACGCTCTATCCACTGAGCCAAACCGGTTTCGGCAGGACTGAGATTTTAGAAATAAACACAAGTGAAGCATAGGCAAGTAAAGAAGCTAGAAGATCCGAGTAAGATTACAAAGCCACAGGAGATGAGATAAACAGTTGGGGAGTCACAGAATTCTAACACTTAGGCTGCAACAGAGGAAGGCAGTGCATCTCAACTTTTGTGCAAAATATTTGCCTGGAAAAAAATATTAAAATTTTAGCTTCCTGAGCTCCACCTTCATATTCTTTTTTTTTTCTAATATATTTCTTTATCGGTTTCAGAGAGGAAGGGAGAAGGAGAGAGAGATAGAAACATCAATGATGAGAGAGAATCATTGATCGGCTGCCTCCTGCACACCCCCACTGGGGATTGAGCCCACAACCCAGGCATGTGCCCTTGGCCGGAATCCAACCTGGGACCCCTTCAGTCTGCAGGCCAACGCTCTATCCATTGAGCCAAGCCGGCTAGGGCAACCTTCATATTCTTAAAAATCTTAGATGGGCCAAGGGATATGCGTTTTCCATAAGAATACTAGATAATTGATGTGGTCTTCAGAATATTTGGGAAGCATAATACCTAATGAGAGATGCTACTGTGTGCTTGGCTCTATGTTAGAGGACTTGGTAATCTTAAATACCTGTTTGTAAGTTGGAATATTTCCTCCTTGGCAGATACCTGCCTTATGTTAAACATCCTCTGTAATTGCTTTGCCACTAAATTGTGCAGTGACCTATGTTTTGATTAAGCATGGCTATTGCGAATGTAGCTTGACTTATGGGATTTGGGGGGACCACTTAACTTAATGATTGCTAGTTTGGAATGTCTTTGTAAGTGGGGGTGGCACAGATGGAACAAGGTGGAAGGCCTATGCGACGGGGTCACACTTATGTGTTCCTATGGAAACTATTTGAATATTTGTTTTATATGGATTTTTATTCAATTCTCAAACATGCTACCGCAGAGCGCCCCTCAGCCGCCAGGCAAGCATTTGTAGCTTGTGTGTTGGCAGAACCAACCCGAGGCTTAGTGTTGTGACCTGTTTTAACAATAAAGTACCTTGGAAATTAAAAAATAAATAAATAAATAAATAAAAAAAAGGCCGCTCTCTCTCCCAGGCTCGGGCGGACCGTGGTCGCTTCTGGGGCCCAGTTTTCCCCGTCCTTTCGGCCTTGGGCCGCGGAAGAGGACCACTGCTGCCAGTGGCTTGTGACCAGTGTCGTGGCAATTTCTGTATTCAACACAGACATCCTCTGGATCATAGCTGCACACACGGGAGCAGAGCCGTCAGCATGGGGGGTGAGAAGTCCCAGCTGGGGTGCTGGCCTGACGCCTCCCCTGACATGGGTAGAGCCAGCTTCCCGCCCATGGAGGGCGGTGAGCAGCCTGGAGTGTTGTTCTCTGTCAAGTGGTGGATGCAGGAGTTTGCATGAATATAATCTTCATTAAAGTTGGATTCTAAATTAAAAAAAAAATAATACCTTTTCATAATGGTTGGTATTATGCCCCAAACATCTAGTCTATAATGATTTATCGTCATTTCATATTCTTTTTTTTGGAATATGTTTTTATTGGTTTTTACAGAGAGAGGAAGGGAGAGGATAGGGATAAAAACATTGATGAGAAGGGAACATCATTGATCCCTTGCCTACTGGAGTTCAAGCCTGCATGAGGGCATGTGTCCTACCAGAATCTAACTGTGACCTCTTTGTTCCTGGGTCAGTGCTCAACCCCTGAGCCACATAGGCTGGGCAGTTCATTTTCTTAAGCGTTTATATTTTACATACTGACTCTTAGGCAGACCTTCCCACCCCTTTGTCAGTAAATTCTTTGTTATTTTAGTTTTCTGGATCTATTGAGGAAGATTTTCCCCCCACTGTATCTACTTTTGGTATCCAACCATCTCTTGAATCTTTGCTCTCACAAATGAATTCCTTGCCTTTTTTCCCCCTTAGGTCTGGCATCATTCTTTTCAGTCTTAATTGACCCTAGAATATTGAGCTAGTTGAGAACATAAAATTTGGAGCCGGGCCACTTAGGTGCAAATCTGACCTCCGTAACTTACTTTGTAACTTTGAGTAGACTTTGCTCTGCCTCAGTTTCTCCATCTATAAATTGGAGGTAAATAATAATACTCATATCATAGGATTGTTATGAGAATATGAGGCAATATTAGTAAAATGCTTAAAATAGTGGTTGGCACAGATTAAGGCAATTTTTTAATCTCGTTATTAGTTGGCCTGTCCTTCTGTTTATAAGGTTTTTACTCCCCTGCTGAGTCATTAGAATTTGTGTATGTTGCAAACAATCCTTTCCTAGCTACTTATTTTTTTGTTTGTTAATTTAATTTAAAAATTTTTTTTAGTTTTACTCTTCTAGGCCTAAGCTGCATTTGATGCAAATGCCTATTTCCTCTTAGTTAAATTTCTTTTCTATCCAGGTCTTCTTCCTTCCATTATCCTTTTCCTACTAAGAATTACTTCTGGTCTTGAAGTTCCTAGATTTAAAACCTTTAAATTACCCTTTAAAGGGTAAACATAAGTACAAACCTTCCCTTTGTACTCCCCTTTTGTACTTCTCTCCTTTCCCATTAACTCATCATCAGTGTTCTGCTGATATTTTCACCGTCACATCTCTTAGGTACTACTCTTCCTTTTTACATGAGTAGTTGCCATGGTTATCACTTCTTGCTGAGCAGCAATAAACTGGCCTTCCTGTCTCTTCTACTCTACTCCATGCCGTGGTCGGCAAACCGCGGTTCGCGAGCCACATGCGGCTCTTTGGCCCCTTGAGTGTGGCTCTTCCACAAAATACCACGTGCGGTCGCGCACGTTCAGTGCGATTGAAACTTCGTGGTCCATGCACAGAAGTCGGTATTTTGTGTAAGAGCCTGTATTTTGTGGAAGAGCCACACTCAAGAGGCCAAAGAGCCACATGTGGCTTGTGAGCCGCGGTTTGCCGAGCCACAGTTTGCCGACCACTAATTTTCATCAACACTTTTTATCAAATCATTTAAGAAGGTACTGTACCTTAGTTCGAATTGTCTTACATTTCAATTTTTAATACTTGTGTTTTTTTTTTAAAATATGTATTTTATTGATTTTTTACAGAGAGGAAGGGAGAGGGATAGAGAGTTAGAAACATCTATGAGAGAGAAACATCCATCATCTGCCTCCTGCACACCCCCTACTGGGGATGTGCCCACAACCCAAGGTACATGCCCTTGACCAGAATCGAACCTGGGACTCTTCAGTCCACAGGTCGACGCTCTAGCCACTGAGCCAAACTGGTCAGAGCAATACTTATGTTTTTTAAAGTTTCTCTAACATTTTTTCCCTCCCTTACCTAGCATCCTACTTTCTTATTCCTTAAGATATTTTTTATCTGTTACATTCAAGTAAATTACCTTTCTTCCTATTATATGTTATCAGCCTTTATTTCTTGGTATTTGCTACTTACCCCACTTAATATGCTTGTGTATCCTTATCTTGCCAGTAAAAACCTTCTTAATAAAACTTACTTAAAGTCTTCTGTCTCTGAGGAGGAGATCCTTTTCCAGTGAGGCCGTCACATTTGGACCAGTCATTTACTTCATATATACACGGCATTTATGTACTCAGTCACAAGCATATATAATTTTTGGGGGGATTTACTTGTAAGGTATATCACATTTTAAATATTTTAGTTTTCATTTCATGTGTATGAATTGGATTCTTAGTTGAAATGTAAGATCCTTGAGTCTCCTTTTGGCTTATCGTCCTCTATGTTCTTTATCTTCCTCCTATAATTTTCAGAGTTCATTTATTCTCATTCATCTAAACAATATTGGTTACATATCATATGAGTAAGACATGGGCCTAGACTTTAAGAAGCTCACAATTTGATTTTGATAAAAGAGGACTCAACCCTGTGGTACAGATGTCAATACTATATCTGAGTTACTCTTGGTTCGGTAATTCCTCTGATCCACCATAAAAAAAATAGTACTTAGCACTAGATAGATTGCCAAGTCTAAGTTCCTGACAAATATTTTTTGCTGTAAAATGCTGGTACCAATGGCAGTGGTTAAGAATGATCAGGGTAGCCATAGCCGGTTTGGCTCAGTGGATAGAGAGTAGGCCTATGGACTAAAAAGTCCCGGGTTTGATTTGGTCAACGGCACGTTGGATGCAGGCTCAATCCCCAGACCTGATCCTCGGGCACTTGTGGGAGGCAACCATATTTGATGTGTCTCTCTCACATGGATGTTTCACTCTGTCTCTCCCCCTCCCTTCCACTCTCTCTAAAAAACAATGGAAAAATATCCTCGGGTGAGGATTAACACACACATGAAATAAAAAAAGAACGTTTGGGGTAGATAATAGGTAGGGATTTTAGTTTCATTGTCTTCTGAGGATAAGGTCAGTTTTTCCCTGTTTACCATGACAGCAGGAGATCTTGGGACTTAAACATTGCAATTATAAAGTTATTACAGAGAAAAGATTCAAGCAATAAAGAAATATATATAAAGTAAGTTTAGCTGCCCCCTTCTCTTCCTGACACGTTTCATCCCTGTGTTGTCTGTTGCTCATAACACACTACCCACAAAGTTAGTAGACTAAAGCAACAATCATTTTATTCTTTCTCAGGGTTCTGGGGGTTGGCTCCGTTAAGAGGTTCTCACTTGGGATTTCTCACCTGGAATTATCTGAAGGCTAGCTCACTCATGTGTCTAATGTCCAAGTTGGGAGAACTCAAATAACTGAGGTCTAGTTTCAGCTTCAGCTTCTTAAGTACCTCTCTCTGCCTCTGTGTGGTCACTAGTATGGTGGCTTAAGGAATGCTGGAATTCTTCATGGTATCTCAGGGCTCCAAAGGAAGGTGTCCCAAAAGAGAAAGAAAGCCATATCACTTTTTATGACCTAGCCTTGAAAACCACAGTGTTACTTCTGCTACATTCTGTTCATTGAGGCAGTCATGCTGGCCTGACCATGTTCAAGAGCAGGGAACGCAGACTCTACCTCTTGAAAGAGAAAGTGTCAAGGCTCTAGAAGAGATCTATGAAGGGAAGATTGTTGTGGCAATTATGGAAAAAACCTTCTGACATCCCAGGGATAAATGCTATTAATGATTTGGTTTACTATCTGATCTTTTTCTTTGCATGTATAAATCATATTCTTAATCCCTACTTATGTAATTGTATCACACTACAACTTATTTTTATTTAACAATATATAATGGTGTCAGTACATACACTCACCTTATTTTTTTTTTGTTTTTTGAGCATCTTCAATGAGGGAATCACAGTTTGTTATAAGCATTCAGCTGACATTAGACATTTAAGATTTCTGGAGTTTATGTGTAGGAACCTCTCTTACTGATGTTGAATGAGCCTGCAGTAAATGTTGCTGTGAATAGGACTATGTAGGCAAGAGATAGTGTTTTCTTCTGTGTTGCTTCTCCAACTATCTGGAAATTGTTTCTTAAATTTATTTTTCCCCTTGCTGCTTCTTTATTCTCCTCTCCGTGCTCTTACCTACCCAGTAATCCTGTGCTTCTGTCTTGATCTCAGGAAAAAATGTGGAAACAATGGGAATGTTATTATATATAAAGCAAAGCTATTTTATTTGGCATTTTACCAGATAAAGGTGTTTTTTCTTACTTCCTAAGTATAGAACAGCCATCTTTAATTACTTAATTTGAACTAATAGTAGATCAATTAATCAAAAAAAGTTGGTTATAGCAAAAATCATTAAAAGCAGATTACTTAAGCATTTTACTTTAACAAAAATATATAACTATACATATATTAATCAATTATTTGATACAGGGCAATGGTTGTCAATTGAATGATTTTACCCCCTGAGGTATATTTGGCAGTGTTTGAGACATTTTTTATTGTCACAACAGGGTGGCAATTCTGTTACCCTCTAGTGAGTAGTAGAGAAGCCAGAGATTCAGTAAAACATCTTTTCATTCACAGGACAGTATTGCTCCTACTCCCCACCCCCACCCCCAAGAAAGAATTCTCTAGTCCTAATGTTCATAGTGCAAGAGTCAAGAAACCATGATCTAGGGTCACTTCTAGGCCCTGAGTCTATAGACTGGCATTTTACATCAGATTTTCATGCATAATCTGTATCCATCAAGTATATTTATGATTTCAAATTTTGATGTCTTTAAATGGAGGGAGAACTTAGACATTTATGATATAACCTGTGAGTCAAATCTTAATATTTTTTATTTTCTCCAAGTTTATTACAGTAGTCTTCACATCCAGTCAATTAGTATTTTCTTTTTTAAAGTAAATCTATAATAACAAAAGATTCCATATTTTTATTTTTTCAGAGAGAGAGAGAGAGAAACATCAGTCGGCTGCCTCCCATACGCCCCTGATCAGGAATCGAACTGGCATCCTTTTGGTGTATGGGATGACGCCCAACCAATTGAGCTATTCCATCAATTTTTTCAACTTAGTTTTTATAGAAACAATTTTTCATACTGATATTTTGTTGGTTTAGATAATATATAATCAAATCTACAACTGCAAAAACAATTGTTGTAAACAGTGAGGGGACAAACCAACCTACTCTTAGGTGGAACACAGTGGAGTATATGAACTAGTAGTCTTTAACATCTCATGTCACTTTTTTTTAGAAGGGAACTCTAGAAGGCTGTGATTGATTGTGATAGTTGATTAGATGGAGGTTGGCTAAGAGCTATATGAGCAATAAGAAATTGAAGGATTTTTTTGTTATTAAAAGTAATTATTCTAAAAATAAGTTCACTGAGAGCTATTTTTTAAATAAATGAACAAGCAAAAAAGGAAAGAACCCACATGCACCAAAAGCAAAAGCAGACAAATTTTAAAAATCTGCAAGCATCAGAAAATGTTATATTACAACTGAGTTTTCTCTTGCCCTGTATTGGTAGGATTTGTGGACATCATGGAGAAGAAAGAACAGAGATGATGTCGAGTGGCCTTAGAAAGAGAATAGTAACAATCACTCTTGATTTACATGTTTTGGTGATAGGATTTTAGTGACCTTTGATTATTTGAAATAAATAGGAAATCCCTCTATCTAGAAGCTAATTAATTATTTTGCTGGGTTCCGGTTCCTCTCATGAATATATTTAATCATTTTTGTGTGTGTTTCAAAAACTGGTACCCGCTGGCGTTATCCTATTTAATAACTGTATTTTAAACAGGCTAACTTCCATGATTGTCCTCTATAATTTCAAAATTACCTTCATCTGAACCTTTGCATATTAAACCCCATGACTAGTCTCCTTTTACCAAAACATTTTTTTAAAATTTACCTTTATTGTTGAAAATATTACAAATGTTCTCTCCTCCATCCTGTGCCCATTCCCTCCCCAGGCCTTCACCTCACTGTTGTCTGTGTCCATGGATAATGCATATCAATACATTTAAAAGTGTAAGCAACTGGCTGACCTGCTGACTGGTACCTGTGATGTCACTGACCACCAGAGGGCAGTGCTCAGTGCAGGAGTGGAAACCACAGGCACGGAAACATGGAACAGACTGATGAATCTCTGAGGGAATGGGAGAAGAGGGGGTAGGGCGGGAAGAGATTAATCAAAGATCTTATATGCATACTAGAGCCCCGGTGCACTGGTGGGGTCCCTCGGTCAGGCCAGGGATTGGGCCGAAACCAGCTCTCTGACATCCTGTCCGAGATTGCGAGAGGGCACAGGCCAGGCCGAGGGACCCCACCGGTGCAGACGAATCTGTGCACCAGGCCTCTAGTACAGCAGTTGCCAACCACTGGTAGTCCGTGAGGTCTGAAAGGTTGGTGACCACTACTCTTGTATGCATATAAGTTCTTTGGTTAATCTCCCAAAACATTTCTTACACGTCTTTAAAATACTTAAACTCAGCTCCTCAATTTTCACTAGGTAAAGACTTGATTCTAACACATATGCAGTCTTTGTATTACTAGCACATTTTTCAGCTATAATTATATGAATTTTCAGAATATATACATAATTTTGGCTACATGAATTTGTGCAAGCTGACTCATTGCCTAATAAAAATGGAGTTATTTAGAATTTAATCAGAGATTAGTCAGAGAAATCCAGAAACTGGAAATTTAGATATCTTAATGAATTATCTAGTAACCAACACCCAGTGGGAAATATAACCTGAATAGATGATTAATCTTCTCAGAGCTAGAGGATTAAGCTGAATTAGCACAGGGTTGATAAAGTTGTTAATTACTATTTCTGTAGTTGTTGGGAGAAAATGTTAGCTCTTCTCCCCTGCACTTTCTGTTAATGATTTTTTTCTTTTTTGTTTTCTTTTAAAAAAATTGTTTATTATTAAACTTACTAGAGGCCCATTGCATGAAGAGATTCGTGCAATCGGACTTTCTTCCCCTGGCTGCCGGCACTGGTTTTCCTCCGGCACCTGGAACCCAGGCCTTTGCTCTGGGGCCGCAGTGGAGAAGCCAAGCCTGGAGGCTTCTCTGCTCTGGTTGTAGCAGAGAAGGCAAGGCTCGAGGCTTCTCCGCTCCAGCCACAGTGGAGAAGCCAAGCCTCTTCAGTCTTCAGTCGTCTTCAGTCTTCACTTGGGCCGGAACCTTCAGTCTTCACTCTGAGCCTGCATATGCAAATTAACCGCCATCTTTGTTGGGTTAATTTGCATACTCATCCTGATCGGCTGGTGGGCATAGCGGAGTGACACCAATTTGCATGTTTCTCTTTTATTAGTGTAGATTGGGGTGACATTGGTTAATAAAATTATATAGATTTTAAATGTACAATTCTATAATATATCATCTATATATTGCACTATGTGTTTACCACCCAGAGTCAAATCTTTCATCATGTTTGACTCCCATTACTCATTACCACCGCCCCATCCCTCTTTCCCTCTGGTAACCACCATACTGTTGTCTGTGTCTATGAGGTTTTTTGTTTTGTTTTTTTTTTGGTCTTTTAAAAAATATATCTTTATTGATTTCAGAGAGGAAGGGAGAAGGGAGAGAGAGCTAGAAACATCAATGATGAGAGAGAATCATTGATTGGCTGACTCCTGCATGTCCCCTACTGGGGATCAAGCCCTCAACCTGGGCATGTGCCCTTGACCGGAATCAAACCTGGGACCCTTCAGTCTGCAGGTTGATGCTCTATCCACTGAGCCAAACCAGCCAGGGCATGTGTGGATGAGTTTTTGTTAGTTTGTCTTGTTTATACATGTGTTGTTCTCAATTTTATATCCCACATGTGAGTGAAATCACATGGTACTTCTTCTGACTTACTTTACTTAACATAATATTCTCAAGATCCATCCATGTTGTCGCAAATAGCAGTATTTCATCTTATGGCTGAGAGTGTTCCATCCATATGGGATCTTAGGCAAGTTCTCTTCTGCTTTTATCCTGAGTCTTACAGGCATTTGCTGGCCCTTGGATTATGTAGACGCTTTGTAACACGTTAAGCGTCATGTCAGTCACCGGTGACTGACACTATACTTTCAGTCCGGACCGGTCACTCACTGGTGCCACCAGCATATCGGTGAAATCAGATATCATGGGCTAAACAGAAAGGAAGAGAAAACAGGCTTGGTGCTTAACGTGTTAAATAATATATGTATGTTTGGTTATTGTATTACCTGATTTTATTCATTGACACACATTTGGGACATCATGTTGTGCCGGAAGCCGTTCCATCCTTGCTGCTTGACACAGTCGCTGCAGGGAAGAAACATCTGCACAGCATATGTTCCAAGGGACCTGGTGTATATGGCATACTGTTTTTAATATGTTCGCTCACCTTCTTAGCTCTATGTGTTCTTACCAGGGCCAACTCCCCGGGAAAAGTTGTTTCCCCAGCTGGGAATGCTTCCCTAGAGTTAGGGATTAATGGGACTAGGGAAGGGAATGAATCAGTAAAACCCCCTAGTGTTACAGAAATACCATGTACCACTTATGAGGAACTTAGACTAAGACTGTTAGCAATAAATTTAGGACTTGCTAGGCCCACATCCCAAGGGGTCTACCCACCAGAGAAAGTACCGAAGCCTATACCCCTAAAAACCCGCTGACAGTCTGAAGGAAGACCACCAGTAAGGCTAAGAGGACAACTATCAAACAGCTAAAGAAATACCACCGCAAACAATGCAGGCAGGCTCCTTATCTAAAAATCTTATACGAGCTATTCAAGCAGAAAGACTTAAACTAAGTGCCAGACAGGTAGTTAATCACCATAGCTAAGAATAATCATGCTTAAGCTACATAACCTTTACTTAGGCCATAGAATAGGAAAACCTCCTTCAGTTATTTCCTTATAGCTTAACAGTAGAACAATAGAATAGTAACCTTAGAATAGAAATAACAAACTAGCCCTTATAATGGAACAGAGAGACTAACCTTAGAATAGAATGTAGAAACATAGACAATAGATAAGATTAAAATCAGCAGAGCTAAATAGAAATTAGATTTTAAGCAAAGGTCAGATAAGAAACTATAAACATAAAACAAGAAACTGTAAAAGATCAAAGGAGGAACCAAAACATACCATGATGTAACTATAGATGCATGATTATAGAATCAAATAGTATAAATACAGTTGTAACGTCAATAAAAAAAGAACCTGATTATCCTGATAATCTGAACGCTGTTTCCGTGTCCTTCATTCTTTGCCAACACCATCCACACCTATGGGGCCCCTAGACGGCTGGGGCTGGACCCCATCAATGTGTTATATTGATTCAAATACAGTTTTTTGCAGTAATTTCTAAATGGGCCTAGGAATATGTTTGAATTGGTTTGTAGTTTTATTTTAAAATCTACACTAATAAAAGACAAACATGCAAATTGACTGTACCTTCGCTGTGCCCTAAGCCACACCCACCAGCCAATCAGAGCGACTATATGCAAATTAACCCAACCAAGATGGCAGCCGGCAGCCAGGGAGCTGGATCAAGCAGGAGGCTTGGTTGCCCTAATGATGGAGGAAGCCAAGCTTCCCGCCTGCCACGACCGGCTCTGAGCTCCACTCAAAGCAATAAAGTTTCAATTATAGAAGGTAAATAAACCCCAGATACCTGCTTTCAGCCCGCCATGGCCACAGAGCTGGAGCGAGCAGAAGGTTTCCCTCCCACCCACCCTGGCCGGCTCTGAGCTCCTCTCAAGGCTACAAAGTTTCAATTATAGAAGGTAAATAAATCCCAGAATAAAAAAAGAAAAAGAAAAAAGGAGAGGCTAGGAGCTTCTGTCGCCGGGGGGCTTGGCCAGCCTGAAAACGGCTCTCAGCCCCTCACCCAGACTGGCCAGGCACCCCAGTGGGGGTCCCCACCTTAAAGGGGGTGTGGCCAGCCTGAAAACAGCCATCAGCCCTCACCCAGGCTGGCCAGGCACCCCAGTGGGGACTCCCACCCTGAAGGGAGTGTGACTGGCTGCAAACGCCCATCAGCCCCTCACCCAGGCTGACCAGGCACCCCAGCGGGACCCCCACCCTGATCTGGGACACCCTTCAGGGCAAACCATCCGGCCCCCACCCATGCACCAGGCCTCTACCCTAGATAATAAAACGGTAATATGCAAACTGACCCTAACAGCACAACGACTGGAAATGACTGGTCACTATGACACACACTGACCACCAGGGGACAGACGCTCAATGCAGGAGCTGCCCCCTGGTGGTCAGTGCGCTCCCACAGGGGGAGCTCTGCTCAGCCACAAGCCAGGCTGACAGCTGCCAGTACAGCGGTGGTGGTAGGAGCCTCTCCCACCTCCTCAGCAGTGCTAAGGATGTCCGACTGCTGCTTAGGCCTGCTCACCGCTGGCAAGTGGACATCCGCCGAGGGCTGCTGGGCTGCCAGAGGGATGTCTGACTGCCAGCTTGGGCCCGATCCCCTAGGGAGCAGGCATAAGCCAGCAAGTGGACATCCTCTAAGGGGTCCCAGACTGCAAGAGGGCATAGTCCGGGCTGAGGGACCCCTCTGAGTGCACAAATTTATGTGCACCGGCCCTCTAGTAAAAATATAATCAGCTTGGCCCTTGCTGGTTTGGCTCAGTGGATAGAGCATCGGCCTGCAGACTGAAGGGTCCCAGGTTTGATTCTAGCTAAGGGCACATGCCCAGTTTGTGGGCTGAATCTCCAGTAGAGGGTGTGCAGGAGGCAACTGATCAGTGATTCCCTCTCATCATTGATGTTTCTATCTCTCTCTCCCTCTTTCTTCCGCTCTGAAATGTATGTATTTAATCATCTTGCCTTGTTTTGATTTACAAGATTTTTTCTAGGATCATAATTTACCTGAGTTCAAGGACTAGAATTATTTTTATTTGAATTTAAATTTTATATAATTTGAGGTTTTGTCTGTAAGTTGTAAACTTGAAAATCTATAAAAACAGAAAAAAATAGATGAATATCTATTAAAATCTGGGTTATGCAGAAGACCTTAGAATTTGGCATTGATAAATATACCACCAGAGTAATTGGAACATTTGAAAGAAATTTTTGTTAATGTTTTTATTGATTTCAGAGAGAGGAAGGGCAAGGGAGAGAGAGAGAGATAGAAACATCGATGATGAGAGAAAATAATTGATTGACTGCCTCCTGCACACCCCATATGGGAGATTGAGCCCCAACCCTGACCAGGATTGAAGTGGCAGCCCTTTGGTGCATGGGCTGATGCTCAACCAACGAAGATACACTGGCCATGGCTGAGAGCATGTTTTTTGTGTTTTTTTTTTAAAAAAAACACTTAGTTTGACCTACACTGGTAGGTATGGTAGCCAAGTGTAGGATAGTGGGAAAGCTATGTAAATAGTTTCCCCAAACTGTCTGTGGCAAAACACATTGATTTTTGTTTCCAATTATTAGCTTAACTAGAGGCTTGGTGCATAAAAATTTGTGCACTTGGCGGGGGGGAGGGGTCCCTCAGCCTGGCCTGTGCCCTCTCATAGTCTGGACCCCTCGGGGATGACCACTTGCTGGCTTAGGCCCGCTCCCCAGGGGATTGGGCCTAAGCTGGCAATCATACATCCCTCTGGCAGCCCGGGAGCCCTTGGGGGATGTCCACTTGCCAGCGGTGAGCAGGCCTAAGCAGCAGTTGGACATCCTTAGCGCTGCTGAGGAGGTGGGAGAGGCTCCCACCACCAACGCTGTACTGGCAGCTGTCAGCCTGGCTTGTGGCTGAGCAGAACTCCCCCTGTGGGAGCGCACTGACCACCAGGGGGCAGCTCCTGCATTGAGCGTCTGCCCCCTGGTGGTCAGTGTGTGTCATAGTGACCAGTCATTCCCATTCTTTCTGCTGTTAGGGTCAGTTTGCGTATTACCTTTTTATTATCTAGGATATAGGCCTGGTACACAGGTGGGGGCCGGCTGGTTTGCTCTGAAGGGTGTCCCGGATCAGGGTGGGGGTCCCGCTGGGGTACCTGGCCAGCCTGGGTTAGGGGCTGATGGGTGTTTGTAGGCTGGTCAAGCCCCCCCCAGTGGGGACCCTCACCTCATGGAGGTTTGGCCAGACTGGGTGAGGGGCTGATGGCTGTTTGCAGCTGGTCACACCCTCTTCAGGGTGGGGGTCCCCACTGGGGTGCCTGGCCATTCTGGGTGAGGGGATGATGGCTGTTTGCAGCTGGTCACACCCTCTTCAGGGTGGGGGTCCCCACTGGGGTGCCTGGCCATTCTGGGTGAGGGGCTGAGGGCTGTTTTCAGGCTGGCCAAGAAGCTCCGGCGACGGAAGCTCCCAGCCTCTCCTTTTTTTCTTTTTTTTCTATTCTGGGATTTACTTACTTTCTATAATTGAAACTTTGTAGCCTTGAGAGGAGCTCAGAACCAGCCAGGGCCTGCGGGAGGTAAGCTTGGCTTCCTCCATCACCAGGGGCAACCCAAGCCTCCTGCTCACTCCAGCTCCATGGCCACGGCCTGCTGAAAGCAGGTATCTGGGGTTTATTTACCTTCTATAATTGAAACTTTGTTGCTTTGAGTGGAGTTCAGAGCCGCCCAAGGCCGGTGGGAAGCTTGGCTTCCTCCATCATTAGGGCAACCAAGCCTCCTGCTTGATCCAGCTCCCTGGCTGCCGGCTGCCATCTTGGTTGGGTTAATTTGCATATAGTCACTCTGATTGGCTGGTGGGTGTGGCTTAAGGCTTAGCAAAGGTACAGTCAATTTGCATGTTTGTCTTTTATTAGTGTAGATGATGCTTTATAAAATACAATAAAAATGAATGACTAGATAAAAGTTAAATGCTATCAGAATTATTTGGGAAATAATTAAATTGGATTTTTTAACTTTGCATATCCATATTTTATTATTTATTTATTTATTTTTCTAATTCTTTTTTTATTTTTTTTTATTAGTTAAGGTATTACAAGTGTGTCTTCATCCCCTCCATTAACCCCTAACCTCCCCCTCCCCCCCGCCCCCCCTCCCCCCCCCGCCCCGCACCCTCATGCTCCCATCCCCCTGTTGTCCATGTCCATTGGTTTGGCTTATATATGTGTATACAAGTCCTTCGGTTGATCTCTTCCCCTTACCCCCGCCAGATGTGCATCTTTTATCAGATATATAATTAACAGTTACGGGGTTTTCTCCTAATCCTTGGCTTGTGTTTTCTTTCTCTTCCTGATGTGTTTTGAAGTAGGAGTCTTTCAATTCTTGGTAAAATTATTGCTTATCTTAAAAGAATCACAAGGGCTAATGAAATAGGAGACCATTGGCTGCATACCTTACTCTGTTCTTTAGCCCTAGTTCAGAAAGTACTTTTATAATCCTAGATTTTGTTTGCTGAGTGATGCTAAATAATTGTCACTATTTATAACCAGATATCCTGGTTTGTTTGTTGGGGGACCTGTTTTGCCAGCATATCTTTGACACTTGAGATAGCTGAGTTTAATGTCCTAGACCAGGGGTTCTCAATCTGTGGGTCGCGACCCCTTTAGGGATCGAACGACCCTTTCACAGGGGTCACCTAAGACCATCAGAAAACACATATATAATTACATAATGTTTTTGTGATTAATCACTATGCTTTAATTATGTTCCATTTGTAACAATGAAAATACATCCTGCATATCAGCTATTTACATTACGATTCATAACAGTAGCAAAATTACAGTTATGAAGTAGCAACAAAAGTAATTTTATGGTTGGGGTCACCACAACATGAGGAACT
Organism: Myotis daubentonii; assembly: GCF_963259705.1. Taxonomy (NCBI): domain Eukaryota; kingdom Metazoa; phylum Chordata; class Mammalia; order Chiroptera; family Vespertilionidae; genus Myotis; species Myotis daubentonii. The sequence goes on from NC_081844.1 coordinate 36,027,330, forward strand.
GTATTAAAGGGTCGTGGTGTTAGGAAGCTTGAGAACCACTGTGCTAGACCTAGAATCTTATAAACCTAAATTGTCAAAGTGGAGATGAGAAAATTACTGGAACTTATATAGTAAAATCTATGTTTAGGACCGTAATAATGAATTTGTAATTGTGGGATCAATATATAACATATCTATTAAAGAATGGTCAGTAGGAAGGTTAAAAAATACTAAATTCCATCAAAATCATCTTTTCCCACTTTTAACTATGCAGAGACACTGTTTTGCAGGGAGGCAAATATCTGAACACATGCTTTCACTCTCCTTTATCACAACAAACATCTGTATAAGTAAGTGTCCTTTGAACTGCAGCACCAGGACAGATGATGTGGCAATGAAACCTACTTAAGATCTGTAGCCCAAGTAGGGCCTCATTAGTGTTTGAATTAATAAATGAAGATGTGGTTTTCATTTCAGTGAGAAATTTTTTTTCTCCATTATTTCTGTGATAACCTACCTATTTGCTTAGAATTTATTCCACTGTTTAAAAATAGTTTTATGCTTTAATACCTGTAATGGAAGAAGTGCTTTATAAAAGCCAGTGGGCGCATTGTAAACATACAAATAGAGTCAAAGAACTACAAAGAAAAATTCTACAGAACATTGTTGTATTTCTTCAAAAGTGGCAATAGAAAAATACTGCTAGATTAGACTATGGGTTAGGATACGTTAGCTGCACAATTACAAAATCTGCAGAAGCTAAGTTAAAACTATAAAAGGAATTTATTCATGAATGTATCTCAAAATTCCTAAGTCAAGACAGGCTTTGGGCTAAAGTTGATCCAGAGATTCTAGGATATCATCAGTCATCTTTTTGGTGGTGTATTGTTTCACTTTGCATTCTCAATTTCCTGGAGCAGCTTTGTCCAACAGAAATAAAATGCAAGTCACATTTGTAAATTTAAATATTCTAATAACTATGTTTCAAAAAGTAAAAAGATGACAGTTTTAACATCTTTCATTTAACTCAGTACGTGCAAAATATTTTCATTTCAACATATAATCAGTATAAAAATTACTAATGAGATATTTTACATTCTTTTTTATGCTAAATCTTCAAAATCATTATATGCTACACTTACAACACATCTCAGTTGGGATTAACCACATTTTAAGGGCTCAGTAACCACACATGGCCAGGGGCTACTGTAATAGACAGCACAGTTGTACAGTTTCTGCTTTGTCTTAATGCTGACTCTCCCTGTTTCTTCAAGTTGGCCACTTGCAGTCAGTGAAACAATCCAGGCCTGGAGTTTTCTTTGTTGGAGTATTTCCTTAATAACTGTAGGACTAATCAGCTATTTTTATTGATTTCAGAGAGGAAGGGGGGAGAGGGGAGACATCAGCAATGAGAGAGAATCATTGATCCATTGATCGGCTGCCTCCTACATGCCCCCCACTGGGAATCGAGCCCTCAACCTGGGCTTGTGCCCTACCTGGGAATCAAACTGTGACCTTCTGGTTCATAGATCAACACTCAACCACTGAGCCATGCTGGCGGGCCAGGTTATTTCTTTTGATGGTTTATTTATTTCAAGGAGTTGGTCTGTTTCATCTGAGTTGCTGAATTTATGGACATACAGTTGTTTTTACATCATTCTTTATCTCTGTTGGGTCTCTAGTGGTGTTCTCTGTTTCATTACCAAAATCCATAACTGATTAAATGTACTTCATTTGAGTGTCTAAACATTATTTTATCACCAGCACCCCAAGTTAAAATGCTTCCAGTCTTTCGCTTAGCAAAAATGTGTAAAAGTAGTAGAATAGAGGTCATTCAAAAACATAGTCATTTTTCTGGGACATGAGTGAACCAATAATTAAAAAATCGTCTGCTGATGGTGTTTCTGATGTTTATCAAAGTCATTTACGTACCTGAATTCAGTGAAGACTACTAAAGTTACAATATATTTTTAAATAATAGGAGCTTCTTCTGAAGACAGTAGCCAAACTTTTAAAGCATTTCTTATACTGTCAATTCTAAACTGAAAAATTAGGCAATTAAAAAACAAGAAAGTTATTTTTCTTCGTCAAAATACCCACAAAGAGGTAAGTGACAGATGGAATATTGGTTGCTAAATGTTCCTGTTGTCGCTAACTTTACTTTTATGGTGAAGGCTTAACCCTGATAGAAGATACAGTGGGGCCTTGACTTATGAGTTTAATACCTTCCGAGACTGAGCTCGTTAAGGAGCTCGTTAACTCAAATTACTCTATCAACTCAATGCAAAAAATCCGCGGAGAGACAGCTGGTATCTCAAAAAACTCGTTAGTCGGGACACTCGTAAGTCAAGACCCCACTGTATATGCAGAAGAAAGATGTAGGGCAGGGGTTCTCAAACTACGGCCCGTGGGCCACATGTGGCCCGCCGAAAACATTTATCTGGCCCGCCGGGTGTTTTTGCCGCCGCTGTGTGCATAGGAATTTGTTCATAGTTTTTTTTTTAACTATAGTCCAGCCCTCCAACAGTCTGAGGGACAGTGAACTGGCCCCCTGTTTAAAAAGTTTGAGGACCCCTGATGTAGGGTATCCACAACAGCAGTGACCTGTGTATGTTTTTGGATGTTAAAGTAATACACACACCTGTTTAACTTTCTTTTGGCAAAAAAAAACATACCTTTGAAAGGTAGTAAATAATTTGAATTTTTATATACCTAATTTTGTTGCCAATATGAGTACTCACAGATCATTGTTAGAAAAATTTAGTCTTTGTTGATCCTTTTTAAAGTTCAAAGGTAACTGGAAATATGAATTTTAAGGGAAAGTTAATATTACCTTACTTTGAAAATGAAAGCCTTAGTCAAAAAGATCTTTCAAATATTAAATATTTTAAAGAACAGTGTTTTTTCAATAGCTAGGCCTAGAGATGTATTGTATACAAAATTGGCTTACGAATAAACAATTATGTTTATTGTAACAAATGCAGCATTTAAAAATATTTCTTCTAGGATTAGCCAAGTAAACTTTATAACAGCTCTAGTTTCCAATCCATATGTTAACCTTTTATTTATATTGTTTATTCAGTCATTCATCAAATCTCTAAGTTCCTACTATGAAAGAAGCACCTGCAGTTGGGGCTTGGAATACATTGTAAATGAGACAGACTTGTTCACACCAAACTGATAAGCTCTTTAGATTTACTTGTAAATTAAAACCCCAGGCAATATCTACTTAAAGTTTGAATAAATTATCGGTGTCATTATTATGAGAATTTTTGGTGTTAGTTCAAATTCACTATAGTTAGTGAGAGATACACATTTACTTGTATTCATATTTGTTCACACCCATGATAGAGACATACATGTATTGGCTGTGTGTGGAATATAATTAGGGGAGCGTACTGGTTGACAGCATAGATTCTGGAGCTGGGTTATCTGAGTTTGAATAATGGAGCTGCTGCTTATAAGCTCTATGATCTTTTAACTAGTTAATACTGTCACCTGCTTCATAGAGTTGGATTAAATGAGTTACTTGGTATAAAGCAAATAGATTTAGTGCCTGCTAAATACTTAGTGCTCTGTTAGTGTTATCAGTTATGATGTTGACTAAAACATTTTGTCAGAAAAGAGTGATTTTTGTTTTATTAATGTGAAAACATTGGAATAAAATCTGGGAAATCCCTATGCTATTTTCTGTGTTAACTGTCATAGTTATGCTTGGACTTGACAAACCCGGTCTACCTCTTTCTCATAGGCTAGAAAAAAATCAAAGTTTTGTCAGTTTAAAAAATTTTTTTTCAAAAAGCATTTAGCAAAGTCTACCATAAGTAGTTTCTGTAAAATAATTTTTCTTCTCTTGTTTTTATAGCTCATATCAGGAATTTCCTTTCTAAGCAAAACAATAAAAGATTGATACAAAATAAGAGTGTTGGAAATAATTTAATAATTTATATGTATACTAGAGGCCTGGTACATGAGATTTGTGAACTGGGCGGGGGGGGGGGTCCCCTCAGGCTGGTATGCACCCTCTTGCAGTCTGGGAGCCCTTGGGGGATGTCCAACTGCCGGCTTAGGGGTGTAGCGTAAGGCGGCAGTTGGACATCTTTAGAGCTGCCGTGGAGGCGGGAGAGGCTCCTGCCACCGCAGCTGTGCTTGCCAGCTGTCAGCCTGGGGGCAGCTCTTTCGTTGAGCATTTGTCCCCTGGTGGTCAGTGTGCATCATAGTGACCAGTTGTTCTGCCGTTCGGTCGATTTGCATATTAGCCTTTTATTATGTAGGATGGTATGCCGTACACCATCTTTATGTACCCTTTAAATGACATAGTGATGTTATAAACAAAGATTGATAGCTACTTTGTTCTACATATTAGGTGACCTTCATTCCAGTGAAATTTTAACTTAGGCTCTTTTTTCTGGAGAGGAGGATGGTTTAAGTACACCCTATTCTTTGTACTTGAAGTATGTGTCAGGGACTAAGTTATTTTGGCACTTTTGAAATTTATCCCATCACTATTTTGTGCTGACATAATAGAAGACAACATATCTGTTAAGGCAAGATATTCTATGGTTGAATTGTTATGAACTTGATCTAATTTAATGGTTCCATGTAAGCATGTATTCAAGTCCTCACACCTAAATATTTCCTCAAATAAATTAATGAAAAAAACATATATTGAGCACACATTATTCTAAAGACTGTGCTTAGATTTTAGGAAAAAAAACACACACAAAATGAATGAAACTCATTCCCCAAACTTTATAAGGCCTACTGTCTGATGAGATAGGAATATACTGGGTGTACCAGTTAATGCGGATTTTTTTCAATAGATGGAGTTACACCTATGCTAATACATATATGCAATTTGATATGCGTGCTATTTTGTTGTATTGACAGCAAGCTTCAAAACTTCAATGTCAAATTTGCTGAAGGTGTTAACATCATAGATATTTTTACGCTTAAAAATGTCGAATTTCGTGCCAAAAAGAGCATTTGTGGGAAGTTTTAATTCATTACTTTATTTTGAAGAAAAGTGCTGCTGAATACTTCGGGAGGCTATTGTGAACATGCTCCATCTCGAGATACTTGTGAACGCTGGTTTAAACATTTTAAAAGTGATGATTTCAATGTGAAAGACAAAGAATGTCCAGGTCAGCCGAAAAAGTTTGAAGACCAGCAATTACAAGCATTATTGGATGAAGATGCACGTCAAACTCAAAAACAACTTGCAGAAAGATTAGCATTGCTCAGCAAACAATTTCTGATCGTTTACAAGCAATAGGAAAGATTTTAAAGTAAGGAAAATGGGTGCCACATTAACTGAACAAAAGACAAATGGAAAAGCAAAAAGTCAGTAGTAAAGTGTTGCTTCAATGGCACGAAAGAAAGTCTTTTTTGCATCAAATTGTGACTGGCGATGAAAAGTGGATTTAATTTTGAGAATCCCAAATGCACAAAATCATGGGTTGATCCAGGTCAACCATCAACATCAACTGCAAGGCCAAATCGCTTCAGAAAGAAGACCATGATCTGCGTTTAGTGGGATCAGGAAGGTGTGGTATATTATGAGCATCTAAAACTAGGTGAAACCGTTAGTACTGATTGCTACTGACAACAAATAATCGATTTGAACTACACTTTGATTGTGAAATGACCAGAATGTGCCAGGAGACGTGGCAAAGTAATTTTGCTTCATGATAATGCACCATCACACAGTTCAAAACCAGTTAAAAATGCATTAAAAGATCTTGCCTGGGAAGTATTAACCCACCCACTGTATTCACCAGACCTTTCTCCTTCAGATTACCACTTTTTCTGATCGATGGCACATGCACTTTCTGAGCAGCACATCAAAACATACGAAGAAGTGGAAAATTGGGTCTCTGAATGGTTTACCTCAAAACAAGAGAAGTTCTATTGGGACGGTATCCACAAATTACCTGAAAGATGGGGGAGATGTGTAGCTAGCGATGGACATTACTTTGGATAAAGCACTTTTGATGTTTCTCTTGAAATTATCGTGTTTCCTTTGATTACAAAATCTGCCATTATTAACTGGTACACGTAATAAATGAAGCAAGTGGTATGACTACTGCCATAATAGGAATATGCCTAAGGTGGTATTAGAAGCAAAGGAAGGACATTTTTAAATTCTGCTTTGACTTTTGATAGAAGAGTGTCAGAAAAGACTTCATCTGTCTATTTTTTTAAAGATTGCCAAGTTCTATAAAATAATGAGTAGGTGAAACAGTAATCTATACTAATAAAAGGGTAATATGCTAATTAGACTGGGAGATCTTCCGGATGTCCTTCTGGACAAAGCCATGGTGGTGGGGCCGAGGCAGAGGCAGTTAGGGACAATCAAGCCAGGAAGGGAGGGCAGTTGGGGGTGATCAGGCCGGTGAGAGGGGCAGTTGGGGGCAAGAAGGCTGGTAGGGGGGGCAGTTGGGGGTGAGCAGGCCAGCATGGGGGGGGCAGTTGGTGGCGAGCATACTGGTGGGGGGGCAATTGGGGGCGAGCAGGCCAGCAGGCAGAGTGGATAGGGGCATTCAGGCAGGCAGGCAGGTGAGCAGTTAGGAGCCAGCGATCCCGGATTGCGAGAGGGATGTCGAACTGCCAGTTTAGGCCCAGGAATCAGGCCTAAACTGGCAGTTGGGCCTAAACTGGCAGTTGGACATCCCCCAAGGGGTCCCAGATTGGAGAGGGTGCAGCCCAGGCTGAGGGACACCCCGCCCCGTGCATGAATTTCATACACCAGGCCACTAACCTATCCTATATAATAATAGAGAAACCTGCAAATTAGCCATCCCTCCGCTACGCTCAAGCCACGCCCACCAGCCACGCTCACCAGCCAATCGGAGTGATATGCAAATTTAACTTGACAAAGATGGCGGGCCTGTGGGCAGTGTGCACGTGCACAGGCACCAAGCTGCTGTAGGAAGGCGTCCCTCACGACCCCGCCCCGGCCGATCTGGGCCAGTGGGCAGTGCGCACAGGGGTGGAGCAGCTGGGGATGGGCAGGGCAGGATGCCTGGCTTCCGTCCAGCCTTGGCCGCTCCAGGCCAGTACACAGGTGTGGAGGCAAGGAGCAGCCGGGGTTGGGCAGGGCAGGACGCCTGGCTTCCACCCAGCCTTGGCCACTCCAGGCCAGTACACAGGTGTGGAGGGAAGGAGCAGCCGGGGTGGGGCGGGACGCCTGGCGTCACCCTCGTGCGCCTGCAACAGTCGCAGATCAAGGTGCGCACAAGTTCCCCCTGCCCCTCCGCCGCACTTCCATCAACCCCAGCATGCCTAAATCCCCCATAGGATGTGCACACGTCCCCTCTGACACGCTCACGTCCTTTGGAGAGTGTCTCGGTGTTCTGGGTGCTGAGGGTGGGCATCTGTGAGATGACAGTGAGAGGGCGGAGTGGTGACGCACTGTTCCTTCGGAGGCCAGTGCAGCGATGAGATCACCTCTGTGGGGCTAATGCAGGTGCTGAGGCGGGAGCAGGTGCAGACAGACACAGCTGGTGGGCGCAGGTGGCCCTAGCTGAGGTGCCTTCGTTCAGCATTCAAGATCAAGAACCCAGAGGCGGTGAGGAGTTCCATCCTCTCAGTGAAACAGTGGGATACTCGGGGCAACTGCAGAGGAGGAATGTGCACATTAGGTGCCAGCACCCATGAGCAAAGGCTGCCCTAACAGCCTTGCTTGCTTGGGGCCTAGCGCACTCCTGCCAGGCAGCGGGTGACAGGATGTGCATTTCCGAGTTAATGAGAGAAAACATTGATTCTCTTCCTGCCCATGAAGGTGGAAAATGAATTGGAGAGACATGCGGGGAGTGAGCGAGGTTCCCTGTCTGGGGGTTCCAAATCCGCTGTTGGTTCATTTCAATGCTGACTAGAGATATACAGGGTGTCTCCCCAAAATGTATACACACTTTGAATACCTACTAATTCCAAAGGTTTTAAGCATGAGAAGAAAGAAACAACAATGGAGCTGTCATCTGTTAAAAGTGTGGGCACAAACAGGAAGTCAGACATTCCCCAAGGGGTCCTGGATTGAAGAGGGTGCTGGTCAGACTGAGGGGCCCCTCCCCCGCCCCCACACACACCCCAGTGCACAAATTTCGTGCACCGGGCTACTAGTTTACACTAATAAAAGACAAACATGCAAATCGACCAGACCTTTGCTACACCTTAAGCCATGCCCACCAGCCAATCAGAGCAACTATATGCAAATTAACCTAACCAAGATGGCGGCCGGCAGCCACGGAGCTGGAGCAAGCAGGAGGTTTGGTTGCCCCAATGATGGAGGAAGCCAAGCTTCCTGCTTGCCGCGGCGGGCTCTGAGCTCCACTCAAAGCAACAAAGTTTCAATTATAGAAGGTAAATAAACCCCAGATACCTGCTCTCAGCTGGCTGTGGCCACGGAACTAGAGCGAGCAGGAGTCTTCCCTCCCACCTGCTCTGGCCAGCTCTGAGCTCCTCTCAAGGCTACAAAGTTTCAATTATAGAAGGTAAATAAATACCAGAGTAAAAAAAGAAAAAAAAGGAGAGGCTGGGAGCTTCCGTCGCCAGGGGGCTTGGCCAGCCTGAAAACGGCTCTCAGCACCTCACCCAGACTGGCCAGGCACCCCAGTGGGGACCCCCCACCCTAAAGGGGGTGTGGCCAGCCTGAAAATAGCCATCAGCCCCTCACCCAGGCTGGCCAAACCTCCATGGGGTGAGGGTCCCCACTTGGGGGGGGGGGCTTGACCAGCCTGCAAACAGCCATCAGCCCCTCACCCAGGCTGGCCAGGCACCCCAGTGGGGACTCCCACCCTGAAGGGGGTGTGACCAGCCTGAAAACAGCCATTAGCCCCTCACCCAGGCTAGCCAGGCACCCCAGTGGGGACTCCCACCCTGAAGGGGGTGTGACTGGCTGCAAACGCCCATCAGCCCCCTCACCCAGGCTGGCCAGGCACTCCCAGTGGGACCCCCCACCCTGATCCAGGACACCCTTCAGGGCAAACCATCCGGCCCCCACCCATGCACCAGGCCTCTACCCTAGATAATAAAAGGGTAGTATGCAAACTGATCCTAACAGCAGAACGACTGGAATGACTGGTCACTATGACACACACTGACCACCAGGGGGCAGACGCTCAATGCAGGAGCTTCCCCCTGGTGGTCAGTGTGCTCCCACAGGGGGAGCTCTGCTCAGCCACAAGCCAGGCTGATGGCTGCCAGTACAGCGTTGGTGGTTGGGAGCCTCTCCCACCTCCTCAGCAGCACTAAGGATGTCCGACTGCAGCTTAGGCCTGCTCCCTGCTGGCAAGTGGACATTCCCCGAGGGCTGCTGGGCTGCCAGAGGGATGTCTGACTGCCAGCTTGGGACCGATCCCCCAGGGAGCGGGCCTAAGCCAGCAGGTGGACATCCTCTGAGGGGTCCCAGACTGCAAGAGGGCATAGGCCGGGCTGAGGACTCCCCCCCCCCCCCGAGTGCACAAATTTTTGTGCACTGTGCCTCTAGTATATATATAAAAGCCTAAGCGACAGTTACAACCAGTCGACTGAATGACCAGTCACTATGACACACTCTGACCACCAGGGGGCAGTCACCCAATGCATGAGCTGCCCCCTGGTGGTTAACGAGTTCCCACAGTCAACCTCCCCCAGCCCTTTCTCATGGACTGGGCGAGATGACCCTGATTGGCCCCATTCGCCCCTGATCGCCAGCCAGGCTGAGGGACTCCCACCCCTGCACGAATTTGTTCACTGGGCCTCTAGTCTATATAATACAAGCCTAAGTGACCATTATGGTGGAATGACTGGTCGCTATGATGCGCATTGTCCACCAGGGGGCAGACACGCAACACAGGAGCTGCCCCCTGGTGGTCAGTGTGCTTCCACAGGGGGAGCACTGCTCAGCCAGAAGCCAGGCTCATGGCTGACAAGCACAGTCGTGGTGGCGGGAGCCTCTCCCACCTCTGTGGCAGTGCTTAGGAGTAGCAAGCAGGCCGGTGGTAAGTAGTGAGGAGTCCTGGACTGTGAGAGGGATGTACAACTGCCATTTTGGGAGCGGGCCTAAGGCGGCAGGCGGACATCCCCCAAGGGGTCCTTAGTGCACCCCTATCTAGTTACAAAACATTTCGGTCATTCCAGAGGAGACCCCATACCCATTAAGCAGTCACTCTCATTCCTCTATCCCATATCAGCAATCTGTTTGAGGATGATAGGCATTGGATCTAATGGCAGAGAAACATGTTTCACTTGGCTAGATGATGGTGGACTTAGAACAGACTTGTTGGAATGTTTAATAGAGGCTCTAGAAACTGGATGTGCTGCTGTTTCTTCAAACTCGCATATTTTATCTGAAACCGGACTCTTTATTACTAAAAACAGCTCATCTCCACTTGAACTTACATATTTCTCTCAATTATGCCATCATTCCAGTAACTGAGGTATGAGCCCTGGCAGCCTGTTTAGTCTTCTTCCACAGCTATCACCAGTCTTAGGAATTTCCTTTGTCTTTTCTATTCCCACTGCAATCACTTTAACCTGGGTCCTTATTAACTTATACCAGAACTTTCATAATAAATCTCCCTTCCTTCAGTTTCTTTATCCTTTAATGATGGCATAGTCCTTCTTAGATATTGCTGCTAGATATTTATAGCCTGTTACTCAGGGCCCTCCATAATCCACTCTCTCTCAGATGGTTGTTTTGGTTATCAAATGAGATAATGTATGCAAAATACTGTACAAATATCAAATATTACTGTAGTTATTAGACTTCATCCTTTTCCCTCATTGTTACCTTGACTAGCCTTCCATTTGAAACTAGTCTAATCAATATCCTTGAGCATACTTTGTGTTTTTTTTTCTCTCCTTTAGCATCTTTGTTACAGCAATTTGACTTCCCTAGAATATTCTTTTCCGCCCCCCACTTACCTAATTCCTGCCTCCTTTATGAAGTCTTCATTTATTTGAGCCTTGGAGGTTATTTGCTTATTTGAATCATGTTGGAACATGTATTATTTGTACTGTTTATTATTTGGTATTAGGCTTTTGTGCCTTAAGTTATTGTTTTTTATTTTTTTATTTTTTTAAAAATATATTTTATTGGTTTTTTAGAGAGGAAGGGAGAGAGATAGAGAACCAGAAACATCGATGAGAGAGAAACATCGATCAGCTGCCTCCTGCACATCTCCCACTGGGGATGTGCCCGCAACCCAGGCACATACCCCTGACCGGAATCGAACCTGGGACCCTTCAGTCCACAGGCCGACGCTCTGTCCACTGAGCCAAACCGGTTTCGGCTGTTTGTTTATTTTTAACTGTGTTTTAAAATTAGTTACAATACCTTAGTTACAATTGTCATGACAATTGTAAGTTGTTTTTCAAAAAAATATATCTTGTCCTAGCTGGTTTGGCTTAGTGGATAGAGCATCGGCCTGTGGACTAAAGGGTCCCAGGTTCAACTCCGGTCAAGGGCACATGGCTGGGTTGTAGGCTCTGTCCCCAGTAGGGGTCTTGCAGGAGAGATGGTTCTCTCTTATCATTGATGTTTCTGTCTTTCTCTCTCTCTCTCCCTTCCTCTTTGAAATCAATAATAAATATATACACACACACACACACACCCGTATATACACATGTACACATATACACACACACACACACACACACACTAGAGTCCTGGTGCACAAAATTCGTGCACTGGGGGTGAGGGGTGTCCCTCAGCCCAGCCTGCACCCTCTCCAATCTGGGACATCCCTCTCACAATCCTGGACTGCTGGCTCCTAACTGCTCGCCTGCCTGCTTGCCTGATCGCCCCTAACCACTTCTGCCTGCCAGCCTGATCACCCCCTAACCACTCCCCTGCTACCTTGATCGACACCTACTGCTCCCCTGCCAGCCTGGTCGCTCCCAACTGCCCTCCCCAGCCGGCTTGGTCACCCCTAACTGCCCTCCCCTGCCAGCCTGGTCACTCCCAACTGCCCTCTCCTGCCAGCCTGGTGACCCACAACTGCCCTCCCCTGCTGGCCATCTTGTGGCAGCCATCTTGTACCCACATGGTGGTGGCCATCTTGTGCGAGGGCATGATGGTCAATTGCATTTTACCTCTTGATTATATAGGATATCTTTATTGATTTCAGAGAGGGAGAGAGAGATGGAAACATCAATGAGGAGAGAGAATCACTGATTGGATGCCTCCTGCATTCCCCCTACTGGGGATCGAGCCTGCAACCTGGGCATGTGCCCTTGGTCAGAATCGAACCTGGGACCCTTCAGTCCATAGGCTGACGCTCTATCCACTGAGCCAAAATGGGCTAGGGCTAGGTTGTAAGTTTTGAGGGTAAGGATCATGTATCTCTGTACCTACTTGAGTATTCTGAATATAAATTATTGGCAACTGATTTATTATTATGATATAATATGGTATTGAGAGAGTCACCAGAAATCCTTTTAAAAAATATTTAGCTGCCCTTTCTCCTGAACCCCCGTTTTTTTGTTTGATTTTTATTAGCCTGTTGATTTTCAGCATGACATTTTAACTAAAAGTTATTTTCCCCATTGAACTTAATATTAATTTATACATATTTTAGGTGAGGAGATTTAAAGCTAGTTAGATTATTTTTCAATACCTAATATATTCCATATGATTAGAAATTAACAAATGTAGGATGTTATGTAGTGACAGAAGGTCTCTAAATGTGTCCCTTATCCACCAGGTCCCTTCCTACACCCCTTTATATCTAACACTAATTTTAGATTGTTGTATATCCTTACAGAATTTCTCTATACATACTCTTATTTTTACTTCCTTTTTGACAAAGGTAGCACATATATGCTTCCTTCAACTTATTTGATAATTATGTAATGGAAATTTTTCATATCTGTAGATAGAGTACTTTCTCATTCTTTTTCACATTTGCAAAGTATTGTATTATGTGGATGTGTTACATGTTGTTTAAGTAGTCCCATATTGCTTATTCCATTAAGATTTGGCTATGATGAAGATAGCACCACATTCTTCTATAATTGTGCTTTTAATTACTTAAAAGAGCCATAATCAAGGTGATACCAATAGAGGCAATAACAATGACCATCAAAATTGTGTTTTTATGCACTTGTCATAGCAGATTGAAATTAAATTCAAGAAAAATCATGTGTGTTGAGTGCCTGCCAAATACTATAAAGTGTTTCTTCTCAGAAGTTATGACAACTTTTTAGAAATGAAAACCTTTAATCTGATGTGGTTGAAGTAGAAATCCTGACCCCATTTTACAGACCCCAGCAGAGTGTGTGTGTGTGTGTGTGTGTGGAGGAGGTGGGGGGATGTGGTGAAGACAAAAGAGGGTTTGAGGGGACTGGATGGAGGAGAGCAGTGACGTTTGATTCATGGCCTATTTATTTTTATTTTTCTTAATATATTTTTATTGATTTCAGAGAGGAAGATGGAGGGAGAGAGATAGAAACATCAATGATGAGAGAGAATCGAAGTGCTGACTCCTGCATACCCCCTACTGGGGATTGAGCCCGCAACCCAGGAATGTGCCCTTGCCCAGAATCAAACCCAGGACCCTTCAGTCTGCAGGCCGTGGCTCTATCCACTGAGCTAAACCATCTAGGGTGAACCATGTCCTATTTAAAACTGCTGCAGTAGGCTGAGCAGGGGTCTTACTACAATGGTGTTACCCGATAATGAGGGTGTCTCTCCTTTTGTTAGGGTAATCAGAACTGCAGCAAAGTAAAGACACACCCATGGAGCCTGTAAAGGGTTTCCATGCACACAGTGCAATTTACTTCGTGTGGCAGCTGAAGAGGGTGAGCAGAGCCTGGGAAGGACATGAGGTCTCCAAGACCAGGGGCTGGAGGGAAAGTGCGTGCCATGCATTCCATGCTGTTACAATCTCTATATATATAAACTTAATATGCTAAGTGTCCGACCAAGTGGTTGACCGACTGGTTGCTATGATGTGCACTGACCACCAGGGGGCAGATGCTCCTACCGGTAGGTTAGCTTGCTGCTGGGGTCCAGCTGATCGGGACTGGGCGAGACGGGGCCGGACATGCCATGGAGCCCTCCCACAGTCCCTCCCTGGCTACCGGCCCTGATTAGCCACAATCAGGACTGGGCGAGATAGCCCTGATCGCCGGCCAGATGGAGTGACCCCACTCATGCAATTTCTTGCACCCGGCCTCTAGTTAATAATAATTGTGTACAAGACCTAATACTGAAAGCCACCAAACATATTAAAGAAGACCCCACTAAATGGAGATATATACATTGGATCAGAAGCCTCAATAATTTAAAATTTTTAGTTCTCCCCAAATTGATGTATAGAGTCAACACAGTCTCAATCAAAACCTGTGGAGGTTTTCTTATGGAATTTGATAAGCTGAGTCTATATATGAAAATTCAGGAGACCTAGAATAACCCATTTTTAAAAAACCTACTAAACTGGAGGAATTACACTATTTGACTTTAAGACTTACCATAAAGTTGTAGTCATCAGGACTGTGTGGTGTTAGCACAGGGGTGGGCAAACTTTTTGACTCGAGGGCCACAGTGGGTTCTTAAACTGGACCGGAGGGCCAGAACAAAAGCATGGATGGAGTGTTTGTGTGAACTAATATAAATTCAAAGTAAACATCTACACTAATAAAAGAGAAAAATGGTAATTGGCGTACGACGATACCCTTTTCATTGGCTAATCAGGGCTATATGCAAATTAACTGCCAACTAAGATTGGCAGTTAACTGCCAACTAAGATTGGTGGTTAACTGCCAACTAAGATTGGCAGTTAACTGCCAACTAAGATTGGCAGTTAACTGCCAACAAGATGGCGGTTAATTTGCATATGTAGGCACAATGCAGGGAGGCGAAAGGGAAAGCAGGAAGAAGCCCCCTGCCACTGACAGTGATCGGAAATTCAGGGGGGAGCTAAGAACTGGGGGGCAGGGCAAAGGCGGCCCTGGGGCCGCCTTTGCCCTGCCCCCCAGCCATGATCGGAGAATCAGGCGCCTTTTCCACCCTGGCCAGTGATAGCAGGAAGTAGGGGTGGAACCAGCGATGGGAGCTGGGCACGGTCGAAGCTGGCAGTCCCAGGAGCTAGGGGCCCCTTGCCTGGGCCTAAAGCGGAGCCCACAATCGCGGGGCCGCTGCAGCTGTGGGTCCCTGCTGCCCGGGCCGAACGCCTCAGCCAGAGGCATCCTGCAGGGGCAGGGGCGGAGCCCACGTGATCGCGGCGCCCCCCGCTGCCCGGGCCGGACGCCTAGGCCAGAGGCATCAGGCCTGGGCTGGGGGAAGAACCAGTGATGGGGGGAAATGAGGGTCCCCTGCCCAGGCCTGACGCCTCTATCAGAGGCGTCAGGCCTGGGCAAGGGGCTGATCCTGCGATTGGAGGGTGATGGGGGTCAATGCCTGAGGGTTCCCAGTATGTGAGAGGGGGCAGGCTGGGCTGAGGGACACTCCCCCCCGCCCCACACCCAGTGCACGAATTTCGTGCACCGGGCCCCTAGTCATTACATAAAAGGGTACGGTCTTTTTTTTTTTTTTTTTTTTTAGTTTTATTCATTTCAAATGGGCCGGATCCGGCCTGCGGGCCATAGTTTGCCCACGGCTGTGTTAGCATAAGGGTTGGTCACTCTGTTGAACAGAACATAATCTATAAAGACACATATTTATGGTCTATTGCTTTTTTATTTTTACTAATCCTCACCCAAGGATATTTTTCCTGTTGATTTTTAGAGAGAGTGGAAGGGAGGTTGAGAGGCAGAGAGAGAAATGACATTGATTGGTTGCCTCCTGCACATGCTCTGAGCCAGGGATTGAGCCTGGACTGAGGCACATGCCCTTGACTAGAATCAAACCTGAGACCCTTCAGTCTGTGGCTGATGCTCTATTTACTGAGCCAACCTGGGTAGGGTATGGTCAGTTGATTTTTGATAAAGGTACCAAGGCAACTCATTGAGCAAATGGTGCTGAAGGAATTGTATATTCTTATGGGGGAATAGAGGTGGGAACCTTGACCCTTACTTGAATGGATTATAATCCTAAACCTAAGAACTGAAATGTATTGTAAAACTGCTAGAAGAAACAAAAGGAAATGAGACTTTACTAAGGCAATGTTTCTTAGAGAAAGCCCAAAAGGCACGAATGATAAGAAAATGAATACTTCTAAATTTTACCTCATTGAAATTAAAAACTTTCTTTCTTTGAAAGATATAGTTAAAGAGCAACAAATCCCAGCCGGTGTGGCTCAGTTGGTTGAGCATTGGCTGTACCAGGAGGTCGCAGGTTGGATTCCAAGTCAGGGCACATGCCCAGGTTGCGGGCTCAATCTCTAGTAGGGTGTGTGCACCAGGCAACCGATCACTGTTTCTCTCACATTGATGTTTCCAGCTCTGTCTCCCTCTCCCTTCCTCTCTCTGAAATCAAGAAAAACGAAACACCAGAACATATTAACAGTAACAAGTTCACATTACGAAGAAACGTGAATTCGAGATGGGAGTAGTTTATACCCTTATTTTGCAATCCATCACTCCAGTATAGTGTAGAAGAGAGAGTACTGGGTTTAGAATCAGGAACTTGTCATATGTAATCCTAACTCTGGCACTTGTCAGAGATACTGTTTACTAAATTATTTAATGTTTTGTTACATTTTCTGAGCCTTGGTCTTCTCTTTTTTGTGTGAAATGATAACTATACCTATCTTATAGGATTACAATGATGGTCAAATAAGTAGATATGAAAAAATAGTGTTATTGCTATTGTTACTTAATGTATTATCATCATCATCATCATCATCATGGTTTTTTACTCTAGGTAATTGATCCTTAATTTCTCCTCTTGCAAAATGATAACTCTGAAAATACTCTTTTTCACATAACCAACTATAATTTTCTCTTAAGGAGACACTGAAACTTTTTAGTGTGTCAATGGATGTATGACCAGATCTGTAAACACCAGTTTATCCTTCTGATCCTTGTTGTCTATAAAAATAAAAAATTGGTGGTCACTTCCCCCCCCCCCCCCCACTTTTTCTTAAGGTAATAACTGCTCCACTACTTGTGTTGTATGCCCTATAGTTTTATGTCAAACCAGTCCTTTTAACCAGCATTAATCTTAGGAGCAGTTGAAAAAACATTTTCTAAAGGTATAGAGATAATAAGTAATAATCATTTATTATGATATGAATAAATATCATAATACTATAAAGCTATACTGTGTGTTATATATTTGAACTATAATGCTAATAGAACTCATTGGTCATTGGTGTAACTTGCCTGGAAACTTCCTCCATGTACTTTTTAGTGTAGCAAAATTCAGCTGGCTGTACTCTAAAACATTTAATTTACTGTGAGAAATGAAAGATAGTTAAGTGGTTCCCAAGAACATATTAGGCACTTTTACCTAAAAGGAGAATGATTTCATGTCAAATGAGAAAAACTCTTATTGCTTCACAAATCCACTTGTCTTTGGCACAGAGAAAAATGAGTTTCTTAACATCTGAAAGTTAGATTGTAGAGACTCATCCATTATTAATTAAATTGTCTGTGTTACTGAGGTAAAGAACCTTATTTCTATTAAGGACCACTGAACAAGAGGGTTAAAAAATAACAGCAACCAAGGCCACTTTCAGTAAAGCCAAATTAAGGGATTTTAGGGCAAGAAAAATAGAAAACATTACCATCATTCTACTTTTAAGGTATAATGTTGTTCTTCACTTTATATTAAGGTAGATAAGATGTTATGAGACAGTAATATTGAAGAGTTCAAAAGGAAAAAACAACGTTGTTTCCTTCTATGTTCCTTTTTTCTGTTGTAGGTCCACCATGTTTTCAGTCACCCCAAACTATCTCATTGAGACAAGGTGGGAGAGATAGACAAGAAGGATGTAAGATTGGTAGTGAGGGTAGTATAGCTGAGATGGAAAAGGAGATTTATAAACTAGTTCTGAGGGTTTTTGTAGTGGGGATCAGTATTTCTATCCAAATATCTTAAGTCTTTTGGATTGTGGTAATAAATTATTACCGTTTCTTTTAAATCTAAGGGAAATTAGTCTTATATGTATCAGTACATTATCACTTCATATAGCACTGCCGGGGTTGATCAGCAGCGCCTGAATGATGGATGAACAGATTACTCCAACACAGTTTGACCGTGGGGGAGGGGGCTACGGGATGGATGGCCTGGCTGAAGAAGCCAGGCAACCTCGATTGCCTGCCTCGTTAGCCTTTTATTGGAATTTTCATCTTTAGATACAATTAATAGGGTGAGTAATCTTGGGAGGACACATGTATTTACATTGTCCTCTAGGCAAGGACATCCAGGGATTAAGCATAAGGATTTCATTAAACACCCAGGGGTCTGCATATGCACAGATTTGTTTGGAATGGTCAAGGAATAATTAGGGGCTCTGCCTTCCACACTCCCCTAAGTCGGAATTCTGATAAACACGGCAGGTGGCCTTCCACACACTTCCCTTTTATCAGAATGTCCTCCTTACAAGCTTTCCAACCAAGTCTTGTGTGCTTCCCCGACAGAGTACTTGCCAGATAGATTTATAAGCCAAAGGCATCTAGTTCTTTTGATCAGTCTCTACGTAACATGGAATCTGCTTATTCGTAGCTTGAAGGTTTTCTGTTCTTTGAAAAAAAAAGTTCCTTCTGTTTATGAAAATAAAGACCAACAGATTTTCTTGAATATGATCTAGTGAATGTACCTATTGGTGTTGCCAAAGTATAGACCTTTGGGACTAAAGAAAGATCTTGTCTTTGTATCTTCCATAATATTTTGCAGTAGAGGCCTGATATCAACACTAATAAAAGAGAAAAATGGTAATTGGCGTACGACGATACCCTTTTCATTGGCTAATCAGGGCTATATGCAAATTAACTGCCAACTAAGATTGGCAGTTAACTGCCAACTAAGATTGGCAGTTAACTGCCAACAAGATGGCGGTTAATTTGCATATGTAGGCACAATGCAGGGAGGCGAAAGGGAAAGCAGGAAGAAGCCCCCTGCCACTGACAGTGATCGGAAACCCAGGGGGGAGCTAAGAGCTGGGGGGCAGGGCAAAGGCGGCCCTGGGGCCGTCTTTGCCCTGCCCCCCAGCCATGATCGGAGAATCAGGCGCCTTTGCCGCCCTGGCCAGTGATAGCAGGAAGTAGGGGTGGAACCAGCGATGGGAGCTGGGCACGGTCGAAGCTGGCAGTCCCAGGAGCTAGGGGCCCCTTGCCTGGGCCTCAAGCGAAGCCCACGATCGCGGGGCCGCTGCAGCTGTGGGTCCCCGCTGCCCGGGCCGGACGCCTCAGCCAGAGGCATCCTGCAGGGGCAGGGGCGGAGCCCGCGCAATCGCGGCGCCCCCCCCCCCCCCCCCCCCCCGCTGCCACTGCAGGTCCCTGCTGCCAGGGCTGGACGCCTAGGCCAGAGGCGTCAGGCCTGGGCAAGGGGCTGATCCTGCGATTGGAGGGTGATGGGGGTCAACGCCTGAGGGCTCCCAGTATGTGAGAGGGGGCAGGCTGGGCTGAGGGACACTCCCCCCCGCCCCACACCCAGTGCACGAATTTCGTGCACCGGGCCCCTAGTCCTATATAATAAAAGGCTAATATGCAAATCGACCAAACAGCAGAACGACCGGTCATTGTGATGTGCACTGACCACCAGGGGGCAGATGCTCAACACAGGAGCTGCTCTCTGGTGGTCATTGTGCTCCCCCCGGGGAAGCACCCCTCAGCCAGAAGCCCTGAGCCGGGCTCATGGCTGGGTGAGCGCAGCAGGAGGGTTGGGAGTCTCTCCTGCCTCCATGGCAGCACTGAGGATGTCCCACTGCCATCAGTCGGACATCCCCTGAGGGCTCCCGAACTGCGAGAGGGTGCAGGTCAGGCTAAAGGAAACCCCCTCCCACTAGTGCGTAAATCTCATGCACTGGGTCTCTAGTTTATTAATAATAGAAAGATTATTATTTACATTGAGTCCTTTATGTGTTAGAACAGCATAGATTTTCAGTGTGATCAAGAGTTATTTTGAAGGCAACCTGGAAGAAAACTAAAAACTTACTTTAAAACATCAGAAAGTGCTACTTGAAGCTGAAGCATGTCTCCTGTATATGTTCAATTATCCCTTAGTTAGTAGATTGTACTTAATGTTTTGTTGCCGCCCACTCCCCATCCCCACCCCCGTTCACAATAGTTGTGTTTTTTTTAATACCTCAGTTATAGTTATTAGTCATCATCAAGGTGCCTCATTTGAGTCTCTGTCTCACTGTCATTTTCTCTATCTCACTGTCTGTCACATTACCTTCATTTAAATAACTGGCTTATGCCTGAAATTATCATAGTAGAATTCTTATGTATCTCATATCCCAAGCCTAGTCAGTTCTCTATATTTCAGATAACAAATTTTGATATGAGTTCCACATCCTGATGATCATGAATCTATAATGTTAAAAGGAAAGAGCATTGTTGAAATGTGACCTTGCACAAGTCAACCCATTCAGCTGGCTTTCTTTATCTGCAAAATCGAGAGATTTAATGTGTGCCTTTGAACCCTACAGAATTTGTAGTGAGTATAAAATTAAGCAAAGCTTTGTAAGATCTAAGACCTCTACAACTTGATGATATTATGGCGATGATATTTCTAAAGTACCACTTAGGAAAGGCTACATTAAAATAAAATATTCACATTCCTATGAAACAGCAGGTGTATCTTTTCCATCTTCATTTCGTTATCTGCAGTAGCTTCTTTATCCCCTATCAATGGAAATTCAATCTAAAAGCCCAGAGCAGATGTCACCACTTTCATAAATTCTCTTATTATGCCCTAAATTAAAAGTGATAAAATTCCCTAGAATGCAGATAATTTGGCAACTTTTTAATAGACATAGCACTTCCCTTCTTTTTTCATTCATTTTAATCCGACCCCTATTTCTGAGTGAACAACTAGATACCATAAGACAATCATTAAACTAGGGCAGTAGTCACTCAAATCTTATTGTTGTCTAAGGTCACATGGGAAATCCTGATATCACCTGGAAAGTTATTAGGGTCAGGCCTCTTTCAACCATACTGCTCTTCACTCAGTCTCTTGTGTTTTACACGGCCCCTCCCACAGTAGGTCTTTTGTACATGATGTTGCTCTTCACCTTGAATTAGTGTTTCCTTTCTTTCTTTGTATGATGCTATCCTCACATCTGAGTTTTATCATTAATTCCTAAGAAATCCTTTCCTAGCCTATCACTATTTACTGGTGAATACTGTCCTAGCTCTACTCTCTGGTCTCACAGCACTGGGTTCCCTATCACAGCACTTGTCACAAGTGAAACTTTGCCATTTACCAGTATTTGTATAATTATTTAAATAACTAGGGGCCCAGTGCACGAATTCGTGCACCTTGAAAGGAATTGTGGGTGGCAAGGCTGCAGTGGGCACAGGGGTCCATCCTCCGTGGCCCCGCCTGGCCCCTCCCACCATGGCCCCCCCAACCCCTCTCTGCCACAGCCCTGCCTCCTCCACTTCTGCCACTCCCATGTGCTGATGGCACTGGCCCCACTCGCACCCGCTGATGGCGCAGAGTGATTGGGACCAGTGCCAGCAGTGGGTGTGAGAGGCGGCTGTACCCTGATCGCCCCTCGGGAGCAGGGGTAGGCAGAGAAGCCCTCATGGGTGATCAGGGCCGGCAGCCGCCGCTTGCACCCACTGACCAAGTGAGCTGGGCTGGCACTGGCAGCAGGTGTGAGCGCTGGGCAGGACGGCGGCATGCAGAAGCAAAGAATTTTCAGTAACCACTGGAGACTCTCCCCAATGACAGCAACTGGTGCCCCGCCTTGGTCTGGCTCCCCTGCTTACCTGCTCCACCATCTCGCTGAGGCCGACACCGTCCATATTCAACTCGTGCCCCCTGGTGGTCAGCAAATGTCATAGTGACCAGTTGTTCGGTTGTTTTGCTGTTCGGTCTATTTGCACATTAGGATTTTATATAGAGAGACTAGAGGCCCAGCGCGTGAAAATGCATGGTAGTCCGCTGCCCTGGTCACCCACGTGCGCCCTACCCACCCACCGCCCCGCTGCTCTCGCAGCTCCGCCCACCCACCCGCCGCTGCTCACAGTGTTTGAACTCTCTTAAGGGTGGTTGGGAGGGAGTTTCCAATCCCACTCCTTTTCCTCTAATGGTTTTCCTGCCCCTCCCACCTTTTCCTATGCTGGTCAGGAGAGCCTCTGGCTGCTCCCCCCTCAAGGGCTAATCAGGGGAAAGAGCCTTTGACCTTGGCTATAAAGCACCTGTCTAATCACTGAGCTTATTAGGTCACCCAGAGTCCAGATGCATAAGTTACTTCAAATAAACAGTTTTTGGGGTGTGTGTGAAAATTTAGGTCTATGATATTGAGAGGAAAAAACGATTGCTTTAAAATAATGACAACACCTTTTTCAAATATTGTAATGAAAGTAAGAAAAAAAAAAACCCTCACATAAAAAGGCTGCAGAAATGTTATTTAACTTTGAAGATAGTAATAACTGAAAATAATAGGTTTCTTTCAGGCCACATCCTAAAAAGGTAGCTGCTTTTTTATGTCTTAG
This sequence comes from Myotis daubentonii, assembly GCF_963259705.1. NCBI lineage: Eukaryota > Metazoa > Chordata > Mammalia > Chiroptera > Vespertilionidae > Myotis > Myotis daubentonii. Next base: position 36,049,848 of record NC_081844.1, read on the forward strand.
GCCTAGACCAGTGATGGCGAACCTTTTGAGCTCGGTGTGTCAGCATTTTGAAAAACCCTAACTTAACTCTGATGCCGTGTCACATATAGAAATTTTTTGATATTTGCAACCATAGTAAAACAAAGATTTATATTTTTGATATTTATTTTATACTAGGGGCCCGGTGCACGAAATTCGTGCACTGGGTGTGTGTTTGTGGGGGGGGGGGAGTGTCCCTCAGCCCAGCCTGCCCCCTCTCATATACTGGGAGCCCTCAGGCGTTGACCCCCATCACCCTCCAATCGCAGGATCGGCCCCTTGCTCAGGCCTGACGCCTCCGCCAGAGGTGTTAGGCTTGGACAGGGGACCCCCATCTCCCCCTGATCACTGGCTCTGGCCCCCGCCCAGGCCTGAGGCCTCTGGCCCAGGAATCATGCCTGGTCAGGGGACCCCCATCTCCCTCTGATCGCTGGCTCCACCCCCCGCCCAAGCCTGACGCCTCTGACCCATCATATCCCCCCAATCCCCGGCTCCGCCCCCCACCCAGGCCTGATGCCTCGGCCAGAGGAGTTGACCCTCATCACCCTCCGATCACCAATCACCGGATTGGCCCCTTGACCAGGCCTGAGGCCTCTGGCAGAGGTGTCAGGCCTGGGCAGGGGACCCCCAGCTCCCCGTGGTTGCAGGCTCCGCCCCTGCCCAGGCCTGATGCCTCTGGCTGAGGCGTCCGGCCCGGGCAGCGGGGACCCGCAGCTGCAGCGGCCCCGCGATCGTGGGCTTCGCTTTAGGCCCAGGCAAGGGACCCCTAGTTCCTGGGACTGCCAGCTTCGACCGTGCCCAGCTCCCATCGCTGGTTCCACCCCTACTTCCTGCTATCACTGGCCAGGGCGGAAAAGGCACCTGATTCTCTGATCATGGCTGGGGGGCAGGGCAAAGACGGCCCCAGGGCCGCCTTTGCCCTGCCCCCCAGCTCTTAGCTCCCCCCTGGGTTTCCGATCACTGTCAGTGGCAGGGGGCTTCTTCCTGCTTTCCCTTTCGCCTCCCTGCATTGTGCCTACATATGCAAATTAACCGCCATCTTGTTGGCAGTTAACTGCCAATCTTAGTTGGCAGTTAACTGCCAATCTTAGTTGGCAGTTAATTTGCATATAGCCCTGATTAGCCAATGAAAAGGGTATCGTCGTACGCCAATTACCATTTTTCTCTTTTATTAGATAGGATATTTAAATGCCATTTAACAAAGAAAAATCAACAAAAAAAATGAGTTTGCGTGTCACCTCTGACACGCGTGTCATAGGTTTGCCATCACTGGCCTATACAAAAGTCTTAAAAGACCCCTGACACTGCCTTCTGAAGATTTTAGGTTAACACATTTGTCTTTTTTTTTTTTTTTTTTTTAATATATTTTATTGAGAGGAAGGGAGAGGGATAGAGAGCCAGAAACATCGATGAGAGAGAAACATCGATCAGCTGCCTCCTGCACACTCCCCACTGGGAATGAACACATTTGTCTTAAAAACTGTGAGGTGCCCAATTTTTAAAAACAACTGGCCACACCCCCTTCCTCATCCATGTTGTCACATCATCCAAGTTATCCTATACTAGAGGCCCGTTGCACAAAGATTCGTGAAATACGCCTTCTTTCTTCTGGCTGCCAGCACCAGTTTTCCTCTGGCACCCAGGACCCAGACCTTCACTATGGCCACCGCCTGCCATCTTTGCTCTGGACACAGTCTTTGCTGTGGCTGGAGCCTTCAGTCTTCGCTCCTTGCTCCGGCGGGAGTCTTCAGTCTCCGGCCAGAGCTGCCCCTGTAGCTCCTTCCGCCCCCCACCCTCCCCCTCATAGCTTGATCTCTGCTTCGCCTGCAGACCTTGCCCACGGGCTCCTGGGTTCCAGGGGGCCGCCTTGCCTGTGTCCCGGCTTTACGATCACGATCACAATCACGATCACGGGCTGCAGGCAAGGCGGCTCCTGGGCCCTGGGGTGCCACCTTTCCTGCGCCTGGCTTTCTGATCATGATCACGATCACGATCACGATCACGATCACGATCACGATCAGGATCACAGGCTGCAGGCAAGGTGGCTCCTGGGTCCTGGGGTGCCGCCTTGCCTGCGGCCCTGCTTTCCGATCACAATTACAGGCCATAGGCAAGGCGGCTCCTGGGTCCCGGGGGGCCGCCTTGCCTGGGGCCTGGTTTCCGATCACGATGGCGGCTGCAGGGTCCCGTATCTCAGGGCCACACACGGGGGTCCCGGCTGGGGGCGGAGCTTAGGCGGCACACGAGGGCCCGGATGGCGGCTCCCGCTGGCCTGCCCTGCCTGCAGTATGCAAATTAGCCACCATCTTTGTTGGCGGTTAATTTGCATATTGCACTGATTCGCCAATGGGAGGTGTAGCGAAGGTACGGTCAATTACCATGTTTGTCTATTATTAGATAGGATAATAAAGAGGTAATATGCAAATTGATGGTCACACCCTCGTACAAGGTGGCCACCCTCATGTGGTCACAAGATGGCCAGCAGGAGAGGGCAGTTGGGGCTACTGGGCTGGCAGGGGTGGGCAGTTAGGGGCGATTGGGCTGGCAGGGGAGGGCAGTTGGGGACAATCGGGCCAGCAGGGGAGGGCAGTTGGGGCAGTCGGGCCAGCAGGGGAGCAGTTAGGCATCGATCAGGCTGGCAGGGGAGTGGTTAGGGGGTGATCAGGCTGACAGGTAGAAGCGGTTAGGGGCAATCAGGCAGGCAGGTGAGCGGTTGGGAGCCAGCAGTCCCGGAGTGTGAGAGGGATCTCCCCCAAAGGGTCCCAGATTGGAGAAGTTGCAGGTGGGGCTGAGGGACACCTTCCCCCCCCCCCCCCTGCACGAATTTCATGCACTGGGCCTCTAGTACTTTATAAACAGCCTTGATGTGCTATGCACATGCAAAAAGTATACAAAGTGGGTAAACTACTTTGCCTTAGAAATATATATTTAGTAATCACTTAGTTACATTATTTTATTTTTGTGAAATGAGACCTGATCGACCAAACCTTTCAAACAGACCCACCAGGTGATAAATATCACCATATGTTTGATTCACAGTGCATCTGGGCATAAACACTTCAATTACAGCTTTGTGTTTAGTATCAGAAACCTTTTCTTGTGTGTGTGTTTTCGCTACAGATCCCTGCTCTGGATCACATCTTCAAAACTGCCTATTACAGATAAAACACCTTTCCAGGTATGCTTCTGAGAAACAGATGTATTTATGCACACAAAGATGTATTTGTGCACACCTTTTCACACACAAATGTCCATATGATGCCTGTGCCGCACTCCCAGCACATGCCCACTGCATGTGTGCGGCCACTCACCCGGGTCCTGGCATAAACAGGCTGCCCCCGAACACCGGAGCCTCGCTGGCCTCCCCAATACAGTTTTTTTTGTTTTTGTTTTTTACTTTGAAATAGTTTTATTGGCTCAAAAGACCTTTGCATATGTATATAAAAATAATACCCCAGAACAGTAGGCAGTATTAAATCACAATTACATTTTTCTACCAACTAAAACTACCCAGAATATACATTTTTTAAAAGGGAAAAATAAATCCTACAGAACTGAATTCTGAAATGACATTATGATTTAAATACTATGACAAAATAGATAATTCCTTATAACATTAATTCATTGCACAAAGCTGCCAGACACTTCCATATGCATAACCATTGCAGAGTGCAAATGAACACAATTCAACATTATACACTTAACTGAAGTAGCTGTGCCTCCACTTAAGAAACTCTTAAATTTCTGGCACAGAAAGTTGGGCTGTTTTAACTTTTACCAGGAAACCAACTTCACAATTCATTTACTCCTTTCTGGCCATTCCTATTAAAAACACAGAAGAAGAAAAAAGAAAAGAAAGTAACATCCTTCCGCTGACAGATCCTCAAAGAGTCAGCATCGCGTCTGCTTGAAGAAATCCACTCCTCTCAATTCTTAGGGCAGGTGTACCTGCTCCACAGGCTCACTGTATATGGGGTTGTATTTGTAGCCCTTGCCATAGCTCAGGTCCTTCATGAGCCGGGTCGGCGCGTTCCTCAGGTGCAACGAGTCAGGGGCAGAGGCCCCTGGTGGTTCCGCAGGCAGAATTTGACGTTGTTGTAGGTGCTGTACACCTCAATAGACTTTGTAGCTCTGGCAAAATAGACTATACACTGGGCCTAAAGCACCTCACATTTGGTCATGCCTATGAAGTGACAGTCCTGGTAGGCGGCCACTGCTTGTGGTAATGCGGATGGGTCTGCCAGACCTATGTCTTCACTAGCCTCCTTGCCACATAGAGCGGGTCCTCTCCTCTGAGCATGCGTGCCAGCCAGTAGAGGGAGGCGCTCAGGTCTGAGTCTGCATCGACTTATGCAGAGCAGAGATGCAGTTGTAGTGCTCTTCTCCTGATCGGTCATATAAAATGTGAGACTTCTGGAGGCCTTCCTTCACATCATTCTCAGTGATCAGAACTCTACTGGGAGAATAGGCTTGCCACTCGTCTTACAAAACATTTTCCTGGAGCTTAACCTGGCCAGCACCGCCAGCTGTAGTCCATTCAGTCCAATTCAGACTCCCCAGCAAAGTTAACCAGTGTCGCTGCACCGGCTGTGGTGTGAACCTCTCCAGCCCCATGGGGCCGGGGGCCGCTCGGGGTGGGGGTGGGGGCAGGGTGGCCAGTGCCAGGAGGTGCCTCAGAGCGCCAGCGGGTCTTTCTTTATTTTTAAAAGACTGTGCTGCACACGCCTGGCCCCCAGTGCCTCCCTGGCCTGGGCAAGGGGCCGCTGGCAGTTTGCAGGCCGGCCATGCCCCTTATCATGGCGGGGGTCCCCTCATGGTGACCGGTTGTTTGGTCATTTTGGTTGTGACGCCTCTTGGCCTTTTATTATTAAGATGACTCCCACTAAACGAAGCTCAGTAAGGTAGAAACTGTGTTCTTGGTCTCTGTTATATTCCTACTAGAGGCCTGGTGCACGAATTAGTGCATGGGTGGGGTCCCTCAGCCTGACAGACAGTTGGGGCCGATCGGGCCAGCTGGCCGGAGGGAGGGACCGCAGGAGGTTGGCCAGGTGTGGGAGGTTGGCTGTGGGAGTGCACTGACCACCGAGGGGAAGCCCCTGCCTTGAGCGTCTGCCCCCTGATGGTCAGTGTGCATCATAGCGACAGGTCAACCGATTGTTTGGTCATTCAGTCGCTTGGGCATATATAGATTGCTTATAGTACCTGGAATACAGTTATCACTTAATATATGTTAAGTGAGATGAATAGTAGTCCACAAACATTACTTTGACAAACATTGGATCCTTGGCTTACAACTGACTTGTAAATTCTTTCTTAACCATTCTGTGTATGTTTTAGTGTTTAAAACGGAATGAAACCTGTTCTATCTACCTCACAGGGTATTGTGAACATTAAATGAGAAATATAGAGATACTTTGAAAAGTATAAAGTGCTATTCAAACATATAACTACGTTAAAAAACTAATGATATAAGTGGAAGAGACTGTCATGGATACAAAATATATAGTTGACCCTTGAACAATGTGGGGTTAGAACAGCCGTGGGCAAACTATGGCCCGCGGGCCGGATCCAGCCCGTTTGAAATGAATAAAACTAAAAAAAAAAAAAAGACTGTACCCTTTTATGTAATGATGTTTACTTTGAATTTATATTAGTTCACACAAACACTCCATCCATGCTTTTGTTCCGGCCCTCTGGTCCAGTTTAAGAACCCATTGTGGCCCTCGAGTCAAAAAGTTTGCCCACCCCTGGGTTAGAGGCACCTGCCCCTGCAATGTTGAAAATCTGTGTGTAATTTTTTTTTTTTAATTCTCACCCAAGGAGTGAGGACAATTTTTTTCCATTCCATTGATTTTTTTTTCCTTTTTTTTTGAAAGTGGAAGGGAGGGAAAGAGAGAGAGAGAAACCTTGATGTGATGGAGACACATTGATTGGTTGTCTTCCACGTGCACCCGAACATTCATGCAACCCAAGTACATGCCCTATGCCCGTGGTCGGCAAACCGCGGCTCATGAGCCACATGCGGCTCTTTGGCCCCTCGAGTGTGGCTTTTCCGCAAAATACCACATGCGGGCGCACACTTATAGTGCGACTGAAACTTCGTGGCCCATGTGCAGAAGTCAGTATTTTGTGGAAGAGCCGATATTTTGTGGAAGAGCCACACTGAAGGGGCCAAAGAGCCGCATGTGGCTCGCGAGCCGCGGTTTGCCGAGCCACAGTTTGCTGACCACTGCCCTAGGCTGAAAATTGAACCCGGCACCCTCCAGTGCGCAAACAGATGCTCTAACCACTGAGCAATGCCTGCCAGGGCAATTTGCATGTAATTTTTACCTCCCCAAAACTTAACTGCTAATAGCCTGATGTTGACCAGAAACTTTATCAATAACAGACAGTTGTTGATTACCACACATTTTGTATGTTTTATGTGTTAAGTACTATATTCTTACAATAAAGTAAGCTAGAGAAAAGAAACATTAAGTTAAGAAAGTCATGGAAGAGAAAATACATTTATAGCATTTATGAAAAAAATCACATATAAGTGGACCTGGTTAGTTCAAAACCGTGTTGTTCAAGAGTCAACTGTATAATTCATAGACCATGTTATTTATTCTATAAACCATAGGAGTTGCATTTTGAGATGGAGTTTAATCTCTAGTTCTTGTTCATTTGACTTCTTACTTTTCTTAGAAATTATCTCTCTCACTGTGCATTGTTTAAGGTAATGAATATCATTTATTTCCACTTGTGAAAAACATATGAACCAAAATTGCCTAAGACTAGACTTCAGAGTCCTTTCATTTTATTGTTCAGCAAGCCCCCATATAATCCCATCTTTCAAAAATAACTTAATCTATGTATTTATAATTAACACTTGTACTGGAAAGCATAAAGGGATTATATATGTTATCTTAACTCTGGATAAAATGGGATAGGAAAACATCAGTTAAGTAAATTGAATTGATGCTTTGTTGTATTTTTGGAACAGGGCAAGATAGTCTCAACTTTTAAAACTAACTCTATATTTGGTCATTCCATAATTTTCTATCCCTAGCCTATTAAAATCTCTTTGTTTTACCCTCTGTTTTTTGTTCCCAATTCTTCCTATCTTTACCCTTTTCATTCCCCTAATTTTTCTTCTTTTTAACTTCAACAGTCTGGGTTGCAGGGGAAAAACCTGGCACTTAATCAAGAACATGATCTCATTGCTTTCAATAGCTTAGAAAAGAAACATTTTAAAGCAGTTGAAAGATTTCACTTTGGAAAGTAGGTACTGCATAACTAAGTGTGTTGTTCCCAGCAGAGCCTTGAGTAACCTCTTTCCAGCCATCCTCGTGTTTTTTCTCTTTTACATCCTGTTCAGTGAGCAATCTCCTAATTAAAACACACACACACACACACACACACACACACACACACACACAACAGTAAGACTGTCCTTTTGGCTGTCTTGGCAGAGTATTGTTTTCTGTTATTTCAGGCCTCTAAATAATGCTTCCATGTTTTTGCAGCATAATTGTTTCTAGGTTTCATCACCTATATATAGATGGAGTATAATTTTTAGTTCCCTCTTATTTGCACAAACCCCCAGCCCTCTTCAGAGTTCCCTTATGTGTTTCTGAGAGTCCTTGAGTGGAATGTAACGTGCATTCAAGGAACAGAAGTGAATATTCTTTTCCTACAGCCTCCTTGGGAAGTCCATCCCCTTCTAGCCACCCTAGTATGGTGCCTTATCATTGCCACTGCTGCTGGGTCCTCTGTGAGGACAGTCCTGCCAGGAATGCTGCCTTTAGTGCTTTCAAAGCCGCCAGTCTTCAGAGTACCCAGGAGGTGCAAAGTGCAGGGCTGAGTTAGAGAGTCCTGTGTCACCCCGTCCCACCCCCACCTGTACCACACTGTCACACTGTCTCCAAGTTCCAGAGAAGCAGAGTTTGTGCTTACAGTTTCACAGTCTCTTGAAAAGGTTTCTTATCTTTTAAATCTACCCTTTTACTCCTTCCTTCTGGGCTCAAAACCAGTTCAAAGAGCTAAGTGGAAAAAGACACTATGTCACTTCTTCCATTGTTCTTATTTCATCTCACTCTCCTTCTCACCCCCTCAACTTCCTTTACGTTCCCGCTGAAATTTCCATCATCTGTGAACTAAAAAGCGGAATATCATATACTGTGTGGAGAGAGACCACTGTTCTGATAGTTGCTGAATTCTTAATCATACTTGGAATCAGCCCAGCCAACCGTTACATTTTTTTAAAAATGATTTTTTTAATATGTACCTATTTACCTGCTACAAACTTCAAAAGCTACACAAATATGTCCAGTGAAGTTTCCTAGCACCTCTATTCCTCAGTTACCAAGTTCTCCTCCCTGAGGGAATCATTATGTCATTATTACCAATTTTTTATTTATCCCTCCAGAAATACTTTATGCATGTATAAATATTTATATATATTCTGCTTTATATATATATATATATATTCTGCTCTTCCTTGTTCTTTTCACTTGGAGTCTGTTTCATATTAGCACATAAGGAATTTATTTTTGTGGCTGCATTGTATGGTTAAGTTATGCCATAACTTATTTGTCTAGTCCCTTTAATGGACATTTAGATTGTTTCTAATCTGTTCCTATTACAAATGCTGCTGCAAACAATAACATTGAACATAAGTAATTTATTTTGCTTGTGTATATCTATAGAGTAAATCCCCAAAACATTTTCAGTTACTAAATTCTGAGGAAGTTTTGTTTTTGATGTCTAGTTTATATTCTAGACTCTTCCTTTTCAGCAAATAAACTAGCTTTATTATTACCACCTCATTTTCTTGATTACTCAGGCAATGGCCAGGTATATGGGAAAAAATAGATTTCGTTTTTGTTGTCACAAAGACCTGAGTATAAAGAATTATTTCTCTGTCATGAACAAACCACAGTATAATCTTAGTGATAAATAGCGTTGATACTTAGTGTCTAGAGATGGTAGGGACTGTGGTGAACTGGAGGGTGCATGCCTCATGTAAAAGGGGAAGTGCAATTCAATTCCATCCTGTTGTTGGCACACTAGAGATTACAAACTCAGTGGTGACTCAGCCGGATGGAGAGATGCAATTTTTAAAATAAAAATAAAAGCCTCCACATTTGTATTTAGTCTCCTGACTTTTAAATACCTTGTAGTCCAAGCAAAGTACATCCACGGGATTGATGGGATTGATCCAACTCCCTAAATCTTTAGTTTATGCTCTTGGCTATTGTACATACAGAGGCAGCCCCTTAGTCTATTACTTTAGCTCTGACTCCCACATATTCTAGTTCCTCATATCTGCTATCAGCTAGCTATTGACTCTAGATGTTCCATTGATTCTTAAATATTTATTTCTCCATGTCATCATGGCTCATCTTTTTAAATCTTTATTTGGAATTTCCTTCATCTTGATGTTTTCCAGGGAGAACACAGAATAATGAGATTCTGATATCACATTTCTATTCATTTAGTCACCGTATGCTATGCCTCTGACAAGCATTTTGTGTTTTAGAGGTGTAGATGGAATTTTAGCAGCCAGGCACCAAAAATACTAATATTTATTATGTTCTCTCCATATTCTCTACCAGGATTTTCATTAGATTTTGGTCACTTTTTGAAGGGGTGAGAATAACATGATCATAGATATTATAAGTATTAATATAAAGCTTAGCAAGGAAGGTTTTTCTGTCTGAATTCATTCATAGCATTCTTTGTGGTTTATTCTATGAGTTATTAGAAAATGAATTAATATCTTGAGCCAAATTCTCCAAACATTGGATTACTGTTCCCATTGGACCAAAAACTTACCCGTAGACCTCTACTATTGCTTGCTTCTTGATTCCATTTTTTTCAGAATTTCTCACTGGAGAGGGGTAGACAGTTGTCAGTATCACTTCTTCCTTCTTCCTGTCAGAGACTTGCATTGCTCCCATGCCAATCCACATAGCTTTTGGGAGATGAAAATAATTCCTTCAAGATGGTTAGAAATTATTGCCTTAGAGGCTTTTTCTCAAATAGGCAGTCACTTATTCATAATTAGAGTAATTAAAAGGTTAGTTAGAGGCACTCTAAAAAACTGAATTTTGTATAAGAAACTTGGGACAATGAGTTCTTGCAGATACAGGATGTGGACAGTGGGGAGCAAGCCTTGTCCAAGCAGTTCTTGGCTAAGAGCTATCTACTTAACTCAGAATTTCTGCATACTCACAAAACTACTTTCTCATCATAGTTTAGTTTTCCAAATACACTCCCCTACTATTTCCAGAGAAATGTGTGGATAGCCTTTCTCCGTTGCTCAAGGGAGTGGGGCCTCCCTATCCCGACTGAATGTTGGGGGTAGGCCATGTCCTTACGATATCTTCAGAAAAAGAATTTTCTGAGGTTTGCATGGAAGGATGAGTGACTTTTATTTGCATGGAGTTACATCCCTCCATTTGCAAAGTCCCATTGCCCTTAATGTAATCCCGGAAGATGTGCAGCTGGGAATTCAGAGTTAGAAGCAAAGCCAGTGTCCAGAGTTTCCATTCGATGTAGAGCTGGATCCAGTTTAGCATTAAGCTAGTTGCAGTCCATTAGTCCATTGTGTGTGGGAGTGTGAGAGCGCTGCAAGCCAGGAGCCCAACCAAGAGGCAAGAGAGCAAACTCCTTTGTTTAGGAGTTTCAGTATCTCAAATCTTCCTGCACTTGCACTGGCCATGCCTACTCTGGCCAGGGACCTGTTCCCAGGTGTGACTAACAGACAAGTACCTTCCCCATTTCATTCAGACTTTACCGGGCATGTGTCTAAACTGCCCCTGACCATCCCTTCCCCCATCAATCTTCAGGGAATGGGCTTGGGGAATGTTAAACTGCAGCTTGCAAAAATGGCATGCCTATAAAGTTTGGCCTTCCATTTGTTCTTTTTAGTTATTAATAAACTAGATTAATTACAACAAGGTCACTACTAGAAAGCAAATATTCTCAATTCCAGCCATTACATTGTTCTCTGATAGTGTCCTTAAATCAGTTTTCCCCCTGAATGTGACAACCTTTTTGAAAGACTGGTGGTTCAAGCTAAACATTTTTGGGTCCCACTTTAGGAGGCTTTTTTACTTTAATTTATTCAGTCCTCATGGTGACCTCTTGAGGTGGATATTGTCCACAGTTTGCAGAGATGGAAAACCAGGGCTTAGCAAGATTAATACATTTGTATAAGATCAAACTGCTAATAAGTGGTAGAACCTGATTTTTCAAACACAAAGCAGTCTTGCCTCAAGTCTTATTTGTATTATTCATTCCTACTCCCAGCTTTGCATTTTAGAAATATTATTTGCTTAACTATGGGTAACATGAGTAAGAATGGAGGTAGGAGGAATGGAGTTGGAAACCATGGCTTATATTAATACAGCAGCAGGAAGGTCTTAAGTAAGATAGAGAAGATCACACATAAAAGAACCTGCAGGCAGTGCAATAGGCACCACTTGGTTTAGTATATACTTGTGTTTTGTTTTAGTTTACCATATAAAGAGTGCATTTTTCCAGCTATAAATTTCAGTTTAAAGTGACAACTTATTCTCTGTCAAAGTTATCTAACAATATTTGGGGATGTGGCATAAAGTATACAAGTAAACTCAGAATCTTAAGACTGAATCACTCTCTGCCTTTGATAGGGATTATCTTTTAACCTGAATGGACTTGATATGTATTTTTAAATCTTTACTTTTATTTATATATTAACTCATATAAAAGAAGTACCAAAGAGCCTGTGATACAGATATAGTTTTTTGTTTCCTTTTTTTCTTCATGCTGGTTAGACAATGTTAAAAAAATTAAAACTGATTTGAGTCTGGAAATTATTCCAAAGATTGAAGAAGTCTTGCCATCTATAATCAGATAGAAATCTATAGTACAGAAGATGCTTTTGATAGTTATATTTGGTATCTTACAATAAGTAACTTAAGATATTAATACTATTTGTTTGTATGATGCATTATACTTTGTAATTGTCATGATAGTTTGAGAACGCATGAGCTTGTCAGGAGATAATCTGGCGAAAATAATTTAGAATAAGGGATCTGAAATATATGGAGACTTTAGCAGATAAAATTGAGGTACACCATTATGATTCTGGAGTGCAGTTCATGATCTTGCTGGGAATGGGAGATACAGAGGAACAAAAGAAGTAGAGAACATGTGATTGTTATCTGCAGCCTCAGGTTTTAAAGACAGGAGTGTGAGAAAGCTGTGTGTTTCCTAAGTCAGGTTGGGAGAGCTCAGAGGAGCCTTTTCTCATTTTGTAGGTTTCCTCAGGCAGTACAAAATGTGAGCCCTAAAATGACTGGAGTAGACTGGGAATGTAGAAAATAAGAGAAACTGTTGTTGTCCTTGGGATGCTTACAGTATTATGAGTATTGGGGTACAGCAAATGTTGGCTCCCTGGAATTTGTGTTCCACTTTTAGTTGTAGAATATTATTTGATTGGCTACCTCCTTATTTTGAATTATATATTAGCATATCCTCCTGAGATAGGGGAGGTAAAACACTTCTCCACTTCTCTTTCAATAGAGAGCATGTGAATTCCCTCATCCTCTGCCTTCTAATCCTTGTTTCAGCACTCACTTCCTAGTAAATTGACAAGGCGATGCTTCAAAGCTAGTCTTAAGAGTAGTTGATAATGCTCTCTGAAGTACAATTTAATGGATGCTGGGAATGTCCAAAAATAACATCTCTACTAATCTGCTGATATCATAAATTCTACCATTAGCAGTTCATGCTGTTTGCTATTCAATTGGATCATTGCTAGTAAGGCGCTTGATTTAATCCCTAAGATAATTTTAATATTTTTTATTTTTTTTAATCCTCACCCGAGGATATTTTTTCCATTGATTTTCAGAGAGTGGAAAGGAGGAAGAGACTTGGGGGGCGGGGGGGGGGTGGGGAGACGGCGTGCGTGCGTGCGCGTGTGCGTGCGCGCGCACGCACGCACGCGCGCGCGCGCACACACACACACACACACACACACACACACACACACACAAATACATCTGTTGTCTCCCTCACACGCCCCCGACTGGGGCTGGGGATAGAACCTGTAACCCAGGTAGGCACCCTTGATCAGAATCAAACCCATGATCCTTTGGTGCATAGGCTGGCGCTCTAACCACTTAGAATGCCAGCCTGGGCAATATTTAGTATTTTTTAGTAGAAATTTTCAACTGTAGCTTCCTCTCTGATTTGGTCCTTCCCAGTAGCCCTCACTTCTCCGATTTCGTGTTCTAATACATTACCCATTGCTCATGCAACTCTAGCCACATTGTTCTTGGTGCTATTCTTTCACATGATAGATAATTTCTGCTTCAAGGTCTTGATCTTGAATATTCTTTTCCCTATGTCTACATGACGTGCTTCCTAACTTCATTCAAGGCTTTACTCTGTTTTAACTCTCTCATTGAGGCTTTCTCTGAGCATCTTATTTAAAATTGTAACCCCATCACCCACAATCCCTAAATTATTTCTCAGCTTTATTTTTTTCTGTTGTACCTATTATGATCACAGAATGTAAGCTTTATGTGAACAGTGATTTTGTTTTGTCATTGCTATATTTGCCAGTGCTTAGCATGTAATAAGTGCTCAGTAAATATTTGTTGAAAGCATAAGTGAATAAATACAAGATTGTGCAGGATTGAGGCATAAAAAGAAGTGCCTAGAGATAGTGGAAACCTAAAAATTACCTCATTGTATAGTTTTTCTTAAAAAGACATGCATTTAATAGACCCTAAGTTTTTGAAAGACTGACTGGAATTTTTGCTTTTATTCATAGGTAAATTAGTATAAGCACTACCCTGGGAGCCAGGGTTTCTGGCTCCTATTATCAATATTTTTTTATCTGTAAAGCTGAGGTGATTGGAAAACATTGTTAACATCAATTCAAGCTTAACATAAGATTTTATGATTCACTTTAGTCTAGCTTAATGAAATCTCTTACTCTAATTCTACAATTATTTCATTTATTATGCATTGGGAAACTGCTGGGATAGGGAAAATGCAAAATGAGTAGGAAGATATTGGCTGTTCCAGAAGTGCAGAAGCACAAGTTTTGCTCTGGAAATTGCTTATCAGTGTATTATATACTTTGCCTGCAAAAAAAGAGTAGATCTTCAAAAACCACATGAATGAGCAATAGATCAGGGCATCTGGATTGATTCTGTGAGTAAACTTTTACATCAAAATATTCTAGGTATATGACAATAGGAATAGTTTTTGTATGTGTTTGTTTTAGTCCAAGAGATAGTTCCTTTTTTGAATGATAGTCACATAGAATTTTAAAATTATTTATAATGATGGTAGAAGACTGCCATTCAGATTTTAAGTTTTCCTTTTGTATTGAACTCTGGAAAACTGTCATAGATTAAGGAACATGGAGTTGTTGAACTCATGAATTCTCAGTCTAGTAATTTAGCTACCTGGGGGGCATCAAAAGTCTTAGAGTTTGGCTCCAAGGGCTCTGTGATGTAGATAAACCAATGACAGGAAGTCTCGTTGGTTGTGGGAATACACATATTACTTACCTAACTATCAAGAGCAACGTCCTTTTTTTGTATCCTTTCCACTTGCACAGCATTTAGCTTATAGCTGATCTACACTAATAAAAGAGAAAAATGGTAATTGGCGTACGACGATACCCTTTTCATTGGCTAATCAGGGCTATATGCAGATTAACTGCCAACTAAGATTGCATATGTAGGCACAATGCAGGGAGGCAAAAGGGAAAGCAGGAAGAAGCCCCCTGCCACTGACAGTGATCAGAAACCCAGGGGGGAGCTAGGAGCTGGGGGGCAGGGCAAAGGCGGCCCTGGGGCCGCCTTTGCCCTGCCCCCCAGCCATGAACGGAGAATCAGGTGCCTTTTCCGCCCTGGCCAGTGATACCAGGAAGTAGGGGTGGAGCCAGCGATGGGAGCTGGGCACGGTTGAAGCTGGCAGTCCCGGGAGCTAGGGGTCCCTTGCCTGGGCCTAAAGCGAAGCCCACGATCACGGGGCCGCTGCAGCTGTGGGTCCCCGCTGCCCAGGCCGAACGCCTAGGCCAGAGGCATCAGGCCTGGGCAAGGGGCCGATCCTGTGATTGGAGGGTGATGGGGGTCAACGCCTGAGGGCTCCCAGTATGTGAGAGGGGGCAGGCTGGGCTGAGGGACACTCCCCCCCCGCCCCACACCCAGTGCACGAATTTCGTGCACCGGGCCCCTAGTTCTTAATAAATGCTTATCAATTGTCTTAGGAAAATGTTCCAATTGCATTATTTTAAAATTTAGTAACATAAAATCTTTTGGTGTTTTTAGCATCAGAACCCTAAAGATTATTCTAGTTGAATGAGACTTGAAAATAGGCATTTTATTTTCTTTCTTCACTAATCAAGGATTTATTTACTGCTTACAATGTTGCTAGCACATTGGTAGGAGCTGGAACTACAATTGACAAGACAAGAAATAATCCCTGCTCTTAAAATCTCACATTTTAGTAGACAAAGACAAATTTGTGTACGAATTATCATAATATAGTATAGCAAGTATATTTATAGTACTCTACTAGCAGACAGTTTCAGGGCGGAGGTGTTGCTGTCTTATTTGTATGGGTCACTGAGGCTGGAAAGGGGGAAGAGGGCATTCCATTTCTAAGGGGCTAAGAGAACGCCTTGGCTGGGTCAAGTACTTACTATGTAAGATGAGTAGAGGTATCCTATCTAATAAAAGAGAAACATGGTAATTGGCGTACGACCGCTACACTTCCCATTGGCTAATCAGGGCGATATGCAAATTAACTGTCAGCCAAGATGGCGGCCAGCGGCCAGGCAGCTTGAAACTAACATGAGGCTTGCTTGCTTCAGTGACGGAGGACTCCAGCGTTCCCCACCTGCCGCTGCAGGCCTCTGAGCTGGCAGTTTGAAACATAGTTACAAAAATAGAAGCTAAACAAAACCCCAGAAACCAGCTTTCAGCTGGCTGGGATCTCAGAGCTGGAGTTGATACAGAGTTTCGATTGTAGAACCTAAACAAACCAGATACCTGCTTTCAGGAGCAGAGGCCTAAGAGCTGGAGCCTCAGAGCTAAAGCTGGCTCAGAATAAAAAAGAAAAAAAAGAAAAAAAGGAGCAGTTGGGAGCTTCAGTCCCAGCCTGAAAATAGTCCTCATCCCCTCACCCAGACTGGCCAGGCACCCCAGTGGGGACCCCCACCCTGAAGGGTGTGTGACCAGCTGCAAACAGCCATCAGCCCCTCACCCAGGCTGGCCAGGCACCCCAGTGGGGACCCCCACCCTGATCCAGGACACCCTTCAGGGCAAACCAGCTGACCCCCACACGTGCACCAGGCCTCTATCCTATTTAGTAAAAGGGTAATATGCCTCCCAGCACCGGGATCAGTGGAGCTGAGAGGCCTCCCAGCACCGGGATCAGTGTGATGGGGGCAGCGCCCAAACCCCCTGATCGCCCTGGGGCTCTGTGTGTGACAGGGGGCGGGGCCACAACCTCCCTATTGGCCCTGCTCTATTCGTGACAGGGAAAGGCGCCCCAACCCCCTGATCAGCTCTGCTCTGTGCCTGATAGGGGGGAGCTCCCCAACCTCCTGATCATCCTGCGGCTCTGTGTGTGACAGGGTGCGGTGCCCCAACCCCCACACCCCACGGGCCCTGCTCTGTGTGTGACGGGGTAGAGCCATAACCTCCCCATTGGCCCTGCCCTGAGTGTGAGAGTGGCGGCGCCCCAACCACCTGATCGGCCCTGCTCTGTGGGTGATAGAGGGCCTTGCCCCAATCCCCCACCCCCCACGGGCCCTGCTCTGTGTGTGATGGGGTAGGGCCATAACCTCCCCATTGGCCCTGCCCTGAGTGTAAGAGTGGCGGCGCCCCAACCCCCTGATCCGCCCACCCTGAGTATGACAGGGGGCGGTGCCCCAACTCCCCTATCAGCCCTGCTCTGTGAGTGACAGGGGGTAGCTCCTCAACCCCCTGATCGGCCCTGCTCTGTGCATGACAGGAGGGAGCTCCCCAACCCCTTGATTGACCCTGCTCTATGTGTGACAGGGTACGGAGCCCCAACCCCCCTGATGGGCCCTGCTCTGTGCGTGACGGGGGGTGGCGCCACGACCTCCCCATCGACCCTGCCTTGAGTGTGATGGGGCGGTGCCCCAACCCCCCAATTGGCCCTACCCTGAGCGTGACTGAGTGTGGTATTGCAACCTCCCAATCTGCCCTGCTCTGTGCATGACAGGGGAAGGCGCCCCAACTCCCCAATCGGCCCTGCTCTGAGCCTGACCAGGGGTTGGACCTAGGGATTGGGCCTGCCCTCTGCCACCCAGGAGCAGGCCTAAGCAAGCAGGTCGTTATCTCCTGAGAGGTCCCAGACTGCGAGAGGGCACAGGCCGGGCTGAGGGACCCCTCCCTCCCCTCCCCCCCCCAGTGCACAAATTTTTGTGCACCGGGCTTCTAGTTTACTATATAAGATGACTAGTTTGGCCGAAACCGGTTTGGCTCAGTGGATAGAGTGTCGGCCTGCGGACTGAAAGGTCCCGGGTTCGATTCCGGTCAAGGGCATGTACCTGGGTTGCGGGCACATCCCCAGTAGGAGATGTGCAGGAGGCAGCTGATCGATGTTTCTCTCTCATCGATGTTTCCAACTCTCTATCTCTCTCCCTTCCTCTCTGTAAAAAATCAATAAAATATATTTAAAAAAAAAAAAAAAGATGACTAGTTTGGAAATATTTATGAGTGGCTTTGACCAATGACTCTTAAATAAATTTCCTTGAAGTAGACATACCTTAAGTGCTTTTCCTATCCTGGACCTAATTTTCCTTCAATTATGAATAACTAATTAAATCTATTTGAGTTGGAATGTTGATATGGAAAAAAATAGGTGTTATTGTGGGTGATGTTATGCTCAAAATTATCTTTATGCCTAAACATTGCATTTACACAAGAGATACAGTATTGCATTATTAGAATTCTTTGTTGTTCTCTAGACCAGTAGTTTCCAAGTAGAATTACCTCGAGAGCTATTTAAAAATATGTTTGGACCTCCACCTCCAGGTATTTGGATTCAGTAATTCCAGAATTGGCTAGGGTTTCTGTGCTTTTAAAATACATCCATGTTATCCATGCCTCTGGTTCTGTTTTGTTAGTTTATTTTGTTCGTTAGATTCCACATATAGGTGAGATCATATGGTACTTGTCTTTCTCTGACTAGCTTATTTCACCTAGCATAATAATCTCCAAGTTCATCCATGCTGTTGCAAAGGGTAACTTCCTTCTTTTTTACAGCCGGGCAGTATTTGTGTAAATGTACCACAGCTTTTTCATCCAGTTGTCTACTGTTGAACACTTGGGCTATTTCCAGACCTTGGCTATTGTAAGTAATAACTGCTATGAACTTAGGGGTGCATATATTCTTTCTGATTGGTGTTTTGGGATTATTAGGATATATTCCCAGACAGACAGATCTCAGAGGTGAGGGGGTTTGAGGAGACTGGATAAATGAAGGTGAAGAGATTAGCCAAAGAACATATGCATAGCCCATGGACACAGACAATAATGCGGTGAAGGCCAAGGGAGAGGAGACAGGGGCTGAGTAGAGATGGGCAAAGGGGGAGAATATGGGGGACCAGTGTTAACAACAACAAAAATACACCCATGTGATTCTGATGCACAGCACAGTTGGAGAACAACTATTCTAGTCTGTCCTAGAGAGAAAGTGTTGCTTGCTATAACATATTTGCAGGTAAAAATTTGAATGGAGTAGGGTCATGTATAATTTAACAGTAACAACCCCATGGGAATAGAATACCCTGAAACTTTAATAGTAGGGAATGCTAAATACTGTAGTATAAACAGCAGCTGGTCCATAGATGTGTTTTGAACTTAAATGAATCAAAAAAATGTGAAATCAAGCCACAGAGTACACAAATGCAACTCTTTCAGAAACTAAACTGACTACAAAGGTACAAAGGTGCTAATGGTTGGAGGCCGCCTATAGAGGCAGAGATGGTGGCTCAGCCTCTGACCTAAGAGTTAGTCTTTCCTAATGTTTCACAACATAGTTCAATAAAGTTTATCAGTAACCTGCTATTAATAGGGAAATGTGTATTTGTATTTTCAGGTTATATAATTATCTTAGAATGGAAAAAAAGTAAAGAACATATTGAGGATAACATAAAAAACCACTATATAGCTGAAAGTAGTCAAAACCTAGAATTCCTGTACTAGACTATCATAAGTAAATTCTGGAGAGCATGTGGCAGTCAGTCATGTAGCTCTTCTGATTGTGTTTATTGATAAAGCTTTAAGGTCATCTAGCAGTGAGGTATAGTCATCTAGAGCAGCGGTCGCCAACCTTTCAGACCTCACGGACCACCTGTTGGCGACTGCTGATCTAGAGACCCCTTTCCAGAAGCCATAAAGGAACTATGGTGGGATTGTGCGAGAGTGTGTGTGTGTGTGTGTGTGTGTGTGTGTGTCCCCAAAAACAAAGCTGGGTTTAGGGAAAGGGAGCCTGGGAAAGGAAAGCCTGGTTCAGTTACATCATAAATGTTTCACCACTGCTTCTTGAATTAATATGCCGAAGACTTTTACCTGCAAATTTAATACACACAAAAATGAATTGGTGGTGGAAGAAAGGAATAATTTTAGGTCCAGAGTAGGAGAACTAATAGTTCCCTGTGTCCTGCTCTGGTTAGGCACTCTGGAGGAGTCTTGTGTTGAATTTGGTGAGTCACTTTTTAAGAGAAGAAAGGATAATGGCAAATAAAACCATGTCAAACTAGAATCAAGACGGAATATTTTGCATGGAGACTTTTTGCAAAGATTATGCAGATATTAAAAGGCTGCCTTGTGGAAGGGAAAGAAGAAATTTAGTCTTTATTGATTTAACCAGATGAGTGGGTTGAAGTTACAAGAAACAGTTTTAGAATCATAAAAGGAAGAACGTTAGCAGTAAAACTCCATTAAAACTTCCCTGTTAGTGGAAATGTAGAGAAAGCGATATAAGTATCCATAGATCTTTAGAAATTTAACAAGTAGTATATGTAATAACTCTTTTGGAATAGAAATTGCCATGATATGTGACATGCGTACCTTTAATCATGAATCATAATGAGTAAAATAATGCAAACATCATTAGATATTTTTTAAAAAGCATCATCAGATATTTAGGAGTATATCTGTTGTTCAGTTTGTTGCATAGTACCTGTCACAATTAAACCTTTGCTCCAGAGAATGAAAATAAATAGTATACCTAATCTTATATTTTGAAGAAAGCTGAAGCCTAACACAAGTACTTCAACCATATCTCCAGTTCTAATAAGAAAAGGAAGTTTATTAGCTGATTCACCTGGGGCAAGTAGTATCTTGTCTTAATTACCTACCTCAGGGGATTGTGAGATTAAATGAGTCTGTATGTCTAAAGCATTTACCCAAGGAAGTATTCATTAAATAGTTTATTTACCATTTTAAACTTCCTAGAGGCATTATTTGAGAGATTAATATTTTAATCTGAGTTTTAAAATCCAAATATCAATGGTTCTGTTTTCTTCACATGTCACCAACCATTCTTTATCTTAAACTCTCCATGTCCTCTCAAATCACAGCTAATTGTGTAAGGCCTCATTTATCTGGCATTGTTTAAGGGAAATAAAAAAATGTTTGACATAAGTGAAAAGAACTTCTGGTTAACTTCCTGAAATGTAAACTTTTCTTTTAACCATTTAAAGTTTTGGTTTTTTTTTTTTGTTTTTTTTGTTTTTTTTTTTTTTTCATTTAAAGTTTTAAAAACAAATGTATCACATACTTTCCTGCCTTTTTGAAACAAAATTCCTGAACATTATTCTTTTTGATGTGTCACTGTTACATGTATGTACTGGGTGGGGCAAAAGTAGGTTTACAGTTGTTCCTATAGAAAATAAGTAATTAACAATAATAAAATAAATTAATTCTGTGTTTCACATACTCACAAGTGTAAGCCTACTGTTGCCCCACCCTGCATTTATAATTAAATAGTTGTTTTCATTTATTTTTTTCTTTTAAGGCAGTTATCATTTTTTTCTTGTGGTAAAGCCTTTTCCCCAACCCCTTTCTAAATTTTCATGTCTAATCTACTGTGGATTTGGAAACCAGCTATTACAGCTTTCTAATAGTTGTGTGCTTAGAATGACAAAATGTGTGGAATTTCCTTGGAAGTATCTAGGGGAGTAGGGAGGGGATTGGTTCATTATTCAGGCTGGATAATGGGTTCATACATGTTTATTACTCCGTTCTTTCTGCCCTTGTACATGTTTGCAAACTTTCATAAGAAAAGGTTTCTAAAAACCACATTAAACTTGTATGTTAGATATTTGCAGGTGTATGTACATTTATTTCTTATCTTTGTAAGGATTCACAGGAAGCTTAATAGTATTTATCTTTGGACAGAAGGACTCAGGGGTAAGGGGTAGGGATGTTCATTTTGTATTTGTTATGGTGGAGTTTTATGAATTTTTTATAACCTCCATGTATTATGTTTATTATATATTTGTGTGTGTTTTTCTAGTCCAGAAGAAGGTTCACTTCCTCATCTGTAAATTGGAAGTAGTAATAGTATCTAACACATGGGATCGTGAGGCTTGTGTACCTCTGTATTTTAACATTTTCTTGTTTTATTTTAAATACATATTTCAGATGGATAATACTGGGTTCTGTGTGAAGTGCTAAAAGAGAAATGAAAGGGCTCTGTAACAGCTGTTTCAAACTTGTGAGAATTCTTTTTGGCATCCAAATCTGGGCTTTAAGGGTCTTAAGGGTCTCACTAATTGGTGTTTGCATTGATGGTTTGCTTGCTGCCCATACTATAGCTAAGCTAACTCTTCACTCTTATGTTTTGTTTTCTTCCCAGAGCCTTACACTCCTTGTTTCTTAAGTCGTTATTCCTTGAGTTAAATATTCTGCCCTTTGTTTACCATTATTGAGTGAAACAGAAACATGCTCAACTGCACAATGTAAATTCAATTGTAAATCACCACTGACATACTGGATTCACAATTAAGCATTTCCTGAAGGTGGATGCCTCTTTGGGAGGCAATTTGATGATATCCGTCTATCGTAATTTACATGTATATACTCTTTGTCATAACAATTCCTTTGCTGGGAATTTATCCTAAAGTTATACTCACATGTGTGCAAAGTTGTATGAAGAAATTGTGGCTGGTGTCTGGGTGGAAGAGAAAAATAGAGTTCAGAGTGGGAGGCAGGCATCTTTTATTGTGTGTGTTTCGAAGTTCATCTTTTCTTTTACCTTATACATTTAACTACGTTTTATGTTAAAGAGAAAAACTAGGGTAAAAAGAGCCTTCTTACCACCTGTGGGTAACATAGCATCTACAGGTTTTACTCCCAGTGCATTTTCTGCGTTATATTTTTCTTCAGGGGTCAACAATGCTGATAGTAGGCTTCATCATTGTTCCAGCTGACTTTGTGTAGGATTTTGATAACCCTAAACTGATCATTCGATAATTGAATCCATTTCTGATAAGAACTTTTATAATTTCATTACATAAATGTACGCTCTTATCTATTTCAGAGATGCATTTATCCTTTCTTTTAAAAAACTCACATTTTAATTGATTTTTAGAGAGCGAGGAAAGGAGAGGTGGGAGAGGGGGAAGAGAAACATCAGTGTGAGAGTGAAACATCGGCTGCCTCCTGCATGCCCCTTACCAGGGATCAAACCCACAATCTGGGCATGTGCCCTCACCTGGAATTCAACCAGCAACCTTTTTGTGCCCAGGACGATGCCCAACCAACTGAGCCATACCAGCCAGGGTGCATTTATCCTTTTTAACCTGTATTTCTTATACATACCCATCCTTCACCTCAACTTCATTTCCTTTTACTCTCCATGCTCATATACTTAGATATATGTGTATTTATGTGTGGGTATGTACATATTTAGATATACAGGGTGTCCCAAAAATGTGTACACACTTTAACAGTTGATAGCTCAATTTTGAAAATGAAATGTATTTTAATGAACACTGCCTTTACAATTATTGAAAGTGTGCACATATTTTGGCAGGACACTCTATATGTTGACAGATTACTTTCCAAAAGGATGTCATAATTAACATTTAGATTAGTGAAATACAGCAGTACCCTCTTGAGATATTATCAATCTTTTAAATTTTTGCTAAAGTGATACAGTCAAATCTCAGTTCTCGAATATCTCCCATCTTGAAAGATTCGGTTCTCTACCAAGTTGTTCAGGGAAAAAAAAAGTCTCCATTAATTCTGCAGACAAACCTTTCTTGTTAATACATCAGCATGACAAAAGTCATCTTTAAGGCCACAGAGAGAATGGGCCAATATGACTTTACAGCTAAACTTTGTCTTGCTGACATCTTAGGAAATTGTGCTGTGAACATTTTTGTGGGTTTTTTGTTTGTTTGTCTTTGCTTTTGTCACTAGCTAAATGGATGATTAGCACAATTTTAAAACATAATGTGGCCATCAAGAGTGCTAATGTTGCTAAGGGTGTAAAAGAAACAATCATCACAGGCAATTGAAGAGGTAGAAAACTGTTGTTGAATTGGATAAGCAAAAAGCAGTTAACCAGTGACAGCATTTTGGAGGCAGTGATATGAAACAGTGCAGATGCTGCACACTGACTTCCTAAAAGATACCCCTGGAATGAGTGCTGAACATGATTCCTTTAAGGCTAGTAGGGGGTAGTTTGATAAATTTAAGTGTTTGTTTATAGATTAAACAGTACCTTAGACATGTATTATATATAAGAAAGGTTAAAATGGAATCATTTGGGGTCTCAATTTACACTATTTCTAATGGGAAAAAAATTATTTGGTGTTTGAACAAATTGCTTCTCGAATAGCCTTCCTGCACAAAATAAGTTTGAGAACACTGTATTTCATTGTTAGACTAATTGCTGATTCACTGATTTCAAGTAAGTCTGAGTGTTGTTGTTTTTATAAACTTGACAACTTGGATCTATCTGCTTTTTTCTCTACATGTCAGATTTTTTTTTTTTCTGATTTAATCACTTCATTGGTTTATAGTTTTTTCTATAATAGGAAATTTTAAATTCCTTATATCTATCTTTTAAAGTTCATGCTTCTTAAGAATGTTTGGAAGGCATATCATCTACTAAATTTTGTTATAGAATGTATCGCTGTTATTTTTTACATTTGTTTTAATTCCACCTGGAGGTTATATATACTCGAGGCCTGGTGCACAAAATTCATGCATGGAGGGGGAAGTTGTCCCTCAGCCTAGCCTGCACCCTCTCCAATCTTGGTCCCCCCAACTGCCTTCCCCTGCCGCCTGGTCGCCCCCAACTGCCCTCTCCTGCTGGCCTGATTGCCCACAACTGCCCTCCCCTGCCAGCCATCTTGTGTCCACAAGGGGGTGGCCATCCTTGACCACATGGAGGCGGCCATCTTGTGTG
Organism: Myotis daubentonii; assembly: GCF_963259705.1. Classification (NCBI taxonomy): domain Eukaryota; kingdom Metazoa; phylum Chordata; class Mammalia; order Chiroptera; family Vespertilionidae; genus Myotis; species Myotis daubentonii. The sequence continues at coordinate 36,074,322 of NC_081844.1, forward strand.
TTGGAGTGATGGTCAATTTGCATATTACCTCTCACAATCCAGGACTACGGGCTCCCAACCACTTCTGCCTGCCAGCCTGATCACCCCCTAACGACTCCCCTGCCAGCCTGATCCGATGCCTAACTGCTCCCCTACTGGCCTGATTGCCCCTAACTACCCTCCCCTGCTGGCCTGGTCACCCCTAACTGCCCTCCCCTGATGGCCTGGTCGCCCCTAACTGCCCTCCCCTGATGGCCTGGTCGCCCCTAACTGCTCTCTCCTGCTGGCCTGGTCCCCCCAACTGCCCTCCCCTGCTGGCCTGGTCGTTCCCAACTGCCCTCCCCTGCCGGCCTGGTTGCCCCCAACTGCCCTTCCCTGCAGGCTTGGTCCCCCCAACTGCCTTCCCCTGCCGCCTGGTCGCCCCCAACTGCCCTCTCCTGCTGGCCTGATTGCCCACAACTGCCCTCCCCTGCCAGCCATCTTGTGTCCACAAGGGGGTGGCCATCCTTGACCACATGGAGGCGGCCATCTTGTGTGTTGGAGTGATGGTCAATTTGCATATTACCTCTTTATTAGAGAGGATATATATACACACACATATACATCTTGCCTAATAATAGACAAACATCTAAATTGACCATCCCTCTGCTATCCTCACCAGCCAATCAGGAGAGTATGTAAATTAACCCAACAAAGATGGTGGTTAATTTGCATATGTAGGGGCAAAGCGAAGGAGCGAAGACTGAAGGCTCCATCTAGAGCCGCGAAGGCTGAAGGCTCCGGCCGGAGAGAAGGCCTGGGTCCCGGGTGCCGGAGGAAAACTGGTGCCGGGAGCCAGGGGAAGGGAAGGCCTATTGCACAAATCTCTTTGTGCAACGGGCCTCTAATACATACACACACACACACACACACACACACACACACATACTTACATACATAGACACTGTATAATAAAAATCTAATTTTTTTTGCAAGGTAAAACTAGTTTTGTGATGATTATTTAAGAAATATTATCCTTTTCTGCTGAATTAAAATTTAACCTTTGACTTGTACATTTTCTCATATGTGGTAGAATATACAGAGTAGGGCAAAAATAGGTTTACAGTTGTGAGTACACATAACACAGTTTATTCTTGTATTATTATTTGTTAATTATTGTATTATTTCCCATATGAACAACTGTAAACCTACTTTTGACCCACCCTGTATATTTATTTATTTTGTTCCACTCATCTGTGTGTCTGTTCCTATGCATGTGTCATATTGATTTTAATAATATTTCAGTATCTGGTCAATGAAGTCCACTTTTGGTTTTCTCCTTTTCATTTTTCTTGGTGGTTCTTGGACTTGCTCCTTTATAGCTTTAAGATCTTATATTGACATTTTAAAATCTGTTGGGGTTATTTCTCGATATAGTAATTCATACATATGGGGAAAAGTTAATACCATGAATGAAATATTTTTCTAGGTATTTCCTGATAAACTAGGGGAAATTTTTATTAATTTTAAGTGTATTATATCACACCTCAATTTATTGTTTTAATTTTAGTTTTCTTTTACTAGAATTGTTTGAGTTATCTATGTATCCCATCAAATCATTAGCAAAAGATGATTTTTTCTCTTTCATTCCAGTACTTGTGTGTACTATAGTCTTCAAGTCATTGTTGAATTATAAAGGACTTAGTGGGCTTCCTGCTCTAATTCCTAATTTTATTCTTTTGATTTATTAAATGAGTAATAACATTTATATGACTAAAATAATTTTGAAAGTTTCCTGTGAGCAGTCTTCTTCCTATCCCGCCCCTATCTGTCCATTTTGCACCCTGTTTTCAGCCTAACCACTCTTGTTGGATCCCTTCCATAGATCATAAAATTTCCATATAGAAGTAATCTACATGTACATTTCTCTCTCTCTCTCTCTCTCTCTCTCTCTCTCTCTATATATATATATATATATATATATATATATATATATATATATATATACATATATACACACACACACACATATGTGTGTGTGTGTGTATAACCTTAATTTTATTTGAAATAGTTTTAGTGTTTTTGCTCTCCAGTTGCTATTGTTCTTTTCCCCAAAAGATGTTTAATTTTTTTTCATAAGAGTCTTTATTGAAACTAGTGGCTTAATTTTACCAGATGCCTTTTTAGCATCTGATATTAATCATAAGATTTTTTTCCTACTTAATATGTTGGTATATTGGCTTAGGTTGAACCATTCTTCCATTTCAGCAATAAATTATAACAGTATAACTTTTTGGATATGTGGCTGGACTTTATTGTCTAATTTGATTTTTTTACTTAGAATTTCTACATTTAACTTTTAAGTGAAATTGTTTTATGGTATGTTTTGTGTACTACCTTTATTAGATTTGGTATTGAGTTATTCTGACTTCATAGAATGAATTGGAACATTTTTCTATGATTCAATACTATTTGAATTATGTTCTTGAAAGATTAAGAATCTACTGAGAACCCAGCTGGCCTTGATGTCTTTTTCTGTAGTAGATTTTTTTAAAAAAAATATATTTTATTGATTTTTCACAGAGAGGAAGGGAGAGAGATAGAGAGTCAGAAACATCGATGAGAGAGAAACATCGATCAGCCGCCTCCTGCACATCTCCCAGTGGGGATGTGCCCGCAACCCAGGTACATGCCCTTGACCGGAATCGAACCCGGGACCCCTCAGTCTGCAGGCCGACGCTCTATCCACTGAGCCAAACCGGTTTCGGCTGTAGTAGATTTTTAATTATCTTTAACTTATGGTATTTGGTTCTACTCTGTTTTATAAATGTCTCATAATCTCCTTTAACTGTTCTTTTTCTCTGGAATTTTTCTCTAATGATTCTCACCTCCCTTCACCTTGGTTTGGTGCAAGTCTTATTCTAATCTTCACATAACAGCTGAGATCTCATTCCGAGAAGTTTTCCCAGTTCTCTATAACGTAAATTAATTTCCAAATTGTTACTCTCATAAACTTTGTATTTTTAGTGTATTCATATTGTGCCTGTTACTAGTTGCCTGGTGCACGGATTTGTGCCCATTGAAGGAAAATCAAGGGCACATGGTCTGGGAGCCGCGCTGCATGCCTGGGGAGTTTCCATGTTCCTGTGAGCCACTGAGAAGTTGCGTGGGGAGTCTGTTCCCCTCCCCGCAGCTTCCTGAAAAAGTATTTCCAAATGTCCCTTCTATGGCCAAGGTTGCACCTTGCTGGCTAGGAGGTCCCTGGTGGATGCCTTGGGCCTTGCTGGATGCTTTCCACCGCTCAGAGCTGGATAAGAGACACTCTGAGGTGAACAACACAAAGTTGGGAATTTTGGGGGGTGGGGGTGCTCTGTTGCCCACGCCTCCACCCTTCAGATCCATCTCTCTGACTTTTACCTCAATTGTCAGTTGCCATCTTGTGGCCACTGTTATATTGCTGCTTTCCTCTGTAACTCAGGGGCAATAGGTAAGGGATGAGATTTGATCTCGATGCCTGAGGCAGAGTTCCAGGAGTCTGGCAGTGGCATCAGGCTTGTCCTGGTTACTCCGAGTGTCTGCACTTCAACTGTTCTCTGGAGATTGTAACTGCAGACTTATGGGGTACGAGGGATATAGCAGTGTGCTAAGTGGCAGATGGCCGGGGAGGAGCCCAAGCTGGGGCCAGGCACCACACCCGCTGTGCTTGCCACCACCACTGCAGCTGCACTCGCCAGCTGTGCACCCGGCTTCTGACTGAGCTGTGCTCCCACTGTGGGAGCACACTGACCACCAAGGGGCAGCTCCTGCATTGAGCATCTGTCCCCTGATGGTCAGTGTGTGTCATAGCAACTGGTCATTGGGTCGTAATGGTCACTTAGGCTTTTATATATATAGATTATAGGTGTGTGTGTGTAACTACTTTTTATTTTATCTTCCCCCGTCCTGTCTAATAAAGAGGGAATATGCTAATTGACCCTCACGCTGTTCCAAAGGTGGTGGCGCCCACAGCCAATAAGGAGGGAATATGCTAATTGACTGCCACACCCTCGAAGATGATGGCGCCCACAGCCAATAAGGAGGGAGTATGCTAATTGACTGCCATGCCCTCAAAGATGGTGGCGCCCACAGCCAATAAGGAGGGAATATGCTAATTGACTGTCACACCCTCAAAGATGGCAGCATCCAGTCCCCTCAGTCCCGTTGGGGCAGCAGGTGCATGGCAAGGCCGGGCCCGGCTGCTCTGCGAGCCTGCCTCTAGAGTCTCCCAGCCCCCTCAGCCCCCCAGCCACCCAGGGCCAGCCTGAGGTTCAGGCAAGCCTCAGATGGTGGCTGCCCAGCCGCTCAGGGCCACCCAAGGCTCAGGTAACCAGGGCCGGCCGAGGCTTGCGCTGCCGGCAGTGGCAGCAGCAGAGGTGTGATGGGGGTGTCGCTTTCCCCTGATCGCCGGGTCACCTCCCGCCCCTGAGGGCTCCTGGACTGTGAGAGGGGGCAAACCAGGCTGAATGACACCCCTCCCCCCTCCCCGCCCCATGCACGAATTTCGTGCACTGGGCCTCTAGTAGTTTAATAAGCTCCTACATTGCTGGGATCATATCTTACTGATGACCTTTTGCCAATGCCAGCCTACCTAGCTACTTCATTAGCAAGAGTGAAAACTGTATATTGACCAGTAATCAGTTTTGTGGCTTGGTGTTGCTGTTTTGTCTAGGAAATGCAATCAGCAACATTTTAAGTAGAGTTCTTTGTACTTTGTATCTGCTTTTTGAGGACAGGTATTTCTTAAGTCAGCAAGAAAATTAAGTACAACATCAACATTTTTAACTTTCATCTAATTTATAATCTTAATTTTGAGTTAATGGAAATATTTGTCTCTATAGATTGTGGTTTGAAACTGCTAGTAAGTTCAGGCAGTAATACATGATCTTTAGCTCCTAAACCATGAATAGTAGGTTTCATTTTGTGTTAACATCTATGTCTGAATTGAAAGGGATCAAAGTGTCTGAATGGAGAATAAAGTAGTAGAATGCTAATCAGAAAATGAAAGTACTAGACTCAGTCCTTCCATTATTAATGTACACTATATTCTGTAATCTAAATGCATTATAGGTATTCATTGTTTTTAAAATTGGTGGTAATAGCCCCTGCCACTCAATAGTTTGTCAAATATTTCATCACCACTATTTTGAGGATGTTTTAACTTTGTGTAGCTTGTTGAATTAGCTATCTGTTATCCCTGTTTGATTGATGAAGAAATTGAGACTTAGAGAAATAAAGTCACTCAACATTTGGCTAGCAGTAAAATAAGTAATATATTTGGAGACCCCAGAATCTACCACACAGTTAAGACCTTTAGCTGCAATCATGCTGTGGTATGATTTTGTTTAAAGGACTCTGCATAAATGCACTGATGTTATTATCAAAGAGTTACCTTGAATGTCACTATTATATATATATTAGGATGGTGTTTGATAACAGATGAAAAGGCGTTTGATGTTCATTACCTTTTCTAAAAAACATATTTTTATTGATTTCAAAGAGGAAGGGAGAGGGAGAGGCAGAAACACCAATGATGAGAGAGAATCATTGATTGGCTGACTCCAGCACACCCCACACTGGGGATCAAGCCCACAACTGGGCATATGTCCTGACTGGGAATCGAACTGTGACCTTCCGATTCATAGGTCAACACTTAACCACTGAGCTATGTGTGCCAGGCTCAATACTTTTTCCAAGTGAATAATTTTGAAGGCTATCACTGGTACTTTTCTATTTTTAAAATTTTGCTTTAAACCAATGTCTTTTTTCAAAATAATTTTAAAGACATGATTAACTGATGTTAAATGTTCATATCCTTGAGTTATATAATTAAATTTTTAATTCAATACTTTATTAACAAATAATTCTGGATTTTCTGTCTTTATTTACAGAATGGTAAATAACGCTGATCATCTCTAGAAAGGATATTGCTTCACCTCATGTAAAGTATGCTCAATTCCCTCCCAGTGGTGTAAGTATCTAGTCCTTCGCTTAATTTTTGTCTTCTCAATTATTTTTAATAAAGTTACAAACCTTATGATAATTATTTAAAAAAGATAGCAGACAGAAGAACCAAGATGGCGGCATAAGGTACAGACCTGTGCGTGCTGCCTCCCACAACAACATTGAGACTACCAACTATAAAACAAACAGTTTTCATTCAGAACCATGGGAAAGGTGGCCCAGTGGAAGCTCTACAACTGGAAGGAAAGAAAGAAGAGCATTGAGACTGAGTATGTTGTGCAGAGGCTCCAAGAATGGAGATACGGAGTCGCGCGCCAGGCGGACTGCAACTGGATGCGCGTTTTTTTTCAATTAGAAGGGGTTGCAGACTCTCGAGTCCACTGAGCTGGTTTGGGGCAGAATTCTGAGGCCCCAGACCCCTACTGGGAGAGGCAGGACGGCCTTGCAACGGGCTGGAGAGTGAGAGTGGCTGTCTCATGGAGCTGCTCGCTGGCACTCGGGGACGCGAGACGCTGAGTCACGGAGAGGCGAGGAGGCGTGGAGACGCCATTGCCCCTTGCTCCACCCTGGTGATTCCCGGGGACCCCGCCCTACTCAATTTACATCCCCACCCAAGCTGTGCTAGTGGCACAAAGAGAACCACCGGCACTTTTGCAGCCCAGCCCAGCAGAATGCAGATTTCAACTCCTCAAGAAGCAGAATCAGGTTCGGAGGAAGCCGGAGCCGGACCCGGCTGGGCCGGCGACCTGGAACCGCTATACCAGCAAACGCACAGGCAGGTCCACCAGATCCAGTCTCACATGGGACGCTGGGAGACAGCACTTGGTAGAAAACGAAATCCAAGCAAGCATACCAGATATTCAGCCACCAGGAACGCCGGGAGATTTTGTCCAACAAGGAGCCGCCCAACAAAGGACAGAATGCCAAACTTCGTGTTGCAGAGACGGCCCCCGTGAGGCTGAGACGGCCCCCGTGAGGCCGAGGTGGTCCCTGTGGGGCTGGGACGGCCCCTGAGAGGCTGGGATGGCCCCCGTCAGGGAGGTTGCGACGGCCCCGGTGAGGCTGCAATGGCCCTGGTGAGGTTGAAACGGCCCCAGTGGGGTTGAGACGGCTCCTGTGGGGTTGGGACGGCCCCTGTGGGGTTGAGACGGCCCCAGGGAGGCTGAGACAGCCCCAGTGAGGTCGAATCAGCACCGGTGAGGTTGAAATGGCCCCAGTGAGGTTGAATCAGCCCCGGACAGCCCCGGTGAGGTTGAAACGGCCTCAGTGAGGTTGAGACAGCCCCGGTGAGTTCGAAGTGGCCGCAGTAAGGCTGAGACGGCCCCTGTGAGGCTGAGACAGCCCCGGAGAGCTTGCGACGGCCCCGGTGAGGTTGAAACGGCCCCTGTGAGGCTGAGACGGCCCTTGTGAGTCTGGGACGGCCCTGGTGAGGTTGAATCGCCCCCGGTGAGGTTGAGACGGCACTGGTGAGGCTGGGACGGCCCCTGTGAGGCTGAGATGGCCCCTGGGAAGCTGAGAAAAATACCACATGAACTCACTCATTTATGGATAATAAGGACCATTATAGATTGATGAACAAAAATGGATACAGAGGCAGAGCAGCATTGAGCAGAATGTCATACTACCCTGGGAACCCTGGGGTGGGTTGGGGGGGGTAGGAGATCAACCGAAGGACTTATATGCATGCATATGAGAATAACTAATGGACACAAGACACTGGGGAGTGGGGGAAGCCGGGGGAATGTCAAGTGGGGGGGGGGGAGACATGTGTAATACTCTTTGTAATACTTCGAGAAATAAAAAGAAAATGATAGCAGACATTTGTAGATTGAAAGAATTTTTTTCATAATAATGTGGTAGTTTCTTTGGTGAATTTTCAAATCTAGCAACTTTCTCTTTTACAATTTCTGTTTTTAACTTTGAAGTCTGACATTAAGTTTTAATTGAACATAAAATTACTCTGCTTATTATTTTAATCTGCTTAACAGCCTAGAAACATGAAGTAGATATTTAGCCATTTGAAAGAGCTAGTGTTAGATGTTAGATTCCTTGTGACAAGCAGAATATTAGAAGCATGTTAACCTTAATACTGCCTTTTATGTGGAAACTCCTAGCACCTTAACCATTTTCCTTTACCTACTGGGGATAAGCATGTAGTTAAGCCTGTTAGCTGATGTGGTTGCTAGATTTTCTTTCGAGTCAGGCAAAAACTACTAGTACAAATTGAGATAGTGGTATTATGTTGAGAGGTTATTTTGTGCTAGGATATGAACTGTAACCACTAGTTCATATTAAATAGTCCTCTGAATGAAAGTATTCCGGGAATTTCAGATATTAGAGAAGATAAAGTATCTATTAGCTCATTAAGTGCATCTTCAGAGTCTCATACAGAGTGTCTTTAGCATAAGTATTTTCTAAAATTTGATGCAGTCTCTGGATTAAATTCCTTCCGTTTTGGTTGACAGTTCTATAATCCAGTAAGTAGACATTAAGATGGGTTTTCTTATTTAGGTTTTTCATTAAAATTTCCTATTCCTCTCATTGATGCTATCATATATGGAAAAATTTCTGGAATAGGTCTAGAAGATGTAAATTGCAACCTGAGTCTATGCTAACTAGTTGTGTCCTTGGGAAGTGGGAAGGCACTGCATGGCTTTACATAATTCCCCCCATGCCTACTCCTTTTTTTTTTTTTAACCATTTATTTTAAATGGCTATTCTTACAGCCATTAGAATGTAAGCATCATGAGGCCAGGATTTTTTGCCTGATATGTTCCTTGTTGTATCCTGTGCGTCTCATACAGGGTCTGACACATATCAAGCACTCAATAAATTTTAGCTGGATTAATGATTTTTGTCTAAATGATCTCCAGTTCTCTGATTCCACACTTAAATCTATATCTCCCCCCTCTATAAACTTGTGTGCTTGATGCTTAAAAAGAAATCTCAGTCTTAGTGGTGATTTAAAATATCTATTAAAGTGTGATTGACACATTGGAATATAATCCTGTTTTTCTCAACATCTTTTTATTATATTATTATCTACTGTCATAGCCTCTAGTCTTATACTTTTATCAGTTCTCCTATTGGTTTGAATTATGGAATCATTTTACCATACTGTCAAGCTCAGTCCCTAGTAAATCTTCATTTCTTCTTGGCATTTTCTTAAGACTATCACTCCTTTGATGCTTAGTATTTTTTTTTTAATATATTTTATTGATTTTTTACAGAGAGGAAGGAAGAGGGATAGAGAAGAGAGAAACATCGATGACAGAGAAACATCGATCAGCTGCCTCCTGCACACCTCCTACTGGGGATGTTCCCGCAACCAAGGTACATGCCCTTGACCAGAATCGAACCTGGGACCCTTGAGTCCGCAGGCCGACGCTCTATCCACTGAGCCAAACCGGTCAGGGCTGATGCTTAGTATTAATTGTGAAAGAGGATAATGTAAGAATGCTATAAGTACTAGGTGAACCAGTTAATAATGCGGATTTTTTTCAATAGATGGAGTTACACATATGTTGAAATATATGCGATTTGATATGTATGCTATTTTGTTGTATGGATAACAAGCATCAGAACTTCGTATGTCAAATTTTCTGAAGGTGTTAACATAATAGATATTTTTACGTTTAAAAATGTCTAATTTCGTGCCAAAAAGAGCATTTGCGGTAAGTTTTAATTCATTAGTTTATTTTGAAGAAAAGTGCTACTGAATACTTCGGGAAGCTTATGGTGAACATGCTCCATCTCAAGATACTTGTGAATGCGGGTTTAAACGTTTTAAAAGTGATGATTTCGATGTGAAAGACAAAAGAAAGTCCAGGTCAACCAAAAAAGTTTGAAGACCAGCAATTACAAGCATTATTGGATGAAGATGCGTGTCAAACTCAAAAATAACTTGCAGAAAGATTAAACATTGCTCAGCAAACAATTTCCGATCATTTATAAGCAATGGGAAAGATTTTAAAGGAAGAAAAATGGATGCCTCATCAACTGAATGAAAGACAAATGGATACCCGAAAAGTCATCAGTAAAATGTTGCTTCAATGGCACGAAAGAAAGTCTTTTTTTGCATCTAATTGTGACTGGCGATGAAAAATGGATTTAATTTTGAGAATCCTAAACGCACAAAATCATGGGCTGATCCAGGTCAACCATCAACATCAACTGCAAGGCCAAATCCGCTTTGGAAAGAAGACAGTGCTCTGTGTTTGGTGGGATCAGGAAGGTGTGGTATATTATGCGCTTCTAAAACTAGGTGAAACTGTTAACACTGGTCACCACCGACAATCAACAAACAATTTGAACCACGTTTTGATCGTGAAATGACCAGAATGTGCCAGAAGACATGGCAAAGTACTTTGCTTCATGATAGTGCACCATCACACTCTTCAAAACCAGTTAAAGATGCATTAAAAGATCTTGCCTGGGAAGTATTAACCCACCCGCTGTATTCATCAGACCTTGCTCCTTCAGATTACCACTTGTCCTGATCAATGGCACAAGCACTTTTTGAGCAGCACTTCAAAACATACGAAGAAGTGGAAAATTGGGTCTCTGAATGGTTTGCCTCAAAACAAGAGAAGTTCTATTGGGATGGTATCCACAAATTACCTGAAAGATGGGGGAAATGTGTAGCTAGCGATAGACATTACTTTGAATAAAGCATTTTTGATGTTTCTCTTGACATTATCATGTTTTCTTTGATTACAAAATCCGCATTATTAACTGTTACACCTAGTAAGAAGGGTTTGAGTACATCTTTAGTTGATGAATATTATGATTGACTCTAGAATGTGTTAAATTATCATGCAGTAAATACCATTTAATCAATACAAAGCTAACTTATGACTTAGACCATCTTTTGCCTAGTCATTCTGGATAAAATGATAAAGACAACAGAATCAAGCTGGAAAAAATGCTGTGTTATGCAATAAAGTATCATTAAGTGTTGATGAATTACAAGTAAGGAAGTAATGTCATTTTCTTATGCATATGCTTTCAAGATAAATTATTTGTGAGTACTTTCACCTTTTTTGCTCCACGTGTGTATAGAATTTAGTTTAAGAAAGTGTTCTGGACTTCATGCTATCTCCAAGAAGCATTTACATACATATTTAAGTAAGGATAAAATTTATTGTAAAATAGGTTTACTATTATGGTCTGATAGTATGGTCTTTTAGAACGAGCCACAATTCCTGAATTTGTTATTTTATGCTCTGTATTATTGCAGTGTTGAAATTCTTCTCTCACATTTTCAATTATTGTTGGCCTGAGTCTGCATTCAGATAAGTAATTTAAAGCAGAAAAATCTTCCTCATCCTGTGAATAGTCCTTGTGCTACATATGAAAATTAATTCTGTTCTTATATGTTATCTTTTTCTGTTATGAAAGAATTGCTGGTGTCATGGACTTAGATGACCTTTGTAGGTCATTTACTGCCGTAATTGCATGATTATGTGCTAAAAGTAAGTAAATTATGAGAATGAAAATTTGGAAATTACAGAATGTGTGCCTTTGTTTATAATAATGCATATTGGTATATTATTGTCAGTATCCAAGAAAGCTTCTGTTCTTGGCATTTTCTCAGTAAAATATTGTACCTCCAGTGTCATATGTATGATTTGATCCTGCCCGTTATGCCATTATCATTCTACTCGATAGTGATCACACATTCCATTCTAGCAATTGTAGATCTTTTTACTTTAAATGTAGCTTTTGGTATTGGGGATCTCTCTTGGTGCAAGGCACAGACATCTGATTTAAACAAGGTGAAGCATAAAAGGAAATTTATTCTCTTACATATTAATACAACAAGAAGAGCAGGAATGTAGCAAGGGCTTAGAAATTACTAGAACAAGGGACATGAACACTGCAAAGCTTTCTTCTTTACTCTGCATGTCTAGATTCTTCCACATAATGAGGAATGTACCAGATTAACATCTTCCTGAAACTGGATGTAGTTATAGTGACTGTCTGCTAATCTACCCTAAATATTTTGAAGAGAGCTAGGCTTGGCTTTCTGTGTGTCCACCCCACTGGTCAGGAAGTGGCAGTCCCAAGAACATGTGGTTGGAAACAATGAGGCATTCTAGGCAGACAAAATTAATGGGTCCTTTCTGTTACCTCCTTTTATGACTCTTGGAATAAAAGTGTGTCCCATCGCCAGTGAATCTGAAATGACATAAAATATTACATTGTTTCAGATACTGTGGAATCTTTAGTTCTAATACCAGCTTTAGGATGGATACTTTCTAGTTACAGATTAAATTCATATGCTTTATTTTACTTTCATGCTAATATAAAGTGCTGCTCTGTACAGAGAAATATGAAGAGTTATACATATTACTATCTGCTCTGACATAAATAAGATAGGAAAGTATTGTGGGGCTGTAAAAATAATTTTTCCTCACATCTTCTAAATTCTTCTAGCTGGGCTAATAATAAAATTAACAGAGACAGAATAACAGGACACAATGTTCAAAGTTTGTTAAATGTACATTCGGAGTGTCATAATGTGATCCAAAGAGGCATTCAGCAATTGAGGTTTATATGCCTGCCATTTTGGAGAAAGGAGAAAGGGGCATGGGTCTGAGATTTAGAAGGGAAATAGGCAATTCATAGGTAGCCAAGAGAGTGGAACACATGGCAGATTCCTGCCAGGCAACCCCAAAACAATGGGACTGAGGGGAGAATCCAGCAGAACAGGTTTTTGCATGTCTACCATATTTAATTCATATTATTGTAAGGTGAAAATTCTAAAGCAGTGGTTCTCAACCTTCTGGCCCTTTAATAACAGTTCCTCATGTTGTGACCCAACCATAAAATTATTTTTGTTGCTATTTCATCACTGTAATGTTGCTACTGTTATGAATCGTAATGTAAATATCTGATATGCAGGATGGTCTTAGGCGACCCCTGTGAAAGGGTCATTCGACCGCCAAAGGGGTCACGACCCACAAGTTAAGAACCGCTGTTCTAAAGTATGTGTGTAAAGATTCCCTTCTTGAAGCAGGACTTTCTATCTGACTTCCCTTAGGCAGGAAATGGGGAGGGTCAAAGGTTCTTTTAGTGTCTTTGTTTCTTTATAATCAGCTTAAAATCAATATCCCAAAAGGTACATTTTGGGGTGACAAAACTTTGGTCTCCTTCAATATTATGATTTTTCTGGGGCGGAGGGTGGTGTGTTTTTTTGGTCCATATAATAGTTCTCAAAGTCTCATAGTTAAAGTAAGGGCATGCCAGCTTATGAAGTATTTTAAAAGCATGATGGCTGAAGTCATTTTTAAGGGAAGAGAATAATGTATAGAAACCTCAGTTTACCAAATTAACAAATTATGAGGTATATTTGGATTACTAAAGGGATTTGGCAGCTACTTTTAAAAATAACTTCCTAGAATTAAGGATTAATAAACAGTATTCCCCCTTTATCCACAGAGAATATGTTCCAAAATTCCCAGTGGGTGCTGGAAACCACAGATAGTACTGAACACTACATATACTATGTTTTTTTCCTATACATACATACCTATGAAAAAGTTTAATTTATAAATTAGGCACAGTAATAGATTAACAACAGTAACAAACAATAAAATAGAACAATTGTAACAGTATAATAAAGTTATGTGAACGTAGTCTCTCTTAGCAGATTAGCACAAATTCCTTTTACCTTCTCAATTTCACTGATAGAATTTTTATTGTTATCCTCTTAGCAACCTCAGTTTACTAAGCTGAGAACTTTTCACCTTTTCACTTCAAGAAAGCACTTTACAGCTTCTTTTTGATATCTCCCAATTGTCAGCATCACTACTCTTGCACTTTGGGACCTATAGTAAGTAAAATGTTTCTTGAACACATGCACTGAGATACCGGATAGTCAGAGTTATTAACTGGATACTAAGTGACTAATGAGTGGGTGGCCTGGTAGCCTTTAAGTATGGACTCTGGCAAAGAGATGATTCACGTCCCAGGGAGAATGGGCAGGATTGTGCAAGACTTCGTCATGCTGCTTAGAACGACACACAGGTTAAACTTATGAATTATTTATTTATGGTATTTTTCCTTTAATATTTTGGGACCTTAGTTGATCATGGGTAACTGAACCAGCAGAAAGCAAAACCGTGGATAAAGGAGTACTACTGTACTAATAAGCACTTGCTAGAAACTAAAGTGTTAAGTGTCTCTTATAAACCATTAGGAAAATGTTCATATAGTTTTTTCAACAGACTTTAAGTATAACATATCTATTGAAAAATGCACAAATCAGTAGTGTGCAACTTGGTGAAGTTTCACAGTGAATACACCATGTAATGTAACTAGCATAGAACACAGAACATTTTAATAACCTATTATTTGTTTTAAGCAAGGTGTAATATTCTTTTGAAATTGGTCAGTAGAAAAAGTAAATGAGTTACTCTGGTTGAAAGTTTTTCTTCTCACCCAACCAGATAGGTAATGATATATTAGAGGGGGATATATTAAGTTAACAAGAAAATTAATAGAGTATAATTATAATAGCCAAAGCATTTAGAATAGCTAGTAATTGGAAATAGTCCAAGTGTCTAAAATAGAGTGGATAAACAAACCTGTGCATATTCCTAGAATGAAGTACTACTCAGAAATAAAAGGAACAAACTATTGATACATACAACATTATAGCTGAATCTCAAAAACTTTATGCTCAGTGAAAGAAACCTTACATGAAAGTGTACATAGAAATTCCATTTGTATGGTTTGCTAGAACAGACCAAAGTAATTCATGGTGGGGAAAAAAATCTGAATAGTGGTTGCCACTGAGGGAAAGGGAAGAAACGAGGGAACTTCCTGGAGTGATGGCAAAATGCTGTATTTCCGTAGGGATTTGAATTTCACATGTGTGCCTTCTTCTCAAAACTCATAGAAAAGTAAACATAGATTTGTGTGTTTTCTTTTATGAAAAGTTGACCTCAAAATAAATAAAACCTGAACAAATACTGAGCTCTAGTCAATGATTTGCATGTGGAAGTATTTAGGGGAGAAGTGTACAGATGTCTAGAACTGATTTTGAAATGCATAAAGAAATAAGATGAGTAGAGAGATGGATGCATAAGGGAATGGATAGATATATGATAAAGAAAGTAAAGTGTTAATGGTAAAATCTAAGTGGTTAGTGTATAGGGTCACTATAAATATATTTAAACTTGTCTGTATGTTTATAATTTTTTATTATAAATCCAGAGGCCTGGTGCTTGGACCCCTCAAGGGATGTCTAGCAGGCAGACATCCATCTCACAATCCGGGACTGCTGGCTCCCAACCGCTCAACTTCTTGACTGCCTGATTGCCCCTAACCACTTCTGCCCACCAGCCTGATCACCCCCTAACCACTCCCCTGCCAGCCTGATTGATGCCTAACTGCTCCCCTGCCAGCCCAATTGCCCCTAACTGCCCTCCCCTGATGGCCCGGTTGCCCCTAACTGCCCTCCCCTGCTGGCTTTGTCACCCCTAACTGCCCTCCCTTGCCAGCCTGGTCACCCCCAACTGCCCTCCCCTGCAGGCCTTGTCCCTCCCAACTGCCCTCCCCTGCAGGCCTGGTCCCCTCCGAACTGTCCTCCCCTGCAGGCCTGGTCCCCCCGAACTACCCTCCCCTGCAGACCGAGTCACCCCTAACTGCCCTGCCCTGCCAGCCCAGTCACCCCTAACTGCCCTCCTCTGCTGGCCTGGTCCCCCCAAACTGTCCTCCCCTGCAGGCCTGGTCGCCTGCAACTGCTTTCCCCTGCAGACCGGGTCACCCCTAACTGCCCTCCCATGCTGGCCCGGTCGCTCCCAACTGCCCTTCCCTGCAGGCTGGGTCACCCCTAACTGCCCTCCCCTGCTGGCCCGGTCACCCCTAACTGCCCTCCTCTGCTGGCCTGGTTGCCCATAACTGCCCTCCCCTGCTGGCCTGATCGCCCACAGCTGCCCTCCCCTGCTGGCCATCTTTGACCACATGGGAGCGGCCATCTTGTGTGTTGGAGTAATGGTCAATTTGCATATTGCCTTTATTATATAGGCTGGCTGGAGGAAAAAACCTAGACTATCAAGAAAGAATGTAATAATCATGAAAATAAGGACTTTTATGATTATTCAAGAATGCATAAGATAATGTATATAGGTATAAAGCAGATACTGTGGCTATTGTCACAAATGGCCTGAAACATGTTCTTTTGAATCCACAAAATATGTGTGTTTTTAATCTTAATGAGCCTATCTCTAAAACTAGAATGATTTCACATAAAAATTCTAGATTTCTGCCTGCTTATTTTTAAAGTATTTGAAAGACAAAATCAATGTAATATAATAGAGAATCTAAAAGTTAGGTACAGTTTGTGTGGAAATTTTGTATATAAATTTTGTATATAAAAAATAAGTAATATGTTACGAGAAAAGTAATATGTTACTGAGTAAACATATTACTCAGTAAAACATATTGGACAACCAGCTATCCTCTTGGGGGGAAAAATAAAGCTCAAATCCATTCACATTAATTAAGTAATATAAATTCTAGATGAAGCAAAGATTTTAAATATAAAAAACTTACTAGAACCCCTAGTCTGTTAGTAGAGCAGTTTTATCTAAGTGGTTTTAATTGGAGACTTAAAAGAGTACAGTAACCAAATCCCAAATCATGATTCCAGTAAGTGCCTATATTGGAAAGCAGAATGACGTATGATATTGGAGTCAGTAAGATCTAGGTTTAAATCTTTCTTCTGCTTCTTAATCAGACTTTTTACAAGGTTCCAAATCATTTTGAGCCTTAGTTTCCTCAATAATCAATCAGTCAATATACAGTAAAATAAAAAATCTATCACAGAAGGTTGTTGTAAGAATTAAGTGAGATTACATTATATGAAATTCTTGCTCATTGCCTTCTTAGATGTGAATGTTTAAACATTTTTTAATGTAGAGGGTTGAAAGAACATCTCCAGTGGCTTAGCGGACCTGGCCCAGAGTGTATGTTTACCTGGAAAGGATGAGAAAATGTCTTGACATTTATTTCTATCAGCAAACACTTAGTTGAGAGCCTGTGTATACAATTCGGCACTAGAACTATAAAAATAAAAATAGAAGAAATTACCACTTTAAAAAGTGTTAAATAGAAAAGTCGTGGTTTGGTGTTTTTTGTGTTTGTTTGTTTTTTGATGATACTTAACAACTCTCTTGAACTTGTAAAAGTCATGCGCCAATTATGGAGATACATTCTGAGAAATTTGTTGTTGGGCGATTTCATTGTTATGTGAATATTGTAGAATGAACTTACACAAACCTAGATGGTATAGCTACTATACACCTAGGCTGTGTGGAATAGCTTATAACTCCTAGGTTACAAGTCTGTACAGCATATTACTGTACAAACAGCACAAGAGAAAATGATGCATTCAAGAAACCCTGTAAACATGAGATGTATGAAGCTGCTGCCGTGGTAATACTGCATACTGTTTACAGTAAACTTTCTTTTTTTTATCAGTAGAAAGAGTATGCTCTAAAATAATGATAAAATAATAAAATATAGTAAATACACAGCTCAGTAACATGGTTGTTTATCATCATTATCAGGCATTATCTACTGTACATAGTTGTATCGCTGCATTTTTATACGACTGGCAGTAGGTTTGTTTGCACAGCATCACCACTAACACAGGAGTAATGCATTGCTTCACAACATTACAAAGGCTATTACCATGGCTACGATGTCAGTAGGTGATAATCTTCTGGGATACTATTGTATATGTGGTCCATTGTTGACCAGTGCTGTGGCACATGACTATATTGTTATTAACTCTGAAACATTTTCTGATGGGCTACAGTATCTTGTGTTAGTTAAAGAAAACATAATGTAGGAGCAATTTCCTGAGAAAAATGAATAGTTCAGTTTGGCTACAACCATGAACGTTCCATTTCTCAGGATATCAACAGAATGCATTACAGAGATAAAATATGAAATTACTATATAGTGGGTAAAATGGTGCTTAGTAAGTTTTTTTTTTAGGTACTTCTCTTACTTTTCTATGTAAGTATTTTTGCTGGTTATTAGTATTTGCTTGAGTTTAGCATATCAAATGGTTTGTTTACAGTAAATGAATTTAGAGAGTTCCTAGGTCAGTTTTGTTGATATTTAGCAAAACAAGAGCATACATCTATTTTTCAGCAACTTTCTATTAATACTCTAGTGCAGAATAGTATACTTGATGGAAAAACACCTATGAGAAATTACATAGCCTGGATTTAATAGTGTATTTACTTAATCTGTTTTTTGGTATTACTGCCATAATGGAAATTTTGGGTCATTATAATAGTAATGTCTTAAACATTTTCAGTGAAGAAGCACAGCATCTTCTGGGCATTCTCTATAGTGAATTTTTAATAGATATTGTAAATCAAGGGACTGATTTTTTTATTTTTATTTTTTCAGTTTGTTGGAAACCATGTCTCACTATACAGATGAACCCAGATTTACCATAGAACAGATAGATCTGCTTCAGCGCCTTCGGCGTACTGGAATGACTAAACATGAAATCCTCCATGCCTTGGAAACTTTGGACCGTCTTGATCAAGAGCATAGTGACAAGTTTGGAAGAAGGTCCAGCTATGGAGGAAGTTCATATGGGAATAGTACCAACAATGTTCCAGCATCTTCCTCTACAGCTACAGCTTCCACACAGACCCAGCATTCAGGAATGTCCCCATCGCCTAGCAACAGTTATGATACCTCCCCACAGCCTTGCACTACCAATCAAAATGGGAGGGAGAATAACGAGCGATTGTCCACATCCAATGGAAAGATGTCACCGACTCGCTACCATGTAAACAGCATTGGTCAGAGGTCATACAGTTTTGAAGCCTCAGAAGAGGACCTAGATGTAGATGATAAAGTGGAGGAATTAATGAGGTTGGTTCCTTTGCTTATTCAGAGTCCCCAAAATGTCTATTCTTACATTGATTTTAAGTAATAAACTGTATTTCAGCTACTTACCTATAAGAACTGTGATTTCCCCCTGCCCCTTTGGAGATGAAAGAAAAATTTTAAATTTTATGTTTTAATTCAAATTTTCTCTTTTCAACTTTAGCCCTATCACTTGCTACTTGATAAGTGTTTTCCATTCTCTCTGTCAAAGCAAAGGTTAGCCTTCTCCTTATGGTTGTAATTGCTAACATCTGGATTTTCAGCATTGCTAACAGACACTTTCTATTCCTTAAATTTATTATAAGTTCTTTTTCTGAGGGATAAGGTGATTTTATCATGATACAGAATATATATCCAGTTTCAAGTTTTCCCCTCCAGTAACTCAAACAATAATTTTAAGCTCCTATTATATTAAAGGTAGTGTTCTTTGGAAGAAAAAGATACAGTTTTTACTCCTAAGAAGCTAAAGTTCTAATTTTAGCAATAGGTGCCACATATATATGTTTAATGTAATCTATTGTAAGATAAGTTAAAGCACTTAGGGCTTTAAACACTGAGAAAAGAAGTTCACTTTCAACAGAGGCAGGTAGAAATGGTTTCACACTGGACCTGGAACACTTGGAGGGCAGCAATCTTGTGTTTTCTACTGTTGTGTCTCTAGGATCTGAACTGTCCTTGGTACATGGTGAGGGCATAATCTATTAAGTGGATGATGAATTTGAGCAAAACTTTAAAAGATAGCCTCTCTTTTGAAATATAACGACCTTATTTAAAGGTAAGGGAATAGTAAATGGTAGAATAGGCAAGGTGTGTTTTGTCTTAAAAGGATTACAGGTGGGCTAGACTATGTAATAAGGGTAGTATATTTGGCAGTACAAGTTCTGGAAGATTTGAGTTCCATATAAATAGTTACTGGTTAATTTGGTGGGAGTTAAGGCAGTTAATTCCCATACGTATATAAGGCTAACAAGAAGTTTGGGAAAACTTTCTTTTAAACAGAAGGCTCTGGAAGATTGGCCAGGGTCTAAAACTTGACTATTAGCTTGTAGGTTGACATTTTACTGTAATTCAAGTATGTCTTCAAAATAAACAGAAAATCTATTTATCAGTGACTAAGATGTGTACTTACATCCTGCAATTACATACATTCAAGTTTCATCACTAATTATATACATGTTTGTATATTGTTATCAGCATTTAATTTACATGTTATCATTTTGTTGCATAGTTAGGACTTTATTTTCTTCATTATCTCTGCTTCAATTTCTTACAACTACTACTTTGGTGTCCTCTAATCATCTAGGGATTTCATTGACCTTCTGGTTCTCTGTGGTCCTCTGCCATTGTGCCCTCCCACGCCTACATTCCTTTTTTGTGCCCACTGCTCATTTTTCTTAAGTTTACAGATAATAACAGTTATTAGGTTGGAGGAAGAAGTTTACTGCATGTCTGTTCTCAGTTTAATCATTACAACCATGCTGTGAGATGGAGCAGAGAAATTGAGATTCACAAAAATTAAATAATTGGATCAAGAACATGGTAAATTTTTAGTGGCAGAGTCTGATTTCTAACTCATGTCTTTATTATCATTGTACCGCTTTTGTCTGTTGCCTCTGTAAATAAATTTTTGATGTCTGTAGATATCAATAAGATTTTAGGAGCAGTGGTTAATGTAATTTAAGACAAAGTGCGAATGCCTTAATGGGCTAAGTCCCCCTTCCCAACTCCCATGATATTTGCCACTTACTAAACAAATGAATTTTTATTTGGTAGAATGTTAGAGAAATTTTTGAACAGTAGATCTTTCTGAGTGTCATGTGCTCATTTAGGGCTACACTGCCCTTGCTGATTGCACAACACCATGGTCATATTTTAGTGTATTGAATTTGGTGGTCTCTAGGTGGGGAGAACAGTTACTTGGTACCTGAATGCCTTCCTGCCTCCATTTGTACATACTAGTATATCATATACAGCATTGGATAAAATTAGGCTTACAGTTGTGAGTATGCAAAATACAGTTTATTCTTATATTATTATTTATTAATCATTCTATTTTCCATACAAACAACTGTAAACCTACTTTTGCCCCACCCTGTATATTAGTAATTCATCTCTTGCATACTCACATTTCCCAACTTCTATAGCACTCAATTATAAGATGTATTTTTCAAATTCATAGCCCATGTGTCCACACAACTTAACTTTTAGCAATTTCAAGATACATAAAGAAAATTTTTTTTAGAAATTAAATTTTAACAAAGCCTGATCAACTTGTTAAGAAACAATAAAAAATAAAGTAACTTATTTTTTTTCATTTTTTAATTGATCAGGGTAAAAAACCTGAATGGGAAACTAGAATATGAATTCTCCATAGATGGCTGAATATAACATTTTAGGAAAGACTTTAAAGCTCTTAACTTTAGAATGATGACCCATTTCACATTAATATTTTTTAAACGCATCTATTAATATATGTATTTATATGTAGGTATATATATTTCTGCAAATATCATAGTATACATCTATTAAAGTATCTGTTCTGTTGTATATATATTGTAAAGTAACAATTGAAATGAGTTTAGTGTTATAATAATGTATGTTAGCATTTTATACAAGATTCCCAGACTTTATTCTGAGTTGGTTACCTATAACCCTAACAATAGGGTATTTCCTTGTGTAGGTAGGGTACTTATGATCCATAAGTAATAATACTCAGTTACCATATTGTTTATACATATAAAGTAGCTTTTCTTTTAAAGTTATCTTTAAAACGTTTTGAAGTTATGTTTTGTTTATCTCCATGAGTGGAAATTAAAAGGAGTGGGTTTTATTTAAATGTGAAAGAATTTGTATGCAATTATATTTTCCATCTTTGAAATAGTCTGTCTTCCATCTCTGGAAATCTTTGAGATAAAAGACTGCCTATGATATTGATCAGTGTCACCCCCCGCCCCCAAAATTGAAAAAAAATCAACAAAATTTTTTTAAAAGACTACTTTTAAGAGGGGGAGGGGCTAAAGAATGTGTAGTGTTTATCAAACAAGAGACTATGGAAGATCTCAAAGCATTCCACTTTTAAATATGCGTTCTTTAATATTCTTTGTCCTAGAAAAGAAATTATTGTCATTTTGAGCTAGAATAAATTTCTCTTTTTTTCCATTCTGGTTTGGAAGTTGAAACATATTTAAGACTAAGATTTTAAAACTTTTATAAATGATCTAGGTAAGGTTTTCTATTTTATAACCTTTTATCTCCAACTATAGACTTGTTCATTCACTGAACAAATTAAGCTCTATTATCTGCAAACCCTATGATGAATAAGACAATCTTTGTGCTAAAGGACTTTTTTGGCTAGTAAGAGAGAGAAGGCTAGGTTATAAACAACTGTAATACAGAATAGCATGTAACATACTAGCATATGGGTAGTATAATTGAAATAATAGCATGCTTTTGGAAGAAAATATCTTTTTTAGCTCTGAGGATCAGGGAGAACTCTGAATAGATGACAATCAAATTGTGTCTTTAAAAAGGGTGATTTCAAAAAGAGGCATTACTGATTAGTTCATTTAGATATTAATGTCTCTAGATCACAATGGAAAGTTTAGCAAGTTATAAAAATAATGGCAATGGAGGATGGAAAGGAAGAATTTCATCTTACATGTGGAAATTGCTCAGATAGGTGAATCCAGCATGGCTGTGTTTGGAAAAGGCAGTAGGAGGAGATGACACGGAATTCAAGTGGTTAGATGCAAATTGAGCGGTAGCTTCTTTTGGAAGTAATCTATGGAATCAAAGAAAGATCAGCCTACATACGACTTTATTTCCATAAGACCTGAGGAGTAAAAATCATGAAGAGTGTGAGATTGTATAACACAATGGAGCAAAAGGGATTCATTCTCTTTAAAGAGAATGTCAAATTTCAGATGAAGAGAGAAAGTAAGGGGTAGACATTGATGGCGAACCTATGACACGCATGTCAGAGGTGACACGCGAACTCATTTTTTTGGTTGATTTTTCTTTGTTAAATGGCATTTAAATATATAAAATAAATATCAAAAATATAAATCTTTGTTTTACTATGGTTGCAAATATCAAAAAATTTCTAAATGTGACACAGCACCAGAGTTAAGTTAGGGTTTTTCAAAAGGCTGACACGCCGAGCTCAAAAGGTTCACCATCACTGGGGAGAAAATGAGAGAGTTAGAATTGGAGTAACAAAAGTTTTTACACCAAGAAACTTGATTTCACAGGGTACAATGTGTACAGTAGGAGAGGGAGGTTGTTAAAGGCTGAATGAGGAGAGAATGAGGGGGGAATATGTGAAAGTTTAAATAACATAGGCACCCCAAAAGAGTGGAAGTCTTTGAAATACTTAAAAGAATTGAACACAAAGAAAGTTGAATGCTGTGCTATTTTGAAGGAACCAAGTAAAACTAACTGAATACCACATCACTGCTTATATCTAAAGTGACTTTCTAGAAATCTTTACACAGTGCCTTAAAGTACCTAATACAGATTTTTAATTCAATCTTATATAGCCGATCATTTCTTTCTTCTTTTCCTGGAATTCTTTCTGAGGTTTTATAAAATAATAGTCATTGTTCATGTAGTATGTTTATAGTTTCAAAATGTTTACATTGAAAAAATTTTCGTTATATGCACATTGAGTATTAAATTTCATTTAATTTTAATTTCATTGCTTGGAGAAAAATAGCAAAAGCTTTGTGACAGCTGTATTAGTGTTCTATTTTTGCCAGATGATGAAACCAGGGCCAAGGTTTATTAAATGACTTACCCAAGTGCGCCCTTACCTTTCAAGTCTTAAATTTATTTTTCATTTCAAAAAGATTCTCTCTGGTAAAGCAGTTAAGAGATTTTTAAGACTCATTGTGGGTACTTATAAACTTGCCAAGTATCTAAAAGTATAGTTTATGAGAGTGTAAGTGAATGGCTGCTGTCTTGCTGCCGTTCTTAATAATATCATACGGTAAGACTGTGAATATGTCACAAACTGGATATTCCCCATTAGAATAATTAAGTATTATCTCCACTCTATGATTTAGTGTCTACTCTAGGTTAATTAGATTTAAAATAAATTGATTTAAATTCCAGTTTAAATCAGTGGCCAAGAAAATACTCTTCCCCCCCCCCCACAAAAGCACATTTTTAAAATTTACCCTAATAAATATTTTCTTAAACTCAAGTTTTATTTTCCAAGAAGGACACTACACATTGAAATACAATGCTTTATTTACATTTTTTTCACATTAATTCTGCAGAAACTAAATGATTTGGTTGTTTTACATATATCAGCCAGTTGAAATAGATACTGCTGAAGTTATCTCTTGCTCAGCTGATTACTGATGGATATTTGACAGCTTGTTTAGTCTACGTTACTTGTATTTTACTCAGCAGTTTTTGTTTGACTTATTTGTGCCTCTTTTGTCACATTCACAATTTTAAAATAAAATGAAAATGCATATTTGGCAAGGAAATATTTCAAATATATAGCAAGCATTTTGGAAGGAGTCTAGCTCTTATCTAGATCAGTCTGACAAATTTTGGGTGTTGGATTAGCCAGCTGACTCTCTATTTCCTCCCTTTAGGAATCTTTTTTATTAGGATTTCCAACTGGTAGATTAGGAATGTGTGGTAGCGTTCCATATTAGAAGCTGTTTCTACTGTCATCTCTCTGTTCTTTTCTAGAATTCCTGAAAAGGGAGCATGGAATCCGCTAATAGAGTGTGTAGCCCTTCCTCACCAAGGGTCTAAAATATCTGCTGTAAATTAAGTCATAGCTGATTCCTTTTGGAAAGGGTACTTTTGTTTCTCCAAATAATCTGTAGAAAGACTTGAACTCTTTTTTTTTTTTAATTTAAATTCATTATTGTTTAAAGTATTACATAAGTCTCCTTTTTCCCCCATTGATCTCACCCTACCCCCAAGGACTTGAACTCTTAAGAAGAGTTTGTGGTTCATTCACAAAATGATTTGTAAAGATTTCATGATCTCTTTGTCTCAGATCAAGAGTCAGGAAGCTTTCTGTAAGGGCTAGATGGTAAACATTTAGACTTAGTGGACCAGAGGCAAAATTGAGGATATAATATAGATAATTTATACACAAGAGAGAAATCAAATGGGCACATATTTTTATTTTTATTTATTTTATTTATTTTTTTAAAATATATTTTTATTGATTTCAGAGAGGGAAAGGAGATGGAAAGAGAGATAGAAACATCAATGATGAGAGAGTATCATTGGTTAGCTGCATCCCGCACGCCCCCCACTGGGGACGGAGCCTGAAACCCAGGCATGTGCCCTTGACTGGAATCGGACTCGAGACCCTTCAGTCCACAGGCCAACACTCTATCCACTGAGCCAAACCAGCCAGGGCTGGGCACACATTTTTATTAACAAAACTCAATATAGAATAATAATTAAATACATTTTAAAAATTAAAGCCTACTAGTGAGAAAAATAGAATTGGGGAGGGGATGATATTTTGCTTTAATTAGTGTTTGAAGATAGTGTTTTTCTGCCATTAAGTCAATTGCAAATTTTCATCTGTGAATACCATTTTTAGGTGGGAGGCTAGATTTAGCCCAGGACCATAGTTTGCTAACCACTATATTAGATGATAAGTTACCACTACTCTCTGTTACTTTTGGGTATCAACAAAAATTAGCATTCTATTTATATAATCTTCTTGTACATAAAACATTTAAAGAACAATTGGTAAGTTTAAGTATAATTTTACGTATTCTGTTTGTTCTGGTGGAGAAACAGAAATCTTGCCATTTATTGTCATTCTAGTGAATGTCTAGTCTTTTAAGAATTTGTTGAATTTTTAAATAAGTAAAAATCATTAAGGAATCTTAGTGGAGGAAAAATCAGGTCTATAATTTGCGATCCCAAGGATGCAGAAAATAATGTAGGTTTAAGTATTAAGTATTCTGTATAATACATGTAACAGGAAATTAAGTGCCTTTTTATATTAAAATTCTATATGTAACCCCACTTAAATTTTTTTTATATACAGGAAAAGAAGGCAAATTAAAAGGCAAAGTCTTTCTTAAAGTGGCTAATATTTTAGCAGTTGTGAGAATGATGATTTCTTTTCTTTAACAAAGATTTTAAAATGAACTGCATCTTATTTATGCAGTTGCATAGTTAACACGGGAACCCACAATCTACTCACAACTGATTTTTGTCCTTGTTGCTTTTTATTTTTCTAGGATTTCTGTCTGTGTAAGATGTATTCATCCCACAGTAATGAAACTTAATATATCCCATGTGGCAGCCTTGTTCCTAATGTGAATTATTCACAGCATAAGATTAGCCATCCTCTGGTATGAAACTCGTATCAACTGTGGCATTCACTAAAGCGTCCGTCTAATGGTGTGGTGTTTTAGAACTTGAATATTGGTGTTTCTTGGTTTCTTTTAATTTCATGTTTCATACAGGCTTGGTCTGTTTACCTTTATTTTTGTGTCCTTTCTCTCTATGTTCTCCCCACCTCTCTGCTTCACCTTTCTTAGCAAAGATGAGGATTTC
Source organism: Myotis daubentonii (assembly GCF_963259705.1). Taxonomy (NCBI): domain Eukaryota; kingdom Metazoa; phylum Chordata; class Mammalia; order Chiroptera; family Vespertilionidae; genus Myotis; species Myotis daubentonii. The sequence continues at coordinate 36,100,761 of NC_081844.1, forward strand.
TACCTTCAACATACATTGTTGGTCTTGTCTTCTGTTTTTGTTAGGAGGGACAGCAGTGTGATAAAAGAGGAAATCAAAGCCTTTCTTGCCAATCGGAGGATTTCCCAAGCAGTTGTTGCACAGGTAACAGGTAAGAGCTGAAGAGCCCTTTATTCTGGAATCATGTCTAGTCTCTGCCTTCTGATGCAGATGTTGGATTATTGCTCACATTTCTGCATTGCAGTGCAGATCTGTCAATTTAGGCACAATAATATATGCCGGTGATTTAAAACCCATTGTCTCCGATATCATGGAACTTCTCCAGTGATTTCTTTTTAATGTGTGCTAGTAAATTTTAATAGCATTTCTAAAAAGCACAAAATACCCTACTTTATGGCCAAAAAAGGGTTCTCTGGTTTTCTTGTAACTTTGACAGAGCTCATGACACATGCACATCCAACTGCTACCTCCATTTCATATATTTAAAAGCTTTGCAGTCCTCCAAATCTAATCCTCAGTTTTACCAATTAAGAAATTATTGTGTTTTTAAACCACTTTTCTGTATGTGAAAGCTTTTCTCAATCCATTACTGAGAAGATAAGAGTTACCAGTGTCTTCTCTTTGTTTTTTATATCCCATCCCATTACCCACCCACCGCAGCCCCATCCCAAGTATGTGGTGTATATGTGTCATTCTCTATTCAGATTGCATTTTTTATAGTTATTAAATTTGAGTAGCTTGTTTTTTTCTCTGTTGGTATGTAGTGTTTCTTTCTTTGATATCAGTGATTAATAAAACCTAACTATGCCTTAGTCATGAGAGTAACCAGAAATTCTTTTAACTACATTTTGTCATTAATACATGATTATGCATTGTATATTGATAGATGTGAAAAGTAATTTGTTTCTCCCCTTCTTTTTTTTTAATATGCCAGTAGCAGCTACATGACTTTGACCCTTTCAGCCTCTGTGCCTTAGGTTCTTCCCCACTATAATGAAATAATTGGATCTGATCTTCAATAGTACCTTCCAATTTTAAGATATTATATATATTCTCTAGACATTGATACATATTGAAGACAGTTTACCTAAAAGGATGTTATTGACCATTAATTTGGTTAAAAATGAAACTTGAGATTTCAGAAGTCTTAAATTTTGTCCCAAGAATCTAACCTAAGATCAGCCAATCTTAATACGGGTGTGTGTGTCTGAGTGTATACATGTGTAATATATTACATTAGTAATACAGCTTTATAAATGATACTGATTATGGTAAAAAAAAAAAACTTTAGTTCAAGGCATATCTTTTTGTATAGAAATCTTAAACAGCAGGATGATGTGTGAATTTAATTTTTGCAATCTTCGGGTGTTTTTCAGTAGGATATTTAAAATAAATTGTTACCCTTATTTTCAAGGATTAAGAAGTGGTGGTAAGGGCTCAGTAAGGTCATGTTCAGTGGGTTTTACCAAAGTCCACTGCTGTGCACTATGAAAAGGTGGAGTACTGTCTTTTAGGGCTTTTACTTCAAGATTAGAGGCAATAGCATCTTCTATATAGTTTGCCAGAATAACAAAACTATAGTGCAATAGAACAGCATTATATAAAGTTGATTTTGTCCAGGTGGAAATATTTCTGAGTATCTTGAATACCCTGAATCTTGAATTATCTTGGACTTTCAAAATAGTAGCTTTTGAAACCAATACAGCATTGATGCAAATTATAATAAAATACCTTTAAAAGGAATTTCCTAGGCATATGTAAAAGCATTAGATAAACTATAATGGATTAAACATAGTGTATCAAATATTGGCTTTTTGGAAAGATGTTTTAGCACCTTGCTATTCAAAATGTAGTCTATGGACAGCAGTATTGAGAGCTTGTTAGAAATGTAAAGGTAGAGAGCATCACCCGAAACGTGAATCAGAATTTACATTTTAACCAGATCCCCAGGTGATTTGGGTTCGAGAAGTACTATTTCAGGAGATTGGTATGCTTTCCTGACATTAACTTCAATGGATTGGCATTGTTTAGCAATGCCCCACTCAGTAGTAGTCATCATGATGCCATCTCCTGTTTATGAAAGCACAAAGTGATAATGGTTTTACACATTTATTATCTGCTATATCACTTGGACCTTTCTTTGGCTACTGTAATTATAGGATCTGGTACTGTTAAAATCTTCTTCCCCCATTTCTGCCTCACCCCAACTTATTCTTCCTCTTCTTCATTCATAATTTGAAAGCTTGGGTTCATTTTCCCTTGATCAGATATCTTTCATGGTTCTCTTTTGACTGAAAATGAAACTCCTTATAATTTGACTCCAGCCTTCTTTTTATTGCCATCTTCTATTCAGTATACTCCCTAGCTGAATTCACTACTTGCCATTTCCAGAATTTTGCTTACCTAGATGCTCCCAATCATTGGTGGAGTGTAGGATACCTTCCACCTTCTCACCTCAGCCTTACCAATTGCTGTTTATCAACCTTACCTTAGTTGCTATCCTCATTCTGCCTTCTTTGGTTACTTTAGCCCACATGGGGCTCTCTTTATTCTGAAATTAATTAGACTTAGTTCACCACCTGAAGATACTAAGCCTCATTTCAGTTATACATTTTAGAGCAGCCATGGGCAAACTATGGCCCATTTGAAATGAATAAAACTAAAAAAAAAAAAAAAAAAAAGACCGTACCCTTTTATGTAATGATGTTTACTTTGAATTTATATTAGTTCACACAAACACTCCATCCATGCTTTTGTTCCGGCCCTCCGGTCCAGTTTAAGAACCCATTGTGGCCCTCGAGTCAAAAAGTTTGCCCACCCCTGTTTTAGAGTAATGTTCTTTAAAAGCAGTGATATTTCTTACACATTCCCAAAGAGCCTACCTACATGGTCTCTGAAGATACCACGTTTACCAAGCTGCCTGTAGTGCTGCCTTGTAGGATAAAACAAGCATTGGTAGAGCTAACACAGCTGTACATGTGAAAATGTATCCAGTATAACTTTGTCCAGTGATGTTCCCTCTCCAGAAATAATTATTTGTTCAACAAATACTACATGAATTCTGCCCTTAAGGAACTCACAGTTTTCTTTTATCTACTTCAGTTCAGTTATTTACATAAGGCCAGGGAATGAAGGTGATTCATAACCAGGTGGTTAATTGTCTCATGGTCAGCTTACTGAATTCATGTATTCCTCATGTATTTATTGTGCTACATTTTCATCCAGCCCATCCATTCATCAGGCTAAACTCAGGGGCAGGAATTTCCTTCAAGGAGAAAGATGGAATAATTGAGAACTTGTCCTTGTAATTGACTCACTAGGTACTTGGTCAGTACATAGGTACATTTTTCTGTCTTTAAACAAATTAGTCAAGTGTATATTAGAAGAATCTACGTGCTAGAATCTACCCCAAACTAAAGTTAAGGATGTGGTTGTCTGGAATCTCTGTCCTGTAATGGAGTCTATTAAAGTCAGTAAAGTTTGACTTTAATGTATGAAAAATAACTCAACTCTGAGATTAAAAGGAGAAAAAGTGATACACAGCAGAAGAAAATGCTAAATTAAAAAGTGTAGTGAGATGCAAAATTATAACACGTGCTTGTTCCAGAAACAAATGCAGAAACTTCTTTTTATAGATTCAGAGGATATCTATAATAAGATAAACAAGAAGTTCATGGGTGGGGTCTGTATAAATAATATCCTACTGATAGGAAAAATGACAGTATAAACAGGATATAATAGCAGTGCCTGCTGAATTTCCCAGCATGTTATTTGTAGCTTCTTTCACAGAGTCATAGCTGCTCCCATCAAGGGTGGATTTTTTGCCTCTAAAAGGTTGAACAAGAGTCTAAATTCTCACAAACAGTGGTGGGGTGGGGAGCATGGCCTTCACTTAGCAATAAACGTGTGTTTTATATTCACTTTCAAGGTAAAGCATTTCCTTTGGCTGTTTTCATTCTTAAAACATGATTTTCTTTTTAAATAACCTCTGGGAAAAACCAAGTGGGCAGAATAAATGAGTAAATGGGCAGAGCTTGAGTGAAGCTTATCAGCCAAAGAAATATACTAATTGGATTCGTGTCCTTTTAAAGAAATAAATAAACGGAAGAAGGAAAAAATAGCATCTCAGAATTTTAAGAACTTTATCACAACTTTGTCTTCTTGTAATGGAGAAGCAGCCATAAAACTTGTTCCCTGCCATGAAACAGCCTGGGACCAGGGCGAAGCTGCAATCCTGTCTCCGTCTCCTTACTCAGGACAAGGGGCTTTAACCAATATTTTCTAAGTATCTTTTCTAATTGTCAAATTCTGCTCTGTTCTTAAACTGTTAAGTACATTTAACAAGAGTGCATCATAACTGTATCTAGTGACTCATCCCCAAATATAAGAATTTATATAAATAGAAGCTCTGACCGAGCTTTAGAAATGTTCTAGCTATACTTAGATCACTTCCCTTTTTCAATTATCTTTAAAATGAAGGATAAAAACACTACATATTCAATTTAATTGTAATAATTTCTTTATAGATGTGGGTATATATCGTTCCTTTCCTTAAGAAGACCATTTCAGAACATATTGAAAACTAAAGTGTTACTAAACCTTTTTTAAAAATAGAATTTATTTTTTTTAGAGCAGTTTTAGGTTCATAGTAAAAGTGAGTGAAAGTACAGAGAGTTCCCATATATCTCCTGTCCCCACACATGTCCAGTCTCCCCTATTATCAGCATATGGCACCACAGTGGTCTTTGTTATAATCTGTGAACCTACATTGACACATCATTATCACCTGAATCCATAGTTTACATTAAGTATAACTGGATTTGTACATTCCACGGGATGTTGAAAAGTGTACAATAACAACCATTCATAATTCATAGTGTCACAAGATGATACTATAGTTTCACTACCTAAAAATCCTTTGTGCTCCTGTTCCTCCCTCCCCACAACCCACAGCAACCATTGATCTTTTTACTGTCTCCATAGTTTTGCCTTTTCAAGAATGTTATTATACAGTATGTAGTCTTTTCAGGTTGGCTTCTTTTTATAGATTTAGAAGATTTCTATAATAGAAACAAATTTATTCACTTAGGAATGTGCATTTAAGGTTCCGTAATGTCTTGGTGGTTCATTTCTTTTTAGTGCTAAGTAATATTTCATTGACTGTATATACCACAGTTTATCCATTCACCTGCTGCAGGTCATCTTGGTTGCTTCCAAGTTTTGGCAATTATGAATAAAGCTACTGTAAACAAGTGGAATTTATATTTTCATTAAAAAAGCAATGTTGGTAGGGCATAAATTACAGACTAGGGAATTGTCCTCTTATAATACAACCAAATATAATTATGCCCATTTAACAAAATGTTTTCAATTTCTACCTAATGAATTTTATTAGTTTTATATAGATCTCCAATTTGAAGGCTACAAAATGGGTAGATCTTTATATGTGAGTTGTAAGTTTTATCTCCAAATTGAAAAGGTTTAGAATTTTTGTTTCTGTTAGGAGAAATTTTTTTTTCAAATCTTTGAATGGACTTCAATTACCAACAATATAAATGTTTTTGCAGAGTACACTTTAGGATTTTCTCTTGTTTTGCAGCCTCTGGAGAATAAGAACAGATGGTGTTCCGTGGTTCAAAATGTCTTACTTTTTATTTCACTTTTTCTCTCTTCTGCAATTTGTTGGAAAACTATTATAGGCACAACACAAAGTTACTTTTTTTTCCCATAGGAAAACATCCAGCCTCTAAATCTGAATACCCGTATTTTCTCACTTTGGTGATGGATCAGTGAAAAATCAAAGTAAAAATCATTTCAGAATATACTTTTTGTTAGAATTTTTCTACAATTCTTGAAATTCATTGTTTTACCAGGGCTTTCATCATCTCAAATGCAATGTAAAGGATTTGAAATTTACATTTTTAGTGTAAAAGTTATGAAGATTGGTTTTCAAGAATAAAACAAGATTTCTCTTTCACCTGTATTTAAATATGTTCTTTATTTTATTTTTAGAGAAGACGGGGAAGAGAGAGAGAGAGAGAGAAACGTTGATGAGAGAGAAGCATCAGCAATCAGCTGCCTCCTGCACAACCCCTGCTGGGGATCAAGCCTGCAACCCTGGCATGTGCCCTGACCAGGCATGGAACAATTTGACCTCTTGCTTCATGGGTATCCATTTGATGCTCAACCACTGAGCCACACTGGCAGGACTCACCTGTATTTAAAGTATAAAATATAATTTAAACTTTTTTATTCTACCATAAGCTTTGACAAAGTGACTTTTAAAGGTTAGGCACAGATGTGCTTTTACCCCCTTCAGTAATTTTTATTTTTGTTTCCCGCAATTACTGTTTCCTAAGATTGTGGAGAAAAGTCTGTTCTTGAGGTTTAATATTCCTTTTACAGAGTTATGAAATACTAGAGGCCCTGTGCGCGCGAAATTGTGCGCCAGTAGCTTGCTTCCGCTTGCCTCAGCTGGCCGCCCCGCCCATCACGCTTGTAGCTTGCTGCCCAGCCCTCCGCTGTTCATAGCTCTCCTCAGCTAGTAGCTTGCGCCCCGCCTTCCGGGAGAGCCGCTGCTCCTTTGGTTGTGATAGTGTTACGGCGTGATGGCCACAGGCCTTTTATATAAGAGATTTCCTTATATTAAAAAAAATAACAGGACAGGGATAAATGGTAGAAAGAAGATATTTATGTCTGATAAAATAGCAAAACCTAAAGTTCAGCTGTAGTCCATGTGAGTCATCAGGCAATCTTATAATTTCCTGCAGAAGGCTTTCAAGGGAATAAAGACCATTTTTTTATAAACTATAGATATGGTCTTTTATGCATTAAGGAATTAACCCTGCTAACTTGGAATTTACTCAGAGATAGATCTTAGAGAATTTGACATTAGTTTATACAAATACTTGTTTTGTCAGGAAGATGTACTAGATTTAGTAATGTGTAGTAACTAACTTTAGTTAGATAAGGAACTGAAGCTTGAACTCACCAAACTAATCAAGCTTGAGGGCCTTGATATCTGAGAGCCCTACACATTTTTTTTTCCCTACACATTTTTGAAACAAAAAAAGCTTGTAATATCAGACTGTGTCAACTTCAGATAAATTAGGCTATAGCACTTGATCCTTACAGAATTAACTTGAGATATGCAGGGGAAATGTGTCGTTTCCTTTGTTTTTAATCACTTTTATTAAGAATTGCATAATAGTAGAGGTCTCTAAGTTGTATCAAATTTATGCAGTGGTATAACCATTACCAAAATCAAGATACAGAAAAATTTCAGTATTTCAACAAGTTTCCTCATGCCTCTTTGCAGTCAAATTCCTCTCTCCACTGTTAACCACTGATCTGCATTCTGTCAGTATAGTATGCATTTTCTAGAATGTCATGTGACTGGAATCATACATACATATTCTTTTGTGTCTTTTTTCACATAGCATGATGCTTTGAGATTCATTAGTGTTGTTACATGTGAAACTTTTAAATGCTGAATACTGGTCCATTAAATGGACATAGCAAAATTTGTTTACCCACTAATTAGTTGAGGGACATTTGAGTTGTTTTAGCTATTATGAATTAAGTTGTATAAACATTTGCCTACACTTTTGGTGTAGACATATGTTTTCATTTCTCATACCTAGGAGTGAGATTTTGAGGTTATTGGTAAGTACATGTTTAACATTTATGAAACTACGAAACTGTTTTCCAAAGTCGCTAGACCACTTTTCAGTCCCATCAGCAATATACAAGATTTCTGTTGCTTTGTATTCTCTTCAGCACTTGGTATTTGTACTTTTCTTTAAGTTTATCCATTTTAGTGCATATGTAATGGCATCTCACTCTAGTTTTATTTTGCAATTTTCTGATGGCTAATTTTGCTGAGCAACTTGTCAGATGCTCATTTGCTATTCATGTGTTTTCTTAGGTGAAATGCCTGTTAAGTCTTTTGCCCATTGTTTTTTTTAATAAGGTTGTTTGCCTTATTGATTATAAGAGTTGTTTGTATATTCTGGGTACAAATCCTTAAATATGTTAATATACACATATCTTAGTCTGAGGCTTGCATTTTTATTTTCTTAATATTGTCTTTGAAAGAGCAAATGTTTTTAATTTTGATAAAGTTATATTTATCTTTTTTTTCTTTATGGTTCATGCTTTATGTGTCCTAAGAAAATTTGCCTAAATAAAGAATTTTTAAGTTTTCTTTTAGAAATTTTCTAGTTTCAGCTCGTACATTTAGGTATGTGAATCATTTCAAGTTAATTTTTGTATATGTGTGAGGTAAAGGTTAGGATGTACTTTTTTCCATGTGGATGTCTGATTGTGGGAGCACCCTTTGTTGAAATGGCAGCAGTGGTCAAAAGACTAGACTTTTCCCATTCAGTTGCATTGGCACCTTTATAAAAAATCAATTGAATATGTATGTGTGGGTATATTCTGGGTTCTCTATTGTGTTCCATTAGTCTTTATGCCTATCCTTATACCAATACAAGCTAAATTATTATAGACTTATAGTAAGTCTTGAAATCAGAAAATATAATGCCTCTTAACTTTGCTTTTCTTTTTCAAGATCACTGTTGATATTCTAGGTCTTTTGCATTAAGGCATACATTTAAAATCAACTTCTCAATTTCTACAAAAAAACCTATTTGTCGTGAGATTGTGATTGTGTAACTCAATCTAGCATTGGGAATTGATGTTAATCATGGTGAGTGTTCCTGTCCACGTAGATGGTATATCTCTCCATTTAGTTTTCAGTGTACAGGTTTTGCACATATTTTTTAAAATACATTTTTATTTGTTTTAAAGAGAGAGATAAAAACATCAATGATGAGAGAGAATCATTGATCAGCTGCCTTCTGCATGCCCCACACTGGGGATCAACTCCGCAACCCAGGCATGTGCCTAGACCGGGAATCAAACCATGACCTTCTGGTTCATGGGTGTTCAACACTCAACCACTGAGCCATGCCAACCGGGCTTTGCACATATGTTGAATGTATCTCTTAATATTTTACATTTTTGGTACTATTATATTATACTGTCTTTGACTTCAATTTACAATTGCTTGTTTTTTATGTCATAGAATAATTGGTTTTGGTATATTCACCCTCTATTCTGTAACCTTGCTAAATTCTTTTATTTATTCTAATAACTTTTTTGATAAATTCTTAGGGTTTTCTACATGGACAATCATGTTCTTTATAATAGAGATAATTCTATTTCCTTCATTTCTTGTGTATGTCTTTTATTTTTCTTGCCTTATTGTACTGACAAGCACTGTAAATATAATGATGAGAGCAGGTATTCTTGCTGTTTTTCCAATCCTAGGGAGCAAACATTTAATCTTTTACAATTAAGTAGGATCTTTGTAGGTTTTTCATAGATGCCCTTTTCAAGACGCCCTTCAAGAGACATTTTCCTCTGTTTCTAGTTTCTGAAAATTTTTATCATGAATGATATTCTACTTGGTCATATACTTTTTTCTTCATCTATTGAGATGACCACAGGTTTTGTTTTTTTAGTCTTGTTAATATGGTGAATTACATTGAGTGATTTTTAAATGTTAAATGAGCCTTGCATTCTGGGAAAAACTCCACTGAATCTTCTCTTCTCTTGTATTTTTAGAAGAATTGTTGTAGAATTGATATTACTTTTTCCTTAAATATCTTTATTTTGAGACTGCTTTTTTATTATAGAGAATATCTTACCCTTGGTCATGACTTACTAGGTAGATCTAATCCTGTAGGCTGGTATCCTGTACTGCGTTCAACAGAACAAAATATAAAAGTAGAGATTATTGTGTCTTTACTATCTCAAAATGCTAGCACTTTTCTACATGATTTTACTGTTGGCAGAAATTAGTCTTCTCTTACCAATTGCCTAAAATAGGATTACAAACCACAAACCAAACCGAATTTGCTTTCAATACAGCAATAACTTTTCCCCTGTGCCCTAGTATACCTGAGTAAAGAAACGTAGTTTTCATGTACTTGATCTATGAGATTTTGCTTCCTGTGGTAGTTTTTAAAATACCAAGTGACCTATCTCTAAATCTGTTGCCAAGCAGATCCATGAACAACATCTTGGTTTTGAATACATTGATTTTAATATGCATGTGCAATATAACATTGTCCCAGGCTTATTGTCATGGTTTCTGATGAGAAACACAGGAAAAGAATTTTAGAAACATTCTAAATGTGATCTTTATGTAATGTTTTGAGACATTTTAAGAACTATAATGTTATTTTCATAAATGTGTTTTTCTGCTTTCACTGTTTTTGACATAAAGATTGTAGATTGTGCCCAAGCCTTTCTATTGCTAAATATTTTTTGGTGTTTTATTTATTATTTTTTAAAATTCACCTTTATTGTTGAAAATATTACAGATGTCCCCCTTTTTCCCTTCATTTACCTTCTCTGTCCCTGGCCCCCCCCAGGCCTACTGTGCATTGTCTGTGTTAATGGATTATGCATATAAGTTCTTTGGTTAATCTCTTCCCACGCCCCCCAACCCCCTTCCCTCTGACCCATCAGTGGATGAGTGGATAAAAAAGATGTACATTTGCACAATGGAATACAATGCAGCTGTAAACATGGAGGGATCTGGAGAGTATTATGCTAAGCAAAATAAGCCAGTCAGGGAAAGACAGGTATCACATGATCTCCCTATATGTGGAATGTAATGAACCAAATAAACTGATGAACAAAATAGATCCAGAGACATGGAAGTATTGCTAAATATTTTTTAAGGAAATTTATTACCAGCTTATCTTCTTTTTTTTAGGACATAACAAGTGTTTTTGAAATGTGTTAAAACTAATTATTATCATGCATAATAATGTTTAGTAAGAACAATAAACCTGTTTTTGTTTTTTTTTTAAGTCTGTACCTTAGCTTTATCATTGTGCTAAATACCTACCCGGACAGCATATTGCCCTCTAAATGAGTTGTAGATAACCAGTGGCACTGATTTTTACTACTGTGTACCTTGTTAGCTAACCCTCCCTTTTTGGAGGGTTTTTATTTTTAGCTATAATTTTATTTTAACACTTATCAAGTGCTAGTTTCTGTGCTAACTTTTATATATTTGAAAGTCAAATGGTAACTTCTTCAGTTATAGATGAGAAAACTGAGGCTAAATGAGATTCAACTGTTTACCCATAGCTAATTGCTGTTTTTCTTGCTGCAAAGCTATTGTTCTTGACATAGTATTTTAGTATATAGAGACAGTATAGTGCAGTAGTCAAGAGCATAACTTTAAACATTCAAAATGTGATTTGTATCACTTACTAGTTATATAATTTTGGGCAAGTTACTCAGTGTCTTCAGCCTCGCTTTCCTGTTTTGGAAATAAGAATAATATCAACTACTTATCAGGGTTCTTGAGTAAATTAAATGAATTAGTTTATGTAAAGTGTTTGGCATACTGTAAATGCTGTAGAAGTTTTAAAATTATCATTATTAATCATTATACTGCTTAATATTGGGCCAGCAATCATCTTTCCTTTGTCCCTCTCTAAAAATTGACCCTCTAAAGCTAAGCTTCTTGACACTGAATATGTTAACTATTATATTTCTTATCTTTCCACATTTAATTTAATAATGGACATTTAAAAAATATAGCACCCCCATATTCATAGCAGTATGTTTACAATAGCTGAAACATGGAAATAACCAACAGTATCCATTGATGTATGAATGGATAAAGAAAATATGGTGTCTGTGTGTATATAAGATATGTATGTATGTATATGTGTGTATGTATGTATATATGTATGTGTGTATGTGTGTGTGTGTGTGTGTGTATAATGGAATGATATTCAGCATTAAAAAGAAAGAAATCCTGTCAGTTATAACAATTAGGATGGACCTTGAGGGCATTATGTTAAGTGAAATAAGTCAGAAAAAGACAAATACTGTGTGGAAAGGAAGTCTAGGTTATTGATTTGAGATCATTTTTGTTTTCTTAATATAGGCATTTACAACAATAAATTTCCCTCTAAGCACTTCTCATACATTTTTGTATGTTGAATGTGTGTGTTTTTTAATCATCTCAAAGTATTTTCTAATTTTCCTCATAATTTTTTTCTTTGACACATTGGTAAGAGCTAAGTTTTTCAATTTTCACATATTTGTGGGTTTCTCAATTTTTTTCTGTTACTGATTTCTAATTTTTATTTCATTGACCTTGAAGAACAAACTTTGTATGATTTAAAAATCATTCAGATTTTTTTTTTTTTATGGCCTAACATTTGGTCCACCCTGGAGAATGTTCCACATACCCTTGAGAATGTGCTCTGCTGCTGTTGTTCTATAGAAGTTTGTTACATTTCGGTGGTTTACTATGATGTTCAAGTTTTCTGTTTCCTTGTTGATCTTCTGTCTTCTTGTTGTGCCTATTATTGAAAATGGACTATTGAAGTTTCCAATCATTACTTTGGTCTTGTTTTGTAAATACATTTTTATTGATTTTTAGAAAGAGAGGAAGGGAAAGGGATAGAGAGATGGGAACATCTGTGAGAAAAGAACATCATCAATTGGCTGCCTCCTGTATGCACCCCTACTGGGAATGGAGCCTGCAACCTGAGCATGTGCCCTGACCTGTAATCGAACCAGAAACCTCTTGGTTCCTGAGTCGATGCTCAACCACTGAGCACACCGGCTGGGCAGCCAACGGTTACTTTTGAATTATCTATTCTCTCTTCAGGTCTGTCAGTTTTTGCTTCATATATTTTGGGACTCCATTGCTTGGTGCAAATATGTTTTTAATGATGTCTTCCTCAGGAATTAATCCTTTTTTATTGTTCTAAAATGTCCTTTTGTCTCTTGTAACAAATTTTGTCTAACGTTACTATAGCCACTGGAGTTTTCATTTGGTTACCATTTATTTTTTTTCCATGTTTTTTTACTTTGAATCTAAAATGTATCTCTTGTAAACAGTATGCATTTAGATGGTTTTTTTCATTCATTCTGCCAATCTCTGTCTTCTTATTGCATTGCTTAATCTATTTAAATGTAATGTAATTATGTTGAGGGAGGATTTATGTCTACCATTTTGTCATTTGTTTTTAGTCTTTTTTTTTAAATTAAATTTATGAATTAAAGTGACATTGGTTAATAAAATTATATAGGTTTCAGGTGTACAATTCTATAGTACATCTATATATTATATTGTGTGTTCACTATCCCAAGTCAAATCTCCTTCCATCACCATTTATTCCTTCCACACCATCTTTCACCTCCCTCTACACTGCCCCCCGCTTCCCTCAGGTAATCACCATACTGTTGTCTATTAGGGTTTTATTGGTGGTTGTTTTTGCTTAATCCCTTCACCTTTTTCATCCAGCCCAACAACCCCTCCCCCTCTGATACCTGTCCATCTGTTCACTACCTATGAGTCTGTATCTATTTTGTTTGTTAGTCTATTTTGTTCATTAGATTCCGCATATGAGTGAAATCATATAGTACTTGTCTTTCTCTGACTGGATTATTTCACTTAGCATGTTTTCCAGGTCCATCCATGCTGTCACCAAGAGTAAGATTTTCCTTTTTTTTTTTTAATGACCAAGTAACTTGTTTTCAGTCGTGTATCTGTCTTATTCTCCTATTACTTGATTACTTTCTCTTTTTGTGTTTAATAGATATTTTCTGGTGTGCCAGTTTAAATCCCTTGTCATTTCTTTGCTATATTTTTTTGAATTATTATCTTAGTATTTTCCCTGGGAATTACCATTAGCATCTTAAGTTTAATTATCTAGTTTGGATAAATACAAACTTAATTTCAATAGTATAGAATTTATAGCTTAATTCCCTATCCCCTTCTTTGTGCTATTATTGCCATACAAGAGGCCCAGTGCACGAAATTTGTGTCCCTCAGCCCGGATTGCGAGAGGGCTCAGGCCAGGCCAAGGACCCCACCAGTGCACAGTCAGGGCCAGGGAGGGACATGGGAGGTTGGCCAGCTGGGGAGAGATCACGGGAGGGCTCCAGGGCATGTCCGACCCATCTTGCTCAGTCGGCTGGACCCCAGCAGCAAGCTAACCTACTAGTTGGAACGTCTGCCCCCTGGTGGTCAGTGCATGTCATAGCAAGCAGTTAAGCGGCCTTAGCATATCATTAACATATTATTCTTTGATTGGCTGAATGGCTGACTGGACGACCAGATACTTAGCATATTAGGCTTTTATTATAAAGGAGGATAAATTACATGCTTATGTATTGTGTGTTCATCAACTTAGACTTATAATTATTGCATTATACAGTTTTCTTTTAAATCAAATAGGAATAAGAGGAATTATAAGACAAAATACATGTATACTGTCTTTTATATTTACCTACTAGAGGCCCGTTGCATGAAGAGATTCGTGCAATAGGCCTTCCCTTCCCCTTGCTGCCAGCACTGGTTTTCCTCCGGCACCCGGGACCCAGGCCTTCGCTCTGGATGGAGCCTTCAGTCTTCGCGGCTCCAGACAGAGCCTTCAGCCTTCGCTCTGCTGCTTCACCCCTATGTATGCAAATTAACTGCCATCTTTGTAGGGTTAATTTGCATACTCTCCTGATTGGCTGGTGAGTGTAGCGGAGGGACAGTTAATTTACATGTTTGTCTATTATTAGGTAAGATGTAGTTACTATTAGGGTCGCTGAAGGAGGAACACACAAGACCAAAAGTGGTAAAGAATTATGAATTTATTAGGTCATCTGGATACCGGATGGGCTGAGCCCCAAAATGGCACCAACCCCCAGTGACAGGAGTCAGAAGTTTTTAAAGGACTTTTGGCAGGCTTTTTCTGGGCAGAGAATTCTCTGTACAGTTCTGGAGGGAAGAGATAATGGGCTTAGCAAGTGAAATGTTGTCTCAGTGAAAGGAACTGTCCATTCCAAAATGGCCTGGAGGTCAGTTCCCAGGGGAGGGATATCGATTCAATTGCTCAATTCAACCTAACAGTTACTTTTATTGGCACTATTTCTTCATGTGTATTTGAATTACTGTTTAGTGTCCTTTTGTTTTAGCTAAAATAACTCTTTTTCTGGTAGGACAGGTCTGCTGGTATTAGCATCTCTCTGGTTTTGTTCATCTGGTAATGTCTTAATGTTCCATTTTGGAAGGACAGTTTGGTTGGATTAGAGTTCTTGTTTGATGCTCATGCCTCCCCTTACCCCAGCTCTTTGAATATATAATCCTACTGCCTTCTGGCTTCTTGGTTTCTGATGAGAAAATTGCTGTTAATTTTATTGAACATACCTTGTACATAAAGAATTACTTTTCTTGCTGCTTTCAATTTTTCTCTTTGTCTTTGGTTTTCAACCATTATGATGTTGGCGTGGATTCTCTGAGTTTACTGTACATAAAGATTATTGAATGCCTTGCATGTGTAGATTAATGTTTGTTGTTAAATTAGGAAATTGTTTGGCCATTATTTTTCTAATATGTTTTCTTCACTTTTCTCTCTTTTTCTCCTGGGATTTCCATTGTGTGTATGTTGGTATACATGATGGTGTCCCATTGGTTTTTGAGGCTCTGCTCTATTTTTTCAATCCTTTTTTCCTTCTGTTTTTTATACTAGATAATTTTACTTGATCTGTCTTCAAGCTTACTAATTATTTCTTCTGCCCATTCACATATGATGTTGACCCTCTTTAGTGAACTTTTCACTTTAACTTATTGTAGTTTTCAACTACAGAATTTCTTTATGATTCTTATAATTCTTGTCTCTTTACTGATACTCTGGTGTGGCTTTTCTCATACTTTCCTTTAGTTTTTTAGACATGTTTTCTTTAGTTCTTTGAATATCTTTAAAATAGCTGATTAAATCTTTGTCTTGTAAGTCTTACATCTATGTTTCTTCAAAAACACTTCTTGTTTCTTTGCATGGTCTTATTTTCTTTTGTTTTTGCCGGAAGCCGGTCCATCCTTGCTGCTTGACACAGTTGCTGCAGGAAAGAAACATCTGCACAGCATATGTTTCAAGGGACCTGGCGTATATAGCATACTGTTCTTAATATGTTTGCTCCCCTTAGCGCTGTGTGTTTTAACCAAGGTCACCTCTCCGAGAAAGGTTGTTTCCCCAGGTAGGAATTTTTCCCTGAAGTCAGGGAGGGGATGAAACTCCTTAACTAAGTGCCAGGCGGGTAGTTAATCACTACAAACAATCATGCTTAAGCTACATAATCTTTACTCCCTGGAATGGAGATAAGAAACGCCCTAACCTTTGTAATAGAAATTGACAGGATTAAAATCAACTGGGATAAATACGGATGTAACAAGACAATAAACAGCAGAACCTCTCTGGAGATCGAGACCAGAACTTGGCTGGAGATCCTGGCTAGGCTGCTGATCAACTGAACGCTGTCTCCGTGTCATTCCTTCTTCGCCGACTCCGTCTACGCCTTTGGGAACCCCTGGACCTGCTGGGGTTGGACCCCGGCATGTTTTTGAAACTAGACGCTTTGAATAATATAATAGGGAAATTCTAGAAATCAGATTCTTCCCCATCCCTGGATTTGTTGTTATTTCTGTTTATTGTTGTTGCTCTTTGTTTTTGTTTTTTTTAGTGACTTTCCTGAACTAATTCTGTAAAATCAGTAGTCTTTGTGGTGTATGGCTACTGATGTCTCTTTTTTAAAATATATTTTTATTGATTTTGGAGAGGAAAGGAGAGGGAGAGAGAGATAGAAACATCAGTGATGAGAGAGAATCATTGTTCAGCTGCCCCCTGCACGCCCTTCCACCCCCCACTGGGGATTGAGCCCACAACCCCGGGCATGTGCCCTTGACCAGAATCAAAACTGGGACCCTTCAATCCATAGGCCGACACTCAATCCACTGAGCCAAACCAGCCAGGGCTGATGTCCTTTTCTTGTTGGCTTAGTGATCAGCTAGTTATTAGACAGAGATTTCCTTAAATACCTGGAACTAAAAACTTTCCCAGCTTTTCTGTATGTGTATTAGGGCATGCCTTTAATGCTCAGGAGGGCAGTTAATAATTCTGCGTTAGCCTTCACATTCTCTTTTCACCGTTTCTCAAGACTTAACTAACTAGAGGTAAGAACATAGTGCTTTCACAGTTTTTTATTGTGCATGCCTGTTGCCCTGGTCATATACATAGATCTAAGCATGTGCACAGCCCTCCCATGGGCCTGGCCTTCTAGATTCTTAGAAATATGACAGAGCTTTTCAATGATCCTTATAGACTAATCTCATTCCTCAGCTTTTAAAATATTTTGATCAGCTTCTTATTTGCCCCAATTGTTATCATCACTTTAGGCTCCTGCAGTGTTAAATGATTGCCACTGATAATTTTTAACAGACCACCTCCCTCCTTTGATTCTCCTAGGAAAAATATTGTTCACGCTGAATGAAGTCTGAATCCGGCGAAATAAGGACAGGTCATGTCAATGGGAATTTTTCAGAGAATCCCCAGACAGGTCAAATAATGACAGTTCTCTTAGAATGGTGTTTTGGAGAACTCCACACCTGTTACACCCCCTCTAGTGGCTCTGAGGACACTCCTGGTTTTCATTGTGATTGCAGGAATGTTGATTTTCAAGTCTACTCTGATGATGGGATGAGGGTAGTGGGTGGAAGTCAAGTTCAAAATATCATAAAGCTGTTCTTACTAAAATTCAGCTTAAAAAAAAAGGCACTCCTTGGATTGTTACAAGCCTTTGGTTAATTTCCAAAGTTATGAAAAAGTTGACTCTGACCATTTTTGCCAGCACTTTTATAGTAGAGCAGCTTTTATTCTCATTGCTTTTATGGAGTACTGATTTTTCAGAGCTCCTTACTCTACTATTTTCACTGACGTCACTCCAATTTAATAGACTTTGAAATAAAGTCTAACCCATAAAAATTTCTATTGTAAAGTTGTCCCCAAAGTATAAACATGGAAGACAAATACAAGCATACAAGAACTGGGGGATACAGCACCAATAAACCCGGGCAGTCATGCACTGCTTAACAACTACAATACATTCTGAAAAATACATCATTAGGCGATTTCATTGTTGTGCAAACATCATAGAAACCTCGATGGTATAGCGTACTACATACCTGTGCTATATGGTATATCACAGTTGTATATGCAGTCTGTCATTGACTAAAACGTTATTATGCGGTACATGCCTGTACTGATAAAAACTGCTTATGAAGAAATCTTACCAATCAAAAATAAAATTAAAAATATAGAATTTAGGCATTAACTTAAGGGGATAAAAGGGATCTTCAGGGAGCATGAAAATTATTTATATTTTTATTTGAACAACAGTCACGTGTATATACATATGTCAGAACTCCTTCAACTATACATTTAAAGAGTAGTGCAATTTATTATATGCAAAATATGCCTCAAAAACAAAAATTCAGAGCTTAGGAATTGGGAAACTGTATATGGTAAATCTTGAATTCATTTAAATCTAAAACTATGAGTAACAACTACGGGAATTATGAATTCAGAACAGAATGTAAATGTTGGCCATGTAAAAATGACTTCCAAATATCAGGAGTTGGATGTGAAGGCTGGGAAGGGAGATGGAGAAGGTATAGTCTATGTATGTGTGTTAGTTTCTATTGCAACATAAAATTTACACCAGATCTTAGCAACTTGAAACCTAACTCTTCATTATCTCAGTTTCTATGGGTCAGGAACCCAGGAGCAGCTTAGAGAGGCCGTGGTTATTCATGGTGTCTCAAGGGATTGCAGTCATCAGCAGGCTTAACTAAAGCTAGAGAACTCACTTCCAAGATGGCTCCCTTGCATAGCTGTTAGAATGCCTCATTTCTTTGCCACATGGATTTCTCCACAGGTCTAATTGAGTGGTCTCACAACATGGCAGAACCAACTATCTCAGAGAGCAAGTAAGGCAGAAATTGTAATGTTTTCATGACCTAATCCCAGAAGTTAGAGGCTATCATTTCTGTCATATTCTACTGGTTGTAGAGACCAACCCTGAAGTACTGTTGGAGGAGATTGCACAAAGGTTGAAAGACCAAGAGGATCATTAGGCGTCATCTTGAAAGTTGGCTACCACCGTCTGCTAATTTCGCATTTTTTAGCCAGGAGTCATTAGAAACTGCCCACAAGTTAGACAATAATGCTTCTAACTTCCTAATGTTTTTGTATAATTCTTTTTCCTTGCTTTAGTGTACTGTTTTAGTAACCTCAGGCTTTCATTTCACTCTAGTTTATTTTAAATATTTTTTCTTGGGTTAAAATCAGATCAAACTAAATTTGATGCTTTTAATTTTAAAGTTCTGTTTATAGTATCTCATTTTAGTAATTATTTCTACCTATTCTATGTTTACTTTTATGCTTGGAGTGATTTTATAATGGGTGTAGTTATTTCTAAGTGGTAAGATTTTAGATGGGTTTTTAAAGTTAGCTTTACTCTGAAAATTTCTACTTTGAATTGCTTAGAATTCCTTTTTATTATAAGCATGTTTTGTGTTTACAAAGAGAAAGTCAGACTTTCAAAATAAGTTTCATAATATTTAACTAAGGTGAGAATGTCTCATGACTATGGGTTAGAGATTGTAAAATTTTGGTACAACCTATGGGGTAAAATCTGGCAGTACCTATAACAAATTAAATGTACGAATTAAAAATTCTACTTCTGTGAATCATCCCAAAGTATTTATTCATATGCACAAAGGTATGCAGACAGTGTTCATTGCATCATCATTTATAATAGTAAAACAATTAGCAACAACTATAATGTTCAATAATAAACAAATATTTAAGTGGGTTATTGTATAGAATACCATGTAGCCATTAGAATGATGAAGATTCATAATGTACTACATGAGAAAATTTCAAGACATTATGTAAGAAATGCAATTTATTTCTTATGTAGAGAATAACTGTGTGTTTAAAAAACAACTAGGTGTGTGTGTGCACATATGTTTATATATTAAATGCATACGAAAGAATCTGGAAGGATTCACATCAAATAAACAAGAATACGTTTACATTAGAGAATAAGAGAAGGGTTGGGGATGAAGGACTTTTTTTTTTCATCTGCAGGTTTGTGAGTTATTTTTGTTGAGAATGCATGCATGTATTTTAACTTAACAATTGTGGGAGGAAAATTGTAGAGGTGGCTGCATTTCTCAAGTAGAAAATTGCTTGAAGAAGCACCTTTCACTTTTTCAACTGTAAAATGATCTTCCAATTAAAAAGGATCTTATCGTGAGAATTTTGGATCTTAAATGGTTAGGTTTTTTTTATCAGTTTGTCCAGCTGTCCAAACAAAAGAGACTGAGATTACAAGCTGCGGGAATGAGGATGGGAGAAAACATGAAGAGAATTTTACGAAGGGAAACTTTGGATTTAGTAAGCATTTAAGAGTTGGGGGAAAGAGTAGATTAGAAGATAAAATTGAGATGGGGGACACTGGAAGAAGATCAGATTAAAAGGAAGAGAATAATGAGTTAAGTTTACTGTGTTAAAGACTTGTGGGAAATTCTCATGAAGTTAACTAGCAAATGGTTTCAAAAACAGTTTGTTGCTCTGACATTTAGATGATATTTTAATTCATGGTTGTTGATAGTTAATAGTTGAGATGACCAAGAAAGAGTGTATAGAGAGAAGATGCTTAAAGATGTAAACCTAGGAACACTAACATGTAAGAAGCTAGCAAAGCAATTCCTTAAGTTGCATTGGAGAGTTGTAGCCAGAATTCCAGGGATGAAGATGATGTGAGTGGCCAGTAGTGTCACATTCCACAGGAAGTGGAAGGAAGAGGATACATTTTTTTAAATAATAAATCTTTATTGTTCAGATTATTACAATTGTTCCTCTTTTTTTCCTCATAGCTCCCCTCCACCCAGTTCCCACCCCACCCTGTGCCCTTACCGCCACCCCATCCTTGTCCATAGGTGTACAATTTTTGTTCAGTCTCTTCCCGTACCCCCTACATCCACTTCCCCCCGAGAATTGTCAGTCCACCCCCTTTCTATGCCCCTGATTCTGATCTATTCACCAGTTTATTCTGTTAGTCAGATTTTTTATTCACTGGATTTTTAGATTCACTTGTTGATAGATATGTATTTGTTGTCCATAATTTTTATCTTTACCTTTTTCTTCTTCTTCCTCTTCTTAAAGAATACCCATTTTAATGTGTACTATTAGAGACTTTGACAAGAATGGGTAGTGGTAGAGAGCCCTCTAGTGGAAGGGAGCATAGCATTTGAGGAACTTGAAGAAGCCTCATAAAGCTGAAGCTCAGAAAAGAATCTCAGTGAGGCTGGCAAAAGGCTTTTTTGGCCTTTGAGCCCAATGTGATCACTTTCTTATTGGAAAGAAATTAATCAGAGGTTAGTTTTAGTCTCAATGTATGAGGGTTGTATGTAAATTTTTCTTCTGCCCTGTGAAAGGTTAGAAAAGAGGCTTTGTGAGGAGTTAAAACTTGTGGAGCATTTTTTTTTTTCAGGAGTGGGAAGAGGAGAGTTAGGGAAACATTTTTCCCAAGGAGAAACACAAAAACTGATAGTAAAGAGAAGCTGCAAGGCCTTTTGTGTCACCAAGGTCACCCGAAGCTCCAAAGGCACGGAGGAGCCCCAGAAGGATGAGTTAGAGAACGTGGCCTATCAGTAAGCTGCTAACCGAGAAGAATCACTGAAAAAATGTGTTGTACATATTTAATTTTCATAACACTTCTAGAAAAACTATCTGCTTTATAACTTCATTTTCTGTATTTATTATATAAGAACAGTTAAATTTACAGTGAAGAAGTTCTTTTTTATTTTCTCTCACACAAAAGACTAGACAGAAGGATATTCTTTATTACCTTCTCTCCATTTGTTTTATTAAATTAATAATTATGCATAGAGAAAATTGTGCAGCAATATATATTAACAGATAACATTGTTTACCTCAGAGTGGAACTGCTGAGGAAAGCCTGAAATTAACTTTTTTTGTACTTCTTTGTTGTTTAACTTAATTGCAGTATTTATAAAACAACCAGTAAAGTATGTCATGTTTATAAGGGAAGCCTAAATATAAAATAAATTAATACATATTTGTAGAATGATTAAAAACCAATATGGAGGTTTACAGTGTAGGAAGTGTGCCACTCTATTTTTGGCTACATATAAGTTTTCGTTACTATACAAAACAGAATGAAGATTATGTAAATATGGCTATACTTATAAAACTATATACTTTTTATTTATATCATGGGCATCTTTCCATATTGATATATATTCATTTATTTTCTAAATACTACACAGAATTTTAAAATCTTTTGTCGGGAATCTTTTTTTAAATTGAAATATATACAGAGAAAAGTGTCTAGCTTAGTGACTTTTATAAAGTGAAGACATGCATATAACCACCATCCAGATCCAGATCAAGAATAGTGCTGATCACTACATAAGCTTTCCTCACACTACCTCCCAGTAATGAACCTGCTCCCTCCTAGTTTTAGGTAGCCATTCATATAGATAACTAGGGGCCCAGTGCATTAATTTGTGCACCTTGAAAGGAACTGTGGGCCGCAAGGCTGCGGTGGGCACAGGGGCGGTCTCGGCCCATCCGCACCCCCGCCTGGCCCCTCCCACCGCGGCCCCCGATTCTCTGTCCCCTGTCTGCTGGCAGCCCCGCTCCTGCGACCAGTGCTCCCACACACTGATGCTGACGGTGCCAGCCCCACTCGCACCCGCTAATGGTGTGGAGTGATTGGGGCTGGTGCCAGCAGCAGGTGTGAGGAGGGCCAGTGCTGTCAGTGGGTGTGAGTAGCAGCTGCTGCCCTGATTGCCTTCAGGAGCAGGGGGAGGTGGAGAAGCCCTCTGGGGCGATTGGGGCCTGCAGCTGCCACTAGCACCCGTTGATGGAGCTAAGCCATCGGGACTGGCGTCAGGCACTGGCAGCAGGAGCGAGCAGCAGCTCCAGCATCGGCAGCGGATGTGAGAGGGGCTGTCGCTTCAGCGGGTGCGAGCAGGGCCGTAGCTGGCAGCAGGTGTGAGTTCTGGAGCAAAGAATTTTCAGTAACCACCAGTGGCTTGCCCCGATGACAGCAACCAGTGCCCCGCCTTGGTCTGGAGCCCCGCTCACCTGCTGTGGCCAACACCCGCCATTTCTGTGCACACCCCCTGGTGGTCAGCGCATGTCATAGCGACCAGTTGTTTGGTTGTTTGGTTGTTCCTCTGTTCCACCTATTTGCATATTAGGGTTTAATATATATAGATTGTGTCTCTTTTAGTTTTATATAAGTTGATTCATACAGCTGTGTCTAGCTTTTTTATGTGTGTGTGATGGTTTTTGGTAGACATTGTTTTTGTGGGATTTATCCATGTGGTTGCATATTGCAGTAGTTTGTCCTTTTTCTATTTGATATAGTAGACTATAGTAGAATGCATAAGTACCACAATTATGCATTTTCCTGTTAATGGGTGTTTGAGTTGGTTCAAATTGGGGACTAGAAGCCTTTTTGTACATGTCTTTTGAACACATTGCTATTGAGCATGTACACATTTCTGTGTTCTGTATACTGAGGAAAGAAACTGCTAGGTTGCCCTGGCTGGTGTGGCTCAGTTGGTTGGAGCATCATCCCATACATCAAAAGGTGGCGGGTTTGATTCCTGGTCAAGGCACATACCCAGGTTTTGGGTTCAATCCCTAGTTCGGATGTGTGCAGGAAGGAACAAATCTAAACTCATTTTTAAAAAAGAGGCAAAAGCCCTAGCTGATTTCTTCAGTAGTTAGAGCATCAGCCTGCTGACCGAAGGGTTGCAGGTTCAATTCCATTCAAAGGTACGATCCCTGGCCCTGGTTGGGGCACATGCAGGAGCCAACCAATCAATGTTTCTCTCTCTCTCTGTCTCTCCCCCTCCCTTACACTCTCTATAAAAAAATAAAATCAATGGAAAAAATATCCTCGTGTGAGGAAAAGAAATTGCTAGGTCCTATGGTATGCATATGGTCAATTTTAGTAGGTACTGCCCCATTGTTTCCCAAATGACCCTGACATTTTACCCTCCTGCCAGCAGTATGAGAGTTCCATATACTCTGTCCTTGCCAAAACTTGGTATTGATGGTGTGTTTTGGGTTTTTTTGTTTTTTTGGTTGGTTGGTTTTGTTTCTTGGTTGTTGTTTGTTTTTGGCGACTGATTTAGAACATTACTTTTAAAAGTCTGCCCAGTTTTTTTATTATGTGAGTATACCATAATTTAACTAATCTTTTGATGGGCTTTTGCCCTCTTCCTTCACTACCGGGACAGCGCTAAAATCTAGTGGGCTCAGTGTTTATTCTGTACGATCTGTGTGGGGGAGATTCAATACTGAAAGTAACAGTACTGATATAGTCTATCTTTTCTTAAAAGATTTTCCTCAAATTCTCTTTGTTTTGAGTAGTATGGTACTGATGTGAAGAATCCACATAAAAATGTTTTATTTTGTTGACATGAAAATCAATTTTGATTTCATAGTGGAAAACTGTTTTCTTTACTCTTGTTAAAAGTAATGTAATAATCTGAATCTGGACTTGTGGTAAGGCATTGCTAAAGACAGCCAACATTAAATAATTTGCATTCTCTTAGAACAAGCATAGAGTGCTGGCTGCCAGCACCTGCTTCACATAGATTGTCAATCCATTGGAAAACCACTGTGTGAATTATTTGAGAATGTAATCACTTAGGTTTTGGAAAACTGAATTTCACCCTTTGGAAATGAAAGGTGGTTCCAATCAGGGAACCTTGCTTCACAGCCCAACTTGTCTTTTAACAAAGCTTCCCTCCCCCATTTCTGCAAGTTTTCTTCTAACATAGGTTTTTAAAAGTATGAAACTCTAGGGGCTTGCTTTTAATGAGTTAAATATAATCACCAGGCCTCCTGCTTCTCATGTTAGGGGGTGTGATTACTTCATGATAACCACTCTTCCTGTTGTGCATTATAGCTTTAAACAGGTGTTGTCACAGGTGGTATTCAGTACTATCAGTTACCATAAGTAATTCCTTGGGAGAGTTAAGATACTGTTAACCCTCTCTGATAGCTGACTGGTCCTTTAGAAAGTGCCTTATGGACATATAAGACAGTTTCATCTTTCCTATTATTCTTTGCTTTGCCAGTTGTATGTTAAATTATTCATTTTTGGAATAGTTATAATGACCAGAAGGAGCAAGTGATTCTCATACTAGTCAGTTTTAGACATGCTTTTTTAATTTCACATGTGGAGGTTTTCCCCATTTCAAATTAATTGCTGTCAAGAGCTTCTTACTTATAGCTGGAAACTTCTGCTTTATATTCTGTTCAGTTTTTTGAAAAGTCTGTGTTAGAAGACTGCCTTTACCACTTGAGATTTCTTACGAGGTCATATTGCAGCAGAAGTCTAAAAGTCTTCCAATTCTTAGTTATCTGTACTAATGGTAATGAATCTGAAATGCCTAAATGAATTAACAAATAAGCCAGAAACTTTATTGAAGAGAGCATTTTCAATGACCTCTTTTTTCCCCAGCCCCTAACTCTTTTATCAGTATCAGTAATTAGTAGCAAAACTTGCTGGCTTGATTTTTTTTTCTTTTCAATATCTATTAAAAGTTCTAATATTCTAAACCAGGATTGGGGTGGAGGTGGTGGTGGTTGGAGGAGCACAAATCTAATCAATTTCTGATTAATAAGTGTTACTTAGGAATCTCTTCATGTATCTCATATTTATGGACCAGGTTTAGAGATTGATTTTAGAGACCACTTTCAAATCTTGATTAATAAAATGCTGACCTCTAGTAGATAATTCTGAATATATCCTAGCACGTTTAGCCAGCTTTTACCAAGAAGCCCAATATAAGAGTTGTTTAAGTTGCAGCTTTCTTATAAAGAAGAGAATAAAGAACAAGTAGCCTAGAACCAAGAGAACCCTCCTTAAGTTCCCCGCAGCTTCATTACTTGCAACAGCTGTTTCTCTTTCTACATAGGTATCAGTCAGAGCCGGATCTCTCACTGGCTGTTGCAACAGGGATCAGACCTGAGTGAGCAGAAGAAAAGGGCGTTTTACCGATGGTATCAACTGGAGAAGACAAACCCTGGTAAATATCATTTTCTTTTTTCTTTACATATGAAATGAGACATATGTAATTAATTGCTTTATTGAGTCCATGTGCTGCCTTGTCTTCATCGTGGTAGTTTCAGACTTTACTGTTTTTCTTTTAAGCCAAAGAAAAACTGCAAAACCTAAGCCCTATTGTACCAGTTTTTTATTTAGTGTCTAATGTCATCTAAGGTGCCTCTTTGTTTCCAGTTTTTTGATATTTCTAACAAGAGTTGGAAAGAAAAGTCATGGTTGTCAGTGGGCGATTTTCTTCTTCTCAACTATAGGTACACATAAGAGTCCATGTCTAGTTTTTTTTTTCTTTAATCTTGTTTTAGTAGTATAAACTTATACTTTCATTTACTCCATGCTATACCTTATCCAATGATCTCTGCTAATGGTTTTCTAATTCTAATTACCTGGGTGGTAAGTGTGTCTTTGGACTTATGCGGAAGCTGTCCAAATGACTTTGGGAGCAGCAATAGGTTGGAAAGTAGAATAAAATCTTAAGGAAAACGATCACAGAAACCTTTGTGTCTGAGGTTGCCAGGGATAGGCAAATTCTAGTGCAGGATACTTTTAACAAGTGGTATATAAAGTAAAACCTGAAGTTGTGTGACAGACTGTCTCAATCTACACATAACAGACTGATGGCAGTGAGCCCGATGTCAAGTTGACCTTGTGATTGAGCTGTCTTCTGTAATATTACAGCATTAAATCCTTTGCTTACAGACTGAATTACCAGTTGTAATATTGCATATTGGAGACTCTTAGCTAATAATAGCATTGGCCCTGAGGCAGGAATAAAGAATGTTATAGAGACATATATTTCTGTGTGTCTGTGGTAAGATATTTTTCAGAGATCACATTCTTGACCTGAAAAGCCCAGGCAGGCCCAAACAGAAGAGAACATATTAACCTCTCTGCAGTGAATTTTTTATCTACCTGACCCCCAGTTTCTATTTTGAAATGTTTCAATGTACAGAAAAGTTAAAAGACCAACACAGTGAATATCTGTTCACCCTCTTCTTAGATACAGTAATTGTTAACATTTTGCTACATTTGCTTTATTCATATAAAATAAATTAATTAAAAACTTACATATATAGGCCTGACCGGTTTGGCTCACTGGATAGAGCGTCGGCCTGGGGACTGAAGGGTCCCAGGTTCGATTCCGGTCAAGGGCATGTACCTTACTTAGTTGCAGGCACATCCTGGGGGGTATGCAGGAGGCAGCTGATTGATGCTTCTCTCTCATCGATGTTTCTGACTCTCTATCCCTCTCCCTTCCTCTCTGTAAAAAATCAATAAAATATATTTTAAAAAAAACAACAAAAAAAACTTATATGTATGTTTGCATGCATACACACACTCTCTTTAGCATTCATCTCCAAAAAAAGAGTAATCACCTATGTAACACAGTTCCTATGATCATACCTAAGAAAATTAATAATAATTTGCTGGGGCTGATCAGCAGCCCCTGAACAATGGATGAACAGATTACTCTGACACAGTTTCACTGTGGGGGAGAGGGCTAAGGGACAGCCCAGCTGAAAGAGCCAGGCAGCCTCGATTGCCTGCCTCATTAGACTTTTATTGGAATTTTTATCTTTAGATAAAGTCAGTAGGGTGAGTAATCTTGGGAGGACACATGTGTTTACATTGTCCTCAAGGCAAGGACATCCAGGGATTAAGCATAAGGATTCCAGTAAACACCCGGGGGTCTGCACATGCACAGACTTGTTTGGAGTGGTCAAGGAATAATTAGGGGCTCTGCCTTCCACACTCCCCTTAGGCTCCCCTAAGTCGGAATTCCGATGAACAGGGCAGGCGGCCTTCTACACACTTCTTTTCTCGGAATGTCCTCCTTACAACTTTCCAACCAAGTCTCTTGTGCTCCCCAGCAATAATTCCTTAATATCATCTAATATCCAGTCCATATTTACATTTCTGTAGATGTTATAAGAATGTCTTTGATAACTTTTTAAAAATTGAATAGTGTCTGATTTAGGTTGACAAGTTGGAATTTGTTATGTGTTTTAAGACTCTTAAATCTACTCACTTAAACTTTTTTCATGACAAACTTTTAAAATCATTTAATATTATAATGTCTCATATTCTGGATTTTTAGTTTTCTTTTATTATCAATTAACTAATCTCTTTAAGTATTTCCCATAAACTGGAAGCTAGGATTAGAGGCTTGATTAGATTTAGGTTAAACATTTTTGGCAAGAATACTTCATAGATTATTTAGAGAGGGCATGTGTTAATGCCTGCAATTTACTTTGAAATGCATAAAAGTAAAATGAATAGGAAGATGATAAAGAAATGTGATAAAGTTAGTACTGTGTTGTAAAATACTAGATAGTATGAGTACAGATTTTTGCTATAAATTCTTTCATTGTTCTGTATGTTTGAAAATTTTCACAATAAAACATTGGGGCAAAATGCTTGTTAAGTAATGTTTACCTCAATTTACCACATATCCAGAGGTGTATAATGGCAGGTTGTAGCATTATTCATATGCTAAGTTTGATCATTTGTTAAAAGTAGTGGTCACCAGGTCTTGTCGTTATAGTTTATAAATAATCTACGAGGTGTAATTTTGCCACTGAATGACTCTCCTCTTTGACTGTTTGCCACTAGTCTTAGCATCCTTTGATATGATGCTCATCTGAATCAGTTGCTCCAATGGAGATCGCAAAATGGTGATAGTCTAATCTAACATTCCTTCAGCATTTATTAGCTGGCAGTTTTTCTGCAAAGGAATTTCATTTTTAAATATTTTTCTAATGATATCTAGACATAACAGACCTCTCAAAAATAATGACTCTTGTTGCTGCCATTAGTTAAATGTTCTAAATTAGCACATTTCAGTAGAAATATAATGCAAATGACATGTGCAATTTTAAATTATCTAATAACCACATTTTAAAAGGTGAGTAATAGCTAAACTTAATATATTTTATTTAAGAAATATATATTATTATTCATCATTTAATCTTTCTTTCTCTTTGTACTGATTCTTTGAAATACAATATGTTTTACACTTAAAGCACCTATGTCCAATCAGCCACATTTCAAGTGTTGAATAGCCCCATGGGCTAGTGGCTACTGTATAGGACAGCACAGCAGCACTTCAATCTCAGCTTACAGCAATCTTCCCAAAGATAGCACTTCTTCCATAATTCACAGCAGAGCAAATCACATGGAGAGGGACAGAGCTTGGCACTTGTCTGTCTAATTAATAGAGCAGCTTTAGGCTGGCTGGTAGCAAGGGTTCAGCTAAGTAACTAAGGAATTGTGCTTGGGGGTTTCATGACCTGGTCACATTCCAGAAATTGGTTACCAGGGAGCACCAGAGAGATTGTCAGGATGTTCCAAAATGAAGAATTTGGAGGGCAAATACTAGTCATTTGTGTCAGGCAGTGGTCCTCCTTAAGAGAAGGAATTTGTCACTTGTATTTGGCACTTAGAACAATGCCTACTGTATAATCTTATCACAGTTGGTGGTGCTAAATTTCCACACTGAGATTCAGGGCTGGGCTCCAGTCCCAAGCAGGAACTTGGATACCAGGAAAACAAATTAACTAGAAACAGGAAGGAGAGACCAAGGTGCAGCATTTTTGCAGTTGATCTGATACCACTTCCCACTGCAGAATACTATTGTTGGAATTCAGATTTTAGCACTGAGGTGGATATTGTGTTCTTCTGAAAATTGTTTTATTTTTAATCTTAGTTCCTATTTCAAGCTATCTTGGAACCAGAGCTAGGTTCAGCCATCAGCAGGAAATTGGAGAAAATTGGAACTAAGGCATTGAAACAAGAAAAATGGGAAAGGACTAACATCATTCATCCAGCTGTTGATGAGAAGCTGTTTTCTTTATGGAGATAGTGCCCCTGCTAAGAATAAATTCCCCTAGTCATATGCATTTGCTGTTCAATAAAGTTGCATTGCCAACTATCCCTTTTTTTCTGGGTGGTTTCTGTTTGTTTGCTAGCTTTTTTTTTTTTTTTTTTTTTTTTTTAAATATATTTTATTGATTTCTTACAGAGAGAAAGGGAGAGAGATAGTCAGAAACATCGATGAGAGAGAAACATCGATCAGCTGCCTCCTGCACATCTCCCACTGGGGATGTGCCCGCAACCCAGGTACATGCCCTTGACCGGAATCGAACCCGGGACCCTTCAGTCCGCAGGCCGACGCTCTATCCACTGAGCCAAACCGGTTTCGGCTTGTTTTTGTTTTTAATTTGAAAATCAAATCTATACTGGTTCTGAGTTCTCAATTTTTCTGTAGGATATAATTTGAAAAATGAGTTCATAATTGAGTTGGTAGTTTTCATTGCATAAACAGTAATTGGATGTTAGCAATTAAAATTTAATTTTTAAAGATTTTATTTATATTTCAATCTTTATTATAAGAGCTAATATGCTATAGAATTCTTTCTAAAGATAAGTGCTGGATAAGTGCAGTTTTATTTTTTGTTCAATTGCAGTTTACATATAACATTATATTAATTTCAGGTGTACACTGCAGTGATTAGACATTATATAACTAAGTGATCATCCAATATATCTTGTACCCTTTTGACACCATACATAGTTATCATAATACTAGGGGTCCTGTGCACGAATTCATGTACCTTGAAAGGAACTGTGGGCCGAGAGGCTGTGGTGGGCACAGGGGCAGGTCTTGGCTCATCCTCCGTGCCCCTGCCCAGCCCCTCCCGCCGCCACCCCCAGCCCCCACGAGCTGACAGCACCAGCCCCTCTTGCACTCGCTGATGGTGCAGAGCGACTGGGGCCGGCGCCAGCAGTGGGTGCAAGCAGCGGCTGCTGGTCCCAATCACCCCTCAGGAGCAGGGGGAGGCGGAGAAGCCCTCAGGGGTGATTGGGGCCAACACTGGCAGCAGGTGCGAGCACCAGGTGGACCACAGTGCGCAGAAGCAAAGAATTTTCAGTAACCACCAGAGGCTCGCCCCAGTGACAGTGACCAGCGCCCTGCCTTGGTCTGGCGCCCCCGCTCACCTGCTCCACCATCCTGCCACAGCTGAGGCCCTACGTGTTCCGTGCTCTGCTGCCAACGCCCACCATGTTCCATGTGTGACCCCTGGTGGTCAGGGCACATCATAGCAACCAATTGTTCAGTTCTTCCGCCATTTGGTCTATTTAAAAATATACATATTTTATTGATTTTTTTACAAAGAGGAAGGGAGAGGGATAGAGAGTTAGAAACATTGATGAGAGAGAAACATCAATTCAGCTGCCTCCTGCACACTCCCTACTGGGGATGTGCCCACAACCAACATATGTGTCCTTGACCAGAATCGAACCTGGGACCCTTCAGTCCACAGGCCAATGCTCTAGTCACTGAGCCAAACCGGTAAGGGCCATTCAGTCTATTTGTATATTAGCCTTTTATTATATAGAATTATTGACTGTATTCCCTATTCTGTGCTTTACATCCCCATGACTATTCTGTCACTCCCTGTTTGTACTTCTTAATCCCTTCACCTGTTCACCCAACCCCCTCCTATCTGGCAGCCATCAAACTGTTCTCTGTATCTGTGAGTCTGTTTCTGTTCTCCTTGTTCATTTATTTTGTTTTTTAGATTCAATTGTTGATAAATATGTTATTTATTGCCATTTTATTGTTCACATTTTTTATCTTTTTTTTCTGCAATTCTCCTCTCCTTTAACATTTCAAGTAATACTAGCTAGGTGGTGATAACTCCTTTAGCTTTTTCTTGTCTGGGAAGCTCTTTATTTGTCCTTTAATTCTAAATGATAGTCTTGGTTGTAGGTACTTTCTTTTCATCACTATGAATATTTCTTGCCAATCCCTTCTGTTCTGCAAAGTTTCTGTTGAGAAATCAGCTGACAGCCTTATGGGAGCTCTCTAGTAGGTAACCAACTGCTTTTCTCTTACTGCTTTTAAGATTCTTTGTTTTTAACCTTTTGCATTTTACTTGTGATGTGTCTTGGTGTGGGCCTCTTTGGGTTCATCTTGTTTGGGACTCTCTGCACTTCTTGGACTTGTATGTCTATTTTCTTCACCAGGTTAGAAAAGCTTTCCATCATTATTTTTTAAAATAGGTTTTCAGTTTCTTGCTCTCTCTCTTCTGCCCCCCATGATGCAAATATTGGTATGCTTGAAGTTGTCCCAAAGGCTCCTTACATTATCCTCACTTTGGGGATTGTTTTTTTTTCTTTTTCTCTTTTTTTGGGGGGTGGGAGGGTGGGTGGGCAGGAGGGGTTGTGCTGTTCTGAAAAGGTGCCTTTTGCTTCCTTATATTACAAATCGCTGTTTTGATTCTCAGCTTCAGCTACTCTACTATTGGTTCCCTGTAAATTATTCTTTTTAAAAATATTTTTTTTTCTTATTTTTAGAGAGAGAGGAAGGGAGAGGGAGAGAAAGAGAAACATTGATATGAGAGTGAAACATTGATTCGCTGCCTCCTGCATGCCCCCTACCAAGGATTGAGCTCACAACCCGGGCACGCGCCCTGACTGGAAATAAAACTCGCAACTTCTCAGTGATGATGATGTCCAACCAAATGAGCTGTGCTGGCCAGGGCTGTAAATTATTCATTTTAGTTAGTGTATCCTTCATTTCTGACTGGTTATTTTTTATGGTTTCCATGTCCTTTTTTATACTGTTGAGGTTCTCTGTAAGTTCATCTACTCTTACCCTAAGTTCATTGAGCATATTTATAACCAGTGTTTTTGAACACTGCGTTAAATTCCTTATCTCTATTTTGTTTAATTATTTTTTTGGAGTTTTGTTCTGTTCTCTCATTTGGGACATGTTTCTTTGTCTCTTCATTTTTGCAGCCTCCCTGTGTTTGTTTCAATGTATTAGGTAGAGCTGCTACGTCTCCTGGGCTTGGTAGAGTGGCCTAATGTAGTAGGTGTCCTGTAGAGTCCAGTGGCACAGCCTCCCCGTTCACCTGAGCTATGCATTCCAGGTGCACAGCCCTCACCCCCCATGTAGGTTGTGTACACCCTTGTGTTGTAGTTAAGCCTTGATTGCTGTTGGCATGTCAATGGGAGGGATTCACCCAAGGCCCATTGGCTGTGACCACTGTGAAGAAGCAACTGTGCAGGGGACACCCCACAGAGCAGGACTTACTTCTGTGGTTCTCTGGTGCATGCTGAGTCCTCCCCTTGAGTGTGTCACTGTGGAAGTGGTTGAATGGTGTTTTGACATGGTCTGAAGCAGTCTACAGAGTGTGATGGCTTGTAGGGCCTCCCAGGAGATGCAGGCCAAGGTCAGCCAGGCAGTCCATGTTCTACCTGGGCTACCCAGCATGAGCTACAAAATGATCTGTAGATGGCTGCTACTTGTGCTGGGCTTGGAGGTGCCCAGGAGAGGCCAAGCTGTGAACCATGGCTGGCTGCTGCTAGTGCCTGGCCTGGGGCCACTTAGCGAGAAGTACGGAGCACTCCAAGACCAGATGCTGCTTATGTGAGAGATTTAAGAAAAATCTGAGGCATGAGCCAAGACAGGCCAACTATTTGGAAAAGTCACTGGAAACAGCTTGGGTGGGCAGGAAAGTTGGTGGAGTGGGGTCTTGGAATCACCTGGTTGGGGAAAACAGTGATGGAGACTCAAATATGGTGCCTGCCTACTGCCTCTGTTGGGGGAGGGCTCAGAAAAGGAACAGAGGCTCTGCCAACACTTCTGTCTGGGAGAAAGCTGCCCCTCCAGCTCTTTCTCTGATGCCAGACACTTCAGTTCCTCCCTGTATGTCCCTCATGGTTATTGAGCTGCTGTCCCAGAGGTAGAACTCAGAAGGAGCGAGTCTGAGTAAGTCCGTCCATGGGCCCTATAAGAGAAGCTGCCCGGGACTCCAGCAGCCTCCCTATCACTCAGCCACAATACCCATTGGTTTTTACAGCCAGAAGTTATGGGGACTTCTCTTCCCAGCACTGGAAACCTGAGCTGGGGAGCCTCAGGTGGGGCTGGGACCCCTCGCTCCTCAGAGGGGGACCTCCACAGCTGAGATATCCCTCTCCGGTGTTTATTCACCATGTGGAACCAGCCTGTTTGCGGCTCCATCCTTCCTACCAATCTTGATGTGGCTTCTTCTTTATATCCTTACTTGTCGGACTTCCGTTCAGCTAGATTTCAGGCAGTTCTTGATGGTTGTTCTGTAGTTTAGTTGTATTTTTGATGTGGTGGGATGAGGCAAGTATTACATTTACCTATGCCATTGCCTTAGACTTTAACATTTATTTTAGCTAAAGAATTATTATTTCTTCTTATTCCATGGACACTTTGAAACTACTATTATGTTTGGGTAAAATGAACTAAACTTATGTTAGCACCTAAGAATGTCATATCCACTGTCTAGTAAGTTGTTGCTTATATAGTATGTCAGAATCTTCTCTGCAGGTCATTGCAGAGATTATTAGAATTTGCCTAAATGTCCCTAGTTGAGAACTGGTTAAATAAATTTGGTAATCTGTACATTGGAATACTGTGGAAGCTATAAATCTATTTTTTAAAAGATGGCTTTATAGGAATTGGATTTATATGTGATAATATTAAATTCATAAGTGAATAAAATAAGATATAAAACAATGAATATAGCATTTTGTCATTTATATACTCACAGACACGTACGTATTTAAATAAACACAGAACATCTCTAGAAGGCCATATTAAGAGTTGATAAGGATAGCTCAGGAGCGGGGATCTGAGTGACTGTTAACTAAATAACCTTTGTCTCTTTCTAAATTTTATACCATGTACTTGTACTATATATTCAAATTTTACATATAAGGTATAATGAAAAGGAAGGAGGGAGGAAGGCAAAGAGGGATGGAAACAAAAGAAATTAATCTGCTTTGTTAATCTGCATTTAAAATATTAAAAAAACCGAGAACCTAGGTTCACATGGTATAAACCTGCTTTTGTGAATCTGTTAGGTAAAAAAAGTAAAAAATAAAAAGATGTCAGTGATTTTTATTAGTAGGCCCTTTTATTTCATAAACTTTTCCTAGGCAGGATAGATAGCTCATCAGAAGAAATGTAAGTAGTACCATTCCTTTGCATATATATTCTGAGAAAAAAAAATTCAGAATGGAAAGGTACTTTGTCTCATTTATGTAAATTTAAACATTTCAAGACAAATAAAAAATGTTTGTATATTCTATTCCTGGGCTCAGAATATTTCTCTCTTGTATGCCTTGATTGAAGTTCTCTTTTCAGCCTCTTCACTCTGGATCCATTTGGGTAAGGCTTTTTGTTGTTGGTAGTGAGTTTGTGTTTTTTGTTTTGTTTTGTTTTGGTTTTGTTGTGTGTTTTTTTGGTCTCTCTTTAAGGTGGATTAAGCAAGAAAAATAATAGGATGGGTATTTAGGTTATTATTACTGACAATCTAATACATAGAGATATAGTGTAGTTCTCCGAT